>NC_092412.1:128121012-128741012 GCF_040894005.1 Engystomops pustulosus | reverse complement strand
GAGCTGCCTGTACCACAAATCGTTCAATTGGAAGAGTAGAGGGAAAACTGTACAATCTGAGCTGCAAAAGTGCAGAAGGTGGATATTCTTATAGTTACCAAACACTCAGACACAGATTATAAGGGTGGGTACAGACATCCATATTCCCAAGCTGAACACTTTTGCTGGTCAGACTAACAAGCCCGATTTAAACATTGTGGAATATATCTAAGTGCATAACCATATTCCATATGTTACTGTATGATGAAGCAGTGAATTAGTCTGCAGTAAATAAAGTCTAAAACTATGCAACTGCACATCACCACCAGATGTTACCCCATTAAACTACTAGCACCCAAAGGTAGGGTATCAGTTGTCCACTCAAGAATTTTATGTAAAACCGCCCCTTCAAAGTCTAGATGCAAATGAGCAAAGAGCAGTCATTTTGCCAGAGATGCATCAAGTTAAAGGCTGCACAGGGCCTTCAGACTCCATAGTGTGTAGCACCCAGGCAATCTTTCATATCATCAGGATTGTTGCTGTATTTCTTCCCAGACAACAGTTGAAATCTAAGTCAGGCCTAATCTGGATTATATTTCATTCCAGCGCACTATAATTGGACTGATACTGTGCACCAGATGGATTATCCTCGCGTTAGTCCATGAGAAAAGTCAGAGCTAACTGGCTTCATTGGAACAACTTTCACATAAGTTTTCTAACATGTAAGCTAGCCACAGTTGAAAACATACAGAAATTTCTATACATATATAGAAAATATATATTTTTGCATATTTTAAAAAAGGGCAATAGGCCCAAGACGCATTATGAATAGAACTACTAGTAAAAACAAAAACACAGATTTGAAAAAACAAAGACTTAGATATGTCCAGTGCTCCGGGCTGCTAACTACGCACGCTGGGAAAATGGGAGGGAGTTGACGTCAAAGGAGAGGCCTGAATTGAGTCCCCTCGCAGCATGGGAAAGGTAGGTGCAGGGGCCTGTATAATTAGCAGTCTGGAGCGCAGGACAGCGTGTCGCTCCGTTGTGGTAATTATACTTTTTTTTTCCTAGGCGACCGTGGCGTGTCAAGACTAGTGAAGGACAGAGTAGAAAAAAAAAAACCGTGGCACTTACCGGTCGGATGAAATTAGAAAAGAGCTTTATTGTTCCATGATGCAGTGCGGGAGGACGCCGAACACGCCAGGCAACGGACCGTTTCACCAACTATGCGCTTTCTCAAGCCTAAGACCTAGGCTTGGGAAAGGGCATAGTTGCGTGAAACGGCCTGTTGCCTGCTGTGTTCAGCATCCTCCCCGCACTGCATCGTGGAACAATAAAGCTCTTTTCCTATTTCATCTGACCGGTAAGTGCCACTGCTTTTTTCTACTCATGTGCGTTTGGTTACTCTGGTTGAGAGTTGAGCACCACCGGGGATTGCTTATTGTTTGCCATTGCTGCCACGCTTCCCGATGCCATTGTTTGGGTCCAAAGAGATTGATGTGTAGTGACTTTGCGGTGCCTCAGCGATTTTCTATATTGATTTCCTTTAATTATTTTTAACCTATCCAAGTTTGGAAGAATCCCGCAAGTGCCGGCAAGCCTCTCTTTCTCAGTATTGAGTTTTCTCCTGCCGAAGTTCTGCCACATCGGGAGTTGACAGTTTGCTTGCTGGAATCCAACTTTCCAATTTTGATATGCCTGTTCTACTGATTATTGAATCAAGATATTACACATGGTAAACATTAAAACCCCTCCTGGTTCTTTATCTTCTAAAAGGATTTATCATCCAGCATCAGACAGTGATAAATCTGATGTAAGACTGTCTAAGGCAAGACATGCAGTTAAATTTAAACGACAATAAATTTACCCCCAAACCAACAATGCCTGCTGGTCAAGGGTTACAAGTACTCCCAATATGACTTAAAAGTAGCTGCCAATGAGGCGCTACACCTTAGAGACATTTTTCTGACATGCAAATTAGCTTACTTGACTCAAAGATATGACTTTTCTCCCGGGCTTCCAGTGAACTACTACTTATTTTGACTGAAAGCTTTGTCTCTTCAATTCACTGCCCTGCCTCCTTGTACTTAGGGACCATCATCAATATTCAACTACACAAACTAATAATTAATTTCGTCACTTTTTTTCTTTTTAATACACATTGTCTTGTGTTACACATGTCATGTGACCTGGGTGATGTCATCTTAAGTCCTACACCCTTTATATTTGCAAAATGTACACCATGTATGTATCTGATCAAATGAAAACAGTCTCCATGGACTTCTACTCCTCCCCATCCTCCATGGATGCATGCTGTGATTTCATGTGATCAGATACTTACATGCATGGGGTACATTTTGCAAATGTAAAGGGAAATGGGATCATACATTACATCACCCTGGTACATTGACATAAAATTTTGAATACTAAGGGGGCATTAGGCATGGGAGAGGAGTAGATGGGAGGGGTCGGACAAGTAGGATATGCCAACTCTGATGCCAAGTAGCATCACATAAAGTTGATTTCATGGTGATGCAAGGGTAACAAATTTTATCTGGAAAAAAAGGTTTCGGTTAATGGGGGCTCTATGGAAACCTGTCTTTAGCTGAATTTGTAAAAATGTGGTGACAGGTTCCCTATAAGACACATTTGATAAATCTGCCCCATAGTGTTTTTTTTATTTAAGAATTTTCTCTGTGTGAATACCCCCCCCCTTATTGAGGATGGCAAAATAACATTCTGTAAGTCGATGTTATTAACAGCATGTCACTTATACAATTCTAACCTGTTCCTATCAGTACTGATATTGTGGGTTTTGGTTGGCATTTCTGACTGGTCAGGCAGGTCTTCCAGTCTGCTCAGTTTGTTCTCCGATGAACATCTCTTTTACTATGTGTCAAATATTCGTAGAATCTTAAGAAGTTAAAATGGAAGTTCAACCCCCACAATGGAAAATAGCGCCCAAATGTCTGAAATGCTACTTTCCCCCTCCATTTTGCAACAGCAAAAGTTTTAATTAAAAAAAAAAAGTGATCAAAAGTTTATACAGTCCCCAAAATTGTAGCAATGTGAACGTCATCACATCTCACAGAAAAAAATGACACTGTATAAGGCACAGAATTTTAAAGCCGGGGAGTGAAAATGAAAACAAAAATGGCCTGGTCCTTAAGGGGTTAATCAGTATCAGCCATCTTAATCTGATGCAGCAGAGAACTGTCTAGTTCTACTGTGCACACATTAATACATTTCCCCTATTGTGAAAGCTATAAAACACAGCCCCAAAAAGAAAATACAGCATGCAGCAAAAACAAATAGTTGAGTCTTTAAAAGGGGTTTTCAGTATGAGGTATACATGACATCCACAGGATAGGTCATCATCCTCCCCAATAGGTGCAAATTACATCTCTGGGACCCACACCCATTACATGCTGTTGACCTCAGGCTCACTAGCTTCCTGAAATGAGTGGTAGAAGGGCTTGACCATGCTCCCTATTCAAGTCAATTGGAGCAGTGAAAATAGCCAAGTGCCCTATGCCATTTTCTGCACCGACAATTTAAGAGCGAGCAAGTCTGACCACCATTACATTCAAGAGGAGACACAAGTTCATCATCCTTTTCTTCTCACAAGGGTTGAGATTTCAGAGGTTGATAGGAAATATCCAACATGGAAAAACCCGCAGAGAAGATGTATACATGTCGGCCTTAAGACAAGTGCAGAGTAGAACTTGATAGTGCTCAGGTGCGTCATTGTGTCTAATGCTGGATGATTAATCCGGTACAGTAGAACACTGGTAAGTTTGTCTAGTTAATGAGCCAAAATATTGACATTTCGGCTGCACGGGACCATTTCCAATAAGACCACAACCTTTTTTGGATTAGTTGCCTAAAATGGTCTACAACTTTCAATAAATGTGGAGCCCCCAATTTAGAGGCAAATTACTCCAGTATTTTGGGGTAGACAGATTGATATATTTAACCCAGTGCATTTTATTTCCCCCCCCGAGTTCCAAAAATCACAAGTTTTTTTTTTTCAAAACATTTGTAGGAGTGGTAAAATTTGGGGGTAAACTAGAACCGTACAGGTATTTTTATGCCATTATAAATAACCTTTGCTTTGGCCAGTAAAATTATTATTGTGTGTCTTGTTTCCATACTGGTAATTTCAGGCAAAAATGTAATTTTCTCCATAGAATTGTAATTGTCTCAATAGTTACCATTTTCTTGTGTAGCGAGTCATTTTGTTTATAAAGTGGGAAATGTATGTAATTTGGATATCTTCTACAATACATTGGTGCACTATCACCGGACTGTTTTTATAGTTTGGGACCTAAACACCAGCATTTTAACAAATTCAAAGGACTTTAATTTGTTTTAAGTTATTGCCCATATATAAACTTTGAAACAATCTTTTTGCCCAATAAGCGGCAAGGATTTTTTTTAAATGCACCCATCTCTTCACAATAGTTTTTAAATAAACTTATTGCTTATAGTGTAATTAAATGCAATTATTTAAATGCATACTTAATGATTTCTAAGGAAAAGTTTTCACTCCAACTGTCAGTAATAGCTGACAATAGGTATGGAATTACAATACTTTGTTAAAAAAAAAAAAAGTTCTATTTGTAGGATTTGGCAAATACATTCTAAACTTGTGACTTCTGAGGCCCAGTGTGGGCATGTCAACAAAAGACCAGAGGGCTGCACTGCAGAAACGGGAGCAAGGTAAATACCTTTTAATTTTCATTGCCCTTGCAACTTTAATGCAAATCCATCACAATTGACAAATCCAAACTTCTAGGTCATGTAGCGCTATGCACACAAATGACACCCATACCTTTGTTTTTATTTTCCAGCTACTCCTTCCATGGCACTTTATAAATATGCAGCTTAGGCTGAAGGGCTTTGGGAGAGAACCTTAGGACTCCGGCTCCACAGCAGTAACATCGCCCATTGCTGTTCTTCCACCAGGAGTGACATAGCTAATAGGGGAATAATGAGAGACAGTTCTGGAAGAGCAGCAAGGGGTAATGTTACTGCTGTGGAGCTGGAGTCCCAAGGTGCACTGCTAAAAGCCAACAAAGCACTTCTGCCTCATTTGCACATTTCTAGAGTCATCCTTTCCCTGTCACCAGGGTACCCCCACACCAACAAACCACACACAGTACCTTCTATATGGCTTTATCCATGGCATTAGAGCCACCATTCTTCTAAAAATGACTTGGATTCCCTGGGTTACTAAAGATTAGTCATGTAAACAGGGTAGCTCCTGCATACAGTCAAGGTACCCTGCCCGCACTGGCCTAGATTACTGATAACTGATAACCACCTCCTCCACCCCCCTCCTCCCTCATGAATGAGGATGTTGTGAGAGACACTTTGTTAAGTTTAATAAAATTCCTGAGGAAGGGTTGAGGAGGAAGTTTGATTTCTTTTCACACAGTCAGTGCATCTCAAGCCCCTCCTACCTGAGGGAGTGGTTAATGATGTAGCAGAGCAGAGTCAACCAGAACCTCTCAAACTCCTCCTCATCCCTCCCTCAGGAATTCTCTTGGACTGCATTCTATAGATCTCACTCCTCCTTGGCTGGAACTGAGGACATCAATAAATCTTTTTTGAAAAATTCTGTCTCTAATCCCATGGATGGAGGCTTCTGTGGAACATGTATAAAAACTGTGTGGGGTGGGGTCGTTGGTGACAGGTTCTCTTTAAAAGGACATCTACCACCAGGATGAAAGACTGTATTGCAAATGACCCTGAGAGGCTACAGCCTCCATCAACACATATGGAGCCTGGGCCGCTCAGGCTCATTTAAATACAATGCTGGTGGTAGGTGCCCTTTAAACTCAGTAAAACTGATACTGTACATTACTCAAGTAAACGCAATAAGAGTTTTAAACTAAGCACTATATTTCATTCCCAACACATTTTACAGTGTAACATGGTTTCTATAAATGGATTACGAAGCTGGTTTATGAAACTGTCTGGGGTTTGGAGATCTTTGCCCTTAGTGGCAAAAAATATGAAAACTGATTAATTGCTTCAGAGAGTTTCATAAATCAGACCACACACACACACACACACACACACACACACACACACACACAGCAAAAGAGGCTTCCAAAATGTAAACCACGATATTCACTAACCTCATCCCAGCTTGTCTATCCGAGTCATGGCCACCACGACCTCTACCACCACCAAAACTTTGGGGTCCACCAAATCCTCGATCACCACCATACCTGCCATAATCACGACGGTCATCATCTATATAGAGAAATAATATGTTTAAAAAAAAAATCTCCAATTAAAATCCCTGCTGCTCTATTTTTCTGCAGCTAAACCCAAGCAGGTACAACAATGCAACAGATGCAGTCACATGATTGGCTGAGATAAGGAAATACCCATGTGGACCACTGGATTGTAGAAGGCTTAAAGGCCATTTACTGCCAGATTATCTGTGTTAGAGTGTCCTATTATGGATGCTCGTTAGCATAGGGGATGATTACATAGTAGGTAAATGTATTCTATCAATTAATTCCATTCTGACATCACCCAGATGAAAGTGTGGCACTATTTTAGTATACTGTATATAATAACTACTGAGCATTTTAGCATTGTGTGTTAACAAAAGGCACATCAGCCTTGAAAGGATGGTGTGGAGGACAGACAGATAACAGCACAGAGGCTGGTGCAGCTACAACATCTTAAAAGCAGTCCCTATGGTAAAAAAACTTATTTTTAGTCATGTTATATTTTGGGGAGAGATCTGAATCCCACGGGCCACACTTGGCAGAGTAGGGTCAGTGGTGGAATTGCTTGTTTATGCAGGGGTCCTGGTAGCGGTAAGAACATAAGTGCTCACTGCTTGAGATTCTGCCAAGCAGCAGAACCCGGACGCAGAGCGGAGCAGCCGTACTTATCGTTACAGAGACCTCTCTTGCTCCAGATGCCGGACACATACAACCAGCGTCAGTACTCAGAGGAGAATAAAAACACAATTAAAAAAAACTAATTACGTATCATACACTTGTCCCTGGGAGCTACTCACAGTCATAGGACCGATCAAATATAAGCCAAAGAAAATTCAAAGAATAGAAAGTCAAATCTGACCGGAGCTCCAAATTGAAATTCCTCCAATGTTTCTCAGTCAACCCTTTTCAGTAAAACAGTTAATATTCTTCTTCCAGTCCAAATCTCAAAATCCTCCAATTAGAATAAATTCAAACATCTACTGCTGCGTTTTTCAGTGTATCCTCCTTCGTTCACACCTTCCTTTTTAGCAGTTACGCTGGAAGAGATTCACATGCAGATAGCGTGGTATGTTCATAACATTCAAGATTTATTCAATAAAATTTATATTCACAAACGATTATTAAAAATGCGCATATAAAAAACTCTCCGCCCGGCAGTAACAAGAAACTAAGGTCCCACGTAGAGTTTTTTATATGCGCATTTTTAATCATCGTTTGTGAGTATAAATTTTATTGCATAAACTTTGAATGTTATGAACATACTACGCTAACAGCGTGGAAGAGGAAGGTTTGCCAGCAATTTAGTCTTAAAGAGGACTTGTCACCAGATTTTGACCACCCTTACTAACAATGCCTCCTAACATGCCAGGCTGACAGTGAACCACGCCCCATTATTGTGACTGACAGCTCTGCGTCTCTTCAAATTACTGCACTGCCTCCTTGTACTTAGTTGAGAAGGGCTGGATGAGCATCTAGAGGCCATGTAGAGATCTCAAGAAAAGCAATTTGGACCGTAAACCAGGTGTTAATAAGGACCTGTAATTGATTTAGTGTCCCAAAGCACCCTGAAAGGTTCTCTTTAAAACTTCACCTTGAGAGGAATGGCTAAAACCCTCTTTCCGGGAGGAGTAGGACTGTTGTTGCCCACTATATCCTGATGATTCATAGGATCCTTGATTGTGCGGTTGTCCATAACCTGACCGTTGCTTTTGTCCATAGTCTTGTTGATCATAGGAATCTTGAGGTTGCGGTCGGCTGTTACCAGACTGGTTTTCATGTGATGAACCTTTGCTGCTGTACAAGGAAATCGAGATTTGCAAATGAAAGCTCGTGCAAGAAACATTACTGTTATAAACACGCAGCTATTTTTCTCTTTAAAGGGCACCTGCCACCACTATTCTACCTATAAAGTTAGATAGGGTGGTAGATGGATGAATTGGATGTGAGGATAGCCCTTTTTTTTTGGACTAATCCTCACATCGTGGCTATCTTTAAGAAAACTTTAATCGGGGATATGTAAATTTTTTTAAGCGGCTACAGTAGCCTCTTTTCTCCGCCTACCAATGCATCTTCGGTGCGCAACTCTTCGTAGCTGCGCGCCCTCGTCCGAATACCCGGTATCTGCGCATGCGCAGTAGCTCTGGCCTCGGAGCTGTGGCCGCACACCGGCAGGCGTGCGTTCTGCGTATGCGGACAAGGGCGCGCAGCTACGAGGAGCTGCGTGACGAAGATGCAATGGTAGGCGGAGAAAAAAGGCTACTGGGGCGTGGAGTAGCTGCCACGTGTAGCCTCATGTCCGGCTACTCCACGCCCCAGTAGCCGCTTTAAAAAATTTACATATCCCCCGATTAAAGTTTTCTTAAAGATAGCAGGTCATCAGGATTAGCCCAAAAAAGGGCTATCCTCACGTCCCATTCATCCACCTTCCACCCAATCTACCTTTATAGGTAGAATCGTGGTGGTAGGCTCCCTTTAAAGGAAACCTACCACTTGGAATCGTGCTTCTAAGCCACAAATACCGTGCACCAGTTCAGGGTGAGTTGGTGCCGGCACTTATCTTCCTTATGTTCTTAAACAGATGTAAAGCGATTAAACGCTTTATTAATCTTTATATGGGAAGTAGCTTCACCGCACCGCGGTACGCGCTCGGCGCACCCTGCGGGTGACCACTTCCTATTCAGATGCATGGTGCGCTGAGCGCGTACCACGGTGGGGTGAAGCTACTTCCCATATAAAGATTAATAAAGCGTTTAAATCGCTTTACATCTGTTTAAGAACATAAGGAAGATAAGTGCCAGCACCAGCTCACCCTGAACTGGTGCACAGTATTTGTGGCTTAGAAGCACGGTTTCCTTTAACAGGGAAACATTTCTTTAGTACAAACCACCATGAGAAATATAGGAAGGTACACAATATGAACAATATGGCTTTATATAACAGTACATAAACAAATGGTCCTTCGGTCTAAAAGGCAAATATGAAGCATCATTAAATTATAAACAAAGCCTGAACACATAAGCAGTGCGAGAGAAAAGATACACGCTCCAATTCCACAGGGAACATTTATAGGAAGACTATAACCGTGTACGGCGAATTAACATTCTTTATGGCTAAGGACGTGTAGCCGCTAGACATTGACAATTTATGCGATTAGGGGAAATCTATCAAATGCTGACACAGTAATGACAACCTAATAAAACCATATAAAGATGGAGGGGGGTATTGATTAGTGATGGGCACATTCTGCAGTCTCATAGGGGTATACCGAGAATACGAATGTTTGAGGTTTTCTATGTATAAATATAAATAAAAATAAATTGAAAAAAAAAACTCAATGTCAAATCAAAAAAGGAAGAGCAGCACAAAATAGACATCGTTCTTTTTGTTTTCAAAGTTGTGGCATTTTCTGTTTTGAAAGTGTTTGACAAAAATCTCTATTACTAGAAGTGATGTGAGCGGAGACTATGGTCTGTCAGTCTATTCCCTCAGGCCGAGGCCAGCTAGCCGGCCCACATATCCCATGATGCCTTGTGTTCTTTCTCAAAGTATTTTAGCATTAACCCCTTAAGGATGCAGGGTATTCTCACTCATTTCTCGCTCTCCATCTTCAAAAATCAATAACTTTTAAATTTTTTCGTGTACAGAGCTGTGTGAGGGCTTATTTTGTGTGTAACAAATTTTACTTTCCCGTAATGTTATTTATTATTCCCTGCCATGTAGTGGGAAGCCACGCATGTGCTTCACATTCTTGTGGGCTCAGTTTAAGACCTTCACTCTACTCTCCAAATAACAACTTTACTTTATTCTTTGGTTCGGCACGATCACGGTGATACCAAATTTATACAGGTTTTATTGCATTTTCAAAAATTAAACTAATGTGTATAAAAAAGAAAAAACATTTCTGCCGCTAATAACTTTTTCATACTTTGGTGTATGGAGCTGGGGGAGGTGTAATTTTTTTGCGAAATGAGCCGACGTTTTCATTGCTACCATTTTGAGGACTCTGCGACATTTTGATCATTTTTTATGTCATGTAAAAAGGTTTAAAAGTCACGTTTCGGACATTTGGGCGCCATTTGCCGTTCCACAGGTCACCGCCAGCTGTAACACTTTTTATATTTTGATAGATCGGGCATTTTGGGACGCTGCGGTACCCAATGTGTGTGATTTTTACTGTTTATTATATTTTATATCAGTTCTAGGGAAAGGAGGGGAGAACTTGAACTTTTAATATTTTATACATTTTTAAACTTTTTTTTTTAGCATTTCTTAGACCATCTAGAGTACATTAACCCTAGATGGTCTGATCATTCCTACCATAAATTGGAATGCTACTGTATCGCAGTATATGGCATTTTTGCACAGGATTCATTACAATGAGCCATTTGCTCATTGTAACGAATCCTCAGAAGCCATTTAGCCTCGGATCTCACGAAGACCCGAGGGTACCATGGCAACCGTTCAACGCGATATGCAGCGAAGCCCATCTCTGTATAGAGGGCTGAACCCTTCATAGCTCCGTGGCGGATATATATGTCACGGAGTGTGTAGGGGTTAAAGAGGACCTGTCACCCGGAAATTCGACTAGAGTAAGCAGCTCCTAGTGCTAAAACTAATGTAGCGGTATTACAATGATGGCGTTATCAGAAACCTCCGATAACACTATCTAACACCGCTGCGGAATTCAATGGAAACGTCAGACCACTCTCAAAGCAAGTTATGAATACTACAGTGGGTCTGGAAGGAAGGGGTGGGGAGGTTATCCAAAACACAGAGCAATAGGTGAAAGAAAGCAATGGGTGTCAAAATAAAAGTACCCCTCCCCCAATGTCAAAGATTAGAATTCTTCAAAAGGGTGTAAAACATAAATTTATATAGGTTTTTATCATCTCCTTGATACTACTGACCAGGAATAAAGGGATTTGAAACTGGTTTTTTTTTTACTGTGCAGTCCAAATAAAAGAAAATGGTAGAGATGTGCTTTATGACAATTTCACTGCATATGGAAATTTTCACCAGATTCTTGGCACATTGCAGAAAGGTTAAAGGAATTAAGAAGTCTAACCTGGCTACTGGCAACTCAGAAGTTTGTCCATAACCACCATAAGATTGCTGACTTTCATAGGGTGCATGAGAAGACTGTCCATATCCTAAAAAGTGTACACAAAAAGTTTAAAGTAAAGCCAAGTATTACATTCACAGTAATAGACACAATAAATTAAAGATTAAAAATTTCAAATCAACACTGAGAAATGCAGTAGATAAGGAGAGGAAATCAAACTCATTGAAAGGGTTGTCTGGGAACACTAAATTCTTTATATATATGGATGAGGGGAGGGGTACAAATAAGACCTTATACTCCCCTATCCTGTTTAGCTGTGCCTCTGCTTATTACTACTGCTGGCCTTTGTCTGCATACAGAGGCTAGCTTAAAGAATGTAACTCCCTATTGATGAATATCACCTTATAAGAAGCAGTGTGATATGATTTGCAGATGGAAGAGAAACCCAAAAGTAAACATCACCTTCATTGCAGTGTAGGGACTTTGTGGTCTCTGTCTTATAGCCATGACACTGCTACCCTGTTTCCCCGAAAATAAAACAGTGTCTTATATTTATTTTTGCTCCTAAAGAGGCACTAGGTCTTATTTTCAGGGGATTTCTTATTTTTCCATCAACAAGAATTTACATTTATTGTTGACCAACAAATCAACTTCCATAACATTCCTATAACTCTCTAAACTCAGAATTTTATGCTGTAATTCTTGTGACTCCATTTCTATTAGGATCATTGGCCCCACTCTCTCCATAAATGACCCTTAGTATCCTGGTGGCTGCTAGGCTCACATTTGCAGCACGACAGCCTGTGAGTTAATTCCATGAATTCTTCACCATGTCATAACCTTCTGCAATATCTGAAAGTTTTCCTAATACTAAAAGGTACGGGGGAGCCGCTGCAATGACCGCCGCTAGGTCTTATTTTCAGGAGAGGCCTTATATATCTAAGCCTAAACAAAATTGTACTAGATCTTATTTTCAGGGGATGTCTTATTTCAGGGGAAACAGGGTATCTATGCAATTATAGAAGAGAGGACATTTGTTAACACACCTGACTGACTTTGACCATATCCAGGATTGTAAGCGCCATAGCTCTGTCCGTATGACGATGAATCTGGTGCCTGTCCATATGCAGAGTAGTCCTAATTAAAAACAGATTACATTTCAATACACCATAAAGGTTTAATTAAAAAAATCTAATAACACTTCTAACAGGCATTGCAGTCATTAACAATTTACAAGGACAAAGGTGAGCCTTATGCAAATTGAAAAGAACAGTACAAAATATGAATGGGTTTTTACAGTCACCTATTCATGTGCAGTAAAACAAATTGTGGTGCAGAGGCCTAATCTTAAAACCATTGCAGATTTAGTAGGCAATTACATTACAATGGAAGACATCTGAATCAAAGTGCAGACACATGTAAACTGTCAAATTTCCCAGCATAGGACACCCGGCAGGAGGAGCATGTGAGCGGACGTGATGTCACGTCAGCCCGCTTCCCCGCGCGCCTCCGGGACCACGCTACACGCGATGCCCGCGCTGCCCTGAGGCTTCTACAGCCATGATTTTTGATTATAGCGGTGGCCGCAAACCGGGGAGCGTTGAACCCTTAGGCTGAACGGATGGGATGCTCTAGGATATGGTAGCCTTTTTTTACATCTTTGGTCAAAAGCTGCGGTCGAACATAACGCTGGAGCCTGGTAAGAAGAACGCGAGAGGTCCACCCGTGACAGGGGATCCTGTGGTGTCCTTGGCTGCTAGGAGATGGTGATCACCGGCATCTGATCGGATGTTCGAGGGTCACTTGAATCCCGCCTTCTTGATTCATCTGGATCTCCACAGTAGTCACATGAAAGTATTGTCTTGGAACGTAAGAGGTCTGGGATCTCCGTCTAAGAGAGTGGCTGTATTTGATCTTATATATAAACATCGACCTGACTTAATTGCCCTCCAGGAAACCCACCTAGTGAGGGAGAAGAGTGATGTGGTGAAAAAACCCTGGATAGGCAAGATATTCCATTCATATGGTACTTCATTTTCTAGGGGGGTATCAATATTGATACATCGTAATTGCGGCTTCATAGAGGACAGGGCCCAAATAGACTCTGAGGGTAGGTTTATATTCCTTGCAGGGGTGCTTGAAGGGAAGAGGTGGGCGATAGCAAATATATATCTACCGCCACCCTATTCCCCAGAGGTAATTATTAAGTTCTATACCTTTTGGGCCACTATTGAGAACCCATGCATACTCCTGTTAGGGGACCTTAACACTGTTATGGATTACCACATTGACACGCAACAAATAAAGATGGGGAGGGTGTCTACACACAAAAATTCATCACTTCAACTGATTAGTGGATTTAATTGGTTTGACACTTGGCATATCTTAAACCCAGGAAAAAGGGAATATTCATGCTATTCTGTAACACATCAGGTCTTTTCTAGGTTGGATATGGCGATAACTAATAGCAAGGCCCTAAATTTAATTGAAAAAATTACATTTGGACTTAGAGGGGTCTCGGACCATTCACCACTGATAGTCTTTATTAATCTAGGGACACATAAAAAAAATCATATGAGATAAGGATCTCGCCCACGTGGTTAGGGGTATTGGGTCGACAGGATCGATTTATTAATAATTTGAAACTTTTTTTCTCACGTAATGCGGATTCCGCAGGGAAAGATATAGTTTGGGACACGGCAAAAGCTTTCACTAGGGGGGAATATAAAGCACAATTATGTTACTACAAATCACAATTAAATAAGGAGTTACAGGAATTGGAAAGTAAGGTTAAGGAATTAGAAGAGGTTTTCCTTAGACAGCCAGTAGAAGCTAATAGACAGGCGTGGGAGGAAACCTCGCAGTGCTATACTGAGGTGCTAAAAAAATCAGGCAGACAGGAAAATCTCGGCTCAGGCTAGAAAAAGTGGCCTGCAGGCAAATGTCTCAGGGAAAATGTTGGCCAATTTAATTAGGGATAATAGGGAGAAAGCACATATTTCATGTATCGAAACACACGATGGTGGTTACACGACTAAACCGGAGGAGATTATGGAAGTGGTCACTAAATATTACGAGGAACTATATACCTCTCGCAACTTTCCCCCTCTGGAGGAAATAATGGAATTTTTGGAAGCAGGATCTATTCCTCAAATAACTGAGATAAGTAAGAACATGCTAGATAAAGATATAGGGGTTGAAGAGGTTCGACAGGCGCTTTCACGGGGGGCGGGGGGTAGCACCCCGGGACTGGATGGCATTCCTTTTGAATTCTATAGGATGTATGGGGAAGAGCTATTGGGGCACCTAGTAGAAACATGGAATTTTTCACTTAATAAAGGCATGTTAACACCTTCTATGAGGGAAGCATTAATTATTTTAATACCCAAACCAGATAAGGATATCCGAAAGGTAGACGCTTATCGTCCCATTTCTTTGATTAATGTTGACAATAAACTCCTTGCCAAGGTACTGGCGGAGAGATTAAAAAAGGTGATTAGAGAGGTAGTTCACACAGATCAAAATGGCTTTATGCCAGGTGGATCAACTCTCGATAATCTCCGTAGACTTTTCCTCAACATGCAGCTCATGCCGTCCAGTCCTGGGCAGCGCTCTCTGCTTCTCCTGGACGCCTCTAGGGACTTTGACACTCTGGAATGGAGGTTCTTGTGGCACACGATGTCCCAGATGGGGTTCGGGAAGAGATTCATCTCCTGGGTGAGACTCCTATATGCCGACCCGTCGGCCAGGGTAATGATTAATGGCGTTGTATCTAGATCACTTAAACTGAATAGGGGTACCCGCCAGGGGTGTCCACTATCACCACTCTTGTTTGCTATCGCAATGGAACCCCTGGCCTGTAGGATTAGACGGGATCGTGATATAGTTGGTTTCAGACAGGGGGAAGCCCACGAGAAGATCTCTTTGTATGCCGACGATGTTCTGTTATTTCTCGGTCAATATGGGTCTATGTCCAGAGTGTTTCAGATTTTTGAGGAGTATGAGTATCCGGCCTGTGTATAAACTGGCACAAGTCTGCATGGTTGCCCCTCGATGAATCTGATGATCCTGCCCCACAGGCACTTATTACCATTACCATTCCCAAGGGTGGAGTAGTAAAATACCTCGGTATTAACATCTCAGCCAATATCTTAGACTTTGTGGAGAATAATATTCTACCAAAGGTGGCAGAAATTAGGAAGAAGGTAAAAACATGGAAAAGTCTGCCCCTTAATATGATGGGTAGGGTTGCAGTTATCAAGATATAATTCTTCCCAAGTTGCTATATGCACTTGCGGCTTCCCCAATTTTAAATAATTTTATTTAAAATTATCGAAAGCCTCCTTGCAGAATTGGTTTGGCGGGGAAAACAACCCAGAATTAAGGAGATCCTGCAACAGCCGTATGAGAGGGGGGGATTTGGATTACCAGATCTGAGAAAGTATTTCCTTATCTCTCAGGCAAAGTATATCTCGGTCTGGGACAAAACCCCCTTCTCATTTGTATGCAGTCCCCAATTAAAGATCTATGGATATAATGTCCTGGAAATTCTGGAGACAGAAATCTGGAGAGTACCCAAAATAGAGACCATCTCCCCTACCCTACATTTGATGTTGGAAATATGGAAAGAGCTTAAGCTCCAATCCAATAATATAGGTATCCTATCAATATCCCCTATGTGGGGTAATAGGAGGTGGAAGGTGCCAGATACAAATGCAAAACCATGGCTAAAACATAATGTAAAATATATTAAACAATTCTTTGACAATGGGGCATTTAAACCCTTTCAGCAACTGCAACAGGAGTATGGGATTGGTTCCTCGGGTTACTACACATACTTACAAATCAAACATTGGATGAGTCAGTGAGTGCCCCAGAGGAACTACACCCACTCATGGAATGTCTTAATGCCCTGTTAGGCACCAAATTTAAAAGCCATAAGTTGCTAAGATGTTGGCCCGCAAATGAGAAAGATAATAATTCAAAGAGAATAATAAATAGGTGGGTCAGTGAGGTGGGGATCTTGGAGGACAAGGTTTGGGAAAGGGTGTTCCTAGATGTGAGGAGGGTTTTTTCTATTCCCGCCCATCGCCAGACCCAGTTGTTTATTTTAAACCGAATTTATTATACACCAAAAACATTGTCAAGATTTGGGACCAAGATCTTTAGCTGCACTAGGTGCGGTATGGAAAAGGCAGATGACATCCATGACGTCCTAAGATCAGGGCCTTTTGGCGGGGGGTATTGGCGGAGATAAAAGAGATCTTTAATATCACTATCCACGATACAATACAGACTTGTGTCTTGGGTATTCTAGACGCAGGCTGTTACAAGACAATTAAACCATATGTTGCGAAAAAATTATTATTTGCAGCAAGATTTTGTCTTGTTCGAAAATGGATGACTAAAGATACTCCGACAATTAGAATGTGGCAGAGAGTTGTTAATAATACTATCTTAGTGGATGGTTTTGCAAAAGCGTTGAGTGGGGACTTGGGGGTAGGAAAAATACGAGCTGACTGGCGACCATGGATAAATAACAAGTTTTCCAGAGAGGAAGATAGGATACTGGGTGCACGAGATGGCTGAGGTAAGGCTTAAGGGGAGAGAGAGATCCATCCTTTTTTTTTTTTTTTTGTTGGTTTTTTGTTTTTGTTTTTGTCTTTTAGGTTTGTGGGGCGAGGGGGTGGGGAAGGGGGGGGGTAGGGAGAGTGCATGGGGATCATACAATTAAAAATTGTGGAACTTGGGAATAAAAGAGTGTAGGAAAAACTCTATACACCTATAAGAAAGATAAGTGACATGCATGGTAAAGAGAATATAACGACACAATGAGCTATTGTATCGTAAGACCGGTTGTGAAATCCACATTGGAAAGAATCATTATGGATTGTTGTTACGGTTATATAGAATTACATTGTAGGAGGTCGTGGTTAGGTTATTTTTTTGTATAAGCGGATTTCCTGAAAAACTGTATGTATTGTTATGGAAGACATCAGATATACACGGTAAAGTGAATACATAGAGTTTTTATTTTTTGGGAGACCGGTCTTTGGGAGCACACCGGATAGCCCATCAGATACAGATGGTCACATGCTGTCTCATATTGTGAAAGAGGTTTTCCACAATTGGTTTTGTATATGCTTGTCACTAATCAGGGGGGTTGGGGGTGGAAAGGGGTGGTTCTGGGGGGGGGGGGGGATGGGGTTAGTGGGGGATACCAGAGTAAAAAATTTTGGATCTTGGGTTTAACAGGGATTGTATGGTCAAACACATGTATATGTTAGAAAGACGTTAGATAAGTATAGTAATGAGAACATAATTAGATACTGCACCGGAACGCCAGCTGAAAAACCTATATTGGAAAGTCTTCTCAGCATCAATTGTAGAAATTTACACGCAGGATGATATATGGAAAGAGCTGCCCGTATGTTTTTTGAGTATAAAAGCGTTACCATGGACAAAACACTTTCCTGGCTAAAAGAAGACGTTAGACACTCACGGTATAGGAAACACAATGGGTTGATGTTTTAGAATTTGATGGTTACATGTATATTGGAATGTTTTATTTATTGCTGTCAACCTTGGGTTGTTCCACAATATGAAAGACACTTTTATTGTCCCTATTGCTCATCTTTTTGTATATACCTTTTTCCAATAAAAAATATAAAAAAAAAAAATTTCCCAGCATAGCCGGACTACAGCCAGCCCAATTGAGTCCAGTTTAAATCCTGGATTATTTTTTTTAAGAGTAACATTTTATTTACCTGTGTTGCTGGTGCAGAACTTTGACCCCCAGGATTCCCATATCCAGTATAGCTGCAAAGACAAATGCACTTGTATTAAGACTTTTAAATAACCTTGTTTATTGCACATGCAGCGCAGTCAGTATGCAGCATTAAAAAAAAAAAAGTTAACTGGTAATGCCCACATTTCTGATGCCCTATTCACTGAGAACAGCACCGATCAGCAATTTAGGCACTATCCTGTGGAGAGGGTCTAACTTGTTTAGATGGGACAACCCCTTTAATTAAATTGCCTAGAGGGAAAAAAAATCTTCCACAGTTCTTGCTATTAAGACAGCTTATTGTACTGGTGGTCTTCCAGTAGATGTTGCTATGCTAATACATACCCTTGTTGACCGTGCCCTCCGTAACTGCCATAATTGCTAGGATCTAAAAACGGGAGAAAAAAAAAAGGATTAATTGAAATTGTGATATTTTAATTCCTCAAGAGGAATGCATTATGAATTATATTTAATACTTCAATCTTATACCAAGGTACTTTATGGTGTAAGAAGCTGAGGTTCAGTTCACTTTTAGGGAACCCGTCATCAGAGCCTGGAATAATAAACTACTACCAGTATGTTGTCTAGCAGCTTTACACCTTAGGGCAGTGGTGGCGAACCTATGGCATGGGTGCCAGAGGCGGCACTCAGAGCCCTTTCTGTGGGCACTCAACCAATCGCCCCAGTACACCAAATACTGAATCTTCCTGCAGTCCCAGGCAACATGAAGGTGCTGCTCTCAGCGCCATTTTAAAGTGACACTTCATTGGTCATTTGGAACTACAGGAAAAGCGAGAAGGTGTTGACAGAACTTCATTATCTTTGAAGGTCCTCCTGCTGGACCCAGCATTCTTTCTGTAGAGGGAGACCCTGTAGAAAAGCTCCAATGAGAGTCTGAATTTGCCCTCCTCCTTTCAACTGTATTGGTGGCCTCAGGCAGCCAATACAATTGAAAGATGCTGAAGAACAGGTAGCAATAAGTTCACGGTAAATAAGTGGATTTTGGTTGTTGTTTGGGCACTGTCTCTAAAAGGTTTGCCATCACTGCCTAGCGTGATGCCACACGTCATGGTTTCAGTCCATTTAAAAACGCATACTTTTCTGTACGTTTACCAAGTGTTTGGCTGGTTTTAATGTTTTTACAGCTACCTACACTTCAAGAAATGAAGATAAACGGGTTCAAAGCAGCCAAACACAAGGTAAATATTCCAAAATGCACAAGTTTGTAAATGGACTGAAAACGCATGCTTTAACACGGCCCAAAAACGTGACGTGTAGGTCACCTTTACAGATCATGTTTCTTTCATAGCCCAGTGTGTTTCCATCAACCTTGAAGTGAAATTTAACCAGTTCGCGACCGCCCGCCGTGTATTCACAGCGGCGGTCGGGTCGCGCTGCATGGAGAGGGCTCACGGGCTGAGCCCTCTCCATAGCTGGTAAGTCTTTGCTGCATATTGCAGCAAAGGCTTACCGGTAACACCCGCGATCGGTGCTTGCACCGATCGCGGGCGTTATCACAGCGATGGCTGCCGGCAAAGTTGTCACCACGATTAATACCTCATTTATATAGATTTTAGTGAATAAAAAGTAAATGTATAACTTATTTTTCGTCTGACATCTGTTTAAGGGCTTATTTTTTGCCAGAAGAGCTTTTCTTTTTAGTGGTCTTATTTTAGAGACCACTTCTAAAGGGTATTAAAAATTCTTTCAGAGTTTGAGGGTTTTTTTTTTTTTTTTTTACTGGGTTCACTTAGCAGGTCCAATAACTATTCTGTTTTATTATGCAGATTGTCATGGACGTAGCGCTACCGAATATGTGGGGGTTTAGTGTATTTTATTCAATTTTACTGAATAAAAACTCATTTTGTTCATTTTAGCATCACCATCTTTTCATATGCAGAACTTTTTTTCTTTGGCTGACGAATCCGGTTAAGGGCTTATTTTTTGCGACAAGAGTTGTTCTTTTAAGTGGTCTTATTTTAGAGGGCGTAACATTTTTTTTTATCACTTTTCAGAGCATTTTTTGAAAGGGATTAATTAAAAATGAACATTTTTTGCAGTTTTTTTTAGGCGTTTACCTTGCAGGTACAGTAATGATTCTGTTTTATTATACAGATTATTACACGCGGCAATACCAAATATGTGGGTATTTGTGTTTTTTATACTTTATTAAGTGTTCCCCCATCGTGGAGGAAAGACCCCCTAAAGGCAGGTTAAATGGAGCGGTCGTGCTGACTGTGGCATTTAACGTGTTAAACACCCACGATCAGAGCCCACTCCGAGCGCAGGTGTTAGAGCCGGGACGGCATTAGCTCAGCGTCCGATATATTTTGCTAAGAGGTTAAACACTTAGTATTGTTGTTATGCCCTTTAGATACAGAAATATAATATAAACCAAATACGGAAAATCTTTATTTCAAACAAGACATGTATGGAAGGCTCCCTGAAGCTCAAAACCTATTGCAGATTTCATTGGCAATAGCTTAAAATTGCAAAGGGTAGACTAGGGCCAACTGTACAAGAGCAAGTTTGTTCTGAAAAATTTACTATGGGCAGGTGCAGGATTTACCAGTCAGAACATAATCTCAGTAGTTAATGGATCACTCCTCCATGCCCACATGCTTCAGTCCCTTTTCCCTACCACAGGCTCACCACTGACATCACCTGCGCCTTTGGCCATGCACAGTGAGATGTCTCTACTCAGTGCGCATTGACAAAAGGAGCACGTTAACTGTTATCACAACTATTCAGGAGACCTGATCCAATAAACGCAGGAGGTCCCAGCAATGAACCCCTAGCAATCAGAACCTTATAAGACTCCCCATACAATAGGGTTTCAGAAAATCTTACTGATATTGGCAGAAGGGAAAATGGCTGGGGCCCCTAGACCCCATAGACTGCAATGGGCGCACAGAGCTATACGGTGCGGTACTGTACCACTTCAGTACATGGGGAAAAGATAGGAAATGTCCCATCTTTCCCAGTGTTACGAAGCCATACATCGCAATGGAGAGGGGAGGGGTTACAAGGTTGGCTTGTAGCATGCAACCAAAGGAACAGTTTTTCATAGGTGTGCAAAGTTACTTCCATGTGCGTTTTTCCTCACACATGGTAAATAATAAATAAGGCTAGGTTCACAGCTTGCAGATTCTGATAAAAATTAAAAGCATTTTGAATGCAGGAATTTTATGTTTGGTAAAATAACCAATGCCCCAACAGACCCCATCACAGTCCATGTGGTTTTGGGACAAACTAGCAGAATAAAAGCATAGATACTGGCATAAAAGAAAAAGAGTATTGGTAGGGTGAAATATTTTGTGTGCATGAAACTTTTGGGACAGTAGAGGCATTATGCCCCATTATTTCCATTGGGTCAGGTAATGGCTACCAATATGTGACTAGGGGTATTGAGGATAAAATACAGTATCCCCTGCCACCTCCAGAGGCCACATAGATGTGTGGAGATAAGCCATGTGCGCCGTCACAAGAAACCCTTCCACACTGCGCCCTAGATGAGGACACGAGGAGATCTGCGAATTGCTACAAGCCCCACGAGCACCCGGAACTTGATAATATCACCCAGATACAGATAATTCGTGGAAAAGCACCCGCAACACGCGGCTGGGCACCGTCTCCCTACCTGACATGATGGCGGCGATATGGAGGACACTGAGGAGCAGAAAAACAGCACTGCGCTCAGCCCCGTGAATTACGTCACGCCGGAGAACGTAAGAACGGCGCGAAATAGGCGTACGTCCCCACGCGAGGAGGCGTAATGCTTGTCACGTACAAGACTCCCGGAAGGAAACACGTGACGTCAGCTAGCGTGCGGGGATATTCATCACGTGGTTATGTTCTATGTGCGTCGCAAAGAGGCGTAAAGCGAGATTTTAAAAATATATGATTTTTCGGTCGACGTACTGCGCAGTATCCGGGACCACAAAACATTAATCGGACAAAGTAGCGGTAAAATCCAGGTTCGAGTAGTTACTGTTCATAGTCTAAATACACCTGAATGAGACCAGGTGGAAAGAGTTGTAATAGCAGGCAATTCCAACATAATCTAGTTAACACTGTCCTTATAAACAGAAAAAAGAGACTCAAACCCTCAGCAAATATTAATGGCTAGGTAGTGAACATGAATCCCTTGCAGGCCACATGGCTTTGCATTTGGCTTGAAAATGAAACGCATGCGATCAATTAGGCTGTGTTCACACACAGCATTTGTGGTGTGTTTTGAAACACAAAGGCTGCGAGACAGCGGCTTGCCCGATCACAGATGCGTTTTTAGAGAAACGGGAAGACGCTCCACATGTTTTGCGTTATTTATATACAAAACATATATGCCCATCACTGAATCCAGAAAGAGAAAAACAATCTGTATGTGCCATAAGCCAAAATGGCTGCAGTACAAAATCACTGATGTAAAAAAATGACGCGAATGTGAAAAATATCATCAATAATAGGAGACATAGAAAATGTACAGTAGTCTCCCACATAATGCAGTTCTAAAGAATATAACATTTCTAGTTTTGGAGAATGATTAGATTCTGGTAAGTGTGGCAGGTCTCAACAGTCTCCTTCCAGATGTTTCTTTAGACATTCTAGAAAATATTTATTTTCTATATACGGTAAGTCTTATCTTGCAATGTCTGCAGTGCCATTTCTGAATTTTACTACCCCTGATCTTGAAAATAGAAGAAAATGAGTCATTTTTTTGTTTTACAAAATGAACCGAACTGAACCACTTTAACTGCATTAACACATACAACATATGGGTAAGAGTGATGTCACACATGGCGTTTTTGGTCCGTTTTTAAACATCCGTTTTCAGTCCGTTTTTGGCAGTTTACCATGCGTTTGGCTGCTTACAACCTGTTTATCTATTAAGATAATTGGTAAAAACGGACCAAAAACTGACCAAAAACGCCATGTGTGGCATCACCCTCAGGCTGGATTCGCAGTTGTCTGTGATCATGGACATGAGAAGTGCCATGCAACAGACTGATCACTCTGCTGGGGACAGATCTGAGTGCATCATATTCATATATGATGCGCGTAGTTCTGCTGTACTGTGGGTTCTGCTACATATTGGGGAAACATATTACCGTATATTCTCGAGTATAAACCGAGCCAAGTATAAGCCGAGGCCCCTAATTTTACCACAAAAACCTGGGAAAACGTATTGACTCGAGTATAAGTCGAGGATGGGAAATGCATTGGTCACAGCCTCCCCATTTATATAGCCTGCTGGACCTTGCCCCATTGTATATAGCCAGCCCATATCCCCCAGTATATAGCCTGCCCCAGTATATAGCCAGCAGTGGGGAAAGCCGGAAAGGTAAGTTTTGATATATTTTTTTACTCAAGTATAAGCCGAGTTTGGGGTTTCAGCACATTTTTGTGCTGAAAAACTAGGCTTATACTTGAGTATATATGGTATATCAATATTATGGACAGAGTTCAGTCCCTAGCAGAGTGATCAATCCGTAGCAGCCATGTGAATGAGCCATAAGAGAGTGGAAGAATCTTTTCTTTCTAGTTTAATTCTTTCTAGAAACTATTTGGATAGTGGTGAATATTTGTGGCTACTAACAACATGGTAAATATGGTCCCCAAGCAGGGTATTCGCTCAGAGTGGGTTGAAATTGAAGACCAGTTATTGATTAAACAAGCATTTCTTGTGTGTCAAGAATTCCAGCAGTGTCAGGTCGGGAATGGTGGGGGATCAGTGAGTGTCATTCCCAGAACACCTAGAGAACCCCTCTGGGGTAAAAAGTTTATCTAACATGCCACAGCTCCTGGTTCCTGCTCTGTACTACTACAACCATTTTTGTCAAACTAAAAAAAAAGTAATTTACGTAGAATTTTCAACAAAATATATGTTCATAAATAATAAAGGAGGGAAGAAGGTAAAAAAGTAGTTATTAAAAGAGCGGATAGAAAGCTAGCGTCCCGTTATGTGAATTTGTGATATGCGCATTTTTAATGGACACTTGTGAGTATGACGAACTGAAATAAATTTTAACTTTATTGGAACGTACCACACCATCTGCCTGCATATTTTCTTCCAGCTACAAATATAATTAAAGGAGGAGAATGAGAGTGCGATGGTGCTAGTCTGAATGGTGACATACTTTCAGCAGGAGAAACTGAAGATTGGTGCTGTTCATCGATGTTTTAAGATAGAATAAGGAGGGAGAAGAAGAATATTTGGAGCTCCGGTCATAGTGAAATTATTTTCTCTATTTCTTATTTGTTATTATGTTTTATTTGTTTACAATAAAAGGTTGTGGCAGCCATTTTGTTGAACTCAGAAGGAGTAACCCAGCCATATTGTTTTTACTTTGGCTATAAAGAAAAGCTATCATCAGAATCAAGTATTGATAAACCAGGAGCACTTACTCATAAATCCATGCACTATTAGCAGGGTTAGTAGATCATTTAGATACTGCAAGAGGTTGTGACATGAGTGATGAATTCATGGCATAAAATGACAGAATGTTGCATTGCCAAATGCGCTACAAGCAGCTACCGAAATAGGATCATTGAAGGAAGATTCATGAGAAATTGGTGTCAGATGTTTATGCTGATGAAATGACTACAGTATATTAATAAATGTTAATTTTTTGTTCAACAATAATTGTGAAATCTTGTTCATTGAAAATAAGATATCCCCTGAAAATAAGACCTAGACTTAGGCCCCTTCTACACTAGCGAGTGTGATGCGATGAACTCGCATCACACTCGCAACGCAAGCTGCCGGGAACGCACGGCCCGAACCCTGCACCGCGGGAGTGAACTAACATGCTGAGTTCACTCCCGCGGTGCAGCGTTCGGGCCGTGCGTTCCCGGCAGCTTGCGTTGCGAGTGTGATGCGAGTTCATCGCATCACACTCGCTAGTGTAGAAGGGGCCTTAGTCTTATCTTTGTGGAAACATGGTAGTAAATTATAAACATTTCTAAATTTTCTTTCGAATGTCTGTTCTATCCCTGAATTTAGGATTTAGGTCAGACGTAAGCAACATTTACTGGTCGAAGGGCAACACTGTCATACTGCTCAACATTAAAGGGCACCTACCACCCTGATTCTACCTATAAAGGTAGAAGGGGTGGTAGGTGGATGGATGGGATGTGATGATAGCCCTTTTTTGGGCTAATCCTCACGTCCCGGGTGTCTTTTAGAAAACTTTATAGAAGGTATATCCAAATTTTTTTATGCGGCTACTGGGGCGTGGAGTAGCCGGAAATGAGGCTACTAGTCACGGCTACTCCACGCCCCAGTAGCCACGTTACTCCGCCAACAGGTAATCTTCGGCACGCAGCTCCTTCAGCTGCGCGGCTCCGGGGCCGGAACTACTGCGCAGTAGCCGGGGGACTCGGACGAGGGCGCACAGCTACCAGGAGCTGTGCGCCGAAGATTACCTTGTAGGCGGAGTAACGTGGCTACTGGGGCGTGGAGTAGCCGCGACTAGTAGCCTCATGTCCGGCTACTCCACGCCCCAAGTCGCATAAAAAATTTGCATATTCATGTCCCATCCATCCACCTACCACCCCTTCTACCTTTATCCTCCCTGCACCACAGTACAGCTTCTCCTCTATGTGCCGCTCTACTCCGTGACCCGTGCTATTTGTAGGTGGCTCTGTATAATCAGTAAGGGGTTCACATACATTACATTATGGCAAGAACAAATGCAAGTAAAGTGGCAAAAAAGTGCACCAGGAGCGGAAGATGACCCAGGTGCAGTACAGTACAGCTGACAACTACATACCGCTCCTGGGTCCTCTCCTTTGTACTCTGCTCTGTGTCCTGACCTTGTCGCATACAACCAATGTCAAGAAACGCAGAGCAGCGGAGGGGCGGAGCTGACCGCTGCACAAGATGGCAGCTTAGACCAGGAGCTCCGTGTGCCTAATGAAGGAGACTCACAGCTATCTGGGTTATAATAGCTAAAAGATGGTGAATTACGGTGGAAGCTGCTCAGGAAACACACGAGGACACTCCGGCCAGCAGATATCGAGCGGACCCAAAGCAGGCAAGGAGAAAGGTGGACCGGAGTCTCACGTCGCCACAAGGCCCAAGATGGCGCCGAATCGCTCACCAACATCAGAAGCGTTGGAACACTCTGATGCAACATCAGACTCTGAAGCGGCCGGGCCGTCCTTGCTAGAAATCGCTAAGGAGGTACTGCATAAGACCATCACAGCGGCACTAGTCCCGGTAATGAAAGAACTTATGGAGATAAAGACAGAAGTCCGCCACGTGGGGCACAGAGTGGAGGCGCTAGAGTCCGGTCAGGAAGAGCTGGTAAACTTCGCGGAGGCGGTAAGAGCCAAGTTGCACGCCAAAGATAGCCAATTGAACCATACTCTCCTAATGCTGGAGGATCAAGACAACCGGAACCGACGAAAAAATATACGCGTGAAAGGCCTACCTGAGAGCTGGGCCGCGGACGCACTACCCCGCATCATGCAGCAGATCTTCT
This sequence comes from Engystomops pustulosus, assembly GCF_040894005.1. Lineage (NCBI taxonomy): Eukaryota > Metazoa > Chordata > Amphibia > Anura > Leptodactylidae > Engystomops > Engystomops pustulosus. The sequence continues at coordinate 128,714,447 of NC_092412.1, read as the reverse complement.
CCACTCTACTGGGCGCAGAGCGCGCTGAGAAGGTAATAATCGAGAGAGTCCACAGGGCTCTTAGGCCTAAGCCAGCGCCATCAGACCCACCTAGGGATATAGTTTGTGGGCTATTAAGCTATGTGGACACAGCTGCAATTCTAAGCAAAGCCAGAGAACATGGCGACCTACAATATGAAGGGGCCAAGATCGCCCTGTATCAGGACTTAGCTACCTCCACTCTGGCGAAACGCCGTCTACTCAGGCCGTTCCTAGCCAAGCTGAGGGAGCTGAACATGCAGTACAAATGGCTTTTCCTGTCCGGCCTTCAATTTACCAAAGGAAACAGACATATTGTAATTAGACATCCAAGAGATTTAGAGTTGGCTTGGAAGACTTTGGAAATAGATCCCATCATCATCCCCTCATGGCTCCCAGCAGCTGATGAAATTGATCTTCCAACACTAACAACATGCACACCATGGCAACTGGTGGCACCACCGAAACCGCCGGCGCATGGGCGCCGCCATCTTACCTGGGATCGCCGCTCCCCGTGACGTCATCGGGGGGCGGCGATCCGTCTCCATGGTAGCCTCGGGTCTTCCGAAGACCCGAGGCTATTTCGTTTTAACCCCTTCATTACAATGTGCTGATAGCACATTGTAATGAATGAGGAAGAAAATCCCCATATACTGCCATACTGTAGTATGGCAGTATATGATAGGATCGATCAGACAACCTAGGGTTAAAGTACCCTAGGGAGTCTGAAAAATAGTATAAATAAAAATAAAAAAAAGTTAAAAAAAAAAAATTATAATGAAAAAACCTAAAAATTCATATCACCCCCCTTTCCCTAGAACTGACATAAATATAAATAAACAGTAAAAATCATAAACACATCAGGTATCGACGCGTCCGAAAATGCCCGATCTATCAAAATATGATAACGGTTTTTCAATGAGTTTAACCCCGTAACGGAAAATAGCGCCCAAAGTCGAAAATGGCACTTTTTTGCCATTTTGAAAAATCTAAAAAAATATATAAAAAGTGATCAAAAGGTCGTACAGTCCTAAAAATGATATCATTGAACATATTATCAAATTTCGCAAAAAATGACACCATCCACAGCTCCATACACCATAGTATAAAAAAGTTATTAGCGCCAGAAGTTGGCAAAATCAAAAAAATTATTTTTGTACAGGAGGTTTTAATTTTTGTAAATGTATGAAAACATTATAAAACCTATACAAATTTGTTATCCCCTTAATCGTACCGACCCAAAGAATAAAGTAGACATGTCATTTGGGGCGCGCAGTGAAAGACGTAATATCCAAGCCCACAAGAAAATGGCGCAAATGCGTTTTTTCACCATTTCCATTGCATTTGGAATTTTTTTCCCGCTTCCGAGTACATGGCATGGAATATTTAATACCATCATTATGAAGTGCAATTTGTTACGCAGAAAACAAGCCGTCACACAGCTCTTTACGTGTAAAAATAAAAAAGTTATAGATTTTTGAAGGTGGGGAGTGAAAAATGGACATGAAAAAACAGGAAAGGGCCCGGTCCTTAACCGGTTAAGGAAAATAAGATACCCAAATTACCACTCTCACAGTACAACCAATGATTTCATAGTAGTTCCCCCTCCGCTGCTTCCAGAGGAGTCTCAATCGGATTACATAAAGATATTCCATTTGCAATAAAAGATGTGTACAAAGAAGCAGAAGGAAGGTTAGTCTTAGTGAAGGGGTCTATAGAAGGTGTCGCATACACTTTAGTATCATCATATGCCCCTAACAAGGGTCAATGCACCTGGATCTGTAACACACTGGAAAAGATAAAAATGTTCACAGAAGGTGTCTTAGTGCTGGGGGGTGACGTAAACGTTACATTGAACCCACTGGAGGACTCATCCACTGGACACTACGCATGCTCCTTCAGAGCCCTAAGGAGATTGAAGAGTGCACTAGGGGACCTCTCCCTAATAGACGCATGGCGCGGACTTTACATCCTGGGGATAGATCATACACTTTTCACTCCATCCCACACAATACATGGCAGAGATTGGACTATATTTTTGTACAATCGGACCAAATAAAGCAAGTTTTGTCGGCAGAGATAGACCCTAGCACTATCTCGGACCACGCTCCACTCTCAATGACACTCCTGATGCCGCACTTACCGGTGAAAGAGTGGACATGGTGCCTAAATGAAACTTTACTGGGTGATGAAGCTCTTGTGTTCTGTGGCTTCACCCAACTGGCCAGTGTTGGAGGTGTGGTCGCAAGCTGGGCTCATACTCTCATGTTTGGTGGTCTTGCTCCCTGATCAAGACCTTTTGGCTGGAAGTTCAGAGCAAAATCCAATCCTTAGGCATGTCAAATGTAAAACTGTCCCTACCTCTGATTTGTCTGGGGCTGACGCCAGATGGTGACAGGCTTTCAGGTAATTCCCTTAGTACACACCTTATCACAGCCGCAAAGGCCCTAATACCCCTCCTCTGGCTGCAAACAAGTGCACCTTCCATTGCCATGTGGGAGGAAAAGGGTACACAGATATGCCGCATGGAAGAACTCTCAAGCTGGGCCTCCCACACACATGAGAAATTTGAAAAAATTTGGCGACCATGGTTAGATTACAGAAAGTAAGATCTGGTTTACTAAGACCTGGTATCCGCTCCGGTCGGGACAAACATCTAGACGAACATCCGACCCACCTCACCGTTATCCACCAAACCCCATAGCTAGCTAGATTCAAAAGCATCTCCCACCCCACTTTTCCTTACCTTTCCGGCCCCCACACTCCCACCCCATCTCAACCCCCCCCCCCCTTCCCAAGTGCGCATTAACATTATGTTGTATTTTTTTATATTTTTTGTAATCTTTGCATTTCTTCAACTTCTCCCTGGTTGTGAAGTTTTGCATTGTGGTTGTGGTTTGGACCACTACAGGTATCCATTGCGCACACTTTACTTATTGCTTCCAATGTGACACAATTCAGGAGAGCCTCTGCTCGCGGAATTCCTGAGTATGCCTCTATGTGGGAAACCAGCTGGTAGAGGCCGGCAATGCATGCCCCTCGATATAGAAGCCAGACTTTGCTGGTCTGAATTAGGCATTGTTTGCTACTATTGTAATGTATAAACAGTGTACACTGTGCCACGAACTTTGTATTGTATCGCTACAATGGATGCTTTATTGTGTTAAAACTGTGTTAAAATTTTTAATAAAAACAGAATTGATAATAATAATAAAAAAGAAACGCAGAGCAGCAGGAGTAGACTTGGGAGCAGTGAGGACTTCCAAAAAGAAGTTGTCTCATGTAGTCAGTCCCTTCTCTGTAAATAAGACAATACCGGCAGTCCCTGAGTTATGTACAGGATAGGTTCTGTAGGTTTGTTCTTAAGTTGAATTGGTATGCAAGTCGGAACTGTATATTTTATCATTGTAACCCCAGACACAATTTTTTTGGTCTCTCTGACAATTGGATTTAACCCCTAGGCGCACCAGGACGTTATAGTACGGCTAGATGCTAAGCGCACGGGGACGTGCTATAACGTCCTGCTTCTGGCACCGGCTCACAAACGGAGCTGGCACCAGAAGCAAACTAGTTTTTGTTCAGTACAATTGAATAAAATACACAAAACCCCCACATATTTGGTATCCCTGCATCTGTAACAATCTGCATAATAAAACAGAATCGTTATTAGATCCGCAAAGTGAACCCCGTAAAAAAAAAAAAAAAAAAAAAAAGCTCTGAATAAATATAATTTTCAAATAATACCCTATTAAAAAATGTTACACACTCTAAAATAAGACCACTAAAAAGAACAATCCTTCTCGCAAAAAATAAGCCCTTAAACAGATTTGTGAGGCGAAAAATAAAAAAGTTATGCATATGAAAGACAGTGATGCTAAAATTAACAACATTTTTGCCAAATTACTTTTTATTCAGTAAAAATGGGAAAAAATAAAAAATCTATATAAATGAGGTCTTTTCGTAATCGTGGTGACCCATAGAATAAAAGTGATATACTATTTTTATGGTATGGTTAACGGCAAAAAAAAAATAAACATTTTCCTAAAAATTGATGATTTTCATTTCCTCCACCAACAAAGAGTTAATAAAATCTCACCAATTAGCTATAGATGCCCCAAAATTACGTACCAGAAAAGTGCATCTCAATAAAAAAATAAAATAAAAATAAAAAAATTATAGCCTGTACAATGTGACAATGCAAATCCGATCTGGATGGGGCTCCTTCCCTTCTATGCCCGGCCGTGCGCCCATACAGCAGGTTACCACCACATATGGGGTATCGGTGTATTTGGGAGAAATTGGGCATCAAAGTTTGTGGAGCCTTTTTTCATTTAATCCATTGTAAATGTTTAATTTTCCACCCAAAATGAGTGTATTGTGAAAAAATATTACAATTTGCAGACTTCACCTCCATTTTGTTTTAACCCCTATTAAACACTTAAAGGGTTAACAAACTTCTTAAAAAAGTGGTTTTTTATATGTTGAGGGGTGTAGTTTCTATAATGGGGTAATTTATTTGTCTCGCTATTATTTAGGCCTCTCAGTGTCAATTAGTAGTTGAGCAGGTCCATCTGAATACGGGTTCTGGTGATTTTACAAAAAATGTGAAAGATTATACCTAAATTCTGAGCCTCATAACATTCTAGTAAAATATGTGGAATCTTAAAAAACCATCCAACATAAAGCAGACATTTGGGAAATGTATGTTAGAATTTATTTGGGAGCTATGACTATCTGCATCAAAAGTAGAGATTTTAGAACGTTAAAAATAAAGATTTTTGCCACATTTTTGCCAAATTTTTTTTTTTTTCATAACTAAACGCAAAAGATTTCATCCAAATTTTTAAACTAATTTGAAGTACAATGTGTCACGAGAAAACAATCTCAAAATCCCCTGGATATCTCATAGCGTTCCAAAGCTATAACCACTTATAGTGACACAGGCCAGATTTGAAAAATGGGACCTAGACCTTAAGGCCAAAAGAGGCTGAGTCCCGTAGGGGTTAAAAAGTACAGTAATTTAACAATATCGAGAAGCCAGTTTGTAACTAGGGGTCATCGGTAAGTTGGGTGTTCTTAAGTAGGGGACCACCTGTATTACATACATAGTTTTATACATAAGATGCCAAAATACATGTGAATGGTGGTTCTGCTACATAAATTACCCCATTATAGAAACAACACCCCTTAACGTATGTAAAACAACTTTCATGAAGTTTGTTAACCCTTTAATTGTTTTAGAGGGGATAAAACAAATTTGTGGGCAATTTTAAAATTTTAATTTTTTTGGCTAAATGAATGTGTTTTTCATAAAATGTACACATTCCCAGTGGATAAAATAGCAAAACTCTCCATAAAGTTTGATACCAATTTTCTCCTGAGTATAACAATACCCCATATGTGGTGGTAACCTGCTGTATGGGCACGCGCCAGGACATTAAGGACTTATTTTCTGCGACATTAGATGCACTTTACAAATACTTCATTTTAGTAGATCATTAGCTAAATGAGGAGATCTTATTAACTCTTAAATGTATGTAGGAAAAGAAAATCGTAAATTTTGCTTTCCTTTCTGTTTTGGATTTTTCTGGGGCCATACACTGTACCATAAAAATAACATATTATCTTTGTTCTATAGATCACTACGATTACCGTGATACCTCATTTATATAATATATTTTTACAAATTTACTGAAAAAAAACTAATACAGAGAAAATCTCATTTATTTTCGTATCCTCATCTTTAATACTTTTTGGTTGACAGAGCTGGTTTAGGGCTAATTTTTTACATGTTGAGGTGTCCTTTTCAGCGCTCACTGAACGGGTCCAATAATGTTTTTGAGTTATTGTACAGATTGTAACGGATGTGGCGATACCAAATATGTGGGGGGATTTTTTGCTGATTTTTTGTTTTTTTACTTTATTAGATATGTATAGGGAATGTCTTTATTTAGTAAACAACAATGGGAATGCATAAAATAGACTGAGAAGCATCTCAGAAAAGATACAAAAAAGCCCTTGACAAAGACCTGCTGCGATTGAAACGCGCGTCGGGGTGCACGCCAGGTAATATCATGTCCTCCTCTTGGTCACACTAGCTTCCACTCATTTTGCACTATTTGTATGTGTTTATCCATGTTTATCATTTGGCGTCTGTGACCTCTGTTATTATTACAGTATACCTGCTAGCTATATAAGGGCTCTACCTCATTATTACTTTACACCCATTGTCGTTCATTACATGTTTGGGTCCCTTATATTGTACATTTTACATTTGTTCATGTATTTTAGGACATATTACCTGGCATGCTTTTTTGTATCTTTTCTGAGATGCTTCTCAGTCTATTTTATGCATTCCCATTGTTGTTTACTAAATAAAGATTTTCCCTTTTATGTTGTTGCATTGAAGCCTTGTCCTTTCCTCTTGTTTTTATTTATTTGGTATTTTGTAGTTTATCAGTAAGAGGCCTTCCTTTGGCTACATTGGTCAATATTACTGTCACTAGATTCTACAACTGTTACACTGTGCTTCTTTTGTTATTTTTTTGTATGTCAATGTATAGGGAATGTTTGTGTTTAGGGTACTTTAACTTTATTTAATAAATTCTTTTTATTAAAAAGTGTTTTTATTAAGTTATAGTGCGCATGCTCATTGTGTTACAGCCGGGTCGATGGCCATCTTTTCTGACGCTGTTGAGATCAGGTCTTCCCTGTTCTCTGATACCTACCTCTAGCCCCCTGCCCCTGGCTGGTAGGACAGAACTCTCACTGATACACATTCACTTCCTGACGGCAAACAGCAGTGAGAGGAGAACTACAAGCAGATAACAGACAGATAAGTTCTTTATCCGGGGGAAGTGAGGCACATCAGATCTGATTAGTGTGTGTGGCAAAACAGAGATGCAGCAGAGATGAGCATGTAATATACATCTCATGGATCTCATCATCTCATCTCTGTTCTGTCTCATCTCTCTTACTATGTGTTAGATACCAGTGAATGTTCAGAAAGTAAATAAAAGTGTATATAAACCTTATACCCTGATAATTTAATCACATTGTCACCACACAGAACTACATGGACCATAATAGGGCACATTTACTTACCCGTCCAAAGGAGTTCACGAAGTACAGAGTATCCAATGATAATGCACTCTGCCGAGATTCACTAATATTGTGCGCCCGATATCCTGCATGTGTCACTTCCCCGCTCAGGTCCGCCGGAGTTCACCTTCTTCTTCCCGATGTATGTAAGTGCTTTGTCTTGTGACACAATTTGAATCTTAAAGGGAACCTGTCACCAGGAGAGCCATTTTTAGCACTCCCCCAGTCCCCACAGAGCATAGTACATACACTGCCAAAGTGTTTTTGTATAAAAAATAGGTTTTACAGAAAAAAAGATATGTTATATTGTACCTTTCATTAGCATCTGCTGTGTGACTAGCTAGTTGCCAATTAGGAGGGGCTGGAAAGGAGCAGTTTCCCCCCACCCTTGGGAAACATGTGACCTTTTCAAATGTATGAATAACTCCCAACACTCGGGATTGGCTGTAGAGGAGCAGGGGGCGTCGCTAAGCCAAGTGATGGGTGTTTTCATATATTAGAAAAGGTCACATGGAGAAGCTGTTCCCCAAGGGTGGGGGGAAACTGCTCCTTTCCAGCTCCTCCCAAAAGGCAACTGCCTAGTCACACAGCAGATGCTAATGAAAGGTACAATATAACATACCGTATATTCCGGCGTATAAGACGACCTGGTGTATAAGACGACCCCCCTACTTTCCTGTTTAAAATATAGAGTTTAAGATATATTCGCCGTATAAGACTACCCCTTTTCCAACGCATACAAAACACCGGTAAAAATTTTAAAAAAAACCGATTTGAATTTAACATGGTCCTTTTTTTAATGTAAATTCTTATGACATGCAGGTATATAGCAGGAAAACTGTCGCTCATAAACATAAGGCATACAACAACAACATTACCATTACAGCACAGCTCCCAGTAGTATACAGCACAGCCCCCAGTAGTATACAGCACAGCCCCCAGTAGTATACAGCACTGCCCCTAGTAGTATACAGCACAGCCCCCAGTAGTATACAGCACTGCCCCCAGTAGTATGCAGCACTGCCCCAGTAGTATACAGCACTGCCCCCAGTAGTATACAGCACAGCCCCCAGTAGTATACAGCACTGCCCCCAGTAGTATACAGCACAGCCCCCAGTAGTATACAGCACTGCCCCCAGTAGTATACAGCACAGCCCCCAGTAGTATACAGCACAGCCCCCAGTAGTATACAGCCCAGCCCAGCATTAAAAAAATAAAAAAAAACTTATATACTCACCCTCCGGTGGCCCCGATGTGCTGCACTGCTCCCCCGATGTCCGCGCGGCTCGTCTTCAGTGTTCCACGCCGTCTTCTTTCTTCTGCCGGGGGCCGCCATTGATCTTCCCCGGCAGGCGCCTAGTATGACGCGCCGCTGCTGACGTCATACTAGGCGCCGCCCCAGGGAAAAGCATGGCGGCGCCCAGCAGAAGAAAGAAGACGGCGCGGAACACTGAAGACGAGCCGCGCGGACATCGGGGCCAACGGAGGGTGAGTATGTGCTCCGATGTCTTTTTGAGGCTGCCGGCAGCCATCGCTGTGCAAACACCCGCGATCGGTGCTAGCACCGATCGCGGGTGTTACCGGTAAGCCTTTGCTGCAATATGCAGCAAAGACTTACCGGCTATGGAGACGGCTCAGCCCGTGAGCCCTCTCCATGCACCGGGACCCGACCGCCGCCGTATAAGACGATTACCGCCGTATAAGGCGACCCCAGAGAAAACAAGATTTTTCTGTCTTCAAAAGTCGTCTTATACGCCGGTATATATGGTATGTTTTTTTCTGTAAAACAAATTTTTAATACAGTGTATGTACTATGCTCTGTGGGGACTGGGGGAGTGCTAAAAATGGGTCTCCTGGTGACAGGTTCCCTTTAAATCCAGCGCTCAGTCGGAATCAGTCACATAGTCTGACGGCCCGCCCCCCTGATTTCTGTCGCATGAAAGCCAGCGCAGGTGCGCCACAATCCGATCGTGTGCGACGCAATCCCCAGTTAAATACCTGTCATGGCGGCGCACACCCTGACCATCACTGAGTGATAGGAGATAAAACAGCAATAAAACTGACAAAAATCATAAAAGTAGGGGGTTAAAATTGATCTTTATTCTATAAATATCACTAGGGGATTGAAATTTGAGAATTTTCTTTCATGAGCAATCTCCTTTTAAGAATTTCTTGGGATTTGTCCTTGATTTTCGACCTTTTGCCTTTCATTTTGCATTTTAGCTGACTTTATTTCCTTCTTACAGATTTTTGTAAGTGTAAGGATTCAGATAACCCGTCAAATTAATATTTTTAATGCCCTCTTTTTATAATTTATTGCCCTTTTAACTGTCGCTATAAGCCACGCGGGATGTAATCTAGCATGTCTTGGATCGTGGGCACACCCGTGCCCCTCTCCGTGGCACTGTCCCGGTCCCCTCTCCGAACTTACCTCTCCACGCTCCTGTCCGGCCTAGGCCCCGCTCCCTAGGGTGCACCAGCACTCAGAGATTTAAAGGGCCAGCGCACAGGTGATTGGCGCTGGACATTTCCGGGTCCCAGGTGTCGGCTAGTACCATCTCCTGTGGTGGTCCAGGGGTTCCACAGACCCAGAACCCTGACAGTCACACATGTGATTGGCGCTGGCCACTTCCGGGTCTGGTATTTAAACCTGCGACTCCCATCATTCAAGCCATATCCTGTGAAGTTAAAGCCCCTCTGTGTTTCCAGTGTTCCTGCGTTCCAGTTCCTTTGTTCCATGTTCCTGCTCATTTGCCCCGTGTTCCTGCTGTGAGTTCCCGTGTTCCTTCCTTCGCTGTTTTCCCGCTGTTACCCCGGGCTCGGGCTGTGTCCGGCATTTCTACCTTGACTGCCACCATGGGCTAGTCGCACCTGTGGAACGACCTGGTGGCACCCAGCCGTATCAAGGCCATCCCGCTTTGTGGCAGGCTCTGGTGAAGTACCATCTCCCGCGGTGGGTAGAGGGTCCATAGACCAGGAACCCTGTCTGTAGCATCATGTGACAATTATCTGATCCCAGTCTATATTCTGTATTGCAGTCCCTTAATTTTGGGAGATTGGCCTTTTTAAAATGTAATATTTTGGGGCGGCGGAGCTGACCGCTGCGCAAGATGGCAGCATAGAACTGGAGCTCTGCGCGCTACACATGAGAGACCCGCAGTAAACTGGGCAGAAGTCACGGGCAAATGGTGAAATACGGGGGCAGCGGTCCCAGAAGCAACCGGGAACAAGCCTATCGCCCGCCAGTCAGCGGACACAAAGCTGGGAAAGAAAAATCGAGACCAGAGGTTCCCGCTTGCATGCGGCACAAGATGGCGCCGAGTCACTCACCCTCTGATGCCTCAGAACACTCGGACATGCCGTCGGACCCCAAGACCAGCTCCTCACGCTTAGAGATATCCCAAGCAGTGCTGCAAAAAACACGTCACGTCAGCACTGGCCCTGGTCATGAAAGAACTATTGGAGATCAAAGCTGAGGTACACCACGTGGGGCATAGAGTGGAGGCCCTGGAATCAGGGCAGGAAGAGCTAGTGGGCTTCGTTGAAGCAGTGAGGGGCAAACTGCTAGCTAAGGACAATCAGATAAATCTTCCTGATGATGGAAGACCAAGAAAATAGGAGTCGCCGAAAAAATGTTAGGCTGAAAGGTCTCCCTGAATCTTGGGCTACGGAAGCGCTGCCGAATATCATGCAGCAGATTTTTGCTACGTTATTAGGAGCAGACTGCTCCGGGAAAGTGGTAATTGAGAGAGTTCACAGAGCCCTCAGACCCAAACCAGCCCCATCGGATCCCCCCAGGGACATAATTTGCGGGCTCCTGAGCTATGTCGACACAGCAGCGATCCTCAGCAAAGCGAGGGAACATGACGACCTAGAATTTGAAGGTGCTAAAGTAGCCCTCTATCAGGACTTAGCTGCATCCACTCTGGCAAAAAGACGCCTCTTCAGATCACTCTTAACCAAATTACGCGATCTCAACCTGCAGTACAAGTGGCTTTTCCCTTTTGGCCTGCAATTCTCTAAGGGGAACCAGCACACGGTAATCAAACACCTGAGGGACCTGGAGAAAGCGTGAAAGCTTCTAGGGATCGACCCCATCCACATTCCCTCTTAGCTACCAGAAGCTGATGAGATTGAGCTGCCTCCGTTGAAAAAGCTTACCCCCTGGCAGTTGGTAGCGCCGCTGAAACCAGCGAGAGAGAAGAAGCGAGCAATCAGGAAGGAGGACACTTGAAACACTCATACCGGACAGGTTCACCTTACTCCTAATGATTCTAACCTGTGTTCTTTTTCCTATCTCACATCTCTAGTAAGATGTTAAGCCACCATGCGGTAACTAGAATAAGTGTTATCACCCCTTCACAAGATGAATATGTGAACAGTTTATTCTTTCACTCACCATTTGCCTTAGTTTATATAAGATACGGTCAATAGGATTAAGCCGCTAGAAAATTGGGCAGGATGCCCTCTGACCGTTATAAAGTTGTATCACTTGTCATTAGTTGACAATTTAAGTTGTTAATGGGCCTCCTCCACAAAGGTGGGCGCGCCAAAAGTGGGAGCTCTGTACGCCTGCATTGCGAAACACCCACGGAGAGATCGTGGGCATTTCTTTTTGTTTGCGTGTTTAATTTACTGTTTTATCTCTTTTTTTCCTTAGAATATGTTCGTCTTACTAATGTGGTAGCCTCTCCCCATACTTCCCTACCGCCACTTTCCTGGTCTTCCTCTTTCCCCCAGGTAACACAACTGAGAAGAGTTAAGAGAAGCAACTCCCTATGGTGGTCTCCACCCATGACTGATTCCCTTATGTGATGGCGACTCTACAAATCACTTCCTGGAATATGAAAGGTCTCAACTCCCCTGGTAAAAGATCCCAGCTCTTTCTCCTATTGCGGCACTTCAACACTGAAGTGGTATTACTTCAGGAAACCCATTTTAAGGAAAACAGAATTCCTAAATTACCACTTAAATCATATGATCAGTGGTACCACAGAAATAGCCCCTCAGCAGCTTCTAAGGGTGTCTCTATGGGGTTTCATAGGAATGTACCTTTCATATTAAAAGACACACATAAGGATGCAGAGGGTCGTGTTATCCTAGTCAAGGGTCTAATAGGGGGAGTGATGTATACTTTTGTTTCGCTCTATGCGCCTAATAAAGGCAAATTTGCATGGTTATGTAGCGTATTAGAAAGAATTAAGCTGTTCGCATAAGGCCTCCTAATAGTAGGTGGAGATTTGAATGTTACCTTGAACCCACTAGAAGATTCCTCAACTGGGCATTCTGCTTGCCCTTTCAGAGCTCTAAAGAGAATTAGGGTGGCTCTGGGGGACCTTTCGCTGTTAGACTCATGGAGAATTTTACACCCCGGTGACAGAACTTACACCTTCCACTCTGTCCCTCATAACACATGGCAGAGATTAGATTACCTTTTCGTACAATCAGACCAAATAGAACAGGCCTTGTCAGTGGAGATAGGACCCGGTACGATATCTGACCATGCACCTCTTTTGATGTCCTTCCTCTTGCCGCATCTACCGGCTAAAGAATGGACATGGCGGCTGAACGAGGCGCTTCTAGGCGATGAATCTCTGTTAGCCGAACTACTAACTAAGATGTCCAAATCCTTTGCTGACAACGCTAATGTTGGACTAGATCCAGTGACCTTGTGGGAAGGACAGAAGGTTGTTGCTAGAGGGTTTCTAATGGAAATGGGTGCACGGGTGAAGAAAAAAAGGAATGCGAGAATAGAGGGGTTGCTTAAAAGAATCTCTGACCTAGAGAGGCAACATAAGCGTTCTAAGGCCCTACAGGTGGAGGATGACTTAAAATCTGCTAGAGAACAACTGAAAGACCATCTCAACATCACAGTAGCAAAGATATACCTAAAAGCACAACACAAATTCTATGCGCATGGGGATAAGTGTAGCAGGACCATGACCAACCTTCTGAAAAAAGCACACTCACGTACGTTTGTGTCTTCCATTAAAACATCAACGGGGGATAGAGTACTTAAAACGGAGGACATAGCCAAAGTCTTTCAAGAATATTATACAGGCTTATATAATTTGAGACAACAAGAAAGTAGTCAAGATAGGGGAGATAGATTGGAAGATATACAAGGGTTTCTGTGGAAGGTACAGCTCCCTCATCTGGACGAGGCAGATCTAGATCCGTTAATGCAACCAGTGACACTGGAGGAGATTATAGCCTCCATACCATGCCGCAAAAGCCCGGGCCCAGATGGGTTCTCGATATTATACTACAAGAAACTAGCATCCTTATTGTCCCCCCACTTGACAAACATGTGTAATGCACTGCTTAAAGGTCAACGAACACTCCTGTCTATGCTTTCAGCCCATATTACTATCTTGCACAAGGCAGGCAAAGACCCCGAACAGCATGGGAGTTACCGCCCCATTTCGCTACTGAATGTAGACTTAAAGGTCTGGGCTAAATTATTGGCACACAGACTGACATCACTGCTCCCCCGTCTTATATCTGAAGATCAGGCAGGATTTGTTAAGAGTAGGGAAGGCAAAGATAAAGTGTCCAAAGTTCTCAGAGCCATACACTCAGCTAACTGTACGAAGACTCCCCTAATCCTTCTCGGCAGGGACGCCGAGAAGGCATTTGATAGGGTAGATTGGCTTTTCATGAGGGAGGTCCTTCTAAAATATGGCTTCCCGACAGGTTTTGTGGATGCCATCTTTTCATTATACAGTGAGCCCTCCGCCCTCTGTATCAGAGTTGTCCCCACCCTTCCAGGAACCAGGCAGGAGTGCCCCCTATCCCCCTCCCTCTTTACATTGTGCTTAGAAGCTATGATACAATTTGTACGACAGGACAAACGCATTAAGGGGTTTAAGATGGGAACTTCCACGTGTCAGTTGGCTGCATTTGCCAATGACCTAATTTTCCTGATTACCAACCCTACCGAAGCTTTGCCAATACTTTGCAGCCACTTTGAGTACTTTAACCAGTTAGCCAACTTCAAAGTTAATGTGAGCAAGTCAGAAATCCTGAACATATCCCTACCAGATTACCAGGTTAAAAGGATTAAGCCAACATCTCCGTTGGCAGAAAGATTCTATTAAATACTTGGGCGTCAAACTGGCAAGGGAACCACATAACCTGTATAAATTGAACTTTACACCACTAATAGATACCATACAACAAATGCTGACAGACTATAAGCTGCCCAACATCTCATGGATGGGCAGAAAGAATGTTCTAAAAGCCTATGTGTTGCCAAAAATACTCTATCCCCTCTCGATGTTCCCAATAACTGTACCAGGGAACTTCTTTTCCAAAATCAAGAAATTGTTCTCCAATTATTTATGGAGAGGGAAACGCCCTAGGTTAGCACACACTCTGCTGATGCAGAAGAAGTATCTCTGACGCGAGATACTATTACTGGGCCGCACAGGCGGCAAGAGGTGTAGCGTATAGATCCCAGGGTCGCCCCTCAGTACTTCCCACATCGACGGGGCAGAATCTAGATTGTCTGGACAAACTGACGAGGCACACACTTCAGATGTGGCATGAAGTGAACAAGAGATTTGACATATCCCCTTTCCCGTCCCCTTCAATGCCAGCTAGCCTCCTCCCATACACAGTCTCTAAGAATTGGGCAGATGTACCCATCTGGTGGATGGGGTTTGAATATCTCACACTAGGGGAATTTCTTAAAAAAGCAGACAATTTGCAGGACGTTGAACTTAAGAATAGAACAAAAGGGAAGGGTTGTCTGACACTTATCAAGATGCAGCTCAAGTCAGTGTGCAAGGAGTTCCTAAAGGTCCATGGTGCAGTGAGGGAAGCAACCCCCCTAGAGATATCTTTAGCTGTAGGAGCCCCTAAAGCTACGAAAGTGTTGTTTCTCCATGATCTCTTGCTAACAAAGAAAACACCTCACTATCCTCTTTATATCTCAGCAAGGGAGAAAGAGCTGGGCCTTACCCTTACAGATAAACAAAAAAACTGGGTTTTGAGACACTCCTATGATTTTTCTCGCTGTGTTAGGCTACAAGAAAGTCATTTTAAACTGCTGTTGCGGTGGTATAAAACCCCTGAATCCTTGCTCCACTGGGGCTTACACCCCACCGGGGTTTGCTGGAGATGTGGGCTAGAATAAGGTTCATACACACACGTGTGGTGGTCCTGCTCCCTAATCAAAACATACTAGTTGGAGATACAAAGTAGAATACGAACCATTTGTTCTTCTTCCCTTCAAATCTCACTGCCTTTGATTTGCTTGGGCTTGGCGCCTGATGACACTAAGTTAAATGGAAAATCTATTTGCATACACCTCATTGCTGCAGCAAAGGCATTGATACCCACATACTGGTTACAAACCTGTGCACCACCAGTATCAGCATGGGAAGAGAAGGTGGCTCAGATTTGTCGAATGGAGGAAC
Source organism: Engystomops pustulosus (assembly GCF_040894005.1). Classification (NCBI taxonomy): domain Eukaryota; kingdom Metazoa; phylum Chordata; class Amphibia; order Anura; family Leptodactylidae; genus Engystomops; species Engystomops pustulosus. Next base: position 128,698,905 of record NC_092412.1, on the reverse strand, counting down.
TTTCAAGCTGGGCATCTCACACACACGAGCAATTTGTTAAAACATGGAAACCTTGGTTAGATTACAAAGCCAAAAGCTAATAGTGGACGAATTGCCGTGGAGAGAAGCAGGAGCACGTGCCCTCCGACTAGTAAGCAGATTAGCATGGCACTCCCCAAACAAATATCTAAACTCCTGACCTCCTTCCAATCATCCCCCACACACACGTTATAGCAAATTTCTCCCTCTGACCTCCTTCCCCCTGTCTTACCCTACCCCTATCTATCGCTACCACTCTACCAGATCTAATTGATCTTATCTGTTTACATTTGTTCACATTAGTATGTTTAAATTGTGTTAGGTTATTGAATAATACAATGTCTTGAGCACAACTTCAATTCCTCCCAACTATGGAACATACCTTTCGCTCCACAAGAGGTCGTTATCACCTCCACGTCTAATAGTAGACTTCTTATCATGGTATGCTCTGTATCTTTGAAATGTACAAACCAATGTGCCAATGTATACTGTATCCATTCTTGGTTAAAAATTTTAATAAAAACAGAATTGATAAAAAAAATGTAATGTTTTTATTATTTTACAGCCTATATTTGCTTTTTACAGTTTAGGAGAAAGATAATTATGTTATGATGACTGTTCCTGATGGTTTCCCAGACACTGACATTTCTGACAATCTCCGCATTGTTATAAATCACAAGATCCAATAAAGCATCACCGCTTGTGTGTTCTTCTTAAAAATGTCTGATAAAGTTAGCCCACAAAAAGATGATAAAATGTCCCCTTTTCAAAGATTAATTCATTTTTAGGAACTTAAAGGGAACCTGTCACCACATTTTTTCACAAATACAGCCTGTGGCAGGTTCTTATAGAGCCCTAATAACTAAATGACACCTTTCTTTTAGCTAAAAATTGTCTCCTTCAGATCCCCATATAATCAACTGTATAACTTTACCAAGCATCCAGGGATATCTATAGTGTGTCGAGGTGGGTGTGGTTTCCTTGGGCTGGCGCAAAGTCCAGTGCACTGGAATGCCCCTTTATGTGCAGAAATTTGTGTTGCATCAGGCAAGGTGCAGCTGCAGTACACACACTTTATAAATACATATACAAGCAGTTTGCACTGCAAAGTGGGCTTTACTAAATGTCGGCCAGTATGCAACGTTATTGCATTCATATAAAAAACAGAGGCTAAAGTTACTATCTTTGTCACTGGACTGATCTGAACCCTAATTCTACAAACCTTAAAGGAAACCTACCACTTGAAGTGGCAGGTTTCTGATGGAAATACAGAGCACCAGCTCAGGGTGAGCTGGTGCCGGAGCTTATTTTTGTTAGTGTTTTAAACCGCGGTATCGCGGTTTAAAACACTTTTTAAACTTTATAGCCGGCGCAGGGAGGTACGCGCTCGGCGCTTATCATGCACGCGGCTCTCCTTCATTTCCTATGTAGCCGCGCGCACGGTCGCGCGCATGGTAAGCGCCGAGCGCGTACCTCCCTGTGCCGGCTATAAAGTTTAAAAAGTGTTTTAAACCGCGATACCGCGGTTTAAAACACTAACAAAAATAAGCTCTGGCACCAGCTCACCCTGAGCTGATGCCCGGTATTTCCATGAGAAACCTGCCACTTCAAGTGGTAGGTTTCCTTTAACCCTGTCAGCCCTACCCCGGCTAACCCTAGCCACAACCCTGCTAACCCTATCCCACTAATCTTAACTTTGCAAACCTGCTACCGTAACCCTTCCAAACAAACCCTAGGAGACAAACCATAACCTTCCAACCCTAAGAAAATAAAATTATTTTTAAAATATACAGACAATGGTACAAGAACGACATTAATCACTTCTCTCCCTCCACCACAGAGAGCGGGCAGAAGAAGACCACTGCAGAGAAAGGAAATAAGGGGGTTGGGGAGTGTGATGGATATCATATTTCTCTCCAGACGCCATTTTGTTCACTGTGATCCATTTCATGTTCAGCCACCATCTTGTGTAATCTTCCCAGTGGAAGCTTGTCCTGGTAGCTTCTGTCTCTCTGTAGCTTTTGCTTGCAGGTCATGTTTTGACTTCTGGGGAACTTTCACAGTACATTTGTGGGTGGGATAGTGATAATTTTCTGTTCCCTGGAGAACATTGCTTTTCAGAGAAAATGAAACATAGAGCTTGTCAGCATTATTATGGAAAAATAGTCTAGGGGAGTTTCTGGGAGCTGTTCCAAGTATATACAAGCTAACCTATAGGATTTTAGTATTCTATCATCTGTTACGCCTTATGCAAATTCTTTCTGTTTTCTATATACAAGGCTGCGCTCCTTGAATAAAGTGTGATTGAGTGCAGTTACAACCCCTGAGTGTCTTCTGTTATACTCCGTCATCTGCAGTACTGGCAGACATTTTGTTTTTCCGTACAACAACTAATTTGGAGATCACCTTACAACTGAGGAAGGGTGGTTGTAGCCCTGGATAAAATCTCTAACAGGGAGTCTAACAGGAAAGGTGGCAACTTGTGATGAGAACTACAGCTCTTTTTAGTGAGCTGGACCATTGTCTCTTTTGGCTCCCTATTAAATATATAATAGGGAGCCTCAGTACAGCCAGTCCCCCACTCCACACCACTTTTAACCCAATTTTATCAGGGTAAAGGGGGTGTGGTGAGCCGATTGGAGGCGGGATTGAGTAAGCCATCGGCTCACTGCAGGGAGCCGGCTCCCATTGTTCACATGAAAGAGCCGTCTCTTAGAGCTGGTTTGTTCATGAATGACGCATCACTAGTGGCAACAGGAGGGCTCTAAAATGGGGCCATTATAGATGGTGGTGCTGCAGGAATGGGGGCATAAATCGGGTACTATAGAAAAGCGGGCATTATAAATTTGGGGGCTGCAGAAAAGGAGAGTTTTGAATGGGGGCCAAAAGAAAAGTCGTTATTATAAGAAAGGGCACAATTGAGTTTTTCAGTGGAGCTCTCTCATTGTTGGGAGGTATTACTGGTATTAGCTCTGCTTGGGCCAGCAGATAACTCTCTACCCTGTGAGCCTTGGCAACACCTGATATTTAGCCTCTGAATTGTTCATCTGTCATGACAGATGCCATCTGTTACAACAAGTCACTCATTTTTGTGCTGCTTTGCAGTCAATGCCAGGAACTACAGCGCAACACGTGACCACAGTTATCACGTGACGTCCTGACGTCAGAAGGCTCTTGTGCCGAAGTCACACTAGTTGCTAGTAAGTCTCCAAAACAATGGAGGAAGAGCAGCCCGAGAGGAGATCGTGGAGTAAAGTGCTGAAGTCCTGGCTGCCGGAGGTGCACCTCGCCCCCGGATCCACCCTCACTATAGCGCTGTCCCTGGCGTTATCGCTCCCGGCCGTGGCGAGGGAGAGACCTGCTGAAGGCAGCTTGGACCTGGGACCTGGAGTGCTGGGGAGTGTTTCATGTACGGAAGCCTGTGTCGGGCATAAATACAAGTGGGGCCAATATATGTATAAGCCATGTTCCGGGCCAGTATATTTATAAGGCAGGTTACGAGGCCAGTATATTTATAAGGCAGGTTCCGAGGCCAGTATATGTATAAGGCATGTTCCGGGGCCAGTATATTTATAAGGCAGGTTCCGAGGCCAGTATATGTATAAGGCATGTTCCGGGGCCAGTATATGTATAAGGCATGTTCCGGGGCCAGTATATGTATAAGGCATGTTCCGGGGCCAGTATATTTATAAGGCAGGTTCCGAGGCCAGTATATGTATAAGGCAGGTTCCAGGGCCAGTATATATATAAGGCAGGTTCCGGGGCCAGTATATATATAAGGTAGGTTCCGAGGCCAGTATATGTATAAGGCATGTTCCGGGGCCAGTATATGTATAAGGCATGTTCCGGGGCCAGTATATGTATAAGGCATGTTCCGGGGCCAGTATATTTATAAGGCAGGTTCCGAGGCCAGTATATGTATAAGGCAGGTTCCAGGGCCAGTATATATATAAGGCAGGTTCCGGGGCCAGTATATGTATAAGGCATGTTCCGGGGCCAGTATATATATAAGGTAGGTTCCGAGGCCAGTATATTTATAAGGCAGGTTCCGAGGCCAGTATATATATAAGGCAGGTTCCGGGGCCAGTATATATATAAGGCAGGTTCCGGGGCCAGTATATATATAAGGCAGGTTCCGAGGCCAGTATATATATAAGGCAGGTTCCGGGGCCAGTATATATATAAGGCAGGTTCCGAGGCCAGTATATATATAAGGCAGGTCCCGAGGCCAGTATATGTATAAGGCATGTTCCGAGGCCAGTATATTTATAAGGCAGGTTCCGAGGCCAGTATATTTATAAGGCAGGTTCCCGGGGCCAGTATATATATAAGGCAGGTTCCGAGGCCAATATATATATAAGGCAGGTTCCGGGGCCAGTATATATATAAGGCAGGTTCCGAGGCCAGTATATGTATAAGGCAGGTTCCGAGGCCAGTATATGTAGAAGGCAGGTTCCGGGGCCAGTATATGTAGAAGGCAGGTTCCGGGGCCAGTATAAGTATAAGGCAGGTTCCGGGGCCAATATATGTAGAAGGCAGGTTCCGAGGCCAGTATATGTATAAGGCATGTTCCGGGGCCAGTATATGTATAAGGCATGTTCCGGGGCCAGTATATGTATAAGGCAGGTTCCGAGGCCAGTATATGTATAAGGCAGGTTCCGAGGCCAGTATATGTAGAAGGCAGGTTCCGAGGCCAGTATATGTAGAAGGCAGGTTCCGAGGCCAGTATATGTATAAGGCATGTTCCGGGGCCAGTATATGTATAAGGCATGTTCCGGGGCCAGTATATGTATAAGGCAGGTTCCGAGGCCAGTATATGTATAAGGCAGGTTCCGAGGCCAATATATGTATAAGGCATGTTCCGAGGCCAGTATATGTATAAGGCAGGTTCCGAGGCCAGTATATGTATAAGGCAGGTTCCGAGGCCAGTATATGTATAAGGCAGGTTCCGAGGCCAGTATATGTATAAGGCAGGTTCCGGGGCCAGTATATGTATAAGGCAGTTTCCGGAACCAATTAAAAACAATAAGCGAGAGATCAATCATCCTGCAATTGTAGTTGCCAGTCACAACAAATTAGATTATTGATTTCATTTTCCTGAGGCTTCTTAAAATGTGAGGTGGCATATGATTGGTTGTTGCTGTGTGCAGCCACTACACTGTTGATATCGGGGGACATTTAGCATTAGGTAACGCGTCTGCTTGTCCGAGTTTGGCCCTAAGCAGTGTTCTTCTGTTGTTTGACATGTTTTTTTTTTTTCCTTTACAGTTTAAGAATATACTTTAACCATTTGCTAACCGCCATTATGCTTTAGACAGGTTGGCATGAAACTTGGCAATTTAATATTAAGATATCATTGTACATATTTATAAAAACATTTATGATTGACCCTACTTTCCTGAACTCTATATTCACAGCACTCAGTAAAACATGCAACTGGGCTTGATCTGTGCCTCTAACGCAACTCCTAGTATCATAGTGATTTATGATGCAAGGAGTTCCTGCTTCACTTTGGAACAACAATCCAGACTATTAAATGCATGTACAATTTACCAGTTTGAATGAGGGATACAATGAATGGGCATCCATGTATGAATGATCCCAGCAGTACCCCAACATAGGGGGCTATTATCTGTTATACGGGCATTGAACCCTCTAATGTGTCTGCAATGTCAGTAGGTTGACATGTATAACTTATAATTGTATATTTCAGTCCACAGATTGATCACATATATTTACTACCATGAGGATCTTCCAACATTAGTCTGCAGTTGCTTTACTATTTGGTATTTTGGTGGCGGCTTTGAAGAGAATGTCGGTACAGTGAAGTTCTGCTTCCTCACACCTCTGTTTTCTGTATGGAATGGACTCTTCTATTTGGTAGTTATTGCTATTGGCATTCCGGTTGGTGGGAAAGTCCAGGGATTTACATCTGTTGCCTTTTCAATGGTCAGCATCTTTGTAATACGCAGCCACTTGCGAAGACTGATATTTTTTGGCTGCATGGTTCCCACAAAGATGATCCCAGTGTTACTTCTTATCCCTGCTCTCTTTATACCACATGCCACTCTCCTTAGTAATATATGTGGTATACTTGTAGGAATTATTTGTATCCTTTCATAAGCAGATATTATGTAACAAGTGTTGTAACCTATCACCTGCTATTTGGTTTATTTGCCTGCATCAACCAAATATCTATATTATCCATTTTTTCTGTTAAGAATGAATGATATTACAGTCTATGTGTCAAATGTAACCAAATATTGTTTATTAGTTTTTCATATCTGCAAAAAAGAAAAATGGAAAGTGTCTGGTTTCACTCAATCGTTGCGTTAATCAAGTTTTATTAAGAAAAATCTGAACTATTTCAGGTTTTGATCAGTTTTCTGTTGTGGGCATGACAGTTGCCCTAAAAACTGACATTGGTTGATCAGAATTGGGGTACTAGGTAGTCATTTCCATTTTTTTTATTATTGACTGAAACAGCTTATATCTCCAGTGATGCAGTGGTAACCTTATGGCCTATATCTGGGCAAATCTATCCATTACAGGGTGATCTGATGTTGCTGGACCAACCCTTACTATGGCTATAATGCACAAGGGGGATGTATCATTGCAGTTAGGTCAGATATGTCACACATCCCCATTTTAGCCACATTTGCTACTTTTTTTTTCCCTACCTAGTACAGATTTATCATGTAAATCCAGATGTTGTGGAGTAAGATTACAGGTAATGATAAATCTGCCCGGTATTTTTCATCTGGCAAGATGTAGGTAAATTTTTTTGTAATATTTCGTTTGTAAGTCCTAGTGAAAGGTTGACTTATGAAACCTTTGACAACAGTGAATTTTTGGGTTCCACCTCCTGATGGTGAGAGGAATCGGAGAATTCCCTAAACCGAGCCCTACACCTTGTCAAGTCGGGAACAACCTGGTCTGTATCAATTGTATGCGTATGAAATTACGCTACATTAAATGTTTTCCAAAACTTGTCCACATGTAACATCAGTGAGACCAAGCTTCCGCTGCTAACTGTCAATATCTGAGGGGTTAAAGGCTCATGATCGGAGTTATCCCTCATACTGGGGCTGCAGACAAGTGTTGACTGTTTAACAGCAACCATATACTCTTATCCAACTCTTGCCATACGTTTAGAAAATATGTCAAGAAGAGGTCAAAATATTTTCATACTAAATAGATAAGTCTTTGAATGAACTGTATTTCACATGTTGTCTTATGTATGCATTCTTTAACCTGAATACAGATGGCATGGGTGGCTGCTTTTTCTTGGACCCTTCAGAATCTTTACTTTCTCATATGGATCAGATGATGCCGTTCAGGTTATTGAAAAGGATCTCAATATGGAAATATATTCCAGCAACATCAGCAGAAAGGAACGCCTCCCAGACCAGAAAGTAAGACTTTTTCTATTTACAGATGATTATCTAATAAAATGATTGGCAACGCTTTAACTTCTCATTGTAGTTGTAAATATATAGAACTATAGGTATTTTTGTTATGAATATTGACAAACCTGACAAGTCATTTTTTGTGTGTGTGTTGAGGGTTAATTGGGGTTAAAAAGGGACTACCCCTAGCCCCGAGAATAGTTTGTATCTTTCATCAGTATTCACTTTTCCGGTGACGTCACCGGTTGTCTGTAGCACTTGCGGCCGGTCGGAAAAGTGAATACTGATGAAAGGGGGCGTGCATATTTTATGATCGGCTAGAGCCAGGACGGCGCTCAGCTGCCGGCTCATGGGCATATTTTTATAAAGTGCTATATTCGGGGTAGCAGACGTGGACGAAGATAACATGCTTTGCTTTGGTGACAGTCTGCCACCGCTAAATCTGGTGGTAGATGTCCTTTAATCATTTTAGAGGGAAAACAAATACAAACAACAATAAACAGTCCTAAAAGAAAAAGGAGAACAAAATTAAAAATGTTTACTCACAGGACCTCAGGGAAGGGCAAAAGCTAGCAGGAACCATATATTGTCACCAACTGATAAAGACATGAAAGTACAGAGAGTAGGCCTATCTAATGATATAGAGATAAGTAAGGAGGGACCATATTAGAAACCATCATATTGTACTGTACTGGTAGAAGGAAGTCCCAATTGTCAGAATTTTTCACCCAAACATTTATCATGTTCTTTAATGACCTCTCCTCTTTAGTCAAATTTAACACTTTATACAGGATTTCTAATCTGATTTCTAACTTTATCTTGAAGGATCAACCCACCTCCAGGATCTTACCCAACCCAGCAGTATTATACGCCACCTCAAGGCCTCAACAATGTCTACTCTCCATATCACCACACCAAGCCACCTGGCACATGGCCTCCTGTGGGTACTTCAGTATGTCCGACAGGAACAGCGTCTGAACTACAAGCCCATGGAAATGCTAGCAATGCTAATAACTCTTTACCAACTATGCACTTCCTCTCCCAAAAAGATCTTGGGTCTACAACTGATCAGCCAGAACTACAGCAAGTCCAGACACAGTAAATAGATGTGTTCTTGCTTATTGACTGAACATTGGGTGTGTTTACATATTTTATCAAAGGTGGTGGAATCATGTGCCTTACTCTTTCTACGAAGGCTCCAAACTATTAGATGTGTCATTGGGGAGTAATATTAAACCAAAATATTTCAGTATCCTCAGCAGTAATATCAGTACAGTAAAGACTTTAACTGAATGAGGTCGCTCTTTAGTGTATGTTCGTATAGTATGTTGTGGTTTATATATGTTTGTTTTCCCTGTTGTTAGTAAAGGTTGATAATATAACTTTTTGCACTGATAACTTCTACTTTTACAATGGATGTAACTCTTGTGGTGCCTTTTTTCTTAACAATATTTCATTAGAATCACTTTTTTACTTGAGCGCATAAGATTATTTTCAGGAGTTTACACGAACCATATGAGCTGGGAAAATGCCAATTTATGTCATTAAAGGGACCATTTTGTCTATTTCCTGCCTCGTGTTTGAGTTGTTTTTGTCATCGGGATTTAAAATTTTGACAGGTTTCCATGTGCTATTTAATACTAATTACCAATCTTCTCTTTTAATAAACATTATTGGTTCCATTCAGTCTTACAAGTATATAAAAGCTTGTGGTTCCCTGACACCATGGGGGCGTCAGAGTCCCTGTGTCATCATCATTATCTTCTCATAGCATTCAGAGCTCTCCCTGCTCCTCTCATACAGACATGAGCTGCCGTAGATTTTGTTTCGGCACAGGGGCTGCATGAGGGACGAGGGAGCAGTTAGGATGGAGAACTTTCAGAGCTGTGATGACCCTGGATTATGACAGACGCATCCATGACTTGATCCAGTTTGCTGGCAGGTAGCCAGGTATACTTTCTACATTGTGATTCTTTAGAGGTAAAATACCCAGCTCAGTACTTGCTCTTTCTTGCTCTTGTGATTTACATCTAGGAAAGTGTAGTCTTCACATTTGGGTTATGATCCAATGACCGACTGCTTTTTAGTTGCCTTTTTTTTAGTTCTGTTTTCAATGACATCCAGTAATATTGTGAATGCAGTGAAAATGGTTCCTAAGCTCAACCCACAAGTATGAAAAAAAATTGTATATTTTTGTATTTACAAATGATTTGTCATTTCATTAACCTTTCAGTTTCTATCTTTATGCAGATAAGCTTCTTGATGTACCAGGGATGGGGCAGTGCCTTCTGGTGCACCTTTTATTTTTCTTTCTACAGGGAATGTCAATAATTGTATAAATGATTGGTACCAGGAGAGGCCATTTCCCCCTGTGCATCACAACAAAAAGGACTTTTTTGTAATGCTATGTAAGTTTTTGTTGTAACTGTAACTACTTCTATTGATAAATATTCCCTCTATTGCCTTTCAATTTTAAATATTTATATGGGATAAACTTTATTTTTATATGCTGATGACTATACATCATTATTAATAATAAAATTCTATATTTTAAATGTTATCATCGTCCTCCTGTAGTTGTGTGTTCACCTATTGCTGTGTACATGCTATTGTGTTAGTAGGGTAATACACTTATGCCTATCTCCGACATTAGATACAGTACAGAATAGCTGGCTGTTTATAGCAGCCAACATTTTTCCACTTGGGATTTCTTTCAAGGTCCTTGATTTAAGGAGTCTTGGCTGACTTCGGCTAGGAGTCTTTGAGGGCGCATTCCTACAATGCGTTTGTGTCACTTTTTTTGCTGCATTTTTAACGCATTCCAAAGGCTGCAGCCTTGAGCACATGCTAAGGTTACATTGCGTTTCCACTGCATTTACTAAAACGCAATGTAACCTCAGCATGTGATCTCAATTCAAGTCTTTAAAATGAACGTGGCCTGAATGTGTACATCAATGACTTCCACCAAGCCACCTGTTAACTTTCAGTTCGTGGAGAAAGCTTTCATCATATTTCCCCTCACAGAGGCCTTTTGTCCTATTCTTATTACAGTTGACCGCAAAGTGACCCAATTTAAGTTAATACGAATTTCTATATGTCCAAGCTATATAAATTTATGCTGCAATTTATGTGTAAAGTCTTATTAATATAAAGCAGTTCTTCCGGTACATAAAATCAGAATATTCATCACGGTAACTGACCTGAGTAAATGAGCATCAACAACAACCATTGTCCACTGATTGTTCTAGAGGTATTTTAGTTTACACAAAAACAGGAAAAAACAACATTACTACACTAACATCTTATGGAAAAACTACCATCTGCGTTTTGGGTGTGCGGTCACAGATTAAATTACATCTTGTAGTACTCTATATTCACATATTATAAAGCATGTAACTGTGCCAAAGGCCACCTTCACTTGGACATTGTCCAGAACACATGATCGCATTATTCCAATTTGCAACACCGCCATCTATGATTCGTAGAGTCCCTGCTTCCCCTATGCAATACAGACAACTATTATACTGTATTGCTTGCTTGTCACTCTCTCGTGTGAGAAAATAAACTCTTGTGTTTGGTTTCTTCAACAGACTCCAGATTTTTCTAACAATTACAGTATGAGATAGTAGTCCAGAGGCAGGGCCTACAGTGCAAGTAGATTGGTTCTCTGGCATCGTCCAGCTTCAGAAAAACTACTATAATAATGCCCATATTGTGCAGGCTGAATATACCTATGTGAAGGAGACTAAAGAGTTAAATATTTTGTGAATACTGAAAACCTAGTACCATCTAAATAATCAGGGATTTACTACAGATGTTCTGTAATGAATGGTTACAATGTTACCACTGTATTCAGTGTATTGGGCATTTTCCCCTCAGGTTAGTAAATAGGAGTTTATCCAGTTTATTGTTTTTCCAATACTAGTGAAGCTGAGACAAGTGCTGCTGATGGAGGAATACCCTGGAATTCCTTGAAGATAAGCGGTTCCATCTGCATTTTTACACACCAGTGCATTCCCTGTATCTGTCTGGAAAGGAAATTGGGAAGAGAAGATTAATGCTACATTTAGCTCTGTGCCAATGCATAATAATACAGAGATTATAAGCATATACTGATACACAGCTATTCAACACATAAGCCTGGTTTCACACAAGTGAGTTAAAGAGAACCCGTCATGCAAAATAACCCCCCTAAACTAAATATATTTTCATAAACTGCCATTAGAGAGCATTGCCTCTATCCCTTCATTGTCCCTCTACATGCCTGTAAACCTAAGCAATGAGGTCCTAAAGCTGTATGCAAATGACCTGTGAAATGTCCAATGAAGCATTAGCATATTCAAGCTGTCCACCTTATTCATGAGGTCGAGGCACAGCCACACCCCCAGTGCATGACTGACAGCCTGTATAATGATGTGAGGCTGTATAATGATGTGCTTCCTGGTGCTGGCGCCCCCTGCAGCCTGTGTGTGCATGTGTGTGTGTGTTTAGGAGAGATACAACAGCTCCAGGATGCAGCCATGTTACAGCAGAACATTTCAGATACTTGTGTAGCTGATGTCTGTGTCTCTCACCTGCATATTAGGAGGATGCAGCAGGTCAGCAGATGCAGCACACACACTAGCAATGCTTTACTATAAATTACACACAGACATGAGCAGGGGGAGGAGAGGGGAGGGGTAACAGGGGTGACATCACTGCCTCTGACCATGTGACCAGCCTCATTTACATGATAAAGAATAGATGATTTTACAATGAATAATGTATGAAATAACTAGATAAAGGCTGGGATGGGATCCTTGTGAGCTGCTCCAACAGGTAGTGGTGACAGGACAAGTGACACAGACCTGATGACAAGTGTCCTTTAAACTAGGATAATTCTAGCTTCCTAAACCGCTGTCATAATTCTGCAGGTTAGTCACAGCAATGGAATTCTCCTTCAATTTTCAATAGTTTTGTGTCTGTCAATTACAGAGCAGGTATCAGCCCATCTACTCTGAAGCAGTGACCCAGTTTTAATAGAAAACTAAGTAGCCTTTTTTTTTGCTAATCACATGCCTGTTTCTATGTCAAAATGAATGTCCAGCTTATTTTCATCAGACTCCTAGATGTTAAATTCTCCATTTTAAACTTTCCTCACAAAAGTTGGAAGCTTTTTAGCTCATGGGTTCCCTTTTCCAATGATCGTTACTTGCCCAAGAAGTGAATTGGTGATATTCTATTGATTGCTTGGGATCAGAGGTCACATTAACGCCTCACCATGCATCATAGACGCATGATTAGGCGCCATTGGCCCCCAAAATAATTGCCATGTGTAAAAGCATGCTTGGCAATTATACCCTGTAGCGCGCAGGCTGAGGAGTCCGGCGAGCTCTGCAAAGGAGGGAAATATCAGTAGCGACAGTGACGGACCTCTCAGCAGGACACGTGATGCAGTGCTCCGCGTGATCACTGAAGAGTCCTGGGGCGAGAGCGCCTACCCCGAGACATGCGGGCTGCTGTTTATGTGATCCTGGCAGGACCGGATAGCAGTACCAGGTGAGAACAAGCCCCATCCAGGGAGTACATCTCCCACACTGTTCTCACTGCACTCTATGTATAGTGTATGTGCTGTGTGCGGTGAGTAAGTGTGCAGTGAATGTACGGTGTGTGGGCTGTGTGTAGTGAAGGTGCTGTGTGTAGTGAGTGTATGGTGAACGTGTGCGGTGAACGGTGAATATGCTGTCAGCCACATCATCCACAGTCTGGATGATGGTCTGGGGGAGGGCTGGCGGCATGAGCCACAGTTTGGTCTGGGGTGTTTAGTGTTATTAGCCACTTTCACCAGCGACAGGGTAAGTCCATAGTCTGTTGGTTGAACTTTCTGAGAAGACTTAAGAAAAAGGTTGTGTACCCCTTGTTTCGTGCATGATTTTTTACTGTATACTGTAATATTACTGCCACAATTTGCTATTTCAGCACAGAAGATACTAAGATGATTTTCTTGTATAAATATCCGTCTATTAACATTATATATAAGGCCATGAGTTAAATATTTGTATTACTCAAATTGTAATAAAAATACTCCCCAAAAATGGTAATAGGAGTATTATTACCCTTCTGGAAAAAAATGTTATTGCGACCTCTGCTTGGGATATCAAATGCAAAAATGCTTACCCATATACTATATTTACTGCTTCACTTCTGTTCCTCAAACCTGTGGGAGGCTATCATTTTTGCCACTTTTGTTTTACAGAGTTCTCTATGTTTTTTTCCAGTGTTGCACCAGATTTCTCTTTAGTTTCTAGATGTTTGAAATGTGTAAATGTCGCAATTTTGGTGCAAATCCGATAAATAAGTCACAAAAACACTCCAGCTCACTACTGGTGTCCTTCATGGCAAAAACAATGTCAAGCATCACTTCCAGATCTGTTTTTAGGTTGTAACTAAAGGGTTATTGAAAAGGATACTAAAAGCCTTTTTTTTTTAATGAATTTGATGATTTTATGCTTGACTCTCCATATTCAGAAACATTTGGCAGTGTTATGATAACATTTTGTTGTCCTAGACAATTTGTCAAGGTTTGTGTACCGAGCCTGGACTGTTTATAGCATTTGTCATTTTACATAGGTGATTGATTTGTTTTTCACATATAACTCCTTTTTAAACTTTCTTTCTGGAGACGGCTTTGCATCTTAATATCTTGCAGTAATAAAAAGGAATAGGATCTAATACCAAAAATCTTTGGTAAATATGACTGGAAAAGAGCACATAAACAGGCGCAAATCAGCACCATACAGAAGGAAACTATGATAAATGTCCCTGTGAGCACATTTTTTGCAAATGTGGTTTATCAAAGAATTTCTTAGTGCTACATTTCTGCTGATCCTATAACAGACCAAAATATCAGATAAGTTGTCCTATAGCTTCACACTGCTGTAACATAAATATTTACCTGATTAAATAAAACATTCGACAGGGATGGCAGGATGTAGAGAGACTCATACTTGGCTGTACTGAGGCACGTCAATCCAGTGCTCACAGCCCCAAACAAACCCGCTAAGCCGCCTGTGGAGTAAAAGGCTCAATTAGAAGTTGACTTGGACAAGGTGCTTGGTTATATAAGCTTTTATTTAACTGTTTACAATTTATTTGCATTAATTATAACTATAAATACATCTAATGTCACATTAATGCAGGTGAGAACCCAGTTTTTCCTGTTTTTCAGTAAATGGGAACTATGAATCTTATTTACTAAGGGTCGTGGGCCGCACTTTCATCAGACTGTTAGCAGGTTTCAGGATTTGCATGGCTTTGACAGGTATTGAACAGGTGTCTGCGCTGGGATTGTGTTGGACGATCCGAGTGATTCTGACTGAGCGCGGGATTTAAGTTGTGTTGCAAGCCCATGCACTTACATGCACCAGGAAGAAGAAGGTGAACTACGTCGGACCTAAACAGGGAAGCAACACACCCAGGATATCAGGCGCACGATCTTAGTGAATTGTGGCAGAGTGCATTATCATCAGACAATGCACTTTCGGTGAACTCCGCGGACGGGTAAGTATATGTGCCCCATTATGTCATATGATAGTTTCCCATTGAAAGAGTCCTAGTGCTACAGCAGTGCAATAGTGGCTCACAAGACGACCCGGACTAACAGAGAACAGACTTAGTTAGGATATATGAAGCCCTCAAAAAAATCTGAGCTAACATAGGTTATATACATAAACAACTGCAAAAATTAACCCATAGGTTCTACTAATAGGTTCTGTAATAGTTCTACTAATGGAAGTCTATTGTACTTACTAACTGAGGCATTCCAGACCAAGGTGCTACAGACACTTCCGATAGCTGGGTCCTGTGATGTTTGCGAGAGGCAGATGGGAAGAACAGTGGAAGAGAACCATACTGGATGTGAAAGGTAAATCAAGGCAAAGTTGCTTAATTCAGGCGAGGCTGTGAAGTTGGGGTGGATGATAATTGTGTCTATACTTAAGGAGCTATATTCATTTCCCACCATTACTGTGAGTGAGGAGAAATCCCTGAGAAAAGACAAATCAGATGTTCTATTACACCTACAGGTTACAGAACCTAGTTATGTGCATGACTTTGGACCACACTCGGATCACACTAGGTCTGAAATAGTGCGAATTTTCACTCAATACAAAAATCAGGTATATTTTGTAGCCTATAGGGCAGTGGTGGCGAATCTATGGCATGTAGAAGAAAATATTCAATAAAGAAGAAAATCAGCTCACCAAAAAGTCCAGACAATGCGGTTTCTCTGACTCCACTGGCTCCCGCACGGATAACCTTGGCCACAGGTGCACACAGAGGAATGATACTGATTGGAAGAAATCCAGCTGAGCACGAGGAGTCGATGAATAAGTAAAAATAGCAAAATTTATTCAGTCCTTTTTAAAAAAGTAGATTGTACTTTAAAAAAGCCTTTATGTTTTTGTCTTTCCATGTACTGTGCTGTACAATCTACTTTTTTAAAAAGGACTGAATAAATTTTGCTATTTTTACTTATTCATCGACTCCTCGTGCTCAGCTGGATTTCTTCCAATCAGTATCAATCTATGGCATGGGTGCCAGAGGTGGCACTTGGAGCCCTCTCTGTGGGCACCCAGGCCATCACCCCGGCATGAAGTTCACCAGACAGGACTCAAAGAATCTTCCTACAGAACCTTCCTACACCCACCGGCCACTTTATTAGGTACACCTGTGCAACTGCTTGTTAACACTTAATTTCTAATCAGCCAATCACATGGTGGCAACTCAGTGCATTTAGGCATGTAGACATGGTCAAGACAATCTCCTGCAGTTCAAACCGAGCATCAGTATGGGGAAGAAAGGTGATTTGAGTGCCTTTGAACGTGGCATGGTTGTTGGTGCCAGAAGGGCTGGTCTGAGTATTTCAGAAACTGCTGATCTACTGGGATTTTCACGCACAACCATCTCTAGGGTTTACAGAGAATGGTCCGAAAAAGAAAAAACATCCAATGACGTTCTGTGGGCGGAAATGCCTTGTTGATGCCAGAGGTCAGAAGAGAATGGGCAGACTGGTTCGAGCTGATAGAAAGGCAACAGTGACTCAAATCGCCACCCGTTACAACCAAGGTAGGCAGAAGAGCATCTCTGAACGCACAGTACGGCAAACTTTGAGGCAGATGGGCTACAGCAGCAGAAGACCACACCGGGTGCCACTCCTTTCAGCTAAGAACAGGGAACTGAGGCTACAATTTGCACAAGCTCATCGAAATTGGACAGTAGAAGATTGGAAAAACGTTGCCTGGTCTGATGAGTCTCAATTTCTGCTGCGACATTTGGATGGTAGGGTCAGAATTTGGCATCAACAACATGAAAGCATGGATCCATCCTGCCTTGTATCAACGGTTCAGGCTGGTGGTGGTGGTGTCATGGTGTGGGGAATATTTTCTTGGCACTCTTTGGCCCCCTTGGTACCAATTGAGCATCGTTGCAATGCCACAGCCTACCTGAGTATTGTTGCTGACCATGTCCATCCCTTTATGACCACAATGTACCCAACATCTGATGGCTACTTTCAGCAGGATAATGCGCCATGTCATAAAGCTGGAATCATCTCAGACTGGTTTCTTGAACATGACAATGAGTTCACTGTACTCAAATGGCCTCCACAGTCACCAGATCTCAATCCAATAGAGCATCTTTGGGATGTGGTGGAACGGGAGATTCGCATCATGGATGTGCAGCCGACAAATCTGCGGCAACTGTGTGATGCCATCATGTCAATATGGACCAAAATCTCTGAGGAATGCTTCCAGCACCTTGTTAAATCTATGCCACGAAGAATTGAGGCAGTTCTGAAGGCAAAAGGGGGTCCAACCCGTTACTAGCATGGTGTACCTAATAAAGTGGCCGGTGAGTGTACAATGATAGGCGAATTTGCCTTCCTCCTTTCAACTGTGTTGGTGTCTTTAGGAGGCTGAATGATTGAAAGTTGTCAAAGAACAAGGAGAAATAAATTATTGCTTAAGATGCTGTGCTGGCACTTTGCAATAAATAAGCGGCTTTTGGTTAAAGTTTGGGCACTGAGGCTCTAAGGTTAGCCATCACTGCTATAGGGGAAACATATTTCGTATAAGTGGTGTTTAACTTTATCAGAACCAGAGTGTAATAACACGTTTACTACATGCGATTGTTTATACTAAGAATTGTCAATGTGAGACGGCATAATACAGAGCTCTATTTATTCAGTGCAATTCCATCTGCAATTGTGTAGTATTTTATAGGGCACTGGTATTCTTGTATTGGGAAGAAAAAATGGACCCTTAGTCCTGGGTGCGTCTACACCTCCTTAAGACATAGCCCTGCGTATGCCCAGCCCTTCCAGTACTTATTCTGGTTACATTTGGGAAAAACACACTTATTATCCTGTTCCCCATTGCAACTTCAGGGGAATAGACACAATACTGGTGCTCAATGTATGTTGCTAGCAGGGTGCTGGAAAGACCTAAAATGACCACCAGAAAAGGCTCTAAATTGACCTCTGTTAGCACTTTAATTTTTCAGAATCTATAGAAACTTACCTGTTTTGGACACATCTAGCAGTGATCAGTACCCAGAAACTACCCAATAAGCTGCCACTGCACAAAGTCACCTGGTTTTCTTGCAGAACAACGCGCCAGGGCCAAGACTGACTCACATTCAAAAATGTTGGACATGGTGCCACCGCTGTAAAACAAGCAAATCGTACAATTACAGTCTAATGACTGCTACAAATGGCTAGCTGATTCCAGAAATCACACTAGGGTGGCCTCACATCATTGTCATTGTGGCTTTTACTAGTTAAGTAGTAAAGTAGTGAACATTTGTGGCTCTAGCTTTACAAATATTTCCAGTGTACACAATGTCCTGTGTTACCTAGAATACAGGGACTGAAGGCAGTTGGTCTGAATCCTTTTAAACACATTATTGTTGTAAGTTAGACTGTTCACACATCCAAGGCCATTTCCATTCCATTTTATCGTGATGCTAATAATCTTTTTGCTACACCAGGAGTCTGTCTGCTGGTGTTTCTGTTTTTTTCCATTACTACACTGCATCACCCACAGTGTTACATCTCCCATAGAAGTAAATTGTAGAATAAAACTGGGGTAACCACATCCCTGGTGCACTACAGTAGTATTTCAGTATATAGTATGAGCTATCAGACCCTGCAGGGTTGAAGTACACTAGAGGGTCAGAAATAATAGTAAAAAAAAAAAATTAAAAATATAAAATTTAAAAAAGTTTAAATACCCCCCCCCCTTTCCCTAGAACACACATAAAAGTTAATAAACAGTAAAAATAACAAACATGTTAGGTATCGCCACATCCCAAAATGCCTGTTCTATCAAAATATAAAAAAAGATTATTCCTGGCCATGAACACTGTGACAGAAAATAGAGCCCAAATGTCTGAATCGACACTTTTTTGCCATTTTTCCATCCATGAATATTTATGTAAAAAATGCACCAACAGTCATATAGGTCTTAAATTGATATAAGTTTATACACCAGTACATGCTGCAAAAACATTACACCTTGCACAGATCCATACACCAAAGTGTGAAAAAGTTATTGGCAAAATGGAAAATAATTTTTTTGTACAAAACATTTAAAAAAATTTTTTAAATCTACTACAACCTAGTAAAACCTATGTAAATTTGGTATTCCTGTGATCGTATCAACCCAAAGAATATAGAGGAGGTGTCATTTAGAGCACAGAATAAAAGTAATTGTAACAGTACCCACAAGAAAACGACACAAATGTGTTTTATTTTTGTCAATGTCATCGAGCTTGGAATTTAAGACCTGGTGACTAGTAAAAAAATTTTTTACTGCTGCCAAATGCTATGCATTTCATAAGTAATATAGATATCAAATTTAGATTTAATGTAAAGTTAATGATTTGCAGACATGTAGAAAAATTAGTGAGAAATCTCAGCACTGACCATTACCAATTAGACTTTAGTGCCATGCAGTATGCTCTATAATTAATAGAAAGGGCACTACTGGGGTAGACTTGCCACTGCTTGCTCATATTGTATTCACTACTCCATCTATTTTTGTAACAATATATAAAAGCAACCACTCAGCTTGTGATCTCTCCCTCCACCTCCTCTGTAATAGAGAAGGAGAACGATCATCAACAGCAGCCAGTCCCTGCAATGAAGCAGAACTGGGAGCTCACTTCACGCTCAGGAGAGATCACTACAGCTCCTCCTCATGGTTGCTGGGTTTGAACACTTTAGAGCACATTTCCGCAGTTAAAAACTATAGAAATGATCCCTGAAAGTATAGTCTTAACTTTCCTCTGCCGGCAATGACACTCCACACCCTCTGAGCTCCCCTTTGATATTGTGGAGAGGACACTTTATCATACTCATCGTCTACATATTATTGGAACATGGTCCCATTATAGTAAACTATCTTTCTACTGACTGCACTGGAGGGTAAACGGTTTTTATAACCAAGATTTTTAATGCTCTAAGTACACAGCTAACGTAAATCTGCATATAACACGCCTACCGACCAATCACATCAAAGTTCTCTCTTCCCTTCAGGAGCGGTGCATGTTGGGTAAATCATGACGTGTTGGAGGTAATCTCGTGGATGCGCCTCTGTGTGGAAAGAGGAGCGCGCGTCGCGCAGTGCCGTGCAGCTCAACGGTATCCATGTACTGAATACAATAGTGAAGGAGTAGCTTGGTTTGTACATGCGTGGTAGAGCTGGTGTGTAGCTACGCCCTTGTTCTGATAGCTGTGCCTACACCGGAAATCCCTCCCTCACGCTAGTGAGCGGCCACGGTGCTCGGTGTATAAAGCAGACATCTAGTGGGAGGACGCTTTCCATTACCTAACCATTAGCCGTGGCGTACAGGCTGTGCTTCTCGTTTCCGCCACATGGTGGCGCGTCCAGTCCTGCGCAGTGCCCTCTCCCACATCCGCGGTCCTGCACTACGTGACTTCATGCTGCAGTCACTCAGGAGGAGATAACAGGGCGCCCAGGACTCATGTAACATGCACACCGCGTACATGCACAATTATTATAAGGGAAGGCGAAGAAGATGATTTTGACAGATTGCAAAGTAAAAAAGACATTACTCACTTTTTCATTGTCATCCGTTCCATGGTAGCACCCATAGCTAGGTCCCTGTCCCCTCCCATGATTGCTGAGGCCAGAGGCCATGTGTTATGTGTGTCATTGGGTGCAGCACCCACAGGATGACTACTATCCAGTGCCATTGGGCTACTTGTCCTCTATTTTTACTCCCTACAGTCCAAATGCCATTTGAGAGTTACATACTTCCCAACATCTGTGGAGGCGAAAGGGAGAAGATGTGGCACACGTTGGACGCCCAGCCTTTGCCCCAACGTACCCATGTGGAATTTCAAAACGCAAGTGGTAGGGGGTTTGGCCAAAACCAGGAAACACATGCGTTTCATTGGAAAAGCACATGCAATTTGGCCAAACCTCCTCCATTTTAGATGCCGTAAGCGTTGGGGAACAGGCTGGGCTGACTGTAGAAAGAAAATGTCAGCAGCGTCCTTCATGTGCCATATCTTTTTTCACTTTGCCACGTGGGAATCTGCCCTCACTCTGCACACACATTGTGCCCTCTAGCTCCCCCTCACATTGTGGCCTCCATTATATTGTGTCCTCCAGCTCCCCCTCACATTGTGGCCCTCTAACATTGAGAGGCCAGCTCCCCATCATAGTGACAGCTCTCTGCATTACCACTATAATTAACTCTATTGGTGTATAAAGGATACCTATAGAATTGATGTCTCGGGGCACACCTCCTCTGCTGACAGGGACAGAGTACGAAATCCAGGACAGTTGGGAGGTACGATAGGTGTGTTTTGTGTGAAACATTTACTACTTAGTGGCACCATGCAATACTCCATGAAATGTTATACAGGCCGTCCCCTACTTAAGAACACTCGACTTACATAAGACCCCTAGTTACAAACGGACCTATGGATATTGGTAATTTATTGTGCTTTAGTCCTAGGCTACAATGATCAGCTGTAACAGTTATCACAGGTGTCTGTAATGAAGCTTTATTGTTACTCCTGGTTCTTATGACAACCCAACATTTTTAAAAACCAATTGTCACAGAGACCAAAAAAGTTCTGGCTGGGATTACAATGATAAAATATACAGTTCCGACTTACATACAAATTCAACTTAAGAACAAACCTACAGACCCTATCTTGTATGTAACCCAGGGACTGCCTGTACAAAAAATGTTTCAAATGCTGGGAAATTCACAAACCTTCCCTGCTGTTAATGACACTTTTTACATCACACATATGTAGCCAATGTACAGAGCTGTGGAATGTGTTTTTTAAACATTTTTATATTTTAATATAATAAATATTAATATTTATATAATTATAAATATTTTTTTCAAAAAGTGTAAATCCAGAGATTTAGATATTTTTACCCATTAGGTTGTTCACAGTGTGAGATTATTTTTCTTATTATTTAATAAAGCGGGGACGTGGAGATACCTAATGGGGGCGGGGGAAGAATCGTTATGGTGCGCCAGCGTATGATGTAAACCCCGCTTTTCTGTTGTGAAAGATGTCAGGACAGAGGCTGCCGGGCATGCCCCTCCACACCCCACCATTCCAATCTGCCGTGGATTTCAGAGTTGCAAATATTTCAGGGATTGTAGGGTGATTTTATTTCATTTTTTTATCCTTTTTTTCCTACTGCTATCCAGCAGCAAATAGAAGCAGCACAATTGTATATTTGGAAACAAATACCATCCACTTGCTCCTTCCACCCCCTTGAGGAAGCGACACGAAACGTACGTCGGATTGCTGTGGTGGTGGTCTGGGGCTTATTTACTGAAAGCAAGGTATTCAGGCACTTGTGGTACTACTGGGTTAGACATTATAATTGCATACTTTGCACAGCCCTATCCTGTATTTATTTATTTATTTATATGGTTACATGTATATATGATTGGATACTTGGTACTGTATATTATGGATTGACCACCACCATGCAGTTTGTTCTTGTGGATTTTAACGTGTGTGTTTTTAATGTCCATGTTGATCTCCCTTATGTGTATTAATAAAGATTTATATTATATTGATTTACTATATGGTTTTTTGAGTACAGTTTTTGGTCCTGTATACTTTTGTTGGTATTTATTGTTTGATCAGTATAGGGATTGGTTACAAGAGTAGTGGGTACGGCTATTGGTATTCATCACTTGCTCCTTAACGCTGAGGCCCTTTTTCGTTTTTGCATTTCCATTTTTTTTTTTAAACTTTAATTTTTATTAAAATTTTTATATTTTCAATCTTTACAACAGGGACAACAAGCATGGTAATACAGCGGTCCTCATTATGCATTTCCATTTTTTACTCCCCACCTTCAAAAAACTATAACTTTTTAATTTTTTATGTAAATCGCTGTGTGAGAGCTTGTTTTCTCCATACTTTTTTCTTTGGGTCGGTGCGTTCACGGGGAAGATGCATTGGTCACAGCCTCCCCCCAGTATATAACCAGCCAGCGCATGCCCCCTAGTATATAGCCAGAAACCCCCCATAATATAGCCGGCGCCTGCACCCTAGTATATAGCCTACCAGCCCTTATCCCCCAGTATATAGCCAGCCCCCTTCCCCAATATGTAGTGAGCTCCCAGCCCCAGTATGTAGCCAGTCCCCTGCCCCAGTATATAGATAGCCCCCTCTCCCAGTATATAGCCAGCAGCCTGTGCTCTCCAGTATAGAGCCAGGAAGGTGAAAAGTGGCTTCAGCGTTAAGGGGTTAAGGACCATACAATCTTTTCATCACTTTTTATTGAATTTTTTTATTTTTTCAAAATAGCAAAATGTGGACTTTTTGACTTTGCCCGCTTTTTTTTTTGTGATGTGGTTAAACGCTGGGAATAACATTTATTATATTTAGATACATCGGACTTTTTGGGATGTGGCGATACATAACATGTTTATGATTTTTACCCTTTTTTTAAATGCTATTTGCATTTAAATGGTTAACAACCGTGGTCAGTGCCAGCCCTCTCCACACACCCGCAGCCGACATGTCGGTAAGGGGTTAAAAAAACTGAAGTTATATCTGTAGTAATGTAAAAGTTCAAATCCACAAAAAACACCCATCACAGTGTACAAAAGTTACATACATCTGGGCCAGGTATGAAATCTTTCTTTTTAGCTATACAGAAATATATATATATATCATTTTTGGGAGTCAAAGCATAAAGTTTTGTTTTCCCTTCAAATCTGTAAATAAAGATGATGTAAATAGGGCCCACCATACATCAATAATGTGTTTATGGCCCTTTTAATACCGCATTTGGACTATATGTGAAATACAGAGATAAAAAAAATGCACATGATTCTAATTCCTGGTCTTTTATTTAGGGCTCTTTCACATTGGCAATTTTTTTTTTCAGTGGTTTTTCAGTGAACCCATTTTTTCTTATGGACACCGATTGGTTTTCTCTTCCTGGCTTCATTGATTTTTTTGCCTTACTGACCCAGTCTTTTCAATGGGCTTTTTTCACACTTCAGTTTTTTTCCATTAATCCAATGTTGTCAGGAAACACAAAAAGGACAGGGTTCTGCATTTTTTGTCCACTGATAAGAGGAGAAAAACGGAAGTGTGAAAAAGCTGGTTGAAAAGAATGGTTCAGTAAGGCCTCTTCCACACTAGCGTTGCGTTTCACGTCAGGGTGCAATGCGTGAAAAACTGACGTTTTTGGCTGCGTTTTTGTTCCATTCTTCCTTGGAGTAATTAGCGTTTTTGCGTTTTTCACGCGCGTGTTGTTAGCGGTTTTTTGCGTTTTCGGCGCATTTTTCACGCGCGAGTCAATGGGAGAATCGAGCATTTTTCAAAGGGACCATGGTTTGGGATTAAAATGGGTTATTTAATTAAAAAATAATGTCTTCTGATAAGTTGCAAACATCTGCGATCTATTCTTCACTGTTCCCCGTGTATATTATCTCCCGACAAGTTAGCAGATGTGAAGAACAGTGAAGAATAGAATAAAACCAGTGAACACAGTGAAAACAGTGACCACAGGATCATTTAAGAGAAAAACTTGTCGGGAGATACGCGCGGAACGGTGCGAACAAAATAGCATGTGAAGAACAATATATATGTTTGTGAAGAACAAATTGCAGATGTTTAAATACATCTGCAATGTGTTCTTCACACATATATATTGTTCTTCACATGCTATTTTGGCCGCACCGTTCCGCGCGTATCTCCCGACAAGTAAGCAGATGTGCCGAACATCTGTAATCTATTCTGCACTGTGTTCTGCACTGTGTTTTTCTCTTAAATGATCCTGTGGTCACTGTTTTCACTGTGTTCACTGGTTTTATTCTATTCTTCACTGTTCTTCACTGTGTTTTTTTAATTAAATGATCGTTCGCGAGCAGGGGAAATACTGTTATTCTGGTCACCTAGCAACCCTTACGTTTAAAACGCATTGCACTCGCATTGCACTTGCAATGATTACGAGTGCAATGCGTTCTTGATGCATCTCCATAGACTTGAATGGGGCGTGAAAATTGCGCGTGACTCGCAAAAATAGAGCATGCTGCGATTGTGACGCGCGTGCAAACGAACGCAAGCACGCGCGTCAAAAACAACGCTAATGGAGAAAGAGCCATTGAATACAATGGGACAGAGTGCAATGCAAGTTCTGCGCGTCAAATGCACGCGCAGAACTCGCGCGTGAAAAACGCCAGTGTAGAAGGGGCTTAAGGCATCTGGGAAAAATCACTAAAGCCAGGAGGAGAAAACCAATCAGTATGTGTTCATGGACTCATTCAAATGGGCATTTTTGATGTCCATATGCTATCCGTTTTTTTTCCGGATGGCATACTGTCCCATTGATTCCTATGGGTCCGTCCTTTAAATTTTACCGATGTACAGCATACACTATTTTTTTCTCTCATGCAGATTACGGACCTCCATCCAAGTCAATAGATGATTAGAAACCATTTTCTAGTTCGGCGGATGTGAAAAAAACGGATAACATATGGATGTGAAAAACAACAGATGCAGATACAATACGGACTGAAAACGGACATCACATGTATGCATTTTTTGCAGATGCCCAGCGGACACACCCATTTGAATAATCCCTAAGCCAGTGATGGTGAACCTTTTAGAGATCGAGTGCCCAAAGTGAGACTCAAAAACAACTAGCTTTTACCAAAGTGCCAACCCAGCAATTTAGGCAGTAACAAACTTATTGCTACCAGAATCTTTGAGCTCCAATCCGACACCTTTTCACTCTTTGGACAGGACCAAGCAGCACAGGATTGGTCACTTTTCAATAGCAGGGCACTACTTGGACTACCTGAGACTGCAGGAAGATGCCATGTCTGGCAAACTCTGCATGGGAGACAGTCTGTGTGCCCACAGAGATGCCTCCGAGTGCCATCTCTGGCACCAGTGCCATAGGTTTGCCACCACTGCCCTAAGCCAAAATGGTTTCAGTGAAAAATCGGTGATTAAAAAAAAAACTCCTGGTGAATGGGGCCTTACTTGGAGGTATGAATCCAGTGCTGAATGTATGGAGCTGGATACTGTTGCTGCCAACATCCTACTCAATTTCATGACTGTTAAATTAATATTCTTGACAGATTTGGGTATTTTAAGCAAGTAGGAAAGAAGCTTCTGCAGAGTGTTATTCATCTCATAATCATTTTCTATTTCTAATATTCCTGGATATCAAAATGGGTTATTACCTCCAACGGCCAGGCTGTCGACGTTCAATGATATATTGATGTTGGAATTGCTGATGCTATAATTTCTCAGGATCTGCACAACATTGTCAGCATTAATCCCGCTCATTGTGAAGTTGTTATTACAGAACAGTAACTGGAAATAAGCAATTGTAGGATCAGGCCTGAAATATCAAACATGGCACAAGTCACTGGTCAGCCAACTACTGCTACATACAGGCCCTGCCATGCATATGCCTACTGGGAAATTTACCTTGGCCAGAAGACAGATGCGTTTCTGTAGCTCACCTTTACTGAACTATTGTTTAACGCTGTATTCATCTGAAAGAAATTTCATAAAATAGATTGAAACAATGAACAAGTATGTCAGTCTGGATACACTGTTTGCCAGGTGACTGGTTCTAGACATGCCAGATATTATTCATTGTACCCTTTGTCCTGTTCTGTATTATGTTCATACAAGCTGGATAGGATTATTAGAGCTCACAAGGGTGTAATGCACCTGCCTGTATTATATAGCCAGGTACATTTCCACAGATGGGTCTCTTTGTTCTGCCCTGAAAGCTTATGGCAGGGATCGTTGCAATCTGGTATTAATTTCCAGAAACATGCACAAAAGATCCATTTTCTTTCAGTATTGAGCAATTTTCAGAAAGTAAATACTGTCTTTAGTTGTCAAACATTTACGTATTTTATGAAGGTCTATTAGAATGGACTATACACTACACAGACAAAAGTATCATCTATGCATTACACCTACAAGAGGTTTAATGACATCCCATTCTCAATCCATTGTCAATATTGTTGCTCCCTCCTTTACAGAAAAATACTTCCACACTTCTGAGAAGATTTTGGACTGTGAGCAGAAGAGTATTTTTTAGGTCAGCCACTAATATTGGCTGTGGGACTAGCGTCATTTTTATTTCTTCATAGTGGAAGGTATTTTGATGGGATTAAAGTTGTGGTTTTGTGTTTCAGACTATTACACACCAAAAACGCCCAAACTTGCCTTTACACTGGAGCACAGCCATGCCGGAAGAGAAACAGGTCTTCCTCAAACTGTTCTCACAAATAAATACAATGGGGGAATTTAGCCAGACTTCTACCATAATTTATGCCAAAAAAAACCTTGCAACATATTTATAAAAAATTTTAGACCATAAGACCTGTCTGACAATGAGGGTGTGGCTTTTGGAAAAGGGTTGTGATATCTGGAAAAGGGGCTGGGCAGGAAATAATATGTGTGCAAGAAAAAATAGCTGGCGACACATTAATAAATTCACCCCAATTTCTTTGTACATGGAAATATTATAAGGGTTGTGTCATTATCTTTAATAATTCCTTATCCACTGGATATGGAATAAATATCAGATTAGGGGGTGTCTCAACTATTTGACCTCCACAATCCTGTGCTCCATCGACAACCAAGAACCCCCATAATCTGATATGTATCCCCTATCCTGTGGATAAGGGATAAATATAGCTAATGTCAGAAAACCTTTTGGTTTACCTTTACTGGATAACAGGCTTATGGAAAAATCGAGAAAATTATCCCTCTAAGACCAACATTTACAGTTTGTGCAGCTGTTAACATTTTGGAATTCACTAGACTTAGACCTTTCGTCTGGACTACCAGATGCAAGAGCTGTTACCCAGCCATGGAAACCCATGTCATGAAGCTCCCATTGTAGTTTTTATGCTGATTTTAATTCAGAAGAATTTTAACAAATCTTAAGCACTATGTAGCACAGTACAGGGCAAAACGATCAACCCCCTTGTAACCTGACGTGATCTGCCACTCCTGTGGTTCCTAAACAATAACTTGCTGGATAAATTCTAGTTATACAACATATTATATCACACATAATAGACAGGAGGGAGAGGGTAGACAACATACGGAAGAAGGGAACGGAAAATAGGGGGGTCCTTATGGGAGTAGAGATGGTGTCCCGTGGTTCAGACTCTTGACTGGTATGTGAGCTACATCTGCCATGTGTCATTGAATAAAAACATTTTATTTTGTACCAGATAATAAAGCTTGTCATTTAGCATTATCCACATTAGATTGTTATTAACCCCATAAGGATGCAGCGAGTTTTCACTTTAAAGGGGTTTTCCCACGAACTAAAGTTAGACCCTATCCACAGGATAGGGCTTAACTTGCTGATCAGTGGGGGCAGGCCCGGCTCCAGCACCCGGCATACCTGGGCAAGTGCCGGGGCCCAGAGAGCTGCCGGGGGCCCACACACGCTGTTCACATCTTCACTTCCTGTGATGAGGAGCTGTGTCCTGCACTGTTCCTCCCCCACTCTGACAGACACAGCACAGGTAGAGGCTACAGAACCATTAATGTCGCCAGCATTAAGTCTGATGCGGCTAGATTTGCGGCCTTTGATTTTCTCGGCCGTGTTGAAGCCGACATTTTATTTTTGCAGGAGACCAGGCTGCCAGATTTGGCGGCCGTGTTTAAAGCTAAGAGGGAATGGAGACACGGGCCTTCCTATTGGTCTCTTGCGGCCGAGCCGTATAACGGAGTGGCGGTCCTTTTTACCGCACCGGTAGAATGCCGACGAGTTATTGAGTTAGAAATGGGGAGGTGCCTGATCCTGGATGTCCTCATGAAGGGACAAGAACTTCGCCTAATTAACATCTATGGTCCCCAGTCCAAGTGGAACAGGAAGTGTCTCTTTATGAGGATCAAGCCCTACCTTTTTACAAGTCGGCAGGTGGTCTTTGGAGGGGACTTCAATGCTGTCACGAGGTCCCAGGATAGGGGAGGTTCCAGAGACAAGCTGACTTATGATAGCGTCGCTCTTAATAGCATAGCTAGTGAGGCTCGCCTGGTGGATGTCCACATCCGGCACACCCCAGGCCACGCGGGGTTCACCTATTATAGGGGTAGCTGCAGGTCTAGAATAGACAGGTTTTATTTAAAGGAGGAAGCCATTTCTTCACCAGTTTCTGTTGTTGAGGTGGAGTTCTCCGACCACTGTTTAATTTTGTTTTCTCTGAATGTTACAGAGACCCCCCGGATGGGAAGAGGCTACTGGAAGCTCAATTCGTCTCTCCTGGAAGAAGCAGAGATAAGACAATCCTTTGAGGACTTTCTTCAGAGCCAGGTACCATTGCTGGGCCTTTGTAGCAGTAAGTCAGAGTGGTGGGAGATGCTCAAGAAAAGGGTGGCGAGATTCTTCCGCCAGCTCTCGAGCCTCAGGAGCCTGGACAGGTACCGCCTGTATCAGTGCCTGAGGAGGAAACTCGAGCATCTCGTCTCGACTGGAGGTAGTCGTGAGGACATCTCCAGAGTGAAATCCTTGCTGAAGAGGTGTCAGTACGATAGACACGCATCTTTGGTTTTTGAGAGGGATTACGGGAAATACCGCTCGCCCGACCCTTACAGAAACTGCAAGATGTCAGTGAATGGTAAAGTTGTCACAGGACTGGTTGACAGTACGGGATCCCTGAAAAGGACCAGATCAGGGATTCTGGAGGTCGTCAGATCCTTCTACTCGCACCTCTTGGGCAGGAAGGATCTAGATCGGGATGTGATGTCAGCTTTCCTGGCTGAAACTGTCCCTGAGCCAGGAGTAGACCCCTCTCTTGATGTTTTGACCGAAGTGATCAGGGAAGAGGAAGTCAGCCGGGCGATTGAAGGGCTCGCCCTCAATAAATCGCCAGGTCCGGATGGCTTAACATCTGAGTTTTATAAGACCTTTAAGGACGCCTTGGTTCCCCTCTTGACTGAGGTATTCAATGAGTGTCTTTCCTCGGGCGCTCTGCCGAAGTCAATGAGGAGGTCTGCCCTGATCATCCTGTCAAAGGGTAAGGACCGATCTCGTGTTGAAAACTGGCGTCCCATAGCGCTTCTCAATGCGGACAGAAAGGTTTTGGCAAAGGTGCTGTTTAATCGGCTGGTGCAGTTTGCACCCCGGCTCCTTTCGGGGACCCAGCACTGCTCTGTTCCAGGCCGCAGTACATTTAGTGCTGTGCTTTGTGTCCGGGAGGCAGTGGAGCAGGGCAGGGCTGGTAACTGGAAGGGGTACTTGCTGTCCTTGGATCAGGCAAAAGCGTTTGATCGGGTTAACCACGAGTACCTCTGGTCTGTCCTTCTGAGGTATGGCCTGCCGGGCGGGTTTGTCAATTGGCTAAAGGTTTTGTACGCAGGGGCAGAGAGTTTCCCGCTTGTGAACGGTTGGATTGGCCGCTCTTTTGAGGTCGGGTCTGGTGTTCGCCAGGGTTGTCCTCTGAGCCCACTTTTATACGTGTTCGCGATTGACCCATTCCTTAGGAGGGTTGATCGTGGGCCGTTGGTGGGAGTCGGGATGGATCAGGCAGCACCGGAAGCCACTCTAAGGGTGGTAGCATATGCCGATGATGTCACTGTTTTCGTGTCCTCGGGAGGGGAGGCGCAATGGGTGATGTCAGAGGTTGACCGCTACTCAGAGGCTTCTGGGTCCAAGATCAACCGGGATAAGTGTGAGAGTCTCTGGCTGGGAGAGAGGGATCCAGGCTTTGATCTCCCGGACACTCTTCCAGGGCCCCAGGACTCTGCCAAAGTTCTCTGCATCGAATTTGGCCAGGGGGATTACCCCATGCAAAACTGGGACGGCAGGCTTAAGATCGCCGCTCAGAAGGTGGACCAGTGGAAGGGTTGGTCTTTGACCCTCAGAGAAAGGGTTAATCTGATCAAAACTTACCTGCTCCCGTTGCTGATATATCTGGGCAGTGTGTGCATGTTGCCGGAACCCCTCTGGACTCGGGTCTACAGTCTGTTCTTCCAGCTGTTATGGGGGAATAGGCTGAACCTAATCAAGAGGGAGGTTACTTACCGCACGAGGAGACAAGGAGGGTTGTGTATGGTCAACCCTGTGGTGTTCCTAGTGAATACCTTTCTTAAGATCAATGTAGCAAACCTCTGGAAAGAGAGGGCTCCTCCGTGGGTATACTCCTGTAGGGGATGGTTTAGGCCAGTGGTGGCGAACCTATGGCACGGGTGCCAGAGGTGGCACTCGGAGCCCTTTTTGTGGGCACCCAGGCCATCACCCTGCACAAAGGTCACCATTGAGGACTCCAAGTGACTTGAAGAATGCAGGAGGAGCAAGGAGGAGTGGTCTGAACTGGATTACCATTGAAGCCCCTTCTCAGGGCCTGTGATTCATCCTGTTAAAGGGACCTTAGAGGGACCTACAATAACAATCCAAATTTCTCCATCTTTCTACTGTATTGGTGTTTTCAGGATGCCAATGCATATGAATCTGTGACACAGCAGGGAGCAATACATTACTTTAAATTGGCATTTGGCACTTTGTGAAAAATTTGTGGCTTTCAATTGTAGTTTGGGCACTCAGTCTCTAAAAGGTTCGCCATCACTGGTTTAGGCCTTTCTTCCAGGAATGGGAGACAGGAGGACAAGTGAAGGATCTCCGTACACCGCATGGGCATCTTCCGGCTTACGCTACCCCGGTTCTGAAGGTGATTCGCCGGTGGGGTCTGGGAATGTGGGAGATCAGGACCATGTCAAGGAAAGTCCTTGACAAAAGGGTTCTGTTTGCCCATTTCCAGAGGCCTCTGGCCCTCAGGGATTGCCCAAGTCGGGATCTGGGGGTGGGTTTGAGTTTAATGAATTCCATCAGGATCCCCTTGAAGTTTTGGGACGTGACTTGGCGCTGCTTCCATGGAAAGCTGTGTGTGAGGGACAATCTGAAGTGTAGGAGCTCTGAGGAAAGGGGTTGTCCCCGGGAGGAGTGCGGTGGCCTGCTGGAGAGCATGGACCACTTCCTGCTTCAGTGCCCCTTTAACACAGAGGTGTACAACCGGGTGGGCGCTTCCATCCATTGGCCCGGGTTGGCCGGTCTCTCCTATGCGGAGTGGGCCTATGGAGCATTCAGAGGCCTGGGTGGCCGGGACCGCTGCACGTTATTCCTAGTTAGCCTAGTGGTCAGGTACCACACGTGGAACGCACGGTGTTTAGTATCGACGCAGCGTAAAATCCTCCTGGTGGATGAGGTGGTTAGGAACATTCTGGGTGACCTGGTGAAGGTGCGCTCTCTGGAGTATGAGAGGCTGGGCACGGGGAGGGCCTCTCTCCTTTGGAGGGGGTTCTCCTTTAGTGTCCCTTAGTCTGTCATCTCCTCTCCTGGTGTTGGGCTGAAGCTGACACTGTAGATTTTTGTTTTGTGTTCTGGGCATGTAGTGATGTGGGGCTTGCAGGCACCGAAGTTGGGCTTTATGTGGTTTGTATTTATGTTGTTGAGATTTTATTTGTATTCTGTTTTCTTTATGTTGTGTTGTAAATACTGTATATATTGTATATATTGTATATAGTGGGGTTTGGGATTAGTGTTAGGTTGGGAGGGGGGTGATGGTGATGGGATTTACGAACTGACCTTGGACTCTATGACCCTGGGCACTGGTCTGGACTACTTAACGCAAACTTTGGACGTTAGACCAGTGTCTGGGGGGAAGGGGAGGGTGCGGGCGAGGGATTTAGTTTAGTTTAGTGTAGTGTTGTGTGTATTATGTATTATATATTTAAAAAAAAAAAAAAAAACGGGTGTGGGATGTGATCTGTGTGGGGTGGTTTGTTATTAGAGGGTGTAGGGTGGGTTTATGTATATTTATAGTCATTTTTGTTTATTTGCGGGTGTGGCTTGTGTTGGGTGGGGGTTGTGGTATTTGGTGTTCATTCATTTCGGTGTATTGTAAGTTATTGTTTTTACTAGGTGTGAATGGGGCTGGACCAGCAGGTAAGATATTGTATATAGTGTATATTATGTTTTGTTTGTATTGTTATGTTTTTTTACTTTTATATAAAATAAAAGATCTACAGAACTGCCTGTGTGGTGCAGCACATTATGGGTTAACCTCCCCCCTCCCCCCTATCACCTCTTCACACGGAGCTGCAGTACAGATGAAATCCGGCAGCTTAGAGATCGGGACGAAGAGGAGGAGGAGGAGAAGAAGCCTGAAGACTCCTCTGTGTGATGCCAGGGCTGCTGCAGACAGCACAGGGTGTGTGATGTTATGTGACATGTATGGATGTGTATTACTGATCCATACAGTGAGTGTATGGTATGTGTAATGATGTGTTTGTCTGCATGTGTATCTCTATCTGTCTGTCAGTGTGTGTGTGTGTTTGCCTCCATGCTTGTCTAGCTGTATGCATGTACCTGTAGCTGTATGCATGTACCTGTAGCTGTATGCATGTACTTGTAGCTGTATGCATGTACCTGTAGCTGTCTGCATGTATATATCTGCCTCTATATATGTCTTGCTGCATGTGTGGATGTGTGAATGATATTAATCATCTCAAATGTACATGAGAAGCAGAGAGGGTTCAGTGTAAGCAGTGATGTGTATTATGAGGTTCCGCAGCAGCTCAGGTGTGTATTAGGAGGTTCTGCAGCAGCTCAGGTGTGTATTATGAGGTTCTGCAGCAGCTCAGGTGTGTATTAGGAGGTTCCGCAGCAGGTCAGGTGTGTATTAGGAGGTTCCGCAGCAGCTCAGGTGTGTATTAGTAGGTTCCGCAGCAGCTCAGGTGTGTATTAGGAGGTTCCGCAGCAGCTCAAGTGTGTATTAGGAGGTTCCGCAGCAGCTCAGGTGTGTATTAGGAGGTTCCGCAGCAGCTCAGGTGCGTATTAGGAGGTTCCGCAGAAGCTGAGTTGAAGTTTCAGTTTTATTACTTGGCAGAGTGGTGGGATACACATTTTTAGGTTCGCTCTGTTGGTTAAATGACCTCAAAACTGCCCTGACCGTGACACGGCTGTTTGGGATGATAAACTGGGGAATATTTCAGGGAACAGGAGACAGTTTTTTAGTTATTGAATTTTTTTAAAGCTGGCACGTGAGTTCTCTGCAAAGGGGCCCACTGTGGCGCTGTCGCCCAGGGGCCTACTGAGACCTGGAGCCGGCCCTGAGTGGGGGTCCCAGTGCTGGTCGCTCTGTCAGACTAATGAAGCAGATGGCCCCGCATGACCTATGGAGTTGATGGAGATTGCAGTGTACATTGTGGTCGCCAAAATCCTGCTTCTCCTGGTACCCCAAATAAATCTGTTCATAGCTTTTGCAGATGTTTGGTTAGTAATGGGTACATCAATCTGGAATGTTTGAAAACAGTAGTTTCGGCAGCAGGCTCATCTTTACAGCTGAAATTCGGCCCATCCATGATAAACCCAGGTTGGCCCACTTATTCATGTCCCCTCTCAGCTTATGGAAGAGTGGTTTGTGGCTAGCTGTGAATAGGGTATTAAATGATAAGGTTAAAAACATGCCCGGGTATGGAATTTTATGTTCCCTCCATTGAAAAATTGAAGTTCAATTGCAGTAATTTAACCATTGGGGGAGATATGGAGATATTTAGGGCCAGGGATTTATCGTGGTTTACCTTCAAGCCTGATAGCACAGAGAATACATCTAAAGTCTAGTATAAATTAGGAAGTGAGGAGGCAAAAAGGGCACACTTATTTGGCACTCCCCCCACCTCCAGCCCCTTAATATTTTTATTCATCTTGATCAGCTGAGCCAGGGGTTCAATAGCCAATACAAAAAAGTATAGGAGAGAGGGGGCAACCCTGGCTTGTACCTATTAATATCAGGAAAGGTGGAGATAAATAGCCTGCCTCATTAACCCTGGTGGATGGGGAAGAATAATCCAAATCTTCATCTGCCCAGAGTATACAGCAAATAGTCTCAGTCTATTGAATCAAAGGCTTTGTGTAGGTCAAGCGAGAGGCACATGATGTTATTTTGTAGCCCCCCCCCCTCCCCCAGACTTAACAAGAGAGATCAGATTGATCAATCTATGGGTTTGGTCCCCAGCCTGGCGATCTGGGATGAAGCCCACCTGATCAGGATGTACAACATCCCCCACTGGGGCCTAGCCTTTTCTTGGTGCCTGGAGGCAGCCAGGGCCCAGAATACCGGAGTGGCTGGCTAGTGCGGCCCTGGGCAAGCTGTGGTCACTGTGCCTGGTATGGGGCATGGCTGACTTAGAGTCTGTCAGGTCTCCAGCAGGTGGTATGTGCAAGAAATATGGAGGGAGAGGCTGATACAATGGTTTCTCCCTAGTGCAACCCCTGAGGTTTCTGTAGGATAAATCCCTAGGTAATGGATGGGGAGCCTGTGATGGTAAGCAGCCCTATCCAGGGATTAGACAGAAGCAACTTTATGCAAATCAACTTACAGTTCTTTATTTAACAATAGGCAATGGCCAAACGATAGTAGCAGCAGATTCAGTGAGCTGGTGGGAGATAGCTGGTCCGCTGGAAGTTTATTCTCAGCCTGGTAGTAACATCAGGCTGGGCTGGTAGGAATGGAGTTGAGTCCAGATGGGGACCTCAGTTCTGGGGCTTAAGTCTCCTGACTTGCCTTAAGGTATCAGGAAGTCTGGAGGGCAGCTCTGCAGGAGCTGCACACTGGACCGACTCCTCTATTGACTAGAATCCAAGACCATGTGCTATCGCCCACCAGGTGTTTATATACTCCCTTGGTGAGGTGATAGCACTCTTCAATCAGCTTCCAGCTTGCCTTAGAAGAACATCATTGGACAATAACATTTGGTATAGTGAACTCTTGCCTTACCAGGCAGTGGCTACAGCTGCAATTACTAAGTTCTACAGTACTTACAGACCTCCAAGAGAGGTGATAAGTCTCTCTTAACATGGAGAGGGCGCTATTCGCAACAACCACCTTGCCTCTGCATTGGCAGGGGTGTTACAGATGTATATATTGCGCTGTAAACAAGTTGATCCTGGTGACCATGATCTTCTTCAATATCAGGCTTGGGTATAACCAAGATCGTTGCCTGTAGGGAATCTGGCAAAGGAAGGCATCCCTCGAACAGTTGGTTAAAGCATCTAACCATGTGAGGTCCCAGGATGGGGCTAAGCTTTTTAAAATTTAAGCCTGTAAAACCATCTGGGTCCAGCGCTTTGGAAGGCTTAAGGGCCTTAATAGTCTCCTCTACTTCTTGTAGCTTGATTGGGCTATCTATCCATATGGGCTTCAGATAGGGTAGGGATTGTAAAGCATTTAAACATTTCCTCATTTATTATTGCAATATAGTTTTGAGTAGAATCTAGAAAATTCTGACACCACTTCCTTTGGATGCTGAGATATTGCACCCGAAGGGATGCGCAACCTACTCACTGTGTATGATCGTGGTAAGGGATTGAGGTTTCTGGCCAATAATGGCTTGTCCCCCTGAGAAAATAAACGGTATTGAGACCATCTCTAGCTCTTTTCTGCTGTAGCGGTATGGCAGAGGTTCAGGTCAGTTCTTGCTATTTCTATGCCACTACTTGGTGAGTGGCTAAATCGGTACTAAGCTGCGAAGGGGGATGAAGGGTAGAGCGAGGTCTAGATCTGTTCAGCGTATGATCCAAGGCAAGGTTAGAGTCGCCTCCCACAAAAATAGCCCCTTGCAGGTGTGCTGAAAGCTTTTAAAACATACGCTGGAAGAACTGCAGTCAGTATTGGGAGCATACTCATTATGAAAGGAAACCGTCTGCTTATGGATGGTACCTGCAACCAGTATGAAACGACCTTCTGAGTCC
Organism: Engystomops pustulosus; assembly: GCF_040894005.1. Lineage (NCBI taxonomy): Eukaryota > Metazoa > Chordata > Amphibia > Anura > Leptodactylidae > Engystomops > Engystomops pustulosus. Next base: position 128,662,172 of record NC_092412.1, on the reverse strand, counting down.
GCTACCGTAATATGATGGATAAAGGGGACAAAAAAAAAAAAGCTTTTCTTTGGCCAGTGCTAGGAACAGAAGTGGATAGTTAGCCGCCATTCGTCTTTTCGCAGGTTTGTTAAGCTCCTGTACATTGTGGGTAAGTATAGTAAATGATTCCTTAACCATCTCCCTCCGGGAAGGGTGTAGGAGCATATGATTTCTCAGGAGCTCTCTAACAGGAAAAAGGTGGGTAGGGACAAGGGGAGGGGAAAAACAACACAATGTAATCTAACTTTTAAGCTTTGCCCAGTTTGACAAACTCTGGAGTTGCATTCGGATCTAGCCAAAGTCAGGGGAACCATGGCTCAGAACCAGCTTGCAGCCACGAATCCCTTCTGACATCTCAGGAGAGGGCATACGACCCCTAAGGTTGATATCCTACACTTGGGCCAAACAGGAACTCTGTATAAAGCAAAGAGATCTTTAACTGAAACTTTTTAGTAAAGCCATCTAAAAATGGGGTTGATGGCCCTGTATCTAGTCTCATGTGACATATTTAACAATCTTCAGTGGGTGTAGAGATAAGGAACCATCGGTTTAGCCGTTGGGGTCGACAGAATTCTTAGAAGGTAGTGGGTGACCATGGAAAACTTAACCCTTCAGTCATCACATAATGTAATTTCTTTCTCTCTGTGTTGGTACGCCATAGAGGCTGGATGGAAGCATCTGGATCCACAGTAGCTGAAATCGAGGACGCTGATGGCCTCTGATGGTCATGTGAGATTAGGCCCAGTTTCAATAATAGGGATTTTCATTCCGGAAAAGTGGCAAAGCCATAAGAGCGATTTTGGTGTTGGAAGATCAGGCGAAAGGGGAATGCCCATCGATATTTGACATTTTGCTGCTGTAAAACTTGCAGCAGTGGTTTGAGTGATCTGCTCCTCTGAATGGTCAGCGGGACCAGGTCTGAGAAGACGTGTATATCCGAGTCATAAATAAGTAGAGATTCCAGATCATGAGATGCTTGCTTCACCTTCTCTTTCACTGTAAAGTAATGCGGTTTCCCTTGGGAGAGCATCTGCTCTTGGTGCAGTCAGGGCACGGTGCACTTTGTCAACATCGTAGGAGGACTTGGGCATGTCCAAAATAAGCAGCTGAAACAGATCTTGGACCACCTTGTTTGGGTCTGTATAAGTTTGAGGGACTTCTCAAACGTGAAAATTGCTCTTTCTGGACCTATTCTGGAGTCTTCCTCCAGCTGGGTGTATATCTCAGCAATACGATCACAGTTCTGATTCACCCTTTTTCCAGTTTCCTCCACTTTGCTCTCAATTTCCATTATTCTGGACCTTATTGATTGAAAGTCCCCTTTAAGTATAGATGTTATTTGCAGGCACGCTTTAGCTAATTCGCTTTGTAGCATATATGGAAAACGAGCTAATAGAGGGGATGTATTGCTTCTGGGGTCTGCTGTGGGTCCACTATGGAGTCAGGGGTCTGCTGGCTAAAAATGGCTGCCGCTATGGTATGGTCCAGGGAGGAGGCTGTGAACATGTCCGGTGTAACTTGGGAGTCCGGAGTCCCCCTATTGCCCGGCAACAGGACATGGGCTGTTGCTATGCTGCTCACGTGGTCTGGTGGGAACACGTGGTCTCTTCCCGCGTTGGAGTCGGCGGTGTAACACCAGGTCCAGTCTCTTTTTTCCGGTTCCCCCCAGACATGGATCTTTGCCATCTATTGTCCCACACCCATGGGAGAGCTAGCTGTCACCGTTCGGTGCTTGTGAAGGCTCGTGATCACCGCAGGGCCGTCAGAGGGAGCAGAGCTCAGCAGAGTGTGTCTGCCATTAAGCCTGCACACATGCACTTGGAATTCACTGCTCTGTAGAAAGGTTATTACCCTCCTTGAGAAAGTTTTCCCCCAACAGGTAAGACCCACTTTAACAAGACATTTATGGCATATCCTACGGATAGAAGTCTAATAATACTTCACTTACCATACTTTGAACACTTTGAACAATGTTCTGGAAGTCTGCAGATGATGTATCAATGTTCTGTGGTAGGTTTGTTGTATTTAATAATTGAAAGGAGCCCACAAACATTTTGCAAGTTTTAGTGGAAGCAGGAAGGTTAGTTGAACTTGCTGAATCCTGTGGGTCAGAGATCAACGCATCAATCGTCTCCATTGTTACATTCACAGTGCTTCTGAAGCCGTTTAGAATTACTGGAAACTCTGGAAATTGATAATAAAATGTATTCATACATATACTCAAAAAATATTCCTAAATATTCCTAACTTTTTAAATTCATTTAATTTAACCTTACTCATTTCCCTACACAGATAAAACAGCTATATGCCAAGTGTTCAGTTACATTCAGTTCACTATTCTACTATATTGTTGAAATCGAGCTCCTTTCATCACCGAGTGACGGGTGGAATAAGGCTGCAATGCACAATGTAGATATTTTATCAGACTGCAGAGCCAAGAGGTTCTCTGGCTCATCTGCAAATTTTTATAAAGACTTTTTAAGATGAATCGGCTGTTCCGGGACATAAGAGAGACGCTGCCATCCACTAGATGCTTCAGAAGAAGAAGACATGCGGGGGGCATTGGAAAGTTGAGTACAGTGTTCTTTTTTTTTTTTTTTTTTATAGATTTGAGTATAAGCTGAGTTAGGGCTTATACTCGAGTATATATGGGTAAGTTTGGGCAGCCTACCAACAGTAAAAATTAAAGGGGTTTTCCCACAAACTAAAGTTAGGCTCTATGCTGAGACCACCACAGATCGCGAAAACGAGGGGTCCGAAGCCACTCGCCACTCCTCAGATTAATGGAGCAGATGGCCGTGCATGACCGTTCTGCTCCATAGAGCTGACGGAAATTGCCAATCGCCGCGCTCCTCTTCGTCAGCTCCTTAGAGATTATTGGAGCAAAATGGTCATGCACAGCCATCTGCTCATTTAGTCTGAGGAGCAGCGAGGGTTCTGTCGGACCCTTCGTTTCATGATCTGTGAAGGTCTAAGCAAGTTAGGCCGTATCCCATGGGAAAACCCCTCTAAATTTAAGAAGTGATGCTCTAGATTTGTACCTTTCTGAATATAATTATTTGCTAAAAAAGACACTTGATGAGAGTTTATACCTCCTCGTTTTTTTATTCACAATAACTTTTCTTTATTTAGATATAAAGAATAAAACAGTAGATGCAGCATAGAACAATAATCCTGACTCAAATCTCAAAATTGTGAAAGCTACCATTTATATTTAATACAGCATACTTACCCAGAAAAATCCTTGCACATAAAACTAGGCCAGCTATTGCCAAAAGAAAAATGAATCCACTCAGGCAGTGAATGCAGCAGGAACAACAGCTGTAACAACAGCTGCAGCATGTAGTTCTTGACTGCAAGAGAAGATGATAAAATATAATTAAACTTTAGGACCAAAACATTTTTTAATTTTTAAAAATGGACCAGTTACGTTTCTATACGGTACCATATTTAGAGGAACATACAAATTTATCTCTTTATTTTGGAGGGTAGAGAAACGTGTTTGCCTTGTTTTTTGGGTTTTAAATATTTTTCTCTTTACCACATAAAAATAATGCTTTACATTATATGTAAGAAATCTTAATTTCTTGCTACACTGTGAGGACCATTTATTCTTTGGCTAGGGTACACATATTGTATGAGATTTTGGTAGTATGGTTTTTGGATACATGGAACTTTTATTTAAATTCATTATCTTGTATCAAAAGCTTTTAGGAGGCATGGATGAAAAAAATATATATATTTTTTTTAATTTTGGGACAACCACTGTAAAAATTTGCACAATGAAAAAATTGTGTATTGAGAGGGCATAACAACATTTATGCATGCATCCCACTAATTGCTACAAAACACAAATAATGTAGTCTTTTTAATATGAAGAATTTTAACGTTCATTTGGAAAATCTTGTGAATGTTGATGTTTCAAAGAGCATGAATATTTAACCCCAATGTGCTTTAGTAGAAAATAGTAAGTACCATGCAAATTGCAAAAAAATATAATAATTGGAGGAGGTATCGGATCCCCCGGTAAGCACACCGAGGGGGTCTGCTCCACGATGGGGACACTTACACGCCGTGGTCACTTTGTCTATGGTAAGATTTATCAGAAATGTCTGAGAGTAGAACTGTTTTAGTTGCCCAGAGCAACCAATCAGAGCTGAAGTTTCATTTTTGCATTTTAGCTGTTTATAAAATTACAGATGATCTCTGAATCGTTTCCATGGGCAACTGGAACAGTCTTACCTCAAATATCTCTGATAAATCTCCCCCTATCTCTGTATACTTATCCATCTTACCTCACACATAGGCTGTCGTATACTCATTCCCTATAGTAACCAATCAAAACTCAGAGGTCATATTAATGACTTGTGGCAGAATAGCAACCAATCATGAGTCAACATGAGCACAAAATGGCTCCTGTATATGATGGTTAATAAGTGTATTTTGGTAAGCGTGGGACGAAAATTTCAGCTCAAAACTTGGTGATCGTAAATTTGGTGATCGTAAATGCGACGGGGCAGATTAATTTAGCAGACATGCATACATACATTCACACACACTCACTCACACATACACTCAGATTTATATATTAGATATGAAGATTACCATAGTCACGGTGCCTATATTAATAAGTAGGTGGCCTTGGTTTATCATGCTTGATTTTGTTTGTATATTTCCTTTAAACAAAGGAGAACAATGGCAAGTAGCCATTTCTAGCAATATGCATTTTATTTCCATACCTTCTTGTGCAGTAATTGTCGATCCCCATCATTTTCTGCAACTGCTGCCATTAAAGCCATCTGACAGAATATTTGAAATCAGCTGGAAAACAAAATTGTGAAACGTTTTATAGAAGTTTCAAGGACTAAAATACAGATTCCCATTCCTTAGTATAGCAACAGCACATTTCATTAACCCCTTAGTGACCGCCCATATGGATTTCTCCGTTGGTCACTAAGTGGCCTAAGGTCTGCAGGGAAGGCCAGTCCTCTAACAGTCCGGATTGGAACGGCTGTTAACCGTTAGATCAATGCTGTGACCGCGGGATGTATGTACCTGTGGAAGGTATGTAGAAAAGGAAATAAAAAAGAAAAGGCAGCAAAAACAAAGTACAAACAAAATAAAGTCCCGTGGCCCGTCTGGCGACTAACTAAACGTAGGTCCTCCTACCTATCAGAGACTAAGCCTACCGCACAGCCTCCCAAACAATAAACAGAAGTAAACTCAGTTTTATATTAATTTTATATCAACCCAGCACAGCTGTAGGCTGATAATATGGACAGCCCAAAACCCAGACTGTCTGGATGCAGTGGGGCCCACTCTCTCTTCCCCACTCCAGCAACACAATGCAGAAACATCTGCAAAAGAACTGACACATCCTGGTTACCTTTAGTTACCTTTGGCTGGAATGTCTCACCTGAACGGACATGTTGTTTCCAGCCAGCACACACACTCATTCAGACGGTCTATGAGACAACTGATGAGTGGCACCGTTCCGCGCCATGTACGGGGAAAAGACATAGCATGCTCTTTCTTTTCTCTTGTGTACGGCTGTGCGCCGCTTTTCTCTATTGAGGGGTCACCTTCTCTTTCTCTCCTGCATAAATGTACCCTGGTTTTTAAGCGTGGGGCCTTAGTCACTGTATTTTTTTAACATAAAATTATACAATGTCAAACAGACCTGCAATTCAAGAAATCAGTAGATATAAGTATTAGTGATACCGCAGTGGGAGTAGCATAAGGATACATCAAGAGGCTTAGACATAGTTTTGTGCCCCTCTATGCCCCCTTCTTGCCACATGGCAAAAATGTGGCGTAGTTGCAAAATAATGACAAATTCTTGCAGTGCACAAGAATTTGTGATTATTTTACTGTTTCTACGCCTGAAAACTGGTGTAGAAGCAATGATATATTCCACATAATGTACTGCATGGCCAAGAAAGGGAACAGGGAGGAAGAAATGGGGAGTGGGGGAGGAACAACAACATCTCTTCAGAAACACCAAGGATCACAGAAATTAGCTTGTTGGGCCAGTAGACACACCCTTTGGAAATCCTGATACCAAGTAAAAAAATTAAAGAGGACCTGTCACCTGTTAATACGCCACTAGGAGCTGCTTACTAAAGTAAGCATCTCATAGTGATACAACAGACAGTTACACTTTAGTAAGCAGCATCTAGTGGCGTTTTTACAAGTGACAGGTCCTCTTTAAGCTGGGTCTCATTGTGTGATATTTAGTTGCATGTGAACAATAAAGCTTTTTCTGTGTTGAAAAAAAACTTGGTATGTTGTTCAGCGGATTTTAAAAAGGTCAGTTTGTCCAAAAAGATGTAAAGAGTAGAGAGTTCAGGTGTGGACCAGGTCTGTAAAATTATGGATGCTGGTCATATACAACCAGGGGTGCAGTTATACTTATTCAGCTCCAGATAACCAAATGTAGCCTGGTTTGTATCTAGGGGTACAAAATGAGTGAGGTGGCATGAGGTGTATAAGGATATCATCTAAAAAAATGTCTGGTTCAATGGACAGTCTAACAAACACTGTCAAACAAAGTGACTGAGTCACTACATTGTACTTTGATTATTCATAAGATGTGCCGAGCTATAAGTAAAAATAGAACCTACCACTATATGGTTCTTGTATGTTGGTATTATTGGGATACCGAAGTTGAGGCCCCAAGCTAAGCTTGGTTTTGCCCCCAGCTAAGCTGAACCTCTAGCTCAGCCAAAGCATTCTGACAGACTCCTGTATGTGATATAGAACCAAAGGCAAATTGATATTTAGGAGTGTACTTTTAGTTTAACCATTTAACAACATAGCCACTTTTGTCCTTGCTTTTTTTTTATTCTCTGTTTTTCACTTAGCAGCCCCAGTCAATGCCTGCATATTGCCCTTCTAAAAACCCCTAAAGGGGTAAACAGGCATAAAAAGTATTATCACTGAGTGTCATTGAGATATTGGTACGTAATGAGGACTTAAAACGGCATTCTCATCTGGGCATACATATTTAATTTAACCAAGCCCTTTTTTTTTTTTTTTTAAATCTGCCCTGTGTCACTATAAGTGGTTATAACCTTCAAATACTTTAACATATCAAAGTAATTTTGAGATTCTTTTCTCGTCACACATTGAAATTCAAATTAGTGGAAATATTTGGATGATATCTTTTGCGTTTAATTATGAAAAAAAAAAGAAATTGGTCAAAAATTTTGAAAAATTCTCAATTTTCAAAGTTCTAAATTATTTGTTTCTCAAGTAGATAGTAATAGCACGCAATTAACTTTATAAATAACATTTTCCGAATGTCTGCTTTATGTTGGCATGGTTTTTTATGCATTCTACTATTTTTTTTCCTGTTTGCTTTGGGGCTTAGAATTGTGGGTGCAAATTTTCACATTTGTATGAAAATCCCCAAAACCTATATTTACAGGCACCTGCTCAGTTTTCAAGTGACTTTGAGAGGCCTTATATTAGTAAAACCACATACATTACCCTAGTATAGAAACTACACACCTCAATGTATGAGAAACCAACTTTAAGAAGTTTTTTAACTGGTGAGGTGTTTTACAGGGGTAAAAAAAATTGGAGGTTATGGCAGAGAAACCATAATGAATCTCCCCCATGTTTACAGATTGTTGGAACAAGCTAACATGTGTACAACCAGCAGGGGCGGACTGGCTATTGAACCCACCGGGAACTTTCCCGGTGGGCCGACAGGTCCGGGGCCGATCTGGGGCCGGTGCCGCCGGTCTGAGGCCGGTCGGGCCGACTTACACATGATGAGGAGGACGGAGGCACTAGCAGGCAGCGCAGCGCTGCTTCTACACGTCGGGCCGGCGGCTGACAGGAGCGGCCGCAACGCGGCCGTTGCCAGGCAACAGGTGTACACAGCTGTCACAGGCCGGCCGCTGTGACCTTGCCAAGGCCGGCCGCTTCACACGCTGCTGCTACAGCGCAGCCCGTGCAATGACATCATTGCGCAGGCTGCTCAGCAGCGTGCGGAGCGTGAAGCCGTCCCGCGCTGGCACGCACAATCGTCAATTTACGGCTGTGCTGTGCTGCGCGCGGAGTGCTTGGGAGCGGCCGGAAGAAGCGGAGTGGGAGTCGGAACCTTGTGCCAGTGCCAGCTAGGTAAGTTAACTTTTTTATTTATATTTTTCACAAGCGCTGAGCCACTTGTACTCGGGGCAGCCGCAGGGGGGTGGCCAATATGGATAATTACTGCCACAGTGCCACCACTATTTATAAAACGAATTGTGAGGCGATTACTTACTTCTTTGAAAGGGGGGGGGGGTGTCACAGCTGGACAGCCACAGTCAGATGAGTATAATGGGGGGGGGGGGGGGGGCAGTAGAGAATGGATGGGGATTAAGACGGATGGGCACTGGCCGTGCAGGGATTATGAGTATATTGTGTGTGGGGGGGGGGGATTGGGACGGATGGGCACTGGCACTGCACAGATTATGAGTATATTTTGAGTATATCGTGGTCAGGGCAGGTGGCAAAGATCCAAGGTGAAGTCCAAATCTGGGGTCAGCAACTGGAGGTCCAGGCGGATGGGAACGGGAACACAGGCACATGGGACACAGCAACACGGGGGGACTCTGGTAACTCAGGAACACGGAGGGACTCTGGTAACTCAGGAACACGGAGGGACTCTGGTAACTCAGGAACACGGAGGGACTCTGGTAACTCAGGAACACGGAATATCGCTGGGGAGCTTTTTCAAAGGCTGTGAGGCACAAAGATCCGGCAGGGCTTGCAGGAAGAAGTTTATATAGAATTTTGAGGAAATGAACAGCGCCAATAAATGGCGCGCTGGCACTTTAAATTTAGAGAAGCTGGCGCGCGTGCGCACAGCTGACAGGTGCGAGACAGGAGCCAGAACAGGTGAGCTGTGAGGGCGATGCGCTGGCGGGGGCAGAGGAGCAAGGGTGAGCCCGCGACCCGTGATATGGGTCGTGGGACCACCCGTGACAATCAGGAGTTAGGATTTAGAGTATGATAAAAAGCACACCCAACTTACAGACAACCCCTAGTTACAGACAGACCCCTCTGCCCCCTGTGACCTCTGGTGAAGTCTCTGGATGTTACTATAGTCCCAGACTGTAATGATCAGCTGTAAGGTGTCTGTAATGAAGCTTTATTCATAATCCTTGTTCCCATGACAGCACAAAATTTTGAAAATCCAATTGTCACTGGAACAATTTTTTTTCCCTGGAGCTACAATAATAAAATATAGCAGTTCCAACTTACAAACAAATTCAACTTAAGTACAAACCTAAAGAACCGATCCTGTATGTTACACAGTAAATTCCTGACTGTAGATTTCCTTTAATGCAGAGGGGGCTCTGGACAATTTATAGCTTATATAATTAACAAATGGGTGGTGTACATAATATTTTACTGGTTACATCCCCTCATTATGTATAGTATAAGCAGCCCTCCTGACTTAATGACTACTAATGAGTAAGTTTACTAAGTCAAGCGCAAAAGTAACAGGTGAACCACTATCAGCAGCCTCCTGTCTTCCAGTGGATGGACTAGTAGGGCCATGCAGTCAATAATGTATGTTAACCCTTGGACAGGAAGTTTGGAGCTCCTGCAAACTACAGAGAAATGGATAAGTACAATATGTGTGAATAAATTAGGGTCTTGTACTTACCTGGTAAATGTATTATCGTAAATTAAAGGGGGCTCCGTATATTACACATAATTAAATATTTATTCAGGGTGTGCTCAGATGTGGTACAAGTGGTATGATTATTTAGGAGATAACTGTTATTCTAGTGACACTATAGTGAAAGTGACTGTGGTATTTTTAGGATCGCTTTGTGGAGATGTGATGCAAGGAGCCGACAACATCTGAGGGGGACTAATGCATCAACAAGTGAGAAGGAGGTGTCACGTTGCAGTTCTATAGCCGATGGAGTAGATCGTCACCTGTGAGTTACAATTCGACAGTGCTGTGTAAAGGATAACAGTTTCTGCTTTACATGGAGAGAAAAGCAGAAGGAAATATTGGGGAGCATGCTGCAGTATTTCTTCAGAAAATATGGGGTAATGAAGTGCATCAGCCCTGTGCATAAATTACACAAGACTGCTGCACTCCAAATCTCCATATTTTACATTGCTCTGATGCAGCGTGCTCCCTCTCTTAAAGGACACGTGTCTCACTATAGCAGAATAGCTGCACATACTAATGTAAGAATCTCCCTAGCCCTCCCCCAGTTATTGCACTAAATTTCTAGCTTTTTTGGAAAATATTGAAAAGCTTTGCTACACTGAGTATCATTGCGGTCCGATCGATGAACCTAGCTTACAGCCAGCCATTAATTGATTCTTGTATATAGGGGGTAGTATTATAGTAGTTATATTCTTGTACATAGGGGGCAGTATTATAGTAGTTATATTCTTGTACATAGGGGGCAGTATTATAGTAGTTATATTCCTGTACATAGGGGGCAGTATTATAGTAGTTATATTCTTGTACACAGGGGGCAGTATTATAGTAGTTATATTCTTGTACACAGGGGGCAGTATTATAGTAGTTATATTCTTGTATATGGGGGCAGTATTATAGTAGTTATATTCTTGTACATAGGGGACAGTATTATAGTAGTTATATTCTTGTACATAGGGGGCAGTATTATAGTAGTTATATTCTTGTATATGGGGGCAGTATTATAGTAGTTATATTCTTGTACATAGGGGGCAGTATTATAGTAGTTATATTCCTGTACGTAGGGAGCAGTATTATAGTAGTTATATTCCTGTACATAGGGGGCAGTATTATAGTAGTTATATTCCTGTACGTAGGGAGCAGTATTATAGTAGTTATATTCTTGTACATAGGGGCAGTATTATAGTAGTTATATTCTTGTACATAGGGGGCAGTATTATAGTAGTTATATTCCTGTACATAGGGGGCAGTATTATAGTAGTTATATTCTTGTACATAGGGGGCAGTATTATAGTAGTTATATTCCTGTACGTAGGGAGCAGTATTATAGTAGTTATATTCCTGTACATAGGGGGCAGTATTATAGTAGTTATATTCCTGTACGTAGGGAGCAGTATTATAGTAGTTATATTCTTGTACATAGGGGGCAGTATTATTGTAGTTATATTCCTGTACATAGGGGGCAGTATTATAGTAGTTATATTCTTGTACATAGGGGGCAGTATTATTGTAGTTATATTCCTGTACATAGGGGGCAGTATTATAGTAGTTATATTCTAGTACATAGGAGCAGTATTATAGTAGTTATATTCCTGTACATAGGTGGCAGTATTATAGTATTTATACTATAGTCTCTTTCTCTGCGTTGTACATGTTGATTTAGACCATCTATTAACAGTTTGCATTGAGTTTAGTAACTCCACCCACATCACAAGGCCACGCCTACTTGTTTTGACCCCGCCCACAGAATGGGGCCACTTTTACAGTTTTTTCCAGGGCCACTTTAAATTCCCAGTCCGCCCCTGACAACCAGCCATGAGGGGTTGGTGAGAATTAAAGGAAACCTGGGTTAAGTTAGGGCATACTTAGATATTTAATTTGTGAGTGCTGTTTTAGGTTTTAAGTGTAAAATAAGACATGTTGCAAAACTGCGAAGCACATTTCCAGCTGTTATATAACCAGCTGATTTTATGCATGGAGCTGCTCATTCAAGACAATCTGGAACAAATCCAGGCTTTGTCAGGTGTCAGATGTGAAAAAGCTTTTCAACCAAATATCAGAAAAAAGGACAGGTTGTTGCTTGGTGGGGGTGTTGCTATTTAGTGGTGTCCCTTCAAAATTGCCATATGTCAAGCAAGTAAATAAAACAAGAAAAAATATTACAGTGGGAGAAATTTTTCAAAATTCAGTATACCAAAAAACGTGGGAGGATGCTGGGCATCATTCTTCCACTCTGGCTTTGGAAAACTATCTTCACCTCATCTTCACTTGCTTTTCAGTGTATAGTATTGTAGAGCAGTTGTGCTCACAATTGTCATGGGTGCTCCTGTGACCCACGACCTGGGTTGCAGGCGCACCCGTGCTCCTATATGTGCCCTCAGTCCCCCCTCTACTGTGCTTACCTCTCCGCGTTTCCACACTGGCTCTGGCCGATAATTGCCTCTGGCTGGCTGACAATTCTGATAAATTCTCAGCCCCTTCCTGTCTTCCCTGCCAGATCTTTGTGCCTTGTTGCCATTGAGAAAGCTTGTTGCTACGTCCTCTGTGTTTATCGTGATTTCCCGTTGTGACCTCGATTACGTTCCTAACTCCGATCCCAATGGTCATATGATCACTCAGTGTCTGGGAGTCACCCAATTCTCCAGTCTACTGGTGTTCCAGTGCAATGCTGTAGAAGCGTATTTGCAAACAGTTGCTGGAGCATGCCTTTGTGTCTTTGGTGGCAGAATTGCGGTTTTATGTGTAGACTGTGCAACTGAGCATGTCTCCTTGATCCTGTTTAATATCGACAAGCCACTCTAAGGTTTTTAAAGCAGGGGTATACCACTCAAGGTGCACCAAATCTTATTCCAACAAATCCATAGTATAAATGTAAAATTGTAATACAAGTGAGGCATGAAGAGAGTGTCCTGAATCCTATCCTTTGGATAAACTTAACTAAGATTGGATTTGTCATTTCTTCAAATGGTATCCTGTATACAAGCAGATGGATGTTTGTTTTCTTATTCAGACTCCTGCAATGGTTATCCAATGTACAGTTATTGTGGATTTTTGTAACATAATAGGTTAGCAAATGACTGATTGGTACATTAAGGTATGGTATTGTACAGAATTCACGCTTGGTGGTGGCCCTTTTAAGGGCAAAGCGGTCGGGGCCCTGGGGCGTGTGCCTCTGTAGCCCATTCTATAATCTGGTCATGGCTGTTGTATAGGGTCAGGGAACATTGCAATATATGCATGAGCCCTTAAAAAGGAATTGTATGATTTAGTAAATAATTGTATTCCCCATCTATGTGTTTCTCCAATGACAATATGAGCATACAGTACTAAGAAGGAGAGTAAATAGATCTGCATTTCAGAAATAAAGAGGAAGCAGAAGAAAACATTTTTTTTTATACTCCAAACCTTGGGGCCATTTTTTCTTAGAATTCCAATGGGTAACAACCAATTGTCAATTTGTTTTCAAAATAAACTTCTAATAGGTTAACAGAGGGATTCCACAATTTAGGGATGAAAAAAATTTGGCATAGTGTTTTTGCTTAGGCAACCACAGTCATTTTAGTTATTAAACTTAAAGAGGTATTCCTGTTTCAGCAAATAAATATTATTATTTGTATGATCAAAATTATACAATTATGTAATAAACTTTCTTAATCAGTTCCTCACGGTTTTCTCCATCTCAACTTGCTGTCATTCTATAGAAAGCTTCCATGTTTACTTCGAATGAAAGACCACGGTCACACCGGTGTAAGGCTCAATCCCACAAAAAATGCTATAAAAAGTGATCAAAATGTACTCCAAAATGATACTGGTGCAAAGTACAACATGTCCCGCAAAAAAAAACAAGCCATCAACCAGCTCCGTAGCCAAAAAAGTAACAATGTTATGACACTTGGAAGACGGCAATACAAAAATGATAGATTTTTCCCCACATTAGGGTTTTATTTGACAAATTTAGTAAAACGTAAGAAAAAATATTCATGTATGGTTTCCCCGTAATCGTATCGACGCATAAAATAAAGATAACATGATTATTAGGCTAAACGGTGAACAAGAAAAAAAAAGTTAAAAATCCAGTACAGAATTGATACTTTTCTACTCCTGCACTAAAAAAAAAGTTCCTAAATTTTCAACAATAGGGGATACCAACTCCAAAATGGTAACACTGGAAAAAGCATCTCATCCCACAAAAAAAAATGCCATCACATGGCCCCAATAATGCAAAAGCTAAAATTTTATAGCCTACAAAAGGGGCCAATGAGGAAACTAAAATCCTGGCAGCTTCAGGATGCTCCTTCCCTTCTGCCCCTCGCTGTGCCCCCATAAAATAAGAAACAACCACATGTTGGGGGTCTCTCAAATTGTATGGTAGGTTTTCTCTTTTTATCTTTTGGAAATGTGTACATTTTAGGGCTAAATGAACGTATAACCGGCACAATTTGACCATTCTAAATTTCACCTCCATTTTGAATTAATTACTATGAAGATCTCAAGGGGTTAACATTCTTCGTAAAAAAGCTGTTTCTGATAGCTTGAGGGGTGCAGATTTGAAAATGGGTTGGTTATAAAGGGGGTTTTGATGCTAAATATGTAAAATTTCATTCAAAACTGTATTTATCACCAAAATAGTCAATTCTGAAAATCCGGAAAAGCGATATTCGATTTGTAAGCCGAGTGACATCAAAATAAATTATCCAGACATTTCAAAAATTATGAAAATGTAAAGTAGACAAATGGGAAATGTTATTCAGCAATTTATTTAGGTGGTAAATCTATCTGCCTGAAAACGCAATGATTGTGAAAAATTCATCATTTTTTCTTTATTTTTGTAAATAAATGCAACTTATCAGCCAAAATGTACCACTAAAATGTACAACATGTGGGGAAAAAACGATCTCAGAATCATTTAGATAAGTAACAGTGTTCAAATGTTAAAACCATATAAAGCGACGCAAGTCAGAATGCAAAAAAATCGGGCTGAGCCTTAACTGGTTCGCAACCGCCCGCCGTGTATTCACGGCGGCGGTCAGGTCGCGCTGTATGGAGAGGGCTCACGGGCTGAGCCCTCTCCATAGCCGGTAAGTCTTTGCTGCATATTGCAGCAAAGGCTTACCGGTAACACCCGCGATCAGTGCCAGCAACGATCGCGGGTGTTATCACAGCGATGGCTGCCAGCAAAGCTGCCGGCAGCCTCAAAAAGATAGCGGCGCATGGGCGCCGCCATCTTACCTGGGATCACCGCTCCCCGTGACGTCATCGGGGAGTGGTGATCCGTCTCCATGGTAGCCTTGGGTCTTCCGAAGACCCGAGGCTATTTCGTTTTAACCCCTTCATTACAATGTGCTGATAGCACATTGTAATGAATGAGGAGGAAAATCCCCATATACAGGCGGTCCCCTACTTAAGGACACCCGACTTACAGACAACCCATAGTTACAGACGGACCCCTCTGCCCACTGTGACCTCTGGTGAAGCTCTCTGGATGCTTTACTATAGTCCCAGACTGCAATGATCAGCTGTAAGATGTCTGTAATGAAGCTTTATTGATAATTCTTGGTCCAATTACACCAAAAATTTTGAAACTCCAATTGTCACTGGGGCAAAAGAAAAAAAATTGTCTAGAACTTCCGTTATAAAATATACAGTTTCGACTTACATACAAATTCAACTTAAGAACAAACCTCCAGACCCTATCTTGTACGTAACCCGGGGACTGCCTGTACTGCCATACTGTAGTATGGCAGTATATGATAGGATAGATCAGAAAACCTAGGGTTAAAGTACCCTAGGGAGTCTGAAAAATAGTAAAAATTAAAAAAAAGTTAAAAAAAAAAAATGATAATTAAAAAACCTAAAATTTCAAATCACCCCCCTTTCCCTAGAACTGACATAAATATAAATAAACAGTGAAAATCATAAACACATTAGGTATCGATGCATCCAAAAATGCCCTATCTATCAAAATATGATAACGGTTTTTCAATACGATTAACCCCGTACCGGAAAATAGCGCCCATAGTCGAAAATGGCACTTTTTTGCCATTTTGAAAAATATAAAAAAAATCTATAAAAAGTGATCAAAAGGTCATACAGTCCTAAAAATTATATCATTGAAAATATTATCAAATTTCGCAAAAAATGACTCCACCCACAGATCTGTACACGGAAGTATAAAAAAGTTATTAGCGCCAGAAGTTGGCAAAATCAAAAAAATAATTTTTGTACAGGAGGTTTTAATTTTTGTAAATGTATGAAAACATTATAAAACCTATACAAATTTGGTATCACCTTAATCATACCGACCCAAAGAATAAAGTAGACATGTCATTTGGGGCACTCAGTGAAAGATGTAATATCCAAGCCCACAAGCAAATGGCGCAAATGCGTTTTTTCACCATTTTCACTGCATTTGGAATTTTTTTTCCCACTTCCGAGTACATGGCATGGAATATTTAATACCATCTCTATGAAGTACAATTTGTTACGCAGAAAACAAGCTGTCACACAGCTCTTTACGTGTAAAAATAAAAAAGTTATAGATTTTTGAAGGTGGGGAGTGAAAAATGGACATGAAAAAACAGGAAAGGGCCTGGTCCTTAACCGGTTAAGCTACAAAATGACTGCGTTTTTAAGGAGTTAAAATAACCAAATGGTTCACTATCTGTTTATCTTTTTATGTGTTTTTGCAAAACACAAAAACAGACCTAAGTCCTGAAATGTTGCTTAAATGGGACCTGTCACCACATTTGCACATATACAGCTAGTGACATGTTTCTATAGAGCCCTATTAACTGACAGTTAAAAATTGTTTACCTTACATCCACATAAATCACCTTTTATCTTATTTTACCTGGCAATCAAAGGGGGCGTGTCCTGCTTGGCTGGCCCCTCCCATTACCTCATGTCTTATGCCTTACTGGTCACAGTTCATGTCATGTGACCAGAGTGACATCATCTCAGGTCTGTCACGGGTGATCCCGCGATCCATGTATCGGATCATCTCCATGTATCTGGAGTTGCGGGTGCACCCGTGCTCCCATATGTGCTGCCTTGCTCCCCTTGCCTGTACTCACCTCTCCAGGCTCCTGGCTCTGCTTGGGTCCCAGCGTGTGGTCCGCCCGCCGCCTTACTTCCAGGCCGAGCGCTCCTGCAGCTAGGGCGTGCACGTCCGACTCTTCATGAATTTAAAGGGCCATTGTCCTCCTTATTGGCGCTGGCATTCCCGGCTTGGCTATATAGCCTGGCGACTCCCAGCATCCTCTGCCGGATCTTCAAGTCCTGTTACTGAAGAGAAAGCCCTCTGTGTCCCTGAGCATTTCCAGACGCCTCCGTGTACCCTGTGGTGTTCCCGTGTATTCTGTGATTCCCGTTATCCTGTGGTGATTCCCGTGTATCCTGTGGTGATTCCCGTGTATCCTTTGCTGTGTATCCTGTTGCGGTCCTGTGTATCATTTGGCGGCCCCGTGTATCCTGTGGCGGTCCCGTGTATCCTGTGGCGGTCCCGTGTATCCTGTGGCGGTCCCGTGTATCCTTTGGCGGTCCCGTGTATCCTGTGGCGGTCCCGTGTATCCTGAGGCGGTCCCGTGTATCCTGAGGCGGTCCCGTGTATCCTGTGGTGGTGCCGTGTATCCTGTGGCGGTGCCGTGTATCCTGTGGCGGTCCCGTGTATCCTGTGGCAGTCCCGCCGTCCGAGGTCCCGCCATCCGAGGTCCTGCCGTAAGAGGTCCTGTGATCCTGCCTTCCCGTGGTCCTGCCTTCCCATGATCCCTGTGTCTCTACCTTGGCTGCCACCGCGGGCCTAGTTGCACGTGTGGAGCGACCTGGTGGTTCCTCGCCACAGTAAGACCATGCTTTGCGGCAGCTCTGGTGAAGACCAGGAGTCCACTTAGACTCCGCTCCCGGGTTGCGGCTGGCATCGTTATCTCCCGCGGTGGCCCAGGGAGTCCATTGACTTTAGTCCCAAGGGACTATTTCCATAGACTGTGACAAGGTCCTTTATCCTCTTAACAATAACAAACTGTACCCCATGTATGTATCTGACCACATGAAGTCACAGCAGCCACTATGGACATCCTTCTCATCCTTCATGGACTGATGGAATTTCATGTGATCGCATACATGGTATATACTTCACTACTTTTAGAAGGCTAAAGGACCTGCGATAATGTCACTCTGGTCACATGACATGAATGTAAAACAAGGCACCATGTAAAAAAAATTTACACAATATTTCCTATAAGTAAATATGACTTTATGTGTCTGTAGTTGAATATTAGCAGATGGTCCTTAAGTACAAGGCAGAGCAGTAAATTTTAAGAGACACTGAGCTGTCGGTCACAATAATGGCAGCCTGGAAGAGGAGAAGAGTCACAGACACCAGTCAAAAAAGCTAATATGCATATCCCCAAAAACATCTGCAATTAAGGTACAGTGCCCCACTGGCAGCTAATTTAAGGTGAAATGGGGAGGACTTGTAAGCCTTTATCAGTAAGTAGGCATTGTTAGTCAGGGGTGTCAAAATCTGGTGAAAGGTCTTCTTCAACTGGTCAAGAAGGACTATATAGATCATCCTAATTAGAGGACTGTTGTCGCATTAGGACGATATATATCATCTTGCACTGGCACTGGCACTTTTTCACACAATAAACAAGCCCTAATAACCTTCTTTTGATTGATGAATAAAAAAGTTATAGCTCTCAGAATATGGCGACACATAGACAAATGCGGTTTCCTTGCGGTTTATATGCTTAAATAGTAAAACATAAGAAAACCTGTACATGTTTGGTGTCTCCATAATCGTAGTAACCTACAGAATAGTTTTATCACATTTATTATACTGTACAGTGAACTGCGTGAAAGTTTTAATCATAAAACAAGTGGCAAAACAGCTGTTTTAGTCTGTTCCATTGCAGGAATAAGTTAATACATTTGAATCAACATGCTATATTTTACCATAAAAATTAACCCTTTGGAAAACACAAATTTTACCACAAAAAAATAGCCATATACCCAAGTCAGATAACAAAAAAAATTGTCTTTTTGAATATGAGCAGGGAAATACGTAAAAAAAGGTCTATGCCCTGAAGGCTTCTTTAACCCCTTACCGACACTGACATATTAGTTTGTCACATGCCGGGTCCCAGTGCATGGAGAGGGCTCGCGGGCCTAGCCCTCTCCATAGCCGGTAAGTCTTTGCTGCATATTGCAGCAAAGGCTTACCGGTAACACCTACCGATCGCGGGTGTTTTCCTGCTGATCGCCACCAGCAAAGGTGCCGGCGGCTTCAAAAAGGTGGCAGCGCCGCCATCTTTCTGAGGATCGTCGCTCCCCGTGACGTCATCTGGGAGCGGCAATCCATCGCCATGGTAGCTTCGGGTCTCACAAAGACACGAAGCTACTTCGGGTTAACCCATTCATTACAATATGCTATCAGCACATTGTAATGTATGAGTAGTAAAATACACATATACTGCCATACTGTAGTATGGCAGTATATGATAGGATCGTACAGACACCCTAGGGTTAAAGTACCCTAGGGAGTCTGAAAAATAGTAAAAATAAATATAAAGTTTAAAAAAAATTATAATAAAAAACCCTAAAAATTAAAATCACCCCCCTTTCCCTAGAACTGATATAAATATAAATAAACAGTAAAAATCATAAACACATTAGGTATCGCCGCGTCTGAAAATGCCCGTTCTATCAAAATATGATAACTGTTTTTCACTGCGTTTAACCCCGTAACGGAAAATCGCGCCCAAAGTCGAAAATGGCACTTTTTTGCTATTTAAAGCGATCGGATGATCGCTTATTCAAGCCAAGAAGTAGAAAATGTAAAAAAGTAAAAAAAAAAAAATTAAATCTTTTTATAATATAATTAAATAAATAAATAAAATAAAAGTCCCATAATCTCCCCAGTAACACATAAAATGCAAATAAAGTAAATAAAACACAAAAACACGTACATATTTGGTATCACCGCGTCCGTATTAATCTGTACAATAAATCTAAATCAATACTGAACCCGCTCGGTGAACTACGTAAAAAAAAAACTCGAAAAACTTCCCATAATATACAATTTTTCATCAAACACCATCACAAAAAATGTTCTAAAAAGTGATCAAAAAAAGTTACGGTACCTAATATGATACGACTGAAAAGAACAACTGTTTTCGCAAAAAATAAGCCCTCAACCAGATCTGACAACAGAAAAATACAGAAGTTATGGCCCTGAAAAGTTGTCAATAGTAAAAACAATGCGATTTTCTCCAATATTGGTTTTGCTCAGGAAAATTGAGCAAAAATAAGAAAAACTATATAAATGAGGTATCACCGCAATCGTAGTGAACCAGAGAATAAAGATAAAATATTATTTTTACGTTACGGTGAGCGGGGGGAAAAAAATGCTAACAATCCAAAATAAAAATTGATGATTTTGTTTGTGTCCCCCTTGAAATAGTTAATAAAATCTCATGAATAAGCTTTAGACTCCCAAAATAAATTATTTATACATTGTATCTCATCCCATAAAAAATAAGCCCTCATATGATCGCATTACCAAAAAAAATAAAAATGTATAGGTCGTACAATGTGACAATACAAATCTGCTGTGAATGGTGCCTCCATTCATTCTATGCTTGGCCGTGCGCCCTTACAGCAGTTTACCACCACATATGTGGTATCAGTACACTCGGGAGGAATTGGGCATCAAGCGTTGCAGTGCGTTTCATCATTTAATTTATTCATAAATGAATGTATTTCCAAAAAAATTCTAGTTTCTAAATCGCAGGTCCATATTTTTTAACCCATGTGAAACACTTAAAGGGTTAATGGACTTAATAGAAGTTGTTTTACATATGTTGAGGGGTGAACTTTCTATAGTGGGGTAATTTATGGGGTTTTACTATTATTTAGGCCTCTCAAAGTCACTTGAAAGCTGAGTTGTCCCTCAAAATGTGAGTTTTGGCAATTTTCATGAAAATAAGAAAAATCGCACCTAAAGTTCTGCACCTCATAACATCCTAGAAAAATGACCGGAAGCATAAAATATCATCCCAACATAAAGCAGATATTCTGTAAATGTTAATTATCAAACTTTTTGGGTAGTTTTACTTCCTGTCTGGAAACCAGAACATTTCAAACTTGGAAAATGAAGAATTTTTGCAAACTTTTGCCAAATTTTCACTTTTTTTCAGAACGAAACGCAAAACTTATCACTTAAATTTTATAACTAACATGAAGTACAATGTGTCACGAGAAAACATTCTCAAAATCACCAGGATATGTTAAAGCGTTCCGAAGTTATAACCAATTATCGTGAGACATGTCAGATTTGAAAAATCGAGTCTGATCATTGAGCTGAAAACTAGTGTCGGTGATAAGGGGTTAATAACTTTATATAGACAAATTGGACATAAAACGGAGATCCATTACAGATTTACAGTGGAATATTAAGCAAAAGTGGATTGTATTGCAGATCTATTGCAGAAATCACTGAATGTAGTGGAGAGGGACATTCAACACCAGAGATCAATTTGGATTCCTGGCAGATATTTTCCTAAATGGGTGAATTTGATTTGATAAAAACTGGTGCTATTTTGTGCTAATGTAAATGTTGCATATTTTCTACCTGTAATTAAGCCAAAGAATTTGCAACTTATCTTTTTGATCTACTTCCACATACAGTATACATGCATGCAGTGAGAAACATCTAGTATTAAGTAATTAGTTTACTATTTTTATATAGGATGGGTGAGTCCATCCTTCAAGACAATCTGAAGGAGACTTTATTGATATATAGATTCGCATGTGCTGAGCTCTGAGGCTAAACATATAAATATTGAAAGCAATTTACTTCTATTTTATGTAACAAGCATAAAGAGTATGGATTTTTTCGAAAAGATGCTTTTAAATAATAAACAATCCCTTTCTGCATTACTTACGTGAATTTGGCTGCCAGTCTTCCTGCTGTTATATGTTTATCTTTTTAGCTAGGGCAATCCTCAATGTAACTGAAGCTCCGGCTGCTTCATCTGCTCTACAGGAAATGATGCACAAAATGTACAAGCCATCGATAATAATAGCAGTCCCCAAGCCATTTATATTGAGGCACCTGATCAAATAATGACCTTTATTGGTTGGATATTTCCCGGCTCTATTATCATATATCCACATACAAAACACAATATTTATTTAGATATTTAATCTGTTTTGTTCTTTTACTCTATTCACTGAACGGTGAGTCCTTTTAGGTAGATGGTAGCAAAGACACTTGACAAAACCTGGTCTGTTTTTTGTGCTTATTTTTAACTCTAGGCTCAGGTTATATCAGAAATGTGCATACAGTAATTTAAAAAATATGTATTTATTTCAGCATAAAAACAGTAAATCAGTAAATATGATAATATTCTCTCAAGTTATTTGAAACATAAAGTGTGGCCTAAAGTCCCGTGTTAAGCAGTTGTAGGCACTCCTTGTGCCACCATGTGGAGTATATAGGGGAATAAACGCAATATAATGTATAGGCTGGACTTGATGGACTGAAGTCTTTTTCTCACCTTTTTTACTATGATAATGGGGGTCATTTATTAAGGGCCCGAATCGTGTTTTTACGTCGGGTTACCCGAATTTTACCGTATTGCGTCGATTTTCCCTGAATTGCCACTGGGATTTTGGCGCATGAGATCAGATTGTGGCGCATTGGTGCCGGCATGCACGCGGCGAAAATCGGGGGGCGTGGTCATCGGAAAACCCGCCAGATTTGGAGAAACTGCTGTATTTTTTTTTTAAATGTGTTGCTTGACATGCACTTACCTGCACCAGGCCTGGCTTGGTGAACTTCAGTGAACTCCGACGGAATTCAGCACAGCAGCGACAAATGGTGAACATCAGGGGAACTACCTTAGTGAATCGCCAGAAGACCCAAATCCTCCACGGAGAACGCGTCACTGGATCGCGAATGGACCGGGTAAGTAAATCTGCCCCAATTTGTGACTTATGAAATCAATTTTTTTGAGAATCATCTGTATGAAAAAGGAGACATACTGGTGAAAAAATATGGATCCAAATATACAACAGTAGAGGGGGAAAAATTTATGAGATTTGTTACTTTAGGTAGATGTATTCGGGACACCAATACAAGGAAGTTTCTGCAGCTAGTCTCCTGACCACCTCCCTTTTCTATTCTCTCTCTACGATATAGCAAGGTCTTACTTTAATGGAAGGCATAACTGTCTAACTTTAAAGGGGTTGTCCAGCAGTTGAAAAACAAGGTAGCTCTCATCCAAAAACAGTGCCACATCTGATCATGGTTTGTGCTGGTTTTGCAGCTCAGCCGTACAGAAATTAATGGAGATTAGCTGCAATAGTATTCACTATTCATGGTCAGGTGAGGAGCTGTTTTTCAACTCCTAGGCAACCCTTACCCTCTCATAAGCTGTTACATTTTTGCACTTTCATTTCTCACTCCCACTGTCGCAGCAGTTTCTAGCCTCGCTGGAATGAAACTTCACTTAGCCAGCAACCTTTAATACTTAAAAGTACTGGAGTGCTAACAACTAGCCCGAAGCTCAGCCTGTAGGGAAGTGACAGGTTGTGAAAAGTTGGACAGTTAGTGACTGGTACAAGCTGAGGACAAGACTACGAGCAGAGGGCAGAGCAGAGTGCCAAGTGAGACTGGATCATAATCAAGTTAGGGTGTTGCGGTCACAAATGCAAAGGTCTGGGGTGCACAGAAAGCATGTAGTGAACAGAGCCTGAGGGCTTGAGTACATGGATGATACCTAATACTCTAACAAAGTCTAAAGGTTCAGGAAACAGATTTATAGCCCATCCCACAGGGAAGATCACGTTACCTAAGGAAGAAGTTTCAAGATATTACTGTAATGTTGAGAACCAGCCACCAGAGGCAGTTTACCAAGTAGTCACATACATGCCCCAGGGGGAGTTCAGCAAGAGATTGCAGTATCCTTCAAGCCAAGGGAAGCATCCTGAGAAGGAGCTGGTGGTCCACAGTATCAAACACTGCTGAGAGATCCAGTAGAACTAGGAGAGAATAAAGGTGGTCCCCTACTTAAGAACACCCAACTTACAGACGACCCCTAGTTACAAACGGACCTCTGGATTTTGTTAATTTACTGTACTGGAGCCTTAGGCTACAATAAACAGCTTTAACAATTATCAGAGCTGTCTGCAATTACTGTATGTATGTGTATATATGCTATATATGCAACATCCCCCACCAGAGCCTAGCCTTTTCTTGGGGCCTGGAGGCAACCGGGCCCAGAATACAGGAGTGGCTGGCGGTTGTGGCCTAGGGTGCGCTGATGTCCCGGTGCTTGGTGTGGGGACTGGAGGGCTGTCCTACTGCCTGGCAGATCTCCAGCAGGTCGTATGTGCAAGAAATATGGAGGGAGAGGCTGATGTACTGGTTCTCCCTGGTGAACCTCATTAGTGTGTTTAGGATAGGTCCCTGGGTAATGGATGGGGTAGTAGGCAGCCGTATCTAGGGATCAGACGGAGGCAATGTTGTGCAAATTAACTCATAGTTCTTTACTGAACAGGTAGCCGGCAACGGGCCTAAACGGTCAGCAGCAGATTCTGGTACTGGAGTGGTCGTGGAGAGTGGTCCTCAGGAATAAAGCACCAGCCTTATAGTAGATGCATGCTGGGATAATGGAGATGGAGTTGTGTCCAAACTGTGAAAGCTGCAGCTCTGGATTAGAGTCTCCTGACTCTGGTCCTGGGATTAGGTTAAGTTTCAGCACTGAAGGTGTACTGAACACTGTCTCTCTCTGTTCACTCTGTCTCTGTAGACAGACCATGCGGTCTAGAGACCTGTGCTCCCACTGCACTGTTTTATTACTCCCCCTGGTCAGGTGGTAGCACCTCTCCAATCACACTCCACTTTACAATCCAGCCAACTTATTGGTCAATAACTTACACCCACTTAACTATTGCCTGTTTAGGCAGAATCTACAGCTGCTATTACATAATGACCAGGTTCCAGAACCTTCATATAGGGTTTGCGACTCCCCTAACAGCTCCTGACCTGCAGAGGGCGCTTTATGCGCATTGCATATTTATGCAGTATGTGAGTATTTGGTGTGTTTATTCTATATGTATTTGTATATATTGTGTATATACTGTATATTATGCATATCATTATGTGTGTGAATATAATGGGGCACATTTAATAAAAACGGTGCAAACTGAACTATTTGCAGTTTGCCTTTGTAGTGTGCAGAGGGCATCATCTTCATGAATTGTGGCGCCTGTACGTTATGAATCTGGTGCTCCCTGCACTGCCCTGAAAGAGTAAAACTACTTTATTTTTGGTGCAACTTTAACATGGGGCATGCAACACACTTCTTTCAGACTTTACATGTTAAATGTGGCGCATGCTCCGGTGCAGTCTGTGCTCCGGAACGCACATCTTAGTGACAAAATCTATGTCCTGTGAAGCATTTTCAGGGAAACAGGCTTACACAAAAAATCACATAAAACATACACATATATGCATATATAATAAACAGATGATATTAATAAACAAAAGTTTTGTCTATCGTTTAAGTAATAATTCATATGGTGTGATCTGATTAAATTAAAAACATTTGAAGGGTTAATTGTCTTTTCAGAGTTGTTTTTAGTCATGCACCATAGCATGGCATCCCCAAGATATCCCGGTGGGAGACACCCAATGCAGTGGAAGCATTGCATCAGTAATGGAGTATCAGGGAAGTGGTGAATATTTCTCATTTCCCTTGCATAGAGCCTCTTAAAGTAAAATTAACTTTAACATATTGGGGCAGATTTACTTACCCGGCCCATTCACGATCCAGCGGTGCGTTCTATGAACAGGATTCGGGTCCGGACGGGATTTATGATGGCAGTTCCTCCGGCGTCCACCAGGTGGCGCTGCTGCGCTGAAATGCATCTGATCGCGCCGGAATACACCGAGCCGGACCAGGTGAAGGTAAGCACTTCCCAAGCGACACATTTTCGGTTATTAAATGCGCCAGGTTTTCCGAATATGTCAGGTTTTCGTTTGGCCACACCCCCTGATTTCCGTCGCGTGCATGCCAGCGACAATGCGCCACAATCCGATCGCGTGCGCCAAAATCCCGGGGCAATTCAGGTTCAATCGGCGCAAATCGGAAATATTCGGGTAACACGTCAGGAAAACGCGAATCGGGCCCTTAGTAAATGACCCCCATTGTATCTTATGACAGCAGGTTTGCCAGGTTAGTGGATGAGTAATGGATTAATGTAATAGTTCAGAAAATGATCAAAGAGAAACTGTTGTGACATGCAAAATATGCATGCAAATTATAATGTGAATTTATGATTGCGCTAAATGACCAATTTGCGTCATCTTTGTTAAATGTGAGCCATAGCACAGTAGTTCCCAGTAATTGGGTCATGCGTTTACTGAAATTATCTTATGTCAAAAGTCTGCCTGTTCTGACAGAACACTTACTTACGCAGTGTTACCGTATATTCTCATCTAAAGAAAATATTAACTAAAGCTAGCTGCTGCAATTACACTTTCAGACAACAGGTGGAGATATAGCATCTCGTATCTTATCTAAAGTCGGAAAGCTCAACTCCCATATTGCTCCAAGTATGCTTAAGATATATTTTATGATGTTGAAAAAAGTTTGTTCTCCTTCAGTTTTCGACTTTCGAGGGCTCCTAGTTGGACCTACCCGAAATGGAGGCGGGGGACCATATTATGTTCAAAGCCTTCTTGAAGCAATATAAGAGTTGATCCTTCTATTGTACTGAGCGTTATGTAACTCTAACACAGGGAGCCATATTATTCAGGGCAGATTCTAGATTTTTGCGGCCTGAGTCGAAACCAGGTCGTTCTGCAGGTGCGACTAGTCCTGCGGTGGTAGTCAAGGTAGGATGCAGGACACAGTAGCGTCGGCACCAGAGGAGCGTAGGAATGCTGGAGGAACCAGAGGACTGGAATCCTGGAAGGAACAGCAGGAGGCGCCTGAAAACGCTGGAGGACAGGAGCGTTTGGGAACGCTGGAGACAGGAACATCCGGAGCGTATGGGAACGCTGAAGACACAGGAGACACTAGGAGCATATGGGAACGCTAGAGAAACAGGAAACACCAGGAGCGTTTGGGAACATTGGAGACACATGAGACACCAGGATTATATGGGAACACTGGAGACAAATAGGAAGGGTAGGAAAGCAGGATGGCTTTCTCTTCCTCAAGAACAGCTTAGGGAAACTGGAAGGAAGGAGACGTGCGACCAACACGCCGGGACCCGAGCAGAGCCAGGCGCCTGGAGAGGTGAGTACAGGCAGGGGGGACACCGCGCCACGTAGGAGGGCACGGGTGTACCCGCGATCCGTGACAAGGAATGCGGGAGCACCGTGACAACCTTGCACGTGCCCACTCAAAATATAGATAGCCCCTGCATGTGCCCACTCAGTATCTAGATAGCCCCAGCACCTTCCCATTTAGTGTTTAGATAGCCCAAGCGCATGTCCCCTCAGTATGTAAATAGTCCCCCAGTCAGTCCACAGTAGGACCCCCCAGTCCACAGTCAGCTCCCCCCCAGTACATAGTCGCCACCCACAGTCTACAATCAGCCACCCCCAGTCCACAGTCAGTCCCCCCTTCTCCTGTCCACAGTCACCCACCCGCAGTTCACAGTAGATGCCCCCTCGGCCTCTTCTGCACATAAGCCATTTCCCTGGTGATGTAATTGTCCAAATAAAGAAAAACATTGACAGCAGCAAATCGCTGCCATCTGTGAATGTTCAGGAGGTGCAGAGCGGTGTCCTGCAGAGCGGTGCATATGGGTGTGCTGTCCTGCACCACTCTGTCTATCAGTTACGTAATTGTTTTTTCATGTAGCACAGACTTGCCAGTGTTTGGCGAGTCCATACTACCGATGGCGATCCATTACCCCTAAAAGGGGTCTGCAAAGCAGAGCAACACTCGACGCAGCAGAGGACAGGAGAACAGTGAGTGCCTCCTGTCTATTGAGCACTATCATCAATAATGATATTCTTTCTGAAAATTCAATGAATAAACAATAATATATAATGTTTTTTTTTGTGGATTTACTATTATTATGATTACATTTTGATCATCAGGATGGATTATTTTCACCTCTCACCTCTTCATTTGACATAGATTTAGTCTGCTCCCACTGTATTGTCACCTGACATAGGCAGCCAATCATGATGTATTTTGGTATACAGTGGTAGATGGGCTTTGGTCCTGATTGTCAAGCACTTGATACTTAGTAGGGATCATGTCCATAAAGTTAGCCTGTTGGTATTCCCTTTATAGTCAATGTGAATAAAGGGTGGAGTTAACTTTAATATTTGCTCAACCTTCATTGTGAATTCAGCAGAGCATGAAAGCATTTTAATGAATATGTGGCATATCCATAAACACCAACCAACATAACACAGATCAGTTACGTAGACTGGCTGAACCACTTTATAATCCGTTTCTTTGCTGTACACTATGTTTTCTTTGTGAACTGTACAAGGCAGGGCTGCAAATATATTACAAAACACACAGCAACTTAAATTAATCCTGTTAGCATTTGGTGTGATGTAATTAGAATTAAATGGTTATCAGCATAAAATCTGTAGGAGCAAATATATTTTGGCTATTTGAAAGAGGAAAGGTAAGGCTACATTTTCATCAACTTTTTTTTTTTTGCATACACATTCAGGGGGAGATTTATCTTTAGATGTGCAGTGTTAAATACCTACAGATGCGAGTATCAACTGTGTGTGCTCTATGCGAATAGACTGCACCAGTCACACAATGTTTATCATCTCTCAAATTTCAGCATTTTTGGGATGTTTTTACACTGGAAATTCACTGATACAAGTAGCAAAAATCCATAAAATTGTTAAAGATTGAGACCATTGAGCATGAAGAAAGGTGGGATAAAGAAACTTGAAAAAAAAAAACAATGAAACCCTGAGGTAACAATCCCACACAGACCATACTGATTTCTAAACCAGCAACATGCAGGATGCTGACAGAGCAATTGGCTGCATTAATACATGAAAGTATGCAGGAGACCCTACCGCAGCGGTGCTGTCTCCAACCCAACACTACAAGCTGCAGCCATGTCTCCCACCAGGGTCAGACTGGGGTAACTGGGGCCCACCAGTGAAATTGATTTTGGGGGCCCACCTACTAATACATAGAAATATTCTGGGATAAGGGAATTTCTAATCACTAGTGGGGGCAGTGAAGTAAAGGATAAGCTAATCCCTTTCTCCCTCCCTCTCTGCTAGTACTCGGCTCTTAGTTTGTGTACAGGGGCTGCAGTGGTGACGCTACCTCAGGGCATTAATGCTAGGGATAGTATAAGAGTTACCCCTGGTTTCAAGGGCTTTCTGCTGGTAGCTGGGCTGTCTTTAGGGGTAATATAAGAGTTACCCCTGGTTTCCAGGGCTTTCTGCTGGTGGCTGGGCTGTGGTTAGGGATAGTATAAGACAGTGGTGGCGAACCTATGGCACGGGTGCCAGAGGTGGCACTTAGAGCCCTTTCTATGGGCACTCAGGCCATCGCCCCAGGACGGAGTTCAGCAAACACTGAATCTTCCTGCAGTCCCAGGCAAATTAAGAGATGCTGCTCTCAGCGCTATTCAACACTTCATTGGCTGTTTGGAACTGCGGGAAAAGTGAGAAGGTTTTGACAGAACTGCATTATCTTTGGAGGTCCTACTGCTGGACCCACCATTCTTCCTCTACAGAGAGACCCTGGAGAGAAGCCACAATGATAATCTGAATTTGCCCTCCTTCTTTCAACTGGTGGCCTCAGAAGGCCAATATAATTCAAAGATGTGGAAGAACAGGTAGAAATAAGTTACTGCTTAAAATTCCATGTTGGCACTTCACGGTACATAAGTGGATTTCGGTTGTAGTTTGGGCACTCAGTCTCTAAAAAGTTCGCCATCACTCGTATAAGAGTTACACCTGGTTTCCCGGGCTTCTGCTGGTGGCTGGGCTGTGGTTAGGGATAGTGGCCACTAAAACGTTATTAGAGACGCTATTCAGAGAAATTGGGATACCCTAAAAGAAGATCCCCAATTAATGGAAGTTACCACGCAAAAAACAGTTATCTCTTTTAGAAGGAGTAAAACCATCATAAATCATTTAGTCAATAGCCGTTTATTATACACCACATGGAATTTGGCTAGAAAAAGACATCCCAAAAGGTAACCACTGATGCGGCTCTTGCAATTTTTGCAAGCAGAATAGTCAGGCAAAATCCATCAATTTAGGTGTTTTTTGGAGAGTGAATTCCTTCATAACTTGCAGGAATACGTATGTGGTATATATCTTATGGTGCCCGTGTCAACGTTTTTATATAGGCAATCTAACTTATTTGTTAGATTCAGGGAACATTGTAAATCTATTGAGACAGGCAATGGCTGCCCTCGGGTCATAGAGCACAATAGAGAACATCATGGGAGGCAACCCGTGGGTCTTGCAATTCGCTGGGCTAGAAAAGGTACACACATCATCAGGTTTGATGCGATGGGGAAATTGGGCCTCAATGACCGTAATGATTTGAGTATTTTCTTAAGTAAGGACTAATCCTCCAGTCCAAAATGTAAACTAGGATCATGTCATAAAAAAGGAATTAAGGAGCATTGGAAGAAGATGTGGTATCTTGTAGGTTGCAAGTGTGTTGGGTACAGTGTTTGCCCGATAAATAATTAGGTGTCAAGGGGATCAGTTTCAATTGCACAATTAAAATTTCTCTTTTTTTCCCCTATTTTTAAATGCACACAGGATTTACTATCTTGTTTTATTTTGTTTAAAAATCTTATGGATGATCATTTCGCCGTCATCATCATGTTCATCTATCATTCTTTTTTTAGCGATTGTGTTCCTTGATGTCAACGTTAACACAGGGTAAAATTGCCTCTTTCGCTTAGTGGATCTATTAATACTTCCTCACGTATTAACATGTTTTGAAGTGACAGCAATCACGTCTCCCGGAAGCACGTCAATGTTTTCAGTGGACGCGTCACAAGAGGCGAGCATATAGCGCATTCCCCTCTGGCTAAATCGTGGCACGAAACGGCCCGTCGCTTGCTGTGGCTGCATGTCTGTCCCTATGCCACTCTGCTGAATAAAACTTGAAAATGTCTTCGGTGAGTTCCACTTCACTTTTTTACTTTTCTGCTTTGCTCTGGAGGAACAATATGACGAGGAGCTGATTCTTCCCCAATGACATCAGAGGCACGAGAGAGAGCATCGGCCTTAGCATTCTTCCCTGCTGGACGGAAGTGTATCACAAAATTAAAACGGCAGAAGAAGAGGGACCAACGAGCCTGTCGAGGATTGAGACGCTGGACGGTCTGGAGGTATAGGAGATCCTTGTGATCTGTGAAGATAAAGACCGGATGAAGAGCTCCTTCCAGCAGATAAGGCCACTCTTCCAAGGCTATTTTTATGTCCAGAAGCTCCCGATAACCTATGGAGTAGTTCCTCTCCGCAGCAGAAAAAGTCTTTGAGAAGAAAGCACAGGTGACTCTCCATATCAGGCCGCGTGAGAACAGGAGCAGAGGCAAAGGCAGACTTCAATTTAGAAAATGCTTCTTCAGCCACTGGAGACCAGAGCTTGAGGTCATCATTTTTCTTTGTTAAAGTCACAATAGGTGACATGAGGGAGGAGAAGTGTGGTATGAAGTGCCGGGAGTTAGCGAACCCTAGGAATCTCTGCATAGGTTGTAGTCCAACTGGGCGAAGCCAGTGGAGAACTGCAGACAACTTAGAGGGATCCATCTAAGTTGTCAGAAATGATATACCCAAGGAATGGAAGACTCTTCTGGTGGAACTGGCACTTCTCGAGTTTGGCATATAGACGATTGGCCCTTAGACGGCTGAGAACTTGTCGAACGTGGGTCTGATGGGACTTCAGGTCTGTAGAGAACACCAGGATATTGTCCAAATAGACCACGACACAGGTATATAACAAGTCCCTGAAAATGTTGTTGACAAATTCTTGAAAGAAAGCCGGCGCATTGCAGAGTCCAAAGGGCATGACCAAATACTGGAAGTGCCCATCTCGAGTGTTGAAGGCAGTCTTTCATTTATTCACGGATGCGGATGAGATTATATGCCCCCCGAAGGTCATTAGCTCCACAGAGGCGGTCAAAGAGTTCCGTGATCAAGTGTAGTGGGTAGCGGTTCTTCATGTTAACTTTATTAAGCCCACAATAGTCTATGCAGGGGCGGAGAGAACCATCTTTCTTGGCCACAAAAAAGAATCCAGAATCTGCAGGAGATGAAGACTTGCGGATGAACCCTTTCTGCAGATTCTCTTTAATATAGGCTGACATAGCCACGGTTTCAGGTACAGATAGTGGGTATACCCGACCTCGTGGCGGAAACGAGGTGGCAGAGTCTCAGTGTGGTCGCAGAGTCTCCGATAAGACGTAGGCAAAGTCTGAATAAACAGCAGGAAGACCCACCAGAGGCTTGGAGGATACTGAAGCATACATGGTGGACACCGGGCTAAGAATTGAGAGACAGCGAGACTGGCACTCTGGACCCCAGCGGAGAATCTCCCCAGCCTGCCATTCGAGCATGTTGCTGTAACCACGGGAGACCCAACAGAATGGCAGACGTAGATCGGGGAAGCACATAAAACAACAGTCTCTCCTTGTGCATAGCCCCAACTTGCTGAGACAGAAGCCCGGTGCAGTAATATACTTGATAACTAAGCACCTGTCCACTGACAGAGGAGATAGCCAGCGGCTTCTCTTGGTGAACCACAGGAAGGTGATACTGGGAGACCAAGGCAGCACCCACGAAATTTCCTGCAGAATCCAAGAAGGCTGTGGCCTGAAACTGAGTACCTGTTCCGGAGCTGAGTGAAACAGGCAAGTTCAGTTGTGGTGAAGCTTTGCTCTCAGCTCCTAGGGACACCCCTCCCAAGAACCCTTGGTACGTGCGTTTCCTGGACACTTGAGGACGGACTCAAGAAAGTGTTCCAGGCTGGCACAAAAGAGGCAAAGATTCTCCTGTCTTCGTCAAGAGCCCCTCTTGTTGTTTCAGATGAGCTTTAGCCACCTGCATGGGTTCCTCAGCATCAGACCCGGAGGGGGTCAGAGGCGGACTTTGAAAGACAGGAGCCAAGTGAGGCAGACGGCGGACCTTGCACTTGTTCAAGACTCGATCTGAGTGGCCAGAGACGGCAGGACACGTGCAGACAATGCGTCTTTAATTTGTCCTCAAAGCCCCTTTTTAAAGGTTGTGACCAAGGCGGCCTCATTCCAGGCTAGCTCAGAAGCTAGGGTACAGAACTGAACCGCATAGTCTCTGACAGATGAGACCCCTTGAAAAAAGTTCATCAGGGCAGTCTCAGCCCAAGAAACCCGGGCTGGTTCCTCAAAGACAGACCGGAACTTGGTGAAGAAAGTGGTGATATTAGCTGTGACTGGGTCTTTCCTGACCCACAGGGGAGTAGCCCATGCCAGAGCCTTCCCGGAGAGGAGGCTGATAATGAAAGCCACTTTAGACTGTTCAGTGATGAACTGTGTGGGCATGAGTTCAATGCGCAGGGAGCCGGATCTTACCGTCAGGATCAGTGGTAGTAGATCCTCTGTACCACCGCGGACAATGACGTAAGCCGACACCTGGGACTGGAGTCTAAGTGGTACCCGGTTTTCACCAGAGCCCGCTGCAAAGTGGGTTGGACTTGTTGCGGCGTGGTACCACCAGGTCATTCCACAGGTGCGACTTTGTCCGCTGAGGCAGCCAAGGAGTAGTGCAGAATCGTAAGGCAAACTCGTGGTCAAGAACAGGCAGGAGGTCAAGACGGACAGCACAGGATTAGAGTCGGGGACGTAGCAACAGGTAAGGACAGGCAGCACAGGATCAGAGTCAGCAACGGAATAAGGAGTTTTAACAGTGAATATATATATGAAGCGGTTATTGACGCCAGTAGCATCTTCATAAGATGAATTCTGCTATACCTCAGATATATTATTGCTTATTTTATCTATGTATTTTATTTTTACATATTTTTGGTTATTGTTTTATGATAATTTTTTTAATATTAAATCCACTAGGATTGGTGATTCTGCAGCTGTATAATACTTTTTAGAATACAACTGGTGAAGTGCAACCTAAACTTTGTATTTAAGTTATAAATTGGGATACGCTGCTGCCCTGTGTGGTAAAGATACGTAGAGATTCCTCCCAACATATCCTTACAAAAAGGTGCAAAAACATGATGTAAATATAGCCAAAATAAGCAAAAAACTTTTACTATGACACATTTTATGTAGAATATATTTGCTGATTTTCTTGAATTTGTTTCTACTATATACTAGTGTAAAATCTCTGCAATAAATGGCCACCAGAACATCAAGTTAATGCACCCTCGGGCTGTGTTTTGAAACACAGTACATAAGGGGGAGTTACTCCGGAACACAAATGCATTTACGAACACGTGAAACCATATGCAACCTAAATTGTATTATTGTGGTATGGGTTGCACATGCCTTTCAGTGGGCAATACGTCCTTCCATTTTGATGAACTTATTGCCCATTGTGCCGGGCCACACCTTACCACTATCTTCCCCCGTGAGTATGGTTGTGCAACCCTTCTTCCTATGGATAGGGGTGAGCAGTAAATCAATTCAAAAAGTGAAACTCTTGAGTCATTTCAAACAGTGAACTTTTTCAATTGTTTATTTTTGTTAATGTTGATGATAATGGCTAACAGCCAAGAAAAACCCATATCTCAATAAATTAGAATATTATATAAGACCAACTATATAATATTTTTGGAACACATAAATGATGGCAAAATACATTTGTGTGCATGCGACCTCAAGGTAATGACATGTAGGGCGAGAGAGCAAAAGGATAGTCGCTACAAATTTGCCAGTGGCTATCCTTATGCAATCTACAGTACCAGCATTGTGGACTGGCTTTATACAAATACAATCCTTAACATGATTCAACTGAAACCTGCAGATGTGAGTGACTCGTTGAAAAGCTTTGGGAGAACTTTGGCGTTTCCTGGACAGAGGTAGCAAGCAATACTCATTTTCAAGTGTTTTTTTTATGGCAGAATCCTGCAGGACAACATGCTGCTAAATTGTCCTAATAAAATTCAGCAGTGTGTGCACTGTGGTTCTGTGCATTAGGGATCCTCTTGATACAAATGTATAAAATTGAACTGATGTATGATAAGTTATTAACCCCTTAACGCTGAAGCCACTTTTCACCTTCCTGACACGGCCCATTTTTTCAAATCTGCCCTGTGTCACTATAAGTGGTTATAACTTCGAAATGTTTTAACATATCCAAGTGATTTTAAAATTGTTTTCTCGTGACACTTTGTACTTCATGATAGTTGAAAAATTTTGGTGGTATGTTTTGCATTTATTTATGAGAAAATCAGATATTTGGTGAAAATTTGGAAAATTCTTGATTTTCGAACTTCAAAATGTTCTACTTTTTCCATACATAGTCATAACCGCAAAAAAATGTAATAACTAACATTCACTAAATGTCTAATTCATGTGGACATGGTTTTTTAGGCATGCTCTTATTTTTGTAGGATGTTATGGGCCTTTGAATGTTAGGTGCGATTTTTCACATTTTCATAAAAAACGCAAAATCCTGCTATTGAGGGACCTGCTCAGGTTTCAAATCACTTTGAGAGACCTAAATAAAAGTAAAACCCCATAAATTACCCCATTATAGAAACTACAACCCTCAACGTACGTAAAACAACTTTTATGAAGTTTGTTAACCCTTTAATTGTTTTACAGGGGTTAAAACAAAATCGGATACAATTTTGAAAGTAAACTTTTTTGGCTAAATGAAAAATATGTTTTTCAAAAAATGTACAAATTCTCAGTGGATAAAATACCAAAACGCTCCACAAAATTTGATACCCAATCCCTGTATAACAATACCCCATATGTGGTGGTAACCTGCTGTATGGGCACACGCCAGGGCATCGAAGGGAGCTGCGCCATTCAGAACACATTATGCATTGTCACTTTTTATTGGCTATACAATCTTTATTTTTTTGGCAATTTGGACATATAAGGGCTTATTTTTTTTGCGACATGAGATGCACTTTACAAATAATTCATTTTCGTGGGTCATTAGCTTATTGATGAGATTTTATTAACTCTTGAATGTATGGGTGAAAAGAAAATTGTCAATTTTGGTTTACTTTTTTTTCATATTTTTTGGGGGTCGTACACCGTTCACTAAAAATACTATATTATCTTATTCTATAGGTGATTACGATTATGGTGATACCTCATCTATACAGTTTTTCATTTATTTTTACAATTTTATTGGATAAAAACTAATATAGAGGAAATCTCATTTGTTTTTGCATCGCCATCTTTTGGGAGACGTAACTTTTATATTTTTTGGTTGACAGAGCTAGTTTTGGGCTTATTTTTTACGAGTTGAGTTGTTCTTTTCAGTGGTACCATTTTGGCGCACATAACGCTTTTTAGAACATTTTTGTGTAGAGATTTTATGAAAAATTTACATTTTTGGCGTGTTTTACGGGTTTTGTTTTTACGGCGTTCACCGAGCGGGTCCAATAATGTTTCTGAGTTATTGTACGGATTGTTACGGACGCGGCGATTTTGTGGTTTTTTCACTTTATTGCATGTGTATAGGGAATATTTGTGTTTAGGGGA
This sequence comes from Engystomops pustulosus, assembly GCF_040894005.1. NCBI lineage: Eukaryota > Metazoa > Chordata > Amphibia > Anura > Leptodactylidae > Engystomops > Engystomops pustulosus. The sequence continues at coordinate 128,625,769 of NC_092412.1, read as the reverse complement.
CTTTAACTTTATTTTATTAATTCTTTTTATTAAAAAATGATTTTATGTAGTGTTTTTAACATTTTTTATTAACTTTTACAGGTTAGCTTGAACAAGTGATCCACTGATCACTTGTTCAAACTATTCTTCACATTACACAGTGTAATACAGATGTATTACACTGTGTAAGGTAACACACTGAGCATGCTGCGCACGGTCTGTGTGTTACAGCCGGGTCCTGCCAGAAGGCACGGACCCGGCTCACAGAAGCAGATCACGCAGCCCCGGGCACCGGCAGTCCCGGGGCTGCGATCGGAGCAGCGGACCCCCCTGGTAAGTGCCGGGTGTTAGAGGCGGGTGTCAGCTATAATATATAGCCGACACCCACAGCTTCTGGCGCAGGCTCCGTTCTGGAGCCGGCACCAGAAGCATGACGTACTATTACTGCATTTTGCGGGAACGCACCTCCCGCCATGCAGTAATAGTAAGTCAAATGTCGGGAAGGGGTTAAAGGGAATCAGTATGATCAGAAGACAGCTTGTTATAGATAGTAACCCCTTTCTAATTGTGCATTCAGGTGGCTTTTAATCACTGAAACGACCAACGTTTCAACGTAGAGTATAGATATAAATGGATACATGACAAGTTATACTGAATCTTCTACCAAGAAGATTAAAAGAACTTCTTTTTAACTAGTGCAATATTTTTCTACTCTTTAATAGACTATACTCAACTTTTCAAAAACTGCTATTACTACTTTAAGGAGAACCTTTCACCGTTCTCACCAAACTAAATAACTGCATACTTTAATGGGCCCTCATCCTCAAATTCTGGTGTAGTTGAAATATGTTCACTAGCCCCCAACATTCCTGAGCACCTGCTACTGTCGAATAGGCAGTATGAGGCTGTCTGCACCAGACCAGGACAACCCATTTTAGAGCAGAGAGCCAAACTAGCATATGTTCAGTAGCCAAAATGCTAATAAAGCTCTCTACCGTGAGATGAGTGGACTAAGCCTGGTGCAGACAGCTTGTCACCAGCCAATCTGAAAGGATTAAGGAACTCATCTTAAAATTGAAATGGTTTCTCAAGAATCGAGGAGTTAGGGTTGGGGATTCTAAAGTGAAAATTCCAACTATCCCTAACAGTCGAGCATCATAAACAGTAGGAATTAGTGGTGTAACTAGAAAATGCAGAGCCCCATAGCAAATTTTCTTATAGGGCCCCTCATCCATAGGGGAGAGTCTAAACTAGCAGGGATTATACCACAGGATACATCATTAACGCTATTCGGATTGCCCGCTGACTTTAGAAGTCTAAAGATGTTGCTGGACCCGTCGCTGGGCCCGGCCTCCGAGTGTCAGAGGCACCCAGAGACTGGGTTAGTTACCGCTTCTCCCTTCTCTGCTCCTCACAGCATTGCGCTGAATTAGCGCGATGCATAGAGGAGTGGAGGCGGCAAGGCTGCCATCTACAAAGACTCGGCGGTCACGTGACTGTTGGGTCTAGAGGGGTTAATCAGAGCTGCTGGGTCTAATTAGATCACAATCCAGTTCTGATCACAATCCCCAGTCACAGGTGGTCATTTATCCAGTAACTGAGGCATCTGTTAGGCCCCTATTTTCTTATACTCACAAAAGTATGTTTATAAAAGCGTGCATCACATAAAAGTCCTTTCGGACACCAAACAGCTTGCCCGACCTAAGTTTCGCCCACTCTGGCTTCTTCTAGGGCCTGATGTCTAATGACATACTTTTGTGAGTATAAGATAATAAAACATTTTTACTTGTTTACCCCGGTAATCTGCACTATCTGTACCAAATTTCCAGCACAGGATCTTTGTGGAACGAGGTCCACTGTCGAGACTACTGCAGGAAATTCACAGAAAGCCAGGAGGAATTACCGAGGAACTCCTCTATTTTTAACCATTTCAAAAGTTGGGGAGACTGTTCTGTTGATCAAATTCGGATTGATTTGCATATTGGAGTAGAGCACTAACTTCTTTTTGGTTTTGATTGAAATAATACATACCTTGGACGTTAGTTTAATATAAGTGTAATTTTGCCAAAAGAGAAGACCTCAGAGAAGTGCCAGTATCCTGAAGTAGCTTTTAAACAAGTATACTCATATAATGGGCATCTTACCCACGCCAAAAGCTATTGTGTAACATATAACATTAAAATGTATCATTTCCATCAATGCCCTGTAATATGAATGAATGTTTTCTATATCTGAATTAATTATTCTTAATTAATACATTTACCTGAAGTTGACTTGGCCTGGGCTAAACCTTTATCTAAATTGGCTTGCACCATTTATTGTCCTTCTGGAGTTTCTGAGTTTGAATTCTGAGGTGACTTGAGTTTCTTGGCCCTGAGAATGGGGGGAATGAATCATCATTTGTACATTCCATGTGGATTGCAGAGTTGAAAGAAGTTTCTGGCATTATGCTGTGTAAACTAAGTTGTCCGTGTTCAACCCCATTGTATTGATTAGATGATATGAATAACAGTAACATGCAACTAAACCCAAAATAATGATAAAGTAAGTTAATGACATAAATAGTTTGATCATAAAACCAATAGGAGTTGATTTACAATGTTAAGTTGTGACAAATATATGAAAATATGAGGTATGTGAAAATGTAATCTCGTAACGCCACAGCGTTTTTATTTCTCTTTTTGGGTTTCTCTTGTTTACTTCCAAAACTTAAAGGGGTATTCTCGTTTGGGCATTTACATTTAGTTTCATTAATCTGCCATATATAACCATTTCTTCAATTAGATGTTATTAAAAAAAACATGTTCCTGTGTGAAGATAATTTTTCATAAATCTAGTCATTTGGTCCCTTAGAAACCAGACTGACTCCTTGCTTACGGCCACCTCTGTTGGAGGGATTGCACAAAGACAGAAAGAGTATTTGTATATGAAATGTTTGGGGGAGTTACTGCATATCCCACAGCCGTCCTGTGGTAATGAACGCTGAAGCCAGGTGGTCCGGCAGGACTCTATAGCGCATGTCAGGCCACCGCCACCAAAATGTGAGGTGGTCATATCCGGGAAGCTATCTTGTTTCTAAGGGACAACATGGCTACATTTATGAGAAATTATCTTCACACAGGAACATTTTTTTTAATAACATCTAAGAAATGTAGAAGGATAGCAGACAGGAAACACAACAGCACTCATAGGGTAATATCGTTTGATTCAGGGAATATGACGTGGTTGGACAGTCGCTTACCTGGATGAGTTGTGCGTCAAAGTAAGGCACAACTCTCTTATAGGCATAAAGGGTTTTGGTCGAGGTGCAGCCGGCGTCTTTGGGTTTTCCAGGCACGAGATGCTAGATCGGCTGGAGTCAGAGAATAGGTGCAGTGAAGTCAAAAGCGGGAGGCGCACGACAAGACTGGGTATTTGTTCCAGAAGGTTTTCTTTTTATTTAGATCATGGGGGGTACACGGAAAAACACAACGCGTTTCGGGGATCTGTGGTCCCCTAAGTGAATAGGTGATCTGTTGGTTGACGGAGGACAAAGGTATACATACAAAAAATAGGAGTTGGTACAGACACGTACATAAATGAGAGTTGGTACAAAAGGCTCCTGGTTAGCAAAGGATATATGGGGTATGATATGATACAATATGGAATTACATAAACATAAACATGAAAATTAAAAAAAAAATTTGATGTAAAATACAGGTTGCAGAATATGTAAATGACGTATACTATGTAAATGAAGTGGCCATACATGATCTAGATGGTTTGTGTGTGTTAATAAATTGGGTAAAAATTGATGGAAAATGGGTAAATAGATTGGGGAACTAAAATAATTAATTATTTAAATAATACATGGGAATTAAAAACCACAAGTAGATATATGTAAGTATATGTGAATACACCCGTATTTCTTGTGGATAAAATTGCTATAGAGCAATGTGTGGGTAATAATGAATGAACACAGTGAAAGCTGTGATAGTCAGAACATGGTGTATCATATGGCAATTCGGGTTTAAATGGAAAACAAGTCGAATCAGCAGATAAATAAATAAATAAATAAATAGTGGAAGAATAAATAAGTAAGTAGCCAAAAAATAAATAGATAAATAAATAAATGAATAAACGATTAAACAAATAGATCATTAAATAATTGAAGAAATGGTTATATATTGAAAAAATGTTATTGGCAAATTAATTCAATTAAATGTTAATGCCCAGATGGTAATAACCCTTTAATTTTTTTTAAAGTATGTAGTCTTGGACCCAGTTTTGTATCCATGTTGTGATCTTGTTACTAGCGGCTGACATCATAGTTTGTGCATGAAGAAAGAAGTGAAGCTGCCTCGGGTGTCAGAATGGTGAGGCTGGCAGGCTTAAACTACACAGTGCTGGCTATATACTACACGGGGATGGCTGGCTACATACTTCAGTGGGCTTGCTATATACTAAAGGGGGCTGGCTGGCAATATACCGCTGAGGCTGGGTATATACCACTGGGGGCTGGCTGGCTATATACTGGGGAGGCTGTGACCAATGCATTTCCCACACTAGGTTTATACTCGAGTATTCCCAGCTTTTGCTGATAAAATAAGGTGCCTCGGCTTAAACTGGGGTCGGCTTATACTTGAGTATATACAGTATGTAGTAATCTTGGTTCTAGTAAGTTTTGCTGTTTCTATGTAGTAATCTTTGTTCTGGTAATGTACAGTATATCTTTTTCAAACTAAACATCAGATTAAAAACTCTACACCATTGGGGAGTCCACAATCTCTTTACAGCCCAGTGCACAGAATGGTTTTAAATGAAAATGATATACCAGAGAACCTTACTAACAGATACAGGCACCATGACTGTGGTAATGTTCTAATTTTTGTTGACCATGGCCTCCTTTCTTCTAAACACCTTTTAAAATTAAGCTAATAAACTAAAGGGGTTCTACCAGAGCCCCTCCATGTTCTGGCTTCACAATTGATAAACTGTCCCCAACCCCTAGCAGTTTCCCCCCTCCTCTTCCATCTGTAAAACTAGACTGTTGTAGAGCCCTTCTGGTTCATGAGCATAATTTTAAAGACGACCTGTCACCAGTTTTGGAACGATAAACTAAATACAGGTCCGTATGGTCATGTGGTTTAGGGTCCTAAAACAGCCTTTATGCTCCAGGGTGTGGCAATGTAAAAAATAAACATATATACTTACCTAGATGGGAGTCACATCACACTCACATCTGAAATTCTTGTCGATGTGCACCTCCTCTTGCTTTAAAGGAAATCAACCTAAATCTAAAACACATTTTAAAACCAAATACTGACCTCCGCTTCTCTTCACCTTGATCCCGGCACTGTCCATTGCTTATCTTGATACGCTTGGTTGACCTTAAAAAGAAAGTTATAATTACAAGATGTCCGGCGCTGCAGGCTGCTAATTATGGAGCTACATTGCTGAGTCTCAAACCAGCTTGTCTATATCTTTTTAAACTAACTAGATCCCAAATCTGAAAAAGGAGGTCATATTTTATTGATCAACTGCAACTAAAGCTGTAAAGTGTGCCTGCTGGGGTCCTTCCGTATCATTATAAATATCTTGCAAGCACAGAAGAGTTACTGTCTAAAGAATATCATATTGTAGTGACCTTAGACCGCCTCCCTAATGGGTCCCAAGAGGCACACCTGTGGGGCGAGAATCAGTAGCTATTTGAAATAGGAGAGTGTAACAAATAAATGCAGTAAATGATTGCAAAAACACTCACACCCTGATGAGTATGTGCTTTAATCTCTGTATATGTGTTATAACATTAAGTAAAAGGTGAATAAATGTAATTGATCTTCCATAACACACATGTGAAATACCTCCCTCTGCTTTCCTTGCATTTCTACTCAATATGAACCAAGAGCAAATATGAACTCTGGTCAGAGTAGATATGTTTTGTGGAAGTCATGTGATTCTACTGCATTGGCAGGTAAGGGTGTGTGCCTCCCCTCTGTAGAGATGATTTCAAGGATATTTCATCACTGATCTGCTGACTCTGCGTAACACAATATAATTACAACAGCCTTCATAATCTGTTAAATTATTGCTAAGAACTGAGAAAACTTGGGTTCAAATATTTGTGTTTTTATTATCTTTCTCGTATTAAGGGTAAAAAAAACCTTAAAGAAGACTTGTCATCCCAATTTTACCCCTCACACCAGTACCCCTCACCCTTCCCTAATCACCTAAAAAGATCAGCTACTGAGGCACTGTACCTTAATTACAGCAATTTTTCTGATATGCAAATGGATTAAGAAGAGGAAAGGAAACCTACCATATGAATCTACCATCAGAAGTAGATCTGATGGTAGATTCCTCCTGCCTGCCTAAGCTCTAATCTGTAATTTAATCATTTTAATAATAGTATATTTAATAATGTACATATTACTTAAATAATTTACTTTAGAGGCTACTGGGGTGTGGAGTAGCCTTACCTCCCAGTGCCCAGCCAGGCTAGTACACATCCCAGTAGCCTCTGCAGTTTATTTACATATTACTAAAATAAAGTTTTTAACAAGTGTGGTTAGGTTCCAGGGTTATTGAATTACAGGTTGGGGCAGAGGCAGGCAAGAGGAATCTACCATCAGATCTACTTTTTAAAGGTTTCCTTTGAATGGTTGAATTTTCTCCTTGGCTACCAGTGAACCATGCCTCCTTCTTTTGACTGACAGATCAGAGTCTCTTCACGGCCTGGGCAGACAGGAAGTCCTCTCATTGTCCACTTCCTGTCCTTACAAGAATGCTGTGTATTATTGCATGGTGTATTTAGCAGTGTGCGCTGTGTGGGAAACTACAGATCTTGTCACCATTTCACGCACCAGTGATGGGCGGGCCAAATGCAATGGATTGAGCCACGCAACAATGGACGAAGCCAATGTAGTCAAAGGCTGAAAAAGTTTCGCGAACAATATTACTGCCAAGTTGTCTGCGGTACTTCAGTGGCCTAGCCCAGTAGGACTTTGTGCTATCCAGAGATTTCTGGGCTTCGCTTATTACTACCAGCAGTTCATACCACTTTCTCCTCCTTTGTATCTCCCATTGTGGCTCTGAGCAAGAAGAACGCCAACTCTAAACTCTGGCCTCCGGTGGCTGAAGAAGTTTTCCCTAAGCTGAAGTCTGCCTTTGCCTCTGCTCCCGTTCTCAACCGGCCTGATACTTACAAACCGTTCCTGTTAAAGGTTGATGCCTCCTTCGTTGGTGTTGGAGCTGTTCTCACCCAGAAAGGGCCTAAGGGTGGAACTCTGACATGCGGCTTCTTCTCTAAAACCACAGAGAGGAATTACTGCATTGGAGATCAGGAGCTTCTGGCCATGTAGCTTGCTTTGGAAGAGTGGCATTATCTTCTGGAAGGAGCTTGTCATCCAATCAGTATCTATACTGATTACAAAAACCTTCTATGTCTCCAGACTGCTCAGTGTCTCAATCCATGACAGGCTCGTTAGTCCATCTTCTTCTCTCGCTTCAATTCCTTGATTCATTTCCGTCCTGCATAGAAGAATGTTAAGGGAAGAACCTGCTCCTCGACACATTGTTCCGCCAGAAAGCCTAGTTCTCACTGCTTCTGTGGATCTATGGCAGCTTCCTCCTGGCAAGATCTATGTCCCACTAGCTCTTTGGAAGAGGATATTAACTTAGAGACATTGCTCTTGTGTGGCTGTGCACCCTGGGGTGCAGAAATCTTTCACTCTATCTCATTTCTACTGGACAAGGATGTACAAAATTTTGTGAGCTCCTTCTCTTCCTGTACCCAGGTAGAAGGTAGAAGGTCTGCTCCTGCCATTGCCGATACCAGGATCTCCCACTATCTTCCGGTAATACTGTCATCTGGATGGTAACGGATCAGTTTTCTAAGATGTCCTACTTCATTCCTCTGCCTGGTCTACCCTTGTCTCCTCGTCTTTCCAGCCTGTTCTTCCTCCAAGTCTTCCGGCTTCATGGACTCCTCCTGCACACTGTCTCGCACAGTGGGGTCCAGTTTGTTTCCCAGTCCTGGCGATCCCCTGTGTATCAAACTTCAAGTAAAACTGGATTTTTCCTCTGCAAAGCATCTGCAGTCCAATGGACAAGAAGAGAGAGTTAACCAGACCTTGGGTTGTTATCTCTATCGTTTTATCTCTGCCCGTCAGGACGAATGGTCCACTCTGTTGCCGAGGGTAGAGCTTTCCTACAATTTATTGGACTCTGAATCTGCTGTATCTGCTCCCTTCATCATTGTCTATATACAGCACCCACACCCTCCTCTTCCTCTTTCTGTGCATTCGGATGTTTCTGCCGTAGAAGAGTTGGTCCAAGATCTTAACTCTATCTGGGATCAGATTAGACTCTTCTTGCTACAGGCGTCTGCTCGAACCAAGACCCAGGCCGACAAAAAATGCAGGCCTCCTCCGATCTTCTCTCCATGTGGCTGTCCTCAAGGTATGTCCAGCTGAAGATACCCAGCTACAAACTTGGTCCTGGGAGCCGGGGACAACATCCTGGACTGCAGTCTTATTCAAAGATATCCTCAGTACAAGAAAAGGGGGAGGCCGAAGGAGTGGGAGGTACTGTCACGGGTGCCCCTGCAACCCATGCTCCTCTGTGTGCACCTCCACGCCAGGAGCATTCTCACTCACCTCTCCAAGATCAAGCGCTGGTTCTGAGAGATTTCAAGGTCCAGTGTGCTGCCAATTGGTGCTGCTGGCCACCTGACCTGAGAAGTAGCCAGCCCTTTCCACTTAGATTCCGCTCGGTGTCGGCTTACATCATCGCTTTTAGTGGTACAGTGGGTCCACAACCCCTGATCCTGACATTAAGAATAGTTTTATAGATTATAGAAAGGATTCCTGATTTGGCAAACGTTTAATCATGAGAAACCACACAAAATAAGTGCTTATTCATTTCCATTGTGAGAGCATGATCTAATTGATAATATCTTAAATTGCTGTTCTTACCCCAAATCTTTTGTATATGTGCTACAATCGAAAATAAAAACTACCATTATCAAATAATTGTGTCACAAAGTGAAGTCCTCTCCTCTTCCAGAAAATGACGTAGAATAAAAACTATGAAAAAAAAACTATAATTGTGCCATAAATAATAGAATCTCTTCTACATACCATTTTCCTGATCACTGTAGAAGTGCTTAAGATAAATGTGGGCATTCCTTCCCAGCACTTTATTGCTCTAATATATAGCAGATAATCTTCAATTCTGAGCATGTACATACAGTGTGTGTGTAGAATTATCAGGCAAGTTGTACTTGAGAGGATTACTTTTATTATTGAACAACACCTATGTTCTCAATCAATCCAAAAGACTCATAATTAGGATATCGGTTTGTGCAGGTAACTATTACTGTGCAGAATAATTAGGCAAATTCTTGAATAAAGTGCCCTCTTGGAGGGCTAGCCTCCACCTCAACACTCACAAATAGTGGCTGACGACTTCTCTTCTGCATAAGGCAATACTGGCTGTGATGGAATGCAGTCATATACCTCCACGTGTGGGAAGACCAGCCACTTCCCCCAGGAGATACACTCACAGGCCACTTAATTAGGTACACCATGCTAGTAACGGGTTGGACCCCCGTTTGCCATCAGAACTGCCTCAATTCTTCATGGCATAGATTCAACAAGGTACTGGAAGCATTCCTCAGAGATTTTGGTCCATATTGACATGATGCCATCACACAGTTGCTGCAGATTTGTCAGCTGCACATCCATGGTGCAAATTTCCCGTTCCACCACATCCCAAAGATGCTCTATTGGATTGAGATCTGGTGACTGTGGAGGCCATTTGAGTACAGTAAACTCATTGTCATATTCAAGAAACCAGTCTGAGATGATTCCAGCTTTATGACATGGCGCATTATCCTGCTGAAAGTAGCCATCAGATGTTGGGTACATTGTGGTCATAAAGGGATGGACATGGTCAGCAACAATACTCAGGTAGGCTGTGGCATTGCAACAATGCTCAATTGGTACCAAGGGGCCCAAAGAGTGCCAAGAAAATATTCCCCACACCATGACACCACCACCACCAGCCTGAACCGTTGACACAAGGCAGGATGGATCCATGCTTAATGTTGTAAACGCCAAATTCTGACCCTACCATCCGAATGTCACAGCAGAAATCGAGACTCATCAAACCAGGCAACATTTTTCCAATCTTCTACTGTCCAATTTCGATGAGCTTGTGCAAATTGTAGCCTCAGTTTCCTGTTCTTAGCTGATACTATGATACTATGAAAGGAGTGGCACCCGGTGTGGTCTTCTGCTGCTGTAGCCCATCTGCCTCAAAGTTCGACGTACTGTGCGATCAGAGATGCTCTTCTGCCTACCTTGGTTGTAACGGGTGGCGATTTGAGTCACTGTTGCCTTTCTATCAGCTCGAACCAGTCTGCCCATTCTCCTCTGACCTCTGGCATCAACAAGGCATTTCCGCCCACAGAACTGCCGCTCACTGGATGTTTTTTCTTTTTCGGACCATTCTCTGTAAACCCTAGAGATGGTTGTGCGTGAAAATCCCAGTAGATCAGCAGTTTCTGAAATAATCAGACCAGCCCTTCTGGCACCAACAACCATGCCACGTTCAAAGGCACTCAAATCACCTTTCTTCCCCGTACTGATGCCCGATTTGAACTGCAGGAGATTGTCTTGACCATGTCTACATGCCTAAATGCACTGAGTTGCCGCCATGTGATTGTCTGATTAGAAATTAAGTGTTAACGAGCAGTTGGACAGGTGTACCTAATAAAGTGGCCGGTGAGTGTATATTATAAGTTATAACCAGCAATGCTAACATTCCAAAAGAAAATATGTGAGCCAAAATAGTGCCTGGTAAAGGACCCAACTTTCCTGTAAAGAAGGGAATGAGGTTTACTCATGACCCCCTATAGTGTATAGGCAGTCAGTCCATACGTGACCATGATCGTCTGTGCGCCCTCTGGGACTTCAGGGATGAGCGTCTTGGAGAGCTTTCCTCAGAGGATCTAGCGGATCTAATTTCCTCTCGTTTATCTGCTGCAGTAGAAAATTCCAGTAGTTTATGGACAGCAGGTTGCACCTCTTGAGGCAAGTTATTTTTGGACATAGCGCCATTCAGGTAAAAAAAAAAAAACATAGTACCATTGGGTATTCCACAGCAAAGCAGATGTTTTTTTTAATATAACTCCGAGCACAGAAGGGCAAAAGCTTTATGTTTCTTAGTCACTTCAACGGAGTAGTCCCCAAAAATCAGTAAAGTATGTATATCGATAAGACAACTTGGATTTGTGCTTTTTAAACGCTCTCAGCACTTCCATTTTGTACAAGTAATCAAGATAATGCACAATGGTCTGGCGGGGGCGATTTCTTGGAGAGCATGTAGAGTGGCAGAGACAGTAGCAGCCAGCGTCTCCTGTATGTCAGGGGTTAATTGTCTGGCTACTTTAATGGCAAGGGCCCGAATGTCTAAAGGTGAGTCCCCGAAGATATCCACTTTTGCCCCTCCTGCAGTGTCTGCTATTTGTGTAAAGCTCACCTCCGTGCTTTGGGTTGCGGCGGCCATCTTAGTTATTGAGTCTGCTCCACGAGGTATCTGCTCCTGGGCTGTAGATCACTTCTTTGGTCCCGAACGCAGCCGGTCCATGCAGGTGCTGCGAGTTGCAGCAGGTAGCTGGAGGTGTCTGCTGGCCAGAATCACTGCCAGTCGGCGGTACCGTGGTCTGAAGTTCTGGGGACTTAGTGGAGCTCACAGACTAGCATCCGCTCATGCCGGAACCGAAAGTCGACATCACCTTTTATTTTATACATCTTTAAGGACATGTCAGGAGGATACCGGCGTGTCATCACAACGTATGGCACAGATGTATACCACTGTATGCCTATACGTCAACCGGGGAGCCCCCACCCCCTGAACGTGGGGGAAGGAGTGCACATTGGCAGCAGCACATGGACAGTGACATCACATGGTCCTCGCTCCTGGTGAGCAACATATGGGCTTGGCGGGGCTGTGAGGAGAGACATCCATTGCCTTCATTGGGCGCATACATCGCTCAGGCAGAGACTGCGGGATGAAAAAACGTAGCTCGCTACAACTTTGCCTCCGTCTGCCACTATTTGTCAATGTATAACCTAAGCGTATGCCTTCAGGCATGTATACACTTGGTGTATACATAAAACGTGATGTGAATCCAGCCTAAGGGTTCAATCAGAAGGACTTATGAGGGATCTATGTTCGGCCTGAAAGCTTGCGGCAGTACATACGTCCCCCATAGACAGCAATAGGCACACAGAGCGATATGGTGCCTTGCCACTCCGTACATGGAGAAAAGATAGGACATGTCCTATCTTTCCCCATGTGCACAGCCCTCTATGTAGAGGGGTCATCCCTCCTCCTCTCCAGCACGCCAGACATGTACGCTACGGCAGGGGGCGGGCACATGTTCGTGTGAATGTAGCTTAAGATACATTCATTTCTATACAGCTAAGCTGCAGTCCCAGCACCAACCATGGTCAAATACTCTACAAACAAAGTGTGTGCACAACAGCCACCTACAAATTAGAACTATAGAAGAATGGACCTAGGAGGGTAGGAAATTTATGTCAGTCTTGTCCATAAAATTATAAAAACCCTAAAAGAACAGTTTCCCTCTGCTATCAACGTTCTTCCAATTGATTGGGAAGATAAAGCAGATCAAACACAGTACCTCCCGGTAAGAGAAATGGAGTAGAAGGGATCGACAGTCTTTTCTTCTTTCGAGTGGAGACACACTCTGACCGCCAAATTCCTCTTTGCAGATGCAGGTATGAGTGCATCCAACTAAGAATACCTCCCGGAATCAGAGTCTGATTGAAAAATATCCGCAGGTCAGATATCTCCTTGAGAATAGTCGCAAAAGTGTAACACTGACCTGGTAAAGATATCATGTAAAAATGTATTTATTATACTCACAAACGAGCAATTGAAAAGGCCTAAAGCATAAAAAAACATAAAAATAATAATGATAATTCCTTAATTTATATAGCGCACACAGATTCCACAGTGCTGCATAGAGCTTGCCAAGTCGGTCACTGAGCTCAATGGAGCTCACAATCTAATCAACCTACCAGTATGTTTTGGAGTGTAGGAGGAAACCAGAGGACCAAGAGGAAACCCATGCAAACATGGAGAGAACATACAACTATTTGCAGATGTTGACCCTGGAACTTGAACCGAGGACCCAAGCGCTGCAAGGCTGTAATATTAACCACTAAGCCACCGTGCTGCCCCATATAAATATTCAGTGTTTAGAAAGATGTACTACAATCTCCTTCCAAAAACGACAACCATTAAAATTCCAGAGTAACAGTCATATAGAAACTTGAGTTTCGCCTTTTTCCGGGCGTATATAATTCACACTTGGATTCTTTACATATTCATATTCATTCATACTTGGATTTTTTATACTCAAAAATTTGCCTTGCATATTCATATAACCAAACTACATTATAGTTTAAAGTGCACACATTTATCAAAACACATTGGGCAGATTTATCAAGCTGTCTAAAAGTCTATTTCTAGTTGCCCTTGGCAACCAATCACAGCTCAGCTTTCATTTTACCAGTGCACATGAATATTTTAAAGGGGAGTTGTGATTGGTTGACATGGACAACTAGAAATATTCTGACTTTTAGACAGCATTGTACGTAATATTACAAATCAAGTACAATTGGTTATTTCCGACACCTTTATATACCTAATTGTTACCCTTAGAAACAAATATTGCAAAAATTCTAATTTAAAGTGCAAATGTGCATTAATTTGTCCCAAGACTCATGCATCATATTAATGTTTAATTAATTTCTCAATTTTTCTCTATCTACCTATATATAACTTTTAAGGTATAAAATACAAAATATTGCAGATATTTCCAAACTACATAAAATGTCCATAATAGTATTATTCATAAAAAAAACATTTAATTTCAAAATCAGTTGTTAAGCCTGAAGGTGGAGTTTTTAATTTATAGTCCCAATAACCTTCTCTTTTGCTCATTTCCCTAATGTAATCTTCTCCTCTCCAATTATGTTCCACTATTTCCAAAATAAATTTTTTTGTGCCATATGGGTTTTTATCATGAAATTTATGACAACCAAACATTGGACCTTCCACAACAAATCAAGCATATGATATATGATTCACAATACGTGAATTCATATTATACAAAGAGGAAAGGATTGTGTCATGAGGCACAAAAGGTACATACAGGTGGTCCCCTACTTAAGGACACCCAACTTACAGACGACCCCTAGTTACAGATGGACATCCCTGACTACTGTGACCTCTGGTGAAGCTCTCTGGATGTTTTACTTCAGCTGTAGAGTGTCTGTAATAAAGTTTTATTGATAATCTTTGTTCCCATGACAGCACAAAATTTTGAAAATTCAGTTATTACTGGGACAAAAAAATATATATTTGTCTCGATCTACAATTATAAAATATACAATTCTGACTTACATACAAATTCAACTTAAGAACAAACCTAAAGAACTTATCTTCTACATAACCTGGGGACTGCCTGTTTATGATAAATCTTTATTCAAACAAAAAAATAACTCCAGCAGGGAGATGGTAGGCACAAAAAAAAAAAATTAAAAATGAACCACGTACATATAACATACAAGTGGTTTCCTCAGCTAGGTAAAGTTGACCAACAAAACACCTCCTCTAACAGTAGGTATGATCAAAACCACCCCTAGTAATAAGCTGGTAAAGTGAGTCACATGCAGGGTACCAACCACTATCAAATCAATATATGAAGCGCATCAATCTGTACATTAGAGATATTCAGCCAAACCTGTTGGACATAAGCAATGCAGATGACTAAGGTTAAAGATCTCTCACTCTTAAAAATGGCACTCAGAGCTGCTTACTAAAGTAAATTAATGCTGCAATACATTAGTATTGCAGTATATTACAATGAACAAGTGATCACTTGTTCATGTCCCACCCTGGGACAAAATAGAACAGTAAAAAAGAAGTTTAAAAAGAAAAGTGAAATTTGAAAAAATTATTAAAAAAGAATAAAAGTCCCCTGAAGTCCCATCCCATGCAGTAATCACACAAAAAAAACTCACAAAAATTATTACATTTTCATATCTGACCGCATAAAAAGTGATCAAAAAGTAAAATTTACCCCAACATGATACCAAGAAAAAGTACGGCTTGTCCCACAAAAAATAAGCTCTAAAACATCTCCGTAAACAAAAAAATATAAATGTTCTGCCCATTGTTACATGGCGATGCAAAAACAAGCAAATTTCTCACAAAATGAGTTCTATATTCTGCAAAACAACTTTCTGCATAAAAAGCCACATAAAGGAATATCTCCATAATCGTGATGACCCATAGAATAAAGATGACACATTATTTTTATGGTACAGTGTACGTCTGGGGAAAAAAATGCTAAAACCATAAAGAATTCATGATTTTTTTAACCACCACCAAGAAAGTGTTAATAAAATCTGATTATTAGCTATGGAACCCCCTGTAAATGACGTACCTGAAAAGTGGATCTCATCCCCCAAAAAATAATAATCCCCCATATGTCCAAATTCCAAAAAAAAAAAATTTGCAGCCTGTAAAAGTGACAATGCAGATCTGCCCTGCTCCTTTCCTTCTATGCCAGGCCGTGTGCCCATACAGCAGTTTACCCGGGAGAAATTGGGTATCAAACTTTGTGGAGTTTTTCGTCATTTAATACTTTGTGACAATTTTTGGTGATTTTCTTAAAAATGAGAAAAATTGCACCAACAATTCTGAACCTCCTAACAACCTAAAAAAGAGAGATGGTGCATAAAACCCTATGCCAATATAAAGCAGACATTCCAGAAATGTTACTTATAAAGTTACTTGGGTGCTATGACTATCTGCCTGAAAAGCAGAAAATCTTGAACTTTGAAAATGAATAATTTTTAGAAATTTTTTCATAACTAAACACAAAACATATAATCGAAATGTTTCTATTACTTTGAAGTTCAATGTGTGATGGGAAAACAGTGTCAAAATCCCCTGGATATGTTAAAGCGTCACAAAGCTATAACCTCCTATAATGACACAGGGCAAATTTTAAAAATCAGGCCTGGTCCTAAAGGTCTAAAATGGCTTGGACACACAGGGGTTAATCCCACAAAAAATGCAAAAAAACAAGTCATCAACCAGCTCTGAAGCCAAAAAAGTAAAAATGTTATGGCACTTGGAAGACGGTGACGCAAACATGATAGATTTTTACCCACATTAGGGTTTTATTTGCCAAATTATTGCCAAGAAAAAATATTCAAATATGGTATTCCTGTAATCCTATCGACCCATAGATTGACATGATTATTAGGCTATAAGGTGAACACTACTCCTGACCTCAAAAAAAGTGGCAAATGGCAAATTTTTCAAAAAAATAATCATTTTTTTCTTATTTTTTTGTAAATAAACGCAAAACTTATCAGCCACTAAAATGAAATTCAACATGTGGGGAAAAAACAGTCTCATTATCACTCTGATAAGTAACAGTGTTCAAAAGTTATAACTATATAAAGTGATGCAAGTCAGAATCCAAAAAATGGGGCTGAGCCTTAACCCCTTATCACCGATGTTTGTTTTCAGCTGAATGACCAGACTCGATTTTTCAAATCTGACATGTGTCACGATAATTGGTTATAACTTCGAAACGCTTTAACATATCCAGGTAATTTTGAGATTGTTTTCTCGAGACACATTGTACTTCAAGATAATCGTAAAATTTAAGTGATAAGTGGCAAAATTTCAGAAAAAAATCTTCATTTTCAAAGTTTGAAATGTTCTGCATTCCAGACAGGAAGTAGAACTACCCCAAAAGTCCTGACACTGCCCTCCATGAGGGCCTGGAAGGAGGAGCTTGGCAAAACTTTCACTAAAGAACAGTGGGAAAAGTCCCTCCTCCTAACGCACAAGATGTCGGTGTCTAGCAAAATCCAGGAGACTAGTTTTAAGATTCTTACCAGGTGGTACAGGACCCCCACTCGCTTGCACAGCATGTTTCCTTTGGTCTCTCCTATCTGCTGGCGTTGTCAAAATGCCAAGGGCACCATGCTCCATGTCTGTTGGGATTGTGGAGTGGTGGCAGCAGTTTGGAATGCCATTTGGGATCTTTATAAGCAGCTATGTGGCTCCACAGGGAGCATATCACCTGATATTGCCTCGTTGTCTATGCTCCCAGGAGGTCTTAGAGACATCAAAAAAGGTCTTCTACGTCACTTTATATTGGCAATGAGATTGGTAATCACCAGGTTGTGGAAATCCACCTCCCCAGCTACTAAACTACTCCGGGTTGAAGAAGTGGACCGACTTAGACATATGGAGGAGCTGAGGGCATTAGACAACAACCAATCTGATGTTTTCCATAAAACTTGGTATAAATGGGAGACATTCAGGAACTCACCCGCCCTACTCCCTTGGATTCAGGAGGCTTAGCAGTCAGACTCGCTAACCTAACAGCAGTTGGCCTTTCCCTACCCTTGAGATTAGTGATTGAACATCTGTCTTCCCCCCCACCCCCTTTCTCCCCCTCCTTCCCTACTCTCCCCCTTTTTTTCTAGTTAATTGTTTGGTTAAACTATATGTATTTCCTTATTTGCCTTTCTGAGCTTGAGTCCTACATGCATATGACGTCATGACATAACTAAATATGGGGCTGTGACCCGAACATGTGCCTGTTCTGTAGGCTTCCTGCTCGTTTTCCATAAAGTTTATTGAACCACAAAACTATCTGCCTGAAAAGCAGAAAATCTTGAACTTTGAAAATGAATCATTTTTAGAAATTTTTTCATAACTAAACACAAAACATATAATCGAAATGTTTCTATTACTTTGAAGTTCAATGTGTGACGGGAAAACAGTGTCAAAATCCCCTGGATATGTTAAAGCGTCACAAAGCTATAACCTCCTATAATGACACAGGGCAAATTTTAAAAATCAGGCCTGGTCCTAAAGGTATAAAATGGCTTGGACACACAGGGGTTAATCCCACAAAAAATGCAAAAAAACAAGTCATCAACCAGCTCTGAAGCCAAAAAAGTAAAAATGTTATGGCACTTGGAAGACGGTGACGCAAACATGATAGATTTTTACCCACATTAGGGTTTTATTTGCCAAATTATTGCCAAGAAAAAATATTCAAATATGGTATTCCTGTAATCCTATCGACCCATAGATTGACATGATTATTAGGCTATAAGGTGAACACTACTCCTGACCTCAAAAAAAGTTAACTTTTTTTGAAAGATAACTTTTTTTCAAAGATAACTAACATTTCCGGAATGTCTACTTTATGTTAGAATGATATTTTATCCATCCTCTCCTTTTTCTAGGATGTTATGAGGTACAGAACTTTAGATGCAATTTTTAAAATTTTCATGAAAATCGTCAAAACTCACATTTTGAGGGACAATTCAGATTTCAAGTGACTTTGAAAGGCCTAAATTATAGTAAGACCCCATAAATTATCCCACAATATAAACTATATCCCTCAATGTATGCAAAACAACTTCTATTAAGTCTATTAACCCTTTAAGTTTTACACATGGGTTAAAACAAAATGCGTGATTTAGAAACTTTTGACTTTTTTTGGAAAATACATTCATTTAGGCCAAAAATGACACTTTCTAAATGATTAAAATGATAAAATGCTCTGCAAAGTTTGATGCCCAATTGTTCCCTTTTGTGGTGATAACCTGCTGTATGGGCGCACGGCGGGGCATAGGATCAATGCAGTGCCATTCACAGCAGATTTGTATTGTCACATTGTAACGGCCATAAAATTTTAATTATTTTTGGTAATGTGAACAAATGAGGCTTATTATTTGGGGGATGAGATACAATGTATAGATAATTAATTTCGGGGGTCTGTAGCTTATTCATGAGATTTTATTAACTATTTCAAGTGGGATACAAACAAAAGTATCCATTTTTATTTTAGCACTATTTTTTTCCCTGCTCACCATAACATAAAAATAACATTTTATCTTTATTCGTTGGTTCACTACGATCACAATGATACATCATTTATATATAGTTTTTCTAATCTTTGTTCAATTTTACTGAGAAAACCAATATTAGAGAAATTCGCATTGTTTTTACTATCAACAACTTTTTAGGGGCATAACTTCTGTATTTTTCTGTTGACAGGTCTAGTTGAGGGCTTATTCCTTGCAAAAAGAGTTGTTCTTTTCAGTCCTATCATATAAGGGCACGTAACTTTTTTTGATCACTTTTTAGAAAGATTTTTGTGAGGGTATTTGATTAAAAATGGTATATTACGGGAAGTTTTTCGTGTTTATTTTTTTTTAGGATGTTAACCGAGCGGGTTCAATACTGTTTTAGATTTATAGTACAGATTGATACAGACATGGAGATACCAAATTTTGTACTTATTTGTGTGTTATATATACTTAATTTGGTTTTTATAAGTAGTTGGGCTGATTAGGAGACTTTTTTCTGGCAGGAGGCAGAACCCGGCGTGTAGAGGAGCCAGCAGCCTCGGGGCACTTTCTGGACCCCGAGTCTGCGGCAGGAGGGATCGGATCCCCCAGTACGCAAACCGGGGGGAGGGGGGTGTGGTGGATCCACTGCGGGAACGCTTAGACGCCACAGTCATGCTTGATTAAACACCCAAGATCGGAGATTTTCCGATCCTGGGTGTTAGTGCCAGGTCTGGACTGTGACATTACAGCCACACACTGTGTGGGATTTCGGGACATCAGTACCCGAAATCTACTTCTGACGCACCACCGTAGAAAGGCGTCGCATCAGAAGAAGTACCCTTAAAGGGAACCCGTCACCACTATTTTCACAAATACAGGTAGTGACAGGTTCCTATAGAGCTCTAGTAACTATGTGACACCCTGCTTGTAGCTAAAAATTATTCCCCTGAGATTCCCATATATTGAACTTTATAGTTTTATCTGGTAACTAAGCATGGCTACAGCGAGTCCAGGTGGGAGTGGCCTCCTCAGGCTAAGTCCAGCACCTTCTCTCCATCCCTATTGCTGTATGCTGCTATAATGTCATGTGACCAGGGTGACATCATTGCAGGTCCTATAGCTTTTGTAGCATTAGGAACAGTACACTAAGCATATATGTCATGAAATCACAGCATATTGTATCACATGAAATCACAGCAGCCTGCATGGAGAGGAGTAGAAGTCCATGGAGGCTGCTGTGATTGTTTTGATGAGGTCACCCTGGTCACATGACATTGGGCCACGTCCACTGGACTCACTACAAAGCAGCATAGTTACCAGGCACGATTATAACTCTGATTTTATGGGGATCTGAGGGAAACTACTTTTAGCTACAAGCAGGGTGTCAGATAGTTACTAGAGCTCTATAGGAACCTGCCACTAGCTGTATTTGTGAAAATAGTGATGACAGGTTCCCTTTAATGACCGCTGTAGAATCCCAATAGGGCGGTCATTAAGGGGTTAAGCTATAAACCGGCTGCATCTTTAAGGGATTAACTCATTATCCGTTTTACAGGTGACAGGTCCTCTTTTACATAAGGAGGCTCCAGTGTGGACAGAGAACATGTTGTGGTAATTTGTGCCATACTGCTACAGGGATTGATATGGAGGTGAGTTTGGGCACTCTGGTGCTGTGGAAGCAAGCACTTGGGTCAAAGTAAAAGGTACAACTTGTCTCATTGAAAACAAGCAGAGACATCCATGTAAAAATAAAAAAATCTTACAGTTTTTAAAATCTCAACGTAAAAAGAAAGAACTTGTGTGTTTAGGATTAATTTCTGATTAGAATTGGGAATCCTGCCATGTGAATGTTCCCCTGCTCTCCACCTTGTGCCAGCGGGGGGGGGGCTGGCAGAGGGGCACAGTGCCTACACTGCAGTAACATTACAGGGCATTGCATGCAGCGGCTCCTCTCCGCCTACCATTACTCACGGCCCCTTTAACAAGACTCTAACCTCTGCCCAACTTCTCCCAACATGACGTAAGCCACACGCACCGCCCCATTCCCCCAGCGCATCCCCAACTATAGGCCCTCTACGTCCTGAGACGACTGGCCACGGAAGTGGGCTGTCCCAGGATTGTACCAACCCGTAGAGCTTCGAAAACGGGGTTGTACAATTTCGCCCATTTCTACGTTTTCTATAATAGTAGAAGATTGTATGCGTGAGCTTATTAATAAGGTGGATATGTTTTCAGTCTGCTATGTTTACTCCGTTTCATACATAAAGACGACCCAAAGGCCTTTATTGTAGATTGACCTATTCTCAGACACCCCCCACCCTATCTCGCTTACATACTTGGCATCGGCCCGGAGTCAGCTGACGTGACTGTGGTGTCAAGCCGGGGAACAGAGTTCTCGTTGTTCTTGCTACCTGGCGGCGCCGCTGAAAAGATCGGTACCGGTAAGTTACACCTGCTACTCAGAGAGAAGCTGACTACAGTGAGGGGCGTCGTGGAGACGGGACCTCTCACGTGTGCTTGCAGGGTCCTAGCACCGGCTGATCCATATTGAGCAGAGAGCCCGCAGGTGACAGTAGAGGTGTGGATGAGGGCCGAGCGTGCAGCTCTCCACTTCTCAGTCTCTGGACGACACTTTATGGTAGTCCCAACCAGTAGAGGATCCAAGATGAGGGCACTTACAGTAAAGGGGCCTGCTGGTTGGTGTGTAAACACATATGTGTATTCTATGTAGGTGATCACCTTATACTGAGAATCACTAGGCTTACAGTTATATAACCACATGCAGGGATTGTCCCCCATAGTTTCCCACACTACAGCAGACTTCACCGTTTATTTATTGTCTGTATGGCCTTTGTAACATAAAATGCAAAGTGACATTCCCAATGGTAGGCATAGGATTCCCAGCGCGGTAAATCCTAATCCATGCAAGCACATCAGTAAATGTGGGGAAGTGTTTGCTTTCTGTAACTGTGGGGCTGTCTGATGGTGAAGGCAGAGAACTGGGACAGTCTGAACTGCTAGGAGATGGGGACATTATATGTGGAGTAACCTATGGTGTGAAATGTGAACGGCTCGGTGTAACCACAATACACAGGTAGCAGTAAGATACCCAAGACCCTTTCAGCAGATGGAGTCTGACCACTTGCTGTAGAGACCCGATCTGAAGGATGTCTGAAAGTAGCTGACTTCTCTATAGGTTTTATACAGACGTTCTAGTATTGCATAGGTTCCTGGACTGTTATACTACTGTTATTTATTCTACTGTAATACAACCTGTGCTGTGTTGTATTACTAAAAGTGTATTTTAAATGAGGGAGAGACTGGAGTTTTTTTGAGCATAGCGATGAAAGGGAGAACATAATCTATTGCCTTCAATTCACAAACCCTAATGACCTGTCAATGCTTGTCATTATTGGGTCACTCTGTTCCATCTTTGGCCAACTTTACGTTTCCACTGGCAGTGCACATGAAGAGATGTGGATCTAACATGTGATAACCTGTTATCTTCTCCCACGTCACCTCTTTTGCTCTCTGTACTCTTGAGTTACAAGTGCAGCCAAGGACATGATTCTATTCACATCATATAACCCTGTTAGAGTTTTAA
Organism: Engystomops pustulosus; assembly: GCF_040894005.1. Lineage (NCBI taxonomy): Eukaryota > Metazoa > Chordata > Amphibia > Anura > Leptodactylidae > Engystomops > Engystomops pustulosus. Next base: position 128,603,209 of record NC_092412.1, on the reverse strand, counting down.
TATTTACAGAACTGCCCAGAGTGTATAAAAGAATCTGATATGGTGTAGAGTTGCATGAGGCTGAACTGTCCAAGGCTGTATTCACACTGCTATCAAAGTTCTATCTCTGGGGATCAATTAGAGAATTGCCACATAGTATATCTGTATTGGAATACAGTAGCATGGAATTTATAACATTCTCATACACCCCATTCCCTGCAGATTTTCATCCGCAGCAAATAAATGACATACCAGCTGTTTCTGTTGATTATTGTGCCCCTTTGCAATGCAATGATTGAGCTCGAGAATCAAGCTTCTTGGGTAATGGAGAATGCGCCCCTTCTGCTGCTTTCAATCTGCAGTTTCAGGACCTTCAGAGGTCCTGAAATGGGTCTTGTGTACATTGTGTGTGTATTGAGAGAATGAACAAATGTATGAGGATTTCATGGATGCAAATCCTTGAGAGTTATAAATTTGACAGCAAATATTATAATACACCACTGGTCCTGATGACAAGTTTGCCTTTAAACCCTTTTACAATAAATTGACCACATAAAAACCATTAAAAAACCCTACAAATACACCCCCCTGCTCCGTTTCATCTTGATGCCAGCGCTTTATCACCTAGAAAAGAAAATTTTAATTAGGAGCACGGGGACAGGGACGAAATGTCCGGCGCTCAGGGCTGCTAATTGTGCACACCCTCACCACCTCCCTCTCCCATGCTGGGAGCATAAGAGAGCGAGGTGAAGTCACCTTCCTCTCTGAGTGCGGTCACACGTCGCGTTTACTGCATGCGTTTAAAAACGCATTGCTACAGCTGAAGGGAGATTTGCCTAATGAAACAGCTTTTAACACTTGCGTTTACAAAACGCAAGTGTTAATGCATTATTAACGCATGCGGTAACATCGCGGTTAACGCCAGCGATTGTTAACACATGCGTTAACATCGCGGTTAATGCATTCATTTTGTAAACGCAGGTGTTAACAGCTCTTTAATTAGGCACATCTCCCTTCAGTTGTAGCAATGCGCTTTTAAACGCATGCAGTAAACGCAACGTGTGACCGCACCCTCAGCATTGGAGAGGGAGGTGGCGAGGTTGTGCATAATTAGCACCCTGGAGCGCTGGACATCTCCGCCCTGTGCTATATGCTGCCAATTATAAGTTTATTTTCTTGGTGATCCTGGCGTGTTTGCTCTAGAGGAGCGGAGTGAGGTTTATTTTGTGTTTTTTTTGTGTGGTTCCTTTCCTTTAAACCCCTTAATGCATTTTTAACTATTATTTAGTTGAATGGGAGCCATGCTGACATAGCCACTACACAATAGTATAAGCAGTTTTTTCTTCTTGCGCTGTTCCCTTTATAGTGGACGCTGCCGAAAGTGCTGCAAACATCTGTTCATCAGGACTGCTGGGTTTCACCATCACCAATCACATGTAAGCCATCTATATGTAGCATCTGGAAAACCTTTAAAGGGTTTACAACACCAGTATTAACCCAAAGAAATGGCACCCTTATGTAGGGTATGGAACATCCCTTTTAACATTGTTTACCGCAACAGGTGGTTCTCTAGTCTAGATACTGCAAGATATGAGCATATTTCTCTCTTTCTTACATTTCCAACCTTATTTTAACTGTCAGGTCCCAATACCCACAACTTGGCATTAACGCATGCATTATGAAATGCAATACAACAGATGAGAAGAGGAGATTTGCTCAATTACATTGCTGTTAACATTCACATACACATGTGAATGCACCCCTTAGACTTGCGTTATTATTCTAGTGAGGAATTGTCAGCAGCAACTTTGAAACCACCTGTAGTCCAGGGCCTCACAAGCTACCAAACACTGTTTAATGCTGGATACTCCCTTAGTCAATAGGTACCAGTGTGTCTGAAATAAAGTAAATACAGGATTCCACTTCATGAATATCATGGTGGAGGTTGTTTTTTTGCCTTAAGACCTGGGAAGTTTGCCATTGTTAACAAGACTATGAATTCTTTATCTTCAAGATAAAGATAAATTGTTATAGGCTTGCATAGTTAGGCAGTGATCCAATCCGCAAAAGGAAAAACCAATATGTGATTTTTTTTTTCTAATCTTGTGTTCTGACCAAGGTAATAAGTTATGGCAGGACCAATCCATAGAAAATGCTAATTATTACACTTAAGCCACCGTTTAAGTATTGTATTCTGGCATGGACTCCACAAAACCTCATAAAACGTCCTGCAATCTTGCACTTGGGTTTTCTAGTTTGCGCAGGAGGGGGAGGTTTAATGGGAAGGATAAAATATGCAAGGTACTAGCACTGCCGTATGTAAATCGCTGCATTGCTGCACCCAATTGTTTGCATTGGTCTGTGGCAGCAGTCATGGAATCGGCTACGCTAATGGCCCAGCGACAAGAGGGCCTGGGTGGGAACAGTTAAAGCAAACCTGTCACCAGGAATGTCATTTTTAGCTGGTGATAGATTCCAATAGCCTATTCTATACTCAGTGTAAAAATGCCTTTCTGAATCATTTCAGTTGTTTATATAAATTTAATTCACATTACCTGGCTCCCTGCCAGCAGCATGTGGTGAGTCCAGGGGGAGGCGGCAGCTGCAGCTTGTGTGTGCTAGTGTTCGTCTCACCCCCCTCTCCGTCATGTGCATTGAGCAGGCAGGGGAGGGCACTGAAATGGTGTAGAGAAACAATGCATGAGGAAACTGTGGCACAAGCTGCAGCTGCTCCACCCCAGAGACTCGCCACATGCTGCTGGCAGGGATCGGGTAATGTGAATTAAACTTGTATAAAGTACTGATATGAATCAGAATTCTGACAAAGGCATTTTTAAAATCTGCATAGGATAGGCTATTGGAAACTGACACCAGCTAAAAATCTAATTCCTGGTGATTGGTGTGCTTAAAGGTGCCCACTACTATTTCCCCCCAACTTAGGCGACTTTCACACACGCGCTGCTTACCTTCCCCTCTCCATATAGAAGCAAGGCACCCATATTATATCTTTTCCCCATACACTGTACTGCTGCCCAGACATCATAGCCTTCTATGGCTGTTCTGTGTTTGCTTTATGGAGAACTACCAGTTTGGAGATGCTGTGATACAGATATATAGCCATCAGAATTTCTCTTTTCAGTTACCCAGACCCTGTGGCTGTGTTCGCATGCCATGTTTGGGTTGCATTTTTGAAATGCAGCATAAAGGCTGTGGGGGAGGGACTTGTATAGATGACAGACGTGGGATGTTTACACGCTAAATTTATGGCGCTTATTACCGATCGCATGCGTTTCAGTTGAAACGCATATGTGATTGTGTCAAATCCCTCCCCATTTTTTTTTAGTTTAGGACCCAGATTGCACACAATCTGTCAGAACTAAAGTGATATTGTGCAATGAGGTGGAGAAATGTGATAGACTGCCAATTTTCTGTTGTGTAACAGATCATTTCAGTTCAATTTCTGAAATGTGTTCTGCGTATAAGCTGGAATAAAACTGATATGATACGACATTATTAATCCTGTGCTTTGGGGAACAGGTAAAGTAAACCATAGTCAAGACACAGGGGAAATACAGAATCAAGGGACATGCTACATCTCGGAAGTAGTGCCACTTGGTCCCAGAGCCCAGAGCTCTGTTGAACAGTTCACTTGATTTGGGGGTAAAGAAGTTCTGGAATCTGGTTGTGCAGCAGCATTGTTACTGTGTTGCTAGAGTATCGTTGAGGACAGTGGGTGGTGCTTGTACAGTCAGATTGCATCCAATTTGCACAATCATATTTCTTCCCATACTGTGTAGAAAGTACATATATTTGACCATGCCTTTTTGTACACTTTGTCAAGGTTTGTTGTCTATAATTACCCAGGTACTTGATGGCTATATTATTCAGTGTCTTGGAATAAGACCTAGAATTTGTCACTAGCAGTGCTTTTCTACATACCATAGTGTTGAAATGAGCAGAGCTTTGGCACGACTGGCTTGGCTGGAATGACAGGTCTCTCCTTTGTAAGTATTTATAAGTTGTACTTTCCGTATTCATTACAGATATGATATTGGGAAAGACGAGCCTTGGGAGTACACTGCACAACAGTAAAAAAAATTATAAAAACATCCCATGCAGCATTATAATACTAATTTTGTGCCACCTAAACATGTGTCAACTGAAACAGTTGACCAGCAGCCTGTACACCATGATGGTTGGGGCCTATCAGAATAATAATAATGACTTGGATGGGACTTGAACACAGGACCCCAGCACTACAAGGCTGTAGTGCTAACCACTGTGCTGCCCAGAGTGTCTGCCAAGCCTGAGATTTTTGCTAAATTCCACTTGTTCTGAAAGGCAAGTTTTGTTGCTGAGTCATCTCCATAATCACTCTTCTGAATAAACTTATTAAGAAACAGATTGTTACCCTGTTTGTGTTTCTGGACCAAAGGGAATGTAAGAGGACATGCCAAGTACTTGTATAATGCGTGTGTGCTTGTGAAATCCGTTCTTTAGGTGTGCCAGATTGGCAAGGAGCACATGGGCTTTATTTGTCTTTGGTAATCCTTGGGTCTCTCCTTCTTGGCACACCGAGGTTGGGTTGCTGTATAAATATTGGAGAAGGAGAAGGGCTTTATTTTTGTGGCGCTGTATTGTGGGATTGGAAGGACATTGTGCATCTCTCAGACCCTGGAAAAAAAGTGATTTACTGCCTGCTGCCAGCCTTGACTTTTAAGCTTCTAGATAATTTTTCCCTATAAATCTAGAAAATGGATTTTGAGGTCACTGACTGGTTGAAGACACATGGAGGTAAGGTGAATTTAATTTAGTGTGAAATGCTTGAGTGTGAATGGTACCTGTTGGTGTGTGCTCGTATATTATGTATGTATAGGAAAATGTAACTGTATGCTGCTGTAGGCAAGCTCCACCAATAAGAATGATAAATATCCCACACACATTACAATAATCATTGCCTATGGATAAAATAAGTAACTCTTCCCACTAACTGTAATTCTCCTCACAGATTCATGAAAAGCACGTTTGTGTGTCATGGATTCATTACTCTAAACTGCAAAACGGGGGATACCAACTTATAAAGGACAATTATGCTTTAATGCACGAGTTTGAAAACCTGCATGATTTTATAATCTCTAAACCATATTTCAAGTGGCCGTCCCCTTTAAGTGCTGTGTTCCATTTCGGGAAGGACTGACATATTAATTCATAAGTGTTATGACACCATAATCTGCGCTTCGGTATAAACAGTGCAATTTTGATGAGTAACGATTGCAGTGAAAAATCACATCCTTGTCTACGTAGTTTACCATAGAAAATTGCGTTGTCAGGCGGAAACGCGTGTTGGGTCTGTGGTCGTATGGCTTCCTTCCCAATTTTCTGAAAGATGCAGCATGATTCAGTCATTTTTGCCCGCATGAGTTTAGCTGAGTCATGGGATATGAGCCCAAATTTGTGATATGTGGATGTGTGTAGTGACCAATCTGTCACTCTACGTGAAGCCAGACTTGGCCGCGATATATGGTAAGAACTGGTTTATTTGTGTTTTCTAATAAGTGTAAATGCTGTTCTTATGGTAATACTAGTGTTTTCAGGATTGCATGAGACCATGGTTTGTATGTTAGTGCTAAATATTGCCCTGTAGGTAGCAATTTTATGTCAGTTCTCCAAGCTTCGTTAGGTGTGTAATATTGGTCCTGTAGTCGTTCTATATTGTATCCCCAACCTCATTTTGGACACTTTTTAAAAAAAAAAAAAAATTGGATTGTCCATATGTTTTGCATCGGCCATCTTCAGGTCTATGTTGACATGGTGCAATGCTGGTCATAAAGAAGAGATGACTCACATGGCTTGTACTCTGTTGGCTGACATAAGTTTGTTTTCTCTTGAGCTGTTCCATGACCTTTGCCCATTTGTTAAATCATGGACTACCTTGAACTTGAACACAATTAGCTCGCTCTGTTCTTTTAAAAATTTCACAACCTGCCAGTGTGTAACTGGTTACACTGACAGGCCTTCCATCTATAGTGGCATTTGTATTTTTTTTCCATTTGATTCTACCTACGCTGAAACATACCTGCGCCTCCTTCAATATGTGTGATGCCTAAAAATACATGTTACATAACTGTAATCTTCCACAAAAAATTTAGTCCATCTAAACAGGCATGTGATGTAAAATGTACTGAAACACATTTTTACTGGAGGCTGTACGGAGTTATCCACTCCTTTCTTGACCTTGTTTTTGTCATGTGACCAACACCAGTGTTTTATGTGTGGAAGGGAGGTGTTTTTTTTTCCCTCAGACTACACCACATTCTGCCAAACCATTTGCCTATTTGTACAAATTGCTTGTACAAATGTGTCCCTGTCCCCTATGGGGCTCACAATATAATCAACCGACCAGTATGTTTTGGTGTGGGTGAGGACCCGGAGGAAACCCACGCAAACACGGAGAGAACATACAAGCTCTTTGCAGGTGTTGACCCTGGGACTTGAACCCAGATCCCCCGCCCTGCAAGGCTATAATTGCCTACTGTTCTAAAAATTACTAAAAGCCGATGTAAAAGTTGCAATTTCTGGTATGAGATGGAAATTGCCACTTTTTGCACCACATGTTCTACCTTTTTATAATTCGGTTTGCCCTAGTGGGTGGGAAACAAGTCGACTATAGTGGGGACGCCTTAGAGAGCCACACTTACGCTAACCTGCGCAGGTTATGGCTGAAACGTATGCTAGCCTGGGATTGTGTAGATCTCAATTCCAGTGTGTGAGTGCTGTGTCAGAATCCTAAGAGTCGAAGTGCCAGGAGCACCAACATGAAGGCTAGATTGCAAAGTGCAGGTCTTAATATGCCAGCCCCACAGTGTGTTACACAGTATACTGAGTGGTGCATTTTTTTTTTTAATGCCTACCTTTTGAGGCATGACTCCAAACAGCATTTTCATAGTGTTTGTTAAAAGTGAATGACAAGGGGCCCCTGATAACTTATTGAACGGGAGGAGGGTCTATGAATAGTTGTTGTAAAGTGGCATTGGAAGGGTTAATGCCATTCTGTGGTAATGTTAAGATTTGCGTTTCCTGCTTTTTCTATGAGGTGGTTTTTCTGTGCTTTCCTGTCAGATGTTGTTTTACAGATGCTGCTTTCTGATTCGCTGAAGGTGAAGATCAGCTGTTATTGGTAAACAGCTGGATCTATGGCAGTGCTGTAACCAGGCAGAGTATTGTAGGCCGTCAGCTGATTGGCAGGTGGCCGCAGCAACTTATCCATAAATTGAGCTGTCAGCAAGGTGTCAGTGAAGAAGAGTCCGTTTCCAATGCCCTGTCCAGCCGCCCTATTTTGTGTTTTTCCGACCCTCGTAGTGCTTATTTGTGGGGGTTTTGTCTCCCATCTCTAATTAGAGCCACTGAGCAGTGTGTTTATCCCATCGGCTCCTCCAGCACCCATCCTCCTCGATCGACAGTATTTGATTTTAGAGTAGGATAGAGAAGCAAGCTTTCATGTGACCTTTTTTTTTCCCCATGTAAAGGAAAAGCTGTTTTTTAAATGCCGGGGGTAGGCCACCAGCTTAGATTAATGGAGTTCCAACTCTTTGTTTCAGGTTTTCAGGTTCTGCGACAACTTCAATGTTTTCAGGTTGTTTTCTACTTACAAATTCTGGGGAGATATGCTGCCAGTTTGTATTTTCTAATTCTTGTTTTTTAATTATTTGTTTGTTAATAAAATTGAATCAATTATTTCATTTTGTTACCCAATAATGAAGCATTGCGGCCAATTTCTAATCCAACATGGTCTATTTTGTCTTAATTTAATTCAAAAGTAATAAGTTTATCTTGTATGTGGGATTTGATGACTGTTAGCCCCACATGCCAAATACTCCAATGCAAATGTGTACATAATCCATGCTCGAGATTCTGACAATACACAGTTAGCTCTTCTGCTCCCTCTAGTGGTGGATAAGGACAAGCTTTTTAAAGCGGGCTATTAGGGGATTTGTTACTTATTACACAATAAGTATATTACTTATTACACATTTGTTACAACACAAAGCTCTCTCTTCATTAAAGATTAAGAAATTAATCTTCATGGAAAATGGTGATCATTGCCTATAAGGCAGGATTTGGCAATACCTTGTAACGTAATACGCTTATCTTAATGTTCAAAATTAAAACTTTAGCATTGTTATAAAACTAATCAGCTTGTAATCAGCTTTTATTTTGATGGAGCTTTTTCCCTCTGAAACCCTGTTCCTTGAGACTTGTTTCCTGTGTTGTGCATAGTTGGAAAATAAGCAGGCAGGCCTATGACCAATTGTGCATTTCTATATCACCTAAAAGGGCATTTGAAAAAAATTGTCTTATTCTTTCTGACAGTATTTCCAAAGAATTTTCTATTTCTGTATTTCTTAAACCTGACAAACGAGCTAAATTTATATTCAGAATTTCATGTTTTCTATTATGACATGCTTACTGTTTTTTGTTTTTTTGTACATTCTAGTGTCTGACATAAAGATGGGTGATTCCTGTGTTAACCAAGATGTGTGCAATTCAGAGGAGGGGAGCAACGTTGCTGAGGAGACTATGTTCAGTATGGCGGACATGTTCTTGCTGTCGCTTATCGTTGGCCTATTGACTTATTGGTTCTTCTTCCGCAAGAAGAAAGAGGAGACCATTGAATTTAAAGTTCAGCCCGCAGTGTAAGTGTTTTTTCTCTATCACATGTTGGTTAATTGTCTAGCCATACAGAATATGGATTTTTTTTAAATTTTTTACTTTTTTCACAATATGTATAATCTTCAATGAAGGTCTAAATGTCCAAGCATTTTTTGTTTTGTTTCACCCTCCCGTTCCAAAGCCATAGCTTAACCCCTTACCGACACGTGACATAGTAGTACGTCACATGTTGGCTGCGGGTCACTGGCATGGTGGTCGCCATCTTGGTAAAGATGGTCACTCTCCGTAACGTCAGTGGGGGGCGGCAATCAGTTGCCATGACAGCCTCAGGTCTTCCGAAGGCTGTCTCCTTTTAACCTATTCATTACAATGTGCGATTTGCAAATTGTAATGAATAAGGTGGAAAATTCATTACACTGTAGTATGGCAGTATATGGTAGGATCAATCGGACCACCTAGGGCAGCGATGGCGAACCTTTTAGAGACCGAGTGCCCAAACTACAACCAAGACCCACTTATTTATCGTAAAGTGCCAACACAGAAATTTAATTTGTGATTTATACTCCCTTCTCTGTCCCAGCTTAAATTGATACCAGCACCCTGAGGACACCAATAAAGCAGAAAATAGAAGAAATTTGGATGATCATTGTAGCTTCATTCCAGGGTCCCATAAACAGGAAGAATTGTCAGGGCCGGAGCAGGAGCTACAATGATGATCCAGATCTGTCCACACCTTCCCACTCCTCCAGTAGTCCCAGGTAGAGCTGTCACTTTAAAATAGCTCTGTGCACAGCAAGTCCTGGGCTATCTGGGACTGCAGGAAGATACCTGGAGACATCTCTGGTGATGGCCTGAGTGCCCACAGAAAGGGCCCTGAGTGCCACCTCTGGCACCAGTGCCATAGGTTAGCCACCACTGACCTAGGGTTAAAGTAGAGGGGTCTCAAAAATAGTTGGGGGGGAAAAAAAATTATATTAAAAAAACCTAAAAATTCAACCCTCCTTTCCCTAGAAGTCGTATAAGTAAAAATTATAAACACATTAGGTATCACCACATTGGAAAATGCCCATCAAAATATAATAATGTTTTTTCACTGCGTTTAACTCCGTAACGGAAAATAACACCCTAAGTCGAAAATTTTGAAAAAAAAAATATATAAATATAAAATATTCATTGAAAAGTGATTAAAAGGCCGTACAAGTATGAAAAGATTGCCACATAAAATGAAAAAAAAATTGTACAGGAGGTTTTAATTTTCGTAAATGTATGAAAACATTATAAAACCTATACAAATTTGTTATCCCCGTGATCGTACTGACCCAAAGAATAAAGTAAACATGTCATTCGGAGCGGACAGTGAAAGCAGTAAAATCCAAACCCACAAGAAAACGGTGCAAAAGTGTTTTTCTCACCAATTTTACAGCATTTGGAAATTTTTTCCTGCTTCCATGGCATGGAATATTAAATACCATCACTATAAAGTGCCATTTGTTACGCAGAAAACAAGCAGTCACAGAGCTCTTTAAATGGAAAAATAAGTTATAGATTTTTAAAGGTGGGGAGTGAAAAATGGAAAAACGAAAGTGTCTCAGCATTAAGGGGTTAAAGGACATGTACCATCAGTTTGACTGAGAATTAGATGCCGTTTCTATATGTACGAACTGGGACAGTTTTTTTGGTGTATAAAGGAAGGCTGAGGTAGACTTAGTTCCTCTCTGGTTTCTCTTGTTCCCCTGGTTCTGGTTTTAATTCATTCCCTCCCCTTTCCTTGCTGTAAGCCTACTCTTGCTCCCGGCCGAGGAGCTAGGAGCCGGTCGGTGATGTCAGAGTCGGGGCGTGCGCTCTTTTCTAGCTCCTCAGTAGGCTTACAGCAAGAGGGATCGGAATAAATTAAAACCCAGGGAAGTCAAGAGGTGCTCCGGTGACGTCAGTTATTTTCTGGGCTAATATACTTTTTACCCTAAAAACTGCCCCAGTTAGTGCATACAGACGGGCATCTAATGTTGGACATCTACCGTCTGAGGGCTCTTTATATAGGGTTTATTAGCATTTTAATGGCATATGTAAAAAAAACTATTTTAACCTTTTTTATGAGAAGAGTGCTCCATTATAACACTAAAATGTATAATCATGATGACCTTTATTCTCTACATCAGAACAATTCTGGTGACCGTAAAATTGTAAAGATTTTGCAGAAGTAAAAAAATAATAGGAGGACTTCTGGTATAAGAGTTTAGCCCTTATGATCTGTCCCTTTCTGGCCGCTACACCTTTTTTTTTTTTTTTTATCCCTGTCTACACAAATCCTGGAGAATTACAACACAAGTATTTTTCGGCCTATAAGGCGCACCGGAGTATAAGGCGCACCTCTAATAAATGCCTGCTAAGACATCTAGGTTCATAAATAAGGCGCACTGGAGTATAAGGCGCAGGATCAAATGCAGTACCTAAAAATGACCAGCAGGTGGCAGACCTGTGCACAGTACAAGCCAGCTACACTTCCAGGGAAACTTGTCTTCAGCGTGTCAGAGAGCTTCGATCTCAGAGGTATGGGCTGCTGGGGGTTAATGCAGGGTGATGCAGCAGGGGTTAAGCGGTCTCCCTCTGCCCCTTCTCCTTCCCTCCTCAGCCAGGGTGTGATTTCTGTGGGATTCCCTGTGGCTCCTTCTCTTTCCCCTGTTACAGGGCTGGCAGGTATTGGGGATTGTTTACTGATGATGATGATTGCCTCGTGGTCGGCACTATGGCAGCTCCGGTCTCTCTATGCTAGGGGAGGGCAGGATGGGCACAATGTTAGCTGTGGTGCCAGGGCACTTCAGGAGCTAGGGACCCTGTATACTGTGTGGGGAGGTGCAGGAAATTTCTGGGGATGGAGCTATTAAACACTGGTAAATGTACAGTACATCTTGTCTGTAGTACATTTCTGTATAAGTTCATATATAAGGCGCACTGGCCTATAAGGCGCACCTTTGATTTCTGAAAAAATTAAAGGATTTTTGGTGCGCCTTATAGGCCGAAAAATACGGTAAGGTGTTCCAGTTAATGTAGCTCCTAACTGGATAACTCTTGTGCCTGACAATTGAAGTACACTGTAGTGTATAACATCTTGGGGTGCGGTGCGGTTTTAAACGCATCAGAACAGCTGAGAAGAGAAGAGACCGCACATGTTTGTTAATGCTGCCTTAACGCATGCGTTTTTTAAACTCATTGTTAATAGTTATGTAATCGGCAAATCTCCTCTTCTCAGCTGTTCCGATGCATTTGAAAATGCATTCGTTACTGCCACATGTGAACGCAGCCTTAAGCTATTAAAGTCTGGCCATGTGTACCGCCTTGTGACCTCACTAATATATATACTGGATGAGACTATCCTTTTTAATTTGTGACCAAAATGGTTACAACATGAAAACATTTTAATTGGTCTTTTCTTGTGTTTATCACCATCCTCATCACTGCGTTCGTCTGCTAGGAGTCACTGGCGTGGTGTAGTTTTTAATCACCGATACCATGGTCATGCTGGAATTTGCGGACATGCTGAATATTCCATTCTATTTGATGGAACAATTGGTCATAGAGTAGGAATATGTTTTTGGACCTCTGTTCTGGCAGTCATTTGCTAGAATCTTCGTCCTCTAGGTAGTTCTAATGAGGCTCTTCTAAGATGTTTGCAGCTGATCATTAGTAGAAATTATTAGTATCCTGAGGGGCACTTGAAGGTTGTTATGCAGTTTTTTTGTGATGCTTTTTATAGCCTATGTTGCTGTACATGCCACATGAAAGCAATGTTATCTGAAGAACACACAGCCTATGATAATGATAACCCTTGATAATGTGACGGACTGTATGTAACTTGTCTTTGTTAGTTATAGCAATCAATTACAGAAGCTTTTACTATTTTTCATCTTCTGATTTTTCAAATGCTTTTTGGGGTTTAGTCCACCTAGTAACTGATATGGCAAGCTCGACACTTGCCTCACAACAAATACTATGCCTCATAAATTGGTGACGGATACAGTGTAACGGACATCTACCATCAGAATTGCTGATGGTAGACTGCCCTCACTGACATGCTCGTAACCTTTACTAGGGGAAGCCGCCTTTTTCTTTTTTTCATGAACTACTGTATTCCGGAGAAATCAACTTTATAAAAATATGTAAATGAGCCTGATGAACCCGTCAGGCAAAATAACCCCCCTAATCTAAATCTATTTTCATAAACTGCCATTAGAGAGCATTGCCTCTATCCCTTCATTGTCCCTCTACATGCCTGTAAACTTAAGCAATGAGGTCCTAAAGCTGTATGCAAATGACCTGTGAAATGTCCAATGAGTCATTAGCATATTCAAGCTGTCCAGCTTATTCCTGACTAGGAGGCACAGCCACACCCCCAGTGCTTGACTGACTATATAATGGTGTAATGACTCCTCCATGTGCTGGCGCCCCCTGCAGCCTGTGTATGTATAGGAGAGATACAACAGCTCTAGGCAGCCATGTTATAGCAGAACATGTCAGATTAATGTGTAGTTGATGTCTGTGTCTCACAGATGTGTATTAGGCGGAATGGCAGCATGTCAGCAGATAAAGCACAGCCACTAGCAATGCTTTAGTATACATTACACACAGACATGAGCAGGGAGAGGGGAGGGGGAACAGGGGTGACACCACTGCCTCTGACCATGTGACCAGCCTCATTTACATAATAAAGAAAAGATGATTTTACAATGATTAAAGAGAACCCGTCATGCAAAATAACCCCCCTAAACTAAATATATTTTCATAAACTGCCATTAGAGAGCATTGCCTCTATCCCTTCATTGTCCCTCTACATGCCTGTAAACCTAAGCAATGAGGTCCTAAAGCTGTATGCAAATGACCTGTGAAATGTCCAATGAAGCATTAGCATATTCAAGCTGTCCACTCTATTCATGAGTGGGAGGCACAGCCACACCCCCAGTGCATGACTGACAGCCTGTATAATGATGTGAGGCTGTATAATGATGTGCTTCCTGGTGCTGGTGGCCACGCCCCCTGCAGCCTGTGTGTGCATGTGTGTGTGTTTAGGAGAGATACAGCAGCTCCAGGCAGCCATGTTACAGCAGAACATGTCAGATTCATGTGTAGCGGATGTCTGTGTGTCTCACCTGTATATTAGGAGGATGCAGCATGTCAGCAGATGCAGCACACACACTAGCAATGCTTTACTATACATTATACACAGACATGAGCAGGGGGAGGAGAGGGGAGGGGGAACAGGGGTGACATCACTGCCTCTGACCATGTGACCAGCCTCATTTACATGATAAAGAATAGATGATTTTACAATGAATAATGTATGAAATAACTAGATAAAGGCTGGGATGGGATCCTTGTGAGCTGCTCCAACAGGTAGTAGTGACAGGGCAAGTGACACAGACCTGATGACAGGTGTCCTTTAATGTATGAATTGACTAGATAAAGGCTGGGATGGATCCTTGTGAGCTGCTCCAACAGGTAGTAGTGACAGGACTAGTGACACAGACCTGATGACAGGTGACCTTTAATTATTCATGCCCCCAGCCGCTCAATATTTGCCCATTGTTCCCTCTTGGTTAGTGACGTCACCAGTCTTTCACATGCGCAAGAAGACTTCCTTGGCAACCAGACGGATACATAAGTAGTCTTCCTCTAATGCCATCCTGGTAACGAACATGTAATTAAGGGCAGTATACCATCAGTAATCCTTTACTGGTTTAAAGGAAATCTACCATCAAAATCCAGCGTGATATACCAGTCACTTTCTCATAGACCCAGGCACTGTGACCGTAGTGATCTTATATTTGTTATCCATGGCCTACTTTCTTTCAACATCAATATTTAAAATTATGCTAATGAGAACTACCTTATCCCCTCTGTGATCTGACTTTATAGACTGTTGCGCATATTCGCCCTCCCCTCTTCTTCCTGCAGGGTATGGTGAGATTAACACTCTGTAAAGCCAGACAACAGTGGGGTGGGGTATGGTAGTGTCTGGGCACCATCAAAATCACACATGATATTCCAATGACCGTACAGTGCACGCACACGTGTAGCACATACTGTGCACAGGGAAAAGATTGAGCATGTTTACTGCCGTGCTATGCTATGGAGAGGGGAAGGATGAGCAGCGCTCTCCAGCACATGTGAACGTGTGAAAGGAGCCTTAGTGTCCCTGGTTTATCATGACGTATGTTGATGGTAGATTTCCCTTAATGCTAACAACACATGGCTGTAAATCGTGGAAAATGCAGCTGCTGGATTTCACCGACCAAAACCGTTCAGGGGATTGGACTCTGAGCAGCATACTGATACAAGGAGTCCATCCTTGGCACTGTGTTTGGCCCAGTGTTTTTAGCCTACATGTATGAGAAGTAGTTTTAACTAGTTCTGTAGAACAAAAATTAAATGATTGAAATACATGATCATAGCCCAAGTCCAGTAATGTTGAATGTAGACCAAAAGTTCATGTGATTCTTTTTGTTATTCCCAAGCCTTTGGTTGTCAGGTTTGGTTTATTGTATTTATATAATAGTTAAAGGAAACCTACCACGTGAAATTGTACTTCTAAGCTTCAAATACCGAGCACCAGCTTGGGGTGAGCAGGTGCCGGAGCATATTTTCGTTATTCTCATAAACCGATGCATTGCGGTTTGTAATCTTTTGTAAATGTGAAGCAGCTTCGGCGCATGGTGGTACGTGTTCGGCGCACGACCGTGCGCGCGCCTAAATAGGAATTGCCAGTGACGTCACGCATGGTGCGCTGAGCACGTACCACGGTGCGGCAAACCAGCTTCACATATAAAGATGACAAAAGTGTTTAAACCGCAATGCATCGGTTTATGAGAATAACGAAAATATGCTCTGGCACCAGCTCGCCCTGAGCTCGTACTCGGTATTTGAAGCTTAGAAGTACAATTTCACATGGAAGGTTTCCTTTAAAGATTAGAAACCTGGTTTCTGCCTACTAAAGGGAAATTGACTGAACATCAACACCAGACTTGGTCCATGGACATGTGTGACACTGTGTTTGTTCAAGATTATAGAAACCATAGTTGCTTTTTTTTTTTCTAACCTATGTAAACCTATTTTCAGATTGTTAAACATTCTCCTATACATTGTAGCCATGATAAATCGCGTAACATGCCAAGATAACATAAGTGTAACAGCAATATTTACCTGTCTTTTCCAGCTTGTATGGTGTACCCTTACATCTATCAAACTTTTAAACTGTGAAGGTACTTGTGTTACAGAGACATGTCCTCAGATCAGGAGCATTGGCTTTCCCGTGGAGCAGAACTGTTTAAGATGTTTGTGTAAGGGATTCCTTCTGGGTGAGGAGGCCCAGTGGGGAAGGTTCAGATGTGAACTTCTGAGCAGAATGGGATAAATGGCTCACAAAAGGCAGCTCATGTTACAGGATGTGGGAATGCTAAAAGCTGGCTTATAAGGCATTCACATGCTGTTTTCAGTGAGCTCTTCACTTTCCTTTATCACATCAGATTTTTATAGTCTCAATTATTATTATTCAATGCCTTTCAATTCCCTTAAAAATTGCAATTACTTGATGAAAAGTTTTCCAAAAAGAGACACTGCCTACTGTGCTGCCAAAGAGTTTTTCAATGTGTTTCAGTCCTGCAACGCAATAAACGGAGACCCAAAAATAGCACCCCGAACCAGCAAGGGATCTAATAGTTAAGCAACGCTTAGTTTATTGTTTTATGGTGGTTACCAACATTTGCTTGTCAAACGTTAGGTATGGCCAGCATCTTCATCTTATTTATCAGTGTAGAGAAGAGTGAACCTAGGGCAGACCTGTCATGATACTCTGCTGACCTATGAAAAGGTATCATATTAAAGCGACAGGTCTGGTCTACCAGTCACCCATAAAAGCTTAAAAACACAAAGGCTCTAAAATCTTAGTCAGTTAGGCCTCATGCACACGACCTAGCGGGTAGCTCACGGCTGATAGCCTTAGGTCACAGTGTTGTGATGAGCAACTCCTTGTGCATACACCAGACTCATGAACAAAGTGTCTGTGTATTATTATTGCTTCTGGTTGCCAAAATGGCACAGACATATCGACAGGTGACCTGTACCTATTATAGACTACCTGTGAATGATCCTATTATGTTAAAGCTCCAAGTTTTTTTGGTCAGCATTTTGCATCTGTATAAAATATACATTATAACCTTTAGGTGGTCTTCTTTATTCTGTGTGGTGTTGTAGCTGCATTTGTTTAGTAGTATGCTTATTTTAGTCTTATTTTAAAGGGAACTTGTCAGCAGAAATTGACCTAATAAACCACTACCAGTATGTTGTCAAGCAACTGAATACCTTCTAAACTAGATTTCTTTCATGTGGTTGCATCATCCAGAAAATCAATTTTGGAGTGAATATAAATTGGTTGTGTAAAGCAGGCAGATATTTTAACACTGAATTCAAGCTCTATCGTGCTCAGAAAGCCGCATTCACTGTAATTGTTGGATCTGCACCCGGATCACGAACCCGGATCACGAACCAGATCTTTAGAAGTCCTGTACTTGATGTCAATTTACAGGGGAGGAGGCGTTCTGAGGCAGGGAGGGCTTAACATCCATGAACTCTCTGCCTGCTTGACTACCAATTTACATCTCCCTTCATTCTGATTTTGTGGATGATGGAACCATGCAGGACCATGGTAGAAACATTATCTGGAAGTTGCTAAACAACATACTGGTAATCGTTTATTAGACCACTTTCTGATGACGGGTTCCCTTTAAACACATCATTCTCATTGAACAGAAGATGACACCAAGGTTTTCATGATGGGGTTTGTGTCTGACAGGGTTGTTCTGAAGTAAGGACTAACTGTTCTAATGTTGGGATATAAAGTCAGGAAAGTAGTATGTGTGTAAGAGTATGAGGATCCCGTCTGTGATACAAAACAGTTTCCTGGGAAACCAGATGGCGGCGGAAGGAAGGGGAGTGTGGGCTTACTTGTTCCACACAGATAAAGAGCAAGAAGAGGAAGAAAGGAGGAGGGGTGGAGAGGGAGCTCAGAAGCAGTGGTTCTTGGGATCTTTCATTCTCCCTTCCCATTCTTTTTTTCATTCTTGCCAGATGTGAAGGATTCTTTTGCTTTTCCCTTTTTTTTCCTTCTTTTTTTTTCCCTCTGTTTCTTTTGTGCTGCCAGAGTTGCTCTCAAAGAAGTCTTTTCTCTGGAGGAATATACTCGCAGTTGACAAGTCAATAGCTGTAACAATCATCTTGTATTCATGATTGCTGTTAATTTTACTGGACAAAGCAGAACGCTTGAGAATGAAGCAACATCTGCCCTGCCGTGTACTTGCGGCATCTAGGAGTTCATTTGCTTTCATCTAGCCTTTACTGAGTAGGAAACCAAGAAGGACTCTTTAAGGATGGGATGCTTTAGCTCTGTCCCACAAGAGGAGGTCATTGTAGTAGGGTGAGTGTGGCTCTGTGTACTGCAGATTGTGGGGAGAAGGCATTGATACGGTTCAGAAAGTTGGAGTGAGACAGGTTTTCTTGGTTTTGTTTCCATTTGAACTTGCTGCTCGTGAGAACTACAGTCTCATGTTTCGTCTCTTAGGGAGTTGAGCTTGGACATGCTCAGTCACTGCACTTCTCTTTTATATAATGTTTGGTTTTTTTTCTCCCTCTACAAGCCTATTCTTGCTGTTCTGGCTGATCTGACAAACGAGTCGGCAACTTTCAGAAATGTGCTTTTAGTCTGTTACAGAAGCATTTTCATGAATTTGTTAGTGTCTAAGGCTTGGGACACATGTTCTGTCTACACTTAGTGTAGCTAAAGCATGTAATGCAGGAACTGAGGTCATGGTCATGCAACGTTTCTCATGTTTTTATCATATCTGAGCCAACTACAACTCTGGGACCATGTTCACGTATATTTGTTCCATTTTTTCTAGTTCACTGATGGTGTCAGTTTTTCACTATTTTTAAAATCTGTTCCTGCAAAGTAAGAAATGTTTTTGTCCCTTCTACAACGTATACAATCTCCTACAATGAACGGCCTCTTATAACTGCAGCTACATAGGAACTAGGAGAACAAATACAATGTGAAAGACTACAGCCAGTAATGTGTCGCATTCTTTACTGCTTACAAGCCTAAGGGATGCATACAACTTACCTATGCAAGGTTATAAGGATATTTGCAGTGGCCATGATGGTGGCACCTGCTGCACAACCATACATCCTCCCCATTCTTTTACACTGTTAACCATTTATTGTTTCTTACTTTTGTTTTTCTGTTAACAGCCTCATGGCTTCAAATCAATCCTTAGTGTTACAAAAAGTGTAACACCAATGTTTGGTCCAATTTTCTGTGGTATACCAGTGTTCAGCAGGGTACTAAAGCAATTCATTTATACCAAAGGACTGAAGGAACAGTCATTTTACCCCATATCCTAACACTAAAATGTAACTTTTATTTAATAATCTAGTAAAAATAGGTGGAATTATGGTAAATAAACAAACTGTTTTAAAAACACAATGAACCCTCGAATGAGTATTGGTAATTATCCATATATGAAGATTCTGTAGGTTTTATTTCCGTCAATAAAGCTTAAAGCACATTGCCTAAGAGCACGTCCGGTTATATCAGTAAACACCTATAGTGATGTCAGCAGTATGCATGGAGACAAAAATCCTAGAAGTGAATAGCACCATTTAAATAATCCCAGATAGAGCTAATATTGAATTGATAGTCCCAGTGGGCTATTAGATCTGATATAGTATTGGAAGTATCTCAATGGCTCCTCCCAATAATATAAAAGTAGTTATGTGACAGTGTAGGTAGGGCTGTACATTTATTGTTAGTAGATGGTTGTTGGTTGGTGATTTGATGGAACCTTTTAAATAAACAAGCAGCTAATCTGATTCACAGCCCAAGTTATAGTATAGTGGCGTTATCTCTGTCTATTGCCATATGATTATAAGGTAAACGCTGTATAAGGTAGAGCTGACTGCGGTCAGCCAACACCCATGCCATCCATTGGTCAGTGTTCACAAAATGACCTTTGAGATTGTGTGCTCATTGGCCACTGCATATAGGATATTGGCCAGGTGCAGTTGGCAACATTTTTCCTGTAGAGAAATAATGCTGCAATTAAAATTTTTATTTTCTTACTTGCAGAACATCCAGCTCTCGCGAAAGCAGTTTTGTGGAAAAGATGAAAAAGACGGTAAGCTTTTTCATAACATCTTTTTATTTTTTTTTAATTATACTATTAACATCACAGAAGTACATTTTACCCAAATGGAGCCCATTAATTAATTTTGGTCTGCTGCTTTTTCATGTCCCTGGTACTGGCCTTCTAATCCTTATCTGGAAAGCCGTAACGTTATAGCTTGTTCTAGTTAGAAGCTTGATTTAAGAGTGGCCATACGTTTGAAGACAGAAATGTATAGATGTAACCCTAATGGAATGATGCATTTTGAAGTCAGTAGCTAAAGTACAAGATACCACATTGAGGTGTGACACAAGTGCTGATAGTATTATGGACTATTGTCTCTAATTTCATTGAGAAACCTTGTAGTCAGCATCTTCCCCGCCTGATACAGCCTTTTCCAGGAACCAATGGCTAACATTCAGCAGCATAGTAATATAGAGATAAGATAGACTGCTGTAATGGAGCCACGTTAAGACTTCAATGCCCTATGTACTAAACTTATCCTTTAATATTGCCTATACTCAGATATATACGGCTAAAAAACTGTTGACTAAATCTGCTGTAAATAGTTTTCTTTAATGTCTTTGACCCCCTTAACATCCATTTTTTTAGGGCAAAAACATAGTGGTATTCTATGGCTCTCAGACTGGAACTGGAGAAGAATTTGCTAATCGACTTGCGAAGGATGCACACCGCTATGGTATGCGTGGTATGGCAGCGGACCCTGAAGAATTTGAAATGGTGAGTGTGGTATTCATAGGGTTTGGAGCGAGTTTGTGACCATTTCCACTTATACTTTCTAGTAAGTAAATGACATGACCCAAATCATTCCTCTTCAGCAGGTATTTATTCCATATTACTGCCACCTGATCAGCGATGTAGGTCAGTGGGCACCAGCATTCACTACTAGCTTATTGTTATTGGTCATGTAATAGAAGCCTTATCCGTATCTTTTTCAAGTTTGAGCACTTTTTAATATTGAATATGTATGAACTCAAACTATTGTGATCACACAATTTAAACTGTACATGTGGGAATACAGCTTCATAAAGCTTTTTTGAGTCTTTTTTTCTTTTCCATAGATATTCTTTCCATTGAGAGAGACCACAACCACATCATTTAAGTGTGGAATTCAATCTAAGCCCGTAGCTATGACATTCCTATTATGTTATTTGACATGTATCATTATATGCTTTTACAACATATTTACAAGAAGTCATTCATAATGTAATGCAGGTGGTCCCAGACTTAAGGACACCTAACTTACAGACAGACCTCTCTGGCGACACTCTGGGTGCTTTATTTTAGTCCCAAGCTGCAATTATCATCTGAAAGGTGTCTGTAATGAAGTTTTATTGATAGTCCTTCCCAGGTTAGCACAAATTTATGAAAATTCAATTGTCAGAGGTACCTGTTCCGACTTCAACTTAAGTACAAACCTAAAGAACCCATCTTGTACATAACCCCAGAACTGCTTACCAACACTTTCACCCCCCTAATAAAGATGTAATAAATTGCAGGGTATTTATATTTATTTATATATTTTATTGTGACTTTCATAAAGTTTTGCACTCAATTATGCATCAGCAATTTTCTAGTTTTCTTCAGAATTGACTTGTACAATTTGAGCTTTGGGTTATGTTGGTATTATATGAACAAGGGGGAAGAAGTTATCCAGTTGACAATTTTATGTTAAATGGGAGACTCTTAAATATTTCAGGGAAATTTTGGCACTTCGGGTACATTACTTTTAACCATTTTCCCCTGTGTAATGGTTATTTTACTTGGGGACATGTGTGTTTTTTTTTTTTTTTTTTTTTTTTGGTTTTTTTTTTTTTTTTTTTGGGCGGTCTAGTTTCCCTCTGCCACTTAATGCATGTTTAATCGGTTACAAAGCTCTTCCAAAGGACTGTGCATCCAGCTAATAGGAATTATTAAAAGCAGCTTGAAGCTCTGCAATAGCCACCTATTCTCATGTTAAAGAAGCCAACCAGACAATAGAAGCTAGACTCGACCATTCTTCATACTCTATTAAATCCTTAGCATGCTTCGTTGGTGTGGTGTGGGAATCATGTGCATTATGGTTGCCAGAATCTGATTCCCCGGCAATCTTTAATTTTGTGGACGTCTTAATATTCTGGGAATAGGGAAATTGTGTCCATGATATTCAAGATGCAGAATGCCATGCCTTTCTGTGAATATTTCTGACAAATGATTTCCAGATTTTCTTTAATTTCCCCCTTTGTTACTCAATAACAGATGTTGCCGGTTTTAGGGATTATATTTAGTATGCGTTTATTGATTGTACAGTATACTAAATTTTTTTTTTTTTTTCATTCTGCAGGCGGATCTTAGTCGGCTTACAGAGATCGAAAACTCCCTGGCAGTGTTCTGCATGGCTACATATGGTGAAGGGGATCCTACAGATAATGCTCAGGACTTCTATGATTGGTTACAAGAAACAGATGTTGATCTTTCTGGACTAAATTTTGCAGTGAGTGCTATTGTTAAAGGGGATATATAGTGGGAAACGTTTTACTGTTTTACTGTTTATACACAGTCTGTACTTAAAACTTTTAATATATATCTGTTTGAAAATTTCCTGCTGATCCTATGTTTTTCCCATAACTGCTGAACAAATCACATTTCATACAAGGTTAAGGTTATCTACATGACGCAGGACACATCCCATGTCATGGAAGGCATTGAGAGAGGTGCTTGGACACCATCAAGGAATTATGGGAATGTATTTTGTTGCTTTCTGCTCCTAGCATACACATACAAGGTATAAACATACAGATGTGAATTAATTGGCTGTAGACTTTAGGTATTTACATGTACCAAAGTGGTATTAAGCTTGGACTTTTTGGTTCCATTCTAAAGTCTTTTGTATTTTATCACATTTACTTCACAATGTTTTTTCACTTTTCTTAGGTTTTTGGCCTTGGAAACAAGACTTATGAACACTTTAATGCCATGGGCAAATATGTAGATAAAAGACTGGAAGAGCTTGGAGGTCAAAGAATCTTTGAACTCGGATCGGGAGATGATGATGGCAAGTGAGTATAGAATAGGCCAGGTGGCGGCGAGGTGCTCCAGGGGCATGCAATAGCCAGAGCCCATAGGGACTGTATTGACACCTTCCAGAGCACATGCCCTTCATTTAAATAAATATCAAAGTTAATTATTAATAAAAATTACTAGACAAAATCGAATAATAAACATTGGACTGTATTCACCCTACTTGGAGCTACCCAGCAGTAGATTTTCCTTTAAAGAAACGGTGTATACAACACCAATACCCTTCCACTACCATTGGACTGTTCTGGTCATTGCTAGTCTCAACTTTCTGTTTTCATCTTGACACACACAAAAAAAATCCACTGATTTCTCAAAATGTATACCAATGGGTGGCTGAGCAGTCATTTGTTTAGGGAGGCCAATGAAGTAGAGACAGGAGCTTTGAGTTGCATTAGAATAGGATTAGCAAGGTATTGTTGTTGTTCCCCTTTCTCTGACAATTTTTAAGTAATTTCTTTTTCTAAACAACCTTTTTAAGGCGTTTTTCTGTGGAATATGATATATATTTCATGAGTGATGAGTTTTTGTTGTTTTTTTTTTTCCTTCTCTCCAATTTATCAGCCTGGAAGAAGACTTTATCACATGGCGTGAGCAGTTTTGGCCTGCAGTTTGTGAACACTTTGGTGTAGAAGCAACAGGAGACGAATCCAGGTAGGTTATTACAACCGCTATTTGCCTGGCCATTCTTCTATGACTTTGTAGCTTATATAAATGGCAAATCACAAAGCAAGCTTTTTTGTCTATGTTGGCATACCACACTTGTTGCTATCAATAAATCTACTTCTAGAGATACAACCTAGACAAATATCTGGAATGGATACCCAATAACAAAATTCCCTTTTTTAAATTTTTTTTTTTTTTTTTTGTAGTATTCGTCAGTATGAACTTGTGGTGCACACAGATGAGAATATGAATAAGGTCTACACTGGGGAAATGGGTCGCCTTAAGAGCTATGAGACTCAAAAACCGTAAGTTGCTTCATGTTATGTTTCATACTGCCAAGTGGCTTTATCGGCTCCTGTACTCCACGCCACATCCCAGCATCCTTCGAGAATAGTGTTATTCATTTATTGTTATCTAATTCAGAATAAACTGCTTAGACTTTGGGGTGGATTCAACTTGTTCCCAGCCTATGGGCAGAGGTTTAACCGGTAGTTGACAATACAGGGCCACATTTATCAAAAATAGTGCAAACTGCACTATGTGCAATTTCCCTGTGTAGTGTGCAGAGTACACCTGATTGGTGCCCCCAAAACTTCTGTGACGGAGTACACACAGTTTTTTAGAGCGTGCAACAAAATTCTGCCGGACACTGCGTGATAAATGTGGCTTATGGTCAGACTGCACCGGAACGTGCAGAATATTGTGTCAAGTAGGGTATAAATACATGGTCAAGCAGTTTGCACTGAAAATAACATGCAAAGTCACACAAAAAAATGGAGCTGGGGCTTTAATAAATGTGGGACAATGACTTTTAAAGTATCTGTAAAATTAAAAAAAAGTTGAAATAATTTAGCTTTTCTTTATGGAGTGAACAATATTCTTTTCTACAGACCTTTTGATGCTAAAAATCCATTCCTGGCTAATGTAACTGTGAACCGAAAGCTCAACCAAGGTGGAGAAAGACATTTGATGCATCTGGAACTTGATATTACTGGCTCAAAAATCAGGTAATTTGTGTTGTGCTTGTACTGTGTAAAATTAAATTTTACATTGTGCGTTGAATGTGCAGAATACCATCTACTTTTTGTAAGTTACACCACATAAAATGTTAAAAAAGACAGGAACCACCTTCAGCTTGATGTCTGATAATTGCATCCCAAGAATAGGGGTTGCCTCTTCAGCAACATGTGTATAAATAAATGGGGAGTTTATGGCCCACCCTATTGTGGCAAAAGCATTATAATAGAAAGTTAGACCTATGACACATTTTCCTAAATTATGACTGGGAATGACAAAGACCATAGCTGTTTACCATTATGGAGCAGAGAACCATGTAGTTCTTATAAGCATGAAGCCTTATTATCAGGGCTGTGGAGTCCGTACTCCAGCTCCACCAAAATGGTCATTACTCCCACTCCACAGTCCTGTTTTCCTGGTCACTTTAGCAGTGCTTGAGATAAATGCGAGCATTCCTTCCCAAAGCCTTAATCCTCTAATCTATAGCAGAGGAGCTTCACTCATGAGCATGTGCATAAAGGGCAGCACACATCATCTCAACTAAAAGCCCAGAAGAGGATGTACAAGCTGCTCCGTCAGGCCACATGCAGCCTGTCAAGCCATGAGTTGCAGTCTGCACCCTGCTGGCAGCGTCCAATGAGAACTTCCATAGCTGTCCCTGGGTTATATATATATATATAATTTTTTTGTCCCAGTGACAATTGGATTTTTTTAACATGGACGTTTTAAAGGAAATGTAGACTTTTTTTTTTTTTTTAATAATTTATGATGCTTGTGGAGTCAGTCCATTTTATCATGTCTGACTCAAATAAAATTGTCACAGACTCCAACTACACAACCCTGCTTATTACGTATAAATGATGCAGTGGGCAGATTTCTTCTATTATTTATTTATTTATTTATTTTTAAATCCGATGTTTAATTTTTTAAATTCTGATTGGTTGGAATGTTTTTTTCCTTTTTAGGTATGAGTCGGGAGATCACGTGGCAGTTTATCCAGCTAATGAATCCTCAATTGTTAACAAACTAGGAGAACTTCTAGGAGTAGACCTTGATACTGTGATATCTTTGAACAACCTTGATGGTAAGTTATTCACAGCACTGCAGGTTTAAGGTAAACTTTGGCCCTGCACGCCTACAACTAATCAGAATATATAATGTCACACATTAGCCTGGAAATGCAGTGTTAAGTCAAATTCACACGGACGCACAAATCTTGCAATGGCTGCATAGAGCGAAGCTTGCAATGGCGGCATAGAGCGATACGTGTGGCACCGCTCTGTACACGTGGGAAAAAGATAGGACATGTCCTGTCTTTCCCTGTGTGCACGGCTGTACAATTTGCATATCTATGGAGAGGGTATGGGTCACCCTTCCTCCTCTCCATGGCGACAGACGTATGCATGCCCTGCCAGTGGGCTTATCTGTAAAATGGTGATTGAAATAGATTGTATTTGTGCCGTCCACAAACTATGAGAATAAATTGTGCACCAACCTATGCATCAATCTTGCATTCATTTCCAGATGTATTTAATGGACGACATGTATTTGAGCAGCTTTGTGACAAAACAACATTTTTTTTATCTGGACTTATCAGAGAATTGGAAAAATATATAACCGATACTGCACTTAGGAATGTATGTTCATTGATTTTTTAAAATTTATTTGTTATTCTTCTTGTAGAGGAATCAAATAAGAAGCATCCATTCCCTTGTCCAACAACTTATCGCACAGCTCTCACCTATTACTTGGATATTACTAATCCACCTCGTACCAATGTACTTTATGAGCTTGCTCAATATGCTACTGATGCGAAAGAACAAGAAAATCTGCGGAAAATGGCCTCCTCTGCAACTGACGGCAAGGTAGGTTAATAAACTATCCTTACTGAACTAGTGAATTGTTAGATTAATACTTTACTCCTCTGTTGGTTGCTTTCAAACCAATTATATTGCCATGCAGGGTTAATGGGTAAATGGATTAGGGATCTACCTTTACCATAAACCTATAGAACTGTTGTATAGTCACCAGAAATGGTGAAACTTTTAGAGACTGAGTACCTATATTACACCCAAAACTTATTACAATGTGCCAACATGAAAATGCAAGCAGTAATTTATTTCTCCTTGCTCTGCCACAGCTTTTAGTCATATTGATGCCCTGAAGACACCAATATGACTCAAAGTAGGAGGGGAACTTCCATCATCATTGTAGTGGCCTGAAGCAGGATCTCTAATCATATTCCAGCCCAGTCAACACCACTTTGATATTCCTCCAGTCTCTCCTGCAAGCAGAGGCCTTGAGTCCTGTCTACTGAAATGCTTGCTATGGCAACTGCCTCCATGAGCCTCCATGCCCACAGAGATAACTCTGATTGCCACCTTAGGCAACTGTGCCGTAGGTTTGCCACTACTCCTCTACACTTATACAGGTCCGATACTGTAAGTAAGTCATGATTGTATATCACCTTTTCCAGGCTTTATATCTGAGTTGGGTTGTGGAAGCAAGAAGAAATATTCTGGCAATTCTAGAAGATGTACCTTCACTGCGTCCTCCACTTGATCATCTCTGTGAATTATTGCCACGTCTGCAGGCCCGTTACTACTCTATTGCTTCCTCTTCAAAAGTAAGATGCCTTGAGGGTTGGGGGATTGTACTTTGTTTGTTTCGTGTCTGTTTATATTTTCCAAAGGTAACTATTGTCTCATTGATGTCTGTACAATGTAATGATTGTACTGGATCTGTTTTAAGATAATGGAAAATTGGTTAAGTGGTTAATAAAAACTATCTGATCCAACTATAATTTGGCCATGAAGGAATGCTGGGGGAGATTATCATGGCGACTTTGGACGTATGTAAAACAGTTGTATGTGGACTATGTGTAATAACATCATTGATTTCAGTTTTATTTTAGTTGATTTATGGGGTTTTCCAAAATTTACTATTCAAGCCACAGGGGAAATGAGGGATGCAGAGCGCTAAGAGTCTCTTCTATTGCTCAATGTTTGTTTAGTTTGTTTTTTTTAACCGGTGTTCAATCTGTTGTAGGTTCATCCCAATTCTGTACATGTGTGTGCAGTTGTGGTAGAGTATGAGACCAAGACTGGACGACAGAACAAAGGTGTTGCCACAAACTGGCTCAGGAACAAACAGCCAACTGACAATGGACACAAGTCCTCTGTGCCCATGTATGTCCGCAAATCTCAGTTCCGACTGCCATTCAAACCCAGCACACCTGTTATCATGATTGGGCCTGGCACAGGTATCGCTCCCTTTGTGGGATTCATCCAGGAGAGGGAATGGCTAAAGCAGCAAGGTGAGCAGTTGTTATAATGAATCTAGATCTAGTGTAGAACTTGTTGTGCGTATTTGTTTAATCTTTATATCGCAGCTCGTGGCTGTTGGCTTTGGAAAATAAAACCAAATGTCTCAAGTATTGAACAATGGAATATGCTTTCAAGGATGGAGGTTTTACTAGTTTGAGAGGTTCTGAAACTAAAGGTGTCAGCACTTTTTGTTTGTCCGCTTCTTAACTTTCCAGGGCTCCATGATACAGCTATCTGCTCACAAACTTGTTCCATTCCCAGGCTGCAAACAATGGATCTACGGTCCATTGTTTGCAGTCTATGTGATGAGTACACGACTGTTGAGCCGAACCATGTCCATTATTTTTTTTTTTTTTGTGCTAATTGTGAAATTAATGGGTAGCACACACACAACAACAATGTTAATGTGGATGGAGCCTGAGGAATGGAGCTTAGGTCTTTGGTACTGTCATTGTGTGTAACCTTTTCACATATCGTACAGGTAAGGAGGTTGGAGAAACGGTCTTGTATTATGGCTGTCGACATGAACATGAAGATTATCTTTACAAGGAAGAACTTAAGAACTTTCATAAAGATGGTGTCCTTACCCAGCTGAATGTTGCATTCTCTCGGGACCAAAAAGAAAAGGTAATGTACTTGATTATTATTTGGACACAGCAAAAGAATTTATAGTCCTGTTGTTCCTTTTAAGTTAATGTATGTATTACCAGTAGAGGGCACTATGTGTCATTGCAGATGAAGAATCAAAGAATGTGAGTAAAGTTTACTCATTGTTAAATTTGTGGTAAAGTCAGATGCAACGTCCTAGTTAATGCTATAAAGAGTTAACGTTCTGTGGGAGTTCTAGATCAGATTTCTATTCCCCATGTAGTACCTAAATGTGCAGTTTTTAAATCTGGTGGTGGACTGCAGTTCTAGAAACATTTGAACACTATATTGGCCAATCACAGGTATTAATGACTTGTACTTGCTGTGTATTACAGCAGACACCTGCTGAGGGCTCAGCTCTCTCAATACAGGGTTAATAGCGATTAAAAAGTTAAGAGGAAGGAAGCAGTGTGTGTGTGTTGGAACAAAATCTCCAGTACTGTACATGTAAATTACTTACACTAAAATAAGCCAAAGGAGTTTTAAAATGTATATACATATTTAAAAACTCAATTATGAAGGTATTTTTTTGATTAATAAGAAAACTCATAAACTCATAATAAATACCCTGCCATGTTGTCATGTCTTGGGCCCACATGGCTTGGTGGTCAGAAAAATAAAAAAGGTTGCCCAGGGCTAACTACCAAGATCAGCACCACATCTTTCTTGACAACCGCTTTGAATAAGGCCTTGATATCCGTTCAGTGTGTGTGTGTGTGGGGGGGGGGGGTTCATGACATGCATGGAGTCCAACTGCAGAAACCTCACTAATTAGCCCTTAAGCTCTGCCCACTTGCGCAACATGGCGTCCTTACGCAAATTTTTACACTCGAGCGCTCGGCACCCCCAGTCAAACCACTTTTGTCAGGGAAACCAAACGCATCGGAATCCCAGACACTACACACCATGCACTTACAGTTACATCACACTTACGGCTTACGAGATGTCCACACCAGGACTGCACACATACACCCACATACACACTTTTTTTAGATGCTGTAATGATCACCGGGACCCACAATGACAATTTAATATACAAAAAAGGCATAATGCTTAAATTTCTTAATTATGTCATATCTTCTTCCATGGATCTCCTAAGGAGAAGATATGCCCAGCACATTTCCCAGCATGAATTAACAAATATTAAACACCCTTATGAAATGTTGGCCCAATGGTCTAATAGCTATTTTCTTTGCTCCCCAACTCTGAAATCCTTGGCGTTCAACACCTGAGGGCGCCTTCTCAAGTGGCCCTTTTTTTTTTTTTTTTTTAAATAAACGCATCCAAAACAAAAGTGCAAACACATATATGTTTTGACCAAACCCCCTCCCACTTTCGTTTTGGATGAGTTTAAAAATGTGAGAAAACCGCCACGTGGGAAGGCGTCCTCAGGGCACATTCACACATTGCGTTTTGGTTGAGTTTTCATTGAGTTTTAAAACTCATTACAACAGGAGAGGTGATTAACCTAATTAAATTACTGTGTAGGTTTTAACGCATGTTTTAACAAACCGCATGTGTTAACATCACATTTACGATGTGTTTTGTAAAACAAAATGCAACATGTGAATGCGGCCACAGGCACATCAGAGGATGCTGATCACAGATTTGATGACAAAAAATTGAAATATTTCATTTATGACAAGGTTTTCTTTATTTTGCCATTTGGCTATTATTTAGTCATTTTAAGGCACACTGCAAAAACTCATGCAAGCTGGAGTCAGTCTGGGTCAATCAACATTCCACTCAGGATGCAGTCACATGTTACATCTAACCTATGCGTTTCAGAACTAATTTCACCAGCTGGAGAGAGATCGGCCTAGTTAATCAGTTGTTAACATTTGCATTTACGCTAGCATTAACAGCTGTTCAAATGGGCAAATCTTTCTTCAGCTGCTGCAATGCGTTTTGAAACAAATGTGTTAGACGCAACGCGTGACTACACCCTTAAGGGACATTGGAAATCGGTTAACATTTTCTATTGATGGGGACTGGAAAATCACGGAGGTGGGGGGGCGGAAACAGTTTGGCACCTGGTCTGTACACTATTACATTAACTTAGAAGGCAAATGTGAATTCCTCTGGGGGGGGGGGGGGGGAAGGTTCCTCCTTACCCCTAATTTATTACAATGCATAAATAGACTATTGGACTTTGCTTCTCAAATTTAAAGGGAAACACACTTTTTTGAATTAATTTTGGCTATAATTTCAGCATATGATAAAGCCATCTCTCTGTCTGCAGGTTTATGTTCAGCATCTTCTAAAGAAAAACAAGGAAAATATCTGGAAGCTGATAAGTGAAGAAAATGCTCATATTTATGTGTGTGGGTAAGTGTCTTTTATACACGACTGTGAAATAAGGGAAACGATAGCTTCTCCCTGGGTTTCTTCACTGATGACATTTTACATGCTCAGTCATTTATACCATTAGACATGTTGGAACATACCACAGGTTTCATTAGGGAACATTGTTATTGTTACTTGTTGGCTGCTTAGGTCAGACAGGGTTCTTGGTTTCCATGCATTAAAGATGTGACCCCTGTGGATGCTAAATGCCATGCTGTTACTTTTGCTTGCTTTTTATATCCACTTGCTGTATCTCTTCTTTCTATTGGATAACCTGGAACCATTAATGTATTAAATATATTGAAACCTTCATAGACTGTGGCTCTTGCGAGCTCACAATTGATTCACAAGACTGTTTTGTACTCTGTAATGTAGTATTTAACTTGTACACATCCCCTTTGTAAAGGGCTACAGAATATTATAGCACTATATAAATAAAGATTATTATTATTTATATCCAATTTTATTATTTTGGAAGCTCCCAGACTCCAGTAATTTGATGAGGTATTTTACTGTTGTCCTGAAATCTTCTCTTATAGATAGTTCTTTAAGAGCCACAACAGCCCATTACTAATGATAATAACCATCATAATCATATGTCAAATAAAATATACTTCTCTGAGCTTAACGCCCATAAAGGCTATGTCTACCATTGCAGCAATTCTGCTTTACAGCAGCGGTCCCTGCACATGTGATGTCAGTGTTTGTAACCAACTGGCCAGTAACATGTTAAACAGAATAATTGTATTAAAAATTTTTTTTTTTTTAATGACAGTCTGTACTTGCAGATAAAACTCTCAATTTCACACACAAGACATACACAAGTTAGGAGTGCTTGGTCACCATCTGTGTGCAGTCAGTTTTTTACTGATACATTGTTATAGACTTTTCCATTAAAACTGCTTTATTTTGGTGCCACCATAGGTGCACATTCAGGCTACAGAGGTCGATTTACGGTATATAACATTGAATCGACAAGAGATATAAACCCAAAATGATCCAGAAGGAGACAGGTTTACATGGTGTTTATACTTGGTGTAAATTCTCTTCAGTCCATGGCTCACCATATTGATTGGCTTTTATATTTTCTCTACAGTGATGCCCGTAATATGGCCCGTGATGTGCAGAACACTTTCTATGACATTGTTGAAGAATATGGTAAGATGGAGCACAGTCAGGCAGTGGATTACATCAAGAAACTAATGACCAAGGGCCGCTACTCCCAAGATGTGTGGAGTTAATCTACTCAAAGCCTGCTACAAGAGGACTGTCTAGAGCTACTGTTGGAGACCTGCATGAGCCAGTTTACATTAATCGAATAGACCATTTCTTTAGGAATTCTAATAAAAGATGCAGGAACCTGTTGTAGAACTGTTCCGAATATAATCCTCTCAGATAATGTTATCAGATGGGCCAGTCAAAAAGCTGCCCTGTCCAATAGGCTATTCATAGTCAATCAGTGTGATGCAAATGGACTTTTATCATAGTAGTAATTTTTTTTTTCGTCAAAGGATGTGCACATAAGCAAAAATCAGATCTTTGTTATTTCATGTTGTTGTGGGTTTTTTTCTCTTGCCCTGAGTGTGGAGAGTTCAAGTCTCGCTTGAAGTACAATAAGGAACAGAATTCTGAACATGTTGGGTCTACAGTTTTCTATACACATTACACTATTTTCATATCATGTGGCTGCTTTCTATTATGTATCGGTTATCATTCAACAATGTATATTCTACGTTGATGCATCTAATGTATTTTAACTTTTTATACTATTTTCACTATTTACAATTTCACTATAAAATATACAATTCTTTGTGTGCGGCATTACAAATGGTTACATATGAAGCCATTTCATCTAGATGGGCTCCCATTATTTGATGTAGAATGGCAACCTTCTATTTGTAACGCCCCAGCCTCTACAATAAATCAAATCTAAAGGAATGTACAGGAAAAGCTGTTGTATTTTGTGCCTTAACTAAAGTTCCTATAGGACTCCATCAGGGGATATTGTTACATTACCATATGTAATTAAAGAGTACATTACCTGTGCAAATGTCATAGCAGCTTCCCTGGGCAGTAGAGTATTATCTACCGTACTCATTTCTCTTGGGATGTAAGATAGACATCCGCCTTGAGCTATGAAGCCAATAGATATGTATGAGTACTGTGATCAAGGGTATACAACATGACTTGCAGAGCTGCATTGACCTCTAATTTCATACAAATGCCTCTTCATTCCAATCCTTGATTCTACAGATATATAATGCAATCCATACTGTTTTCCTAGGTTAGCTTTTGTAAGCAATTATTCCAGAATGCAAGCAGTTGTAGATACCCCGCACTTTATTTATTTATTGCATAATAATTTGCAATCGGAATAGTTCTGGATGATCTTTTAATCCTCATTTGCCAGAGATTGTCTTGAAACAGTTTGCTGTTCAATAACTTGTTACTTTCGACAATTTCCCAGCAGTAATATAAGTTGTTTGTAAATGGCTCTTCTGCAGTGTGGTGGACATCATTGGTTAATGGAGAAATTACAGGACCTCTTGGTTGAAGGGTAAAAATATTTGGGTTTTTTATTTTTCTTTTCATTTAGGCTGCATTCACACTTGTCCCAATGTTGGTCCGTGTATCTTGTGTATAAATATACACACTGGGTGGGTTCATAGGTGATGCACAGACCAGAATATGTGGTGTTATGAATGCAGCTTCACAAAGTTGGCATCATTTTATTAGTGTTGTAGCCGGTCATCTGTTCTGATGTTCATCTTGTCACAATAAAGAAAGATTCATCTGTTAGGGATATTTCCTGATCCCAGACAGACATAGGCAGGGTAGGTGTAGGCTGCATTGCAATTTATCACCAATGTTTTTGTGCTTTGTAATGTATGTCCAATGTTCCATCTTAAAATCTTTTTTGTTTCCCTGTGTGCATTGTGCTTAAAGGAAGTCTACACCCTCCAACAACCGCTATGATCTGTTACCAGTTTGTTGCAGTGAAATGTAATGTGATTTCTGTACATTTATTATTTCTGTGCTCTGGTTGCTAAGGACACAACCTTGGTGCAATGACTCATTGAAATATGGACTAGAAAACTACATAATGGATAGAAATAATAAAGGTATATGTGCATTTCTCTACAACATGCTGCAGATAACATGGCTATGGTGAGGTGTTATACTGCCTTCAATATATTTTCCTTTTCATAATAAGCTTTTAATAAAATTGTTAATGATTGTAAATAATTTTAAATATGCATTAACCATTGAAATAAAATATACATCTTAAATTTATTCTGATAATCTGACTTGTTTGTCTCACATTTTTTTGCTTGACTCGCATCAAATAATAATTGTTTCATTATAATACCCAGTTTCAAGTGCCTCCTGTAGTTGTACTATGGTGCAAAAGAAGTGGGATGTTTTCGTTATCTGCTCTCCCTTCCCCCTTACTGTGACCTACTGTACAATCTTTATTTTATCTTCTTTTCCAGCAGAAGTCATGAAGGGTATGTAGAGCGGGTTACATTGCTTAGTATGTAGCATAGAAAAAGGTGAAGTATTTCATTTTGGTTTCAACCTCCTTTGTATTGTAATATCATATTTTGTGACGACATATTGCCTTTTCTGTACTTATTTTACATCTGAGCAAAGGGATGTTTAGGTTCCCTTTTTATCTGTGATGATAGTTTTCCTTTAAATTCCCCCATGTGTTAGATTTGCATCACCTCTATATGCCTCTTGCTGCCTTTGCTAAAGGTAAAGAACAACTGGGAGGGTTAGTCAGCTCTGAACTGTTCAGAAAATTCAATAAGACCCTGAACAAGGGGTCTGGACACTGGACCTTATTTATAGAGGGACTCTTTTACAAATAGGGGAGTGGCTTGGGTGAAAGTGGGTGTGACCAAGGCTGCACCAAAATGAGCCGTTAGTAATGTATGTGCTTGTCTAGCTGGTTAATGAACCAGTTAATGGTCAGTTTCTGCAAGTTTCTAACTAGAAAACACTAGTATTTTGCTGCAGAAAAAATTCTTTAAAATCTAAAAGTACATATTTCCCCAATGGATCTACATGTTTTGAACTACACACATTTAGTTCTTAATCATAATCTCGGGGAATACAAAAAGGAACACCTTGTGGAGCGGTTAAATATGACGTTCAATGCATGCATTTTAAAACGCTATACCACAGCAAAAAAAGTG
This sequence comes from Engystomops pustulosus, assembly GCF_040894005.1. Taxonomy (NCBI): domain Eukaryota; kingdom Metazoa; phylum Chordata; class Amphibia; order Anura; family Leptodactylidae; genus Engystomops; species Engystomops pustulosus. The sequence continues at coordinate 128,568,073 of NC_092412.1, read as the reverse complement.
CCTTATAAAATACCCGTATATACTCGAGTAAAAGCAGAGGCCTCAAATTTTACCACAAAAACCTGGGAAAACCTATTAACTTGAGTATAAGCCTAGGGTGGGAAATGCATTGGTCACAGCCTCCACAGTGTATAGCCTGCCAGACCCTGCCCCCTAGTATATAGCCAGCCACCTACCCCAGTATATAGCCAGCAGCGGGGGAAGCTGGAAAGCTGAGGTTTTGAGATTTTTTTTTTTTTTTTTTTTTTACTGAAGTATAAGCAGAGTTTGGGTTTTCAGCTGAAAAACTAGGTTTATACTCGAGTATATATTGTAGCTGTTAACATTTGCATTCACAAAAATGCAATAGTGTGCTAGTGCACATGCTAACATTGTGTTAACAGTTTGGTAAATACAAAGGTTAACAGAAATTTTATTATGCAAATCTCTTCAGCTGTGGTGTTGCAATTTATAACGCATGTGTTAAATGCCACGTGTTACCGTACCCTAAAGTGGAACAAGTGTAAACGCATATATTGCTCATCCCAATTCTTCTAGAGAAAATAACAATACAAGGAAAAATAAATATAATCGGAAAAATAAACATTCACTTGCAAAATAGACAGACACACACTTCAATACAAATACATGATGCCAGTTCTGTTATTTAACCCTCTAGGTCTAGTATCCAGATTTAAGATCCACAGTGCCTCCCAATTCTGTACTTTGTGGTTTCTATCTCCACCTCTAGGGGTAGAGGTTAATTACGGTACTATTAATGTAGACCGGTTACCATCATGTATGCAATGAACATCCTTCTCTTCACCCCGCCAGATTAACATGAAAGGGTTAAGAGTATTATATAATGTTCTTTCTTCCCACCAAGAAACATAAATATTTGGTAGCGATGGTAAAAGACAAGTGCCCATCGGGCATCCTTAAACCTGTAGGTAATTGCCTTTTGTTAAATGGAAAAAAATTATCTGTTAGCAAAGTATGTGTAACTACCAGGATATATCTGCATCATACGTTGTGTACTTTAACATGTGATGTTCCAACACTAACAAATCCTTATCATGTGGTATACATCACACATCACCCACAGACATCCAGTCTGTCATGGCTTTCAACTCTTCTTTTGTGTCTTGTAAAAAGCATGGCATTTTTTTTTTTAACAATAAGATGGAGATGTGAATCTAGCCAAGTACCAAGTCTTTATCTGGCATAGGGGCAGGAGACATCCACCCTTATGCATCTTAAGCAATGCATGAAATTCAGAACATATGGGTGAATCTGAAACAAGAAAATCAGCTTTCTCTGTGTAAAACCCCACTGGACAGTATCTTCTGTTTTACATTATGAGCCTACATTTACACAACCATTGGGGGACGTATATACGGCCGCCAATGGGCGCGTGGAACAGTACGGAGCAGTATGGCGGCACTATACTCTGGGAAAAGAGAGTACATGCCTATCCTTCCCCAGTACTCACTCACTCCCTCCTCTCCTGTGAACTGACGCAGCGGGCACACGTTCGTGTGAATGTAACAATGCATTATAAACCTTTGTATCCTCCAACATTTGCATAATACATTTCTGATAAGGGTCACTGTCCATGACTATAACGGAGCCCCCTTTCTCTGCCAAACTGACAGTTACATATGGATTTTCCTTTAAATCTTTAATTACCACTTGTTTCATTGTCATATTATTTTGCTGGCAATAGCAATGCAAAAGGAAAAACAGGTGCGCTCGCCACCAAGTGCTCAGTCCGAGAGAGAGAGTTCCACTTTCGTAGTCGAATGCAAACTGAAGGGAAAAAGTTGATTGGCACTCAAACTCCATTAAAATGTTCAGCTTTATTCATCCAGAATGAGACAATGTATAAGAATAAGATGCAATAGGCTTGTAAATGTGACGCGTTTCAGACCCCTAGGTCCTTAATCCCCCATGTCCCTGGGTGTTGAGGACGGTCTGATAAACCAAGCAAGCCGGAAGTGAAAGTTTCCTCACAGGTGCCAGGCAATCAGCACGTCACGTATCATTCTCGAGGTACAAGAAAATACAAAAAAATAGTATTGAGACCTTTAGGGGAAATACAATCTCTTATTAGAATCTAGTGCCCTTCTCGGTTTAACAGTTTTCTTCTTAAATCTCCTCCTCTTATTGGGTTTAACCCTTTCAATGCCGCTAAAGTAAAAACCTGTGAGATCACCATGATGTTGGGAATGAAAATGTCTAGCAGCATTGGAAGGGTTTCTGGCATGGTTCAGTACATTGAAGTGTAGTATAAAATCTATAAAATACAAAAGGCTGGTAAGCCGGGCTATATCAGCGAGCTGTAGATAGTCCTGCCCTTTTTCATGCATAAACAGCCTGTAGGTTACAATTCGCTCCATGACCCATCTTCTACTCAGCCAGCAGGCACTGTTATAAATAAGCAGACAATTATACTGTGCCTGAACCTCAAGTAGTGCTTGAAACTGTCGAAAATCCAGAACAAGTCACAAAAATGGTATAGTTCGTTGTGGCTCGTCTTTGAGGATATCTGCAAACGTTTTGGTGATTTCACTGGCACAAAGAGCTTCTTAATGTAAAATACAATGGAACCGACTTCATGTTTGGTTTCTTTAACAAACGGTATAAAACCCCTTGAAGCTCACATGATCTCTCTCTCATGACGTCACCAACAGCATAACCTAAAATGACTGCTAGTGTGTGATTATTTATATCTGTGCTTTCATCAAAGTACATGGAGTAATACATAAAGGGTGACATTACAACATGAGGTATAACACCACCACCACCACACACTCAGAGTGGGTTTACAACAACCTTGTAACAATTATAATACAATATACATTCACCAAATGCAAATTTGTTTCAAAAACAATGTCTAGAATGTGTCAAATTCAATCTTGTTATGTATACAACACTTCAGCTATAAATACACTGTTAAAAAAACAAACAACTCAATGTACCCCCCACGATAGCAGAGATGTCAGTCCCAGTATCTGACCATTCTTATCCTGTGCATTTACAAAGAGGAGGGGCTGGGGGGGGGTTATGCTAATCTTCTATTATAGTGTCCAATCAGCAGGTAATATCAGAAAAAGATTTGATTTCTCTGTGCTCATTTTAAGGCTATGTTCACACACAATTTTCTAATATTCTATTTACATTGCGTTCACAATGCATAAACACAATGTTATGAAATTGTGATATAAATGCCATGTAAATGCATATTTGCTGTCAAAGCAAATGCGATGTTACAGCAAATACAATGTAAATGCAAAGACAATAACATGATGTTAACTGTATGTGAACGCAGATGTGATGAAAACTTAAGTGTAATGTTACCGCAAAAGCGATGTGAAAGTATTTACATTACATGACGTTTACATTGTGTTTGCGCTTACATGGCATTTGCGGCTTAAATGTGGTTTGCAGCACATTTGTGTTTGTGTGCTATTTTTTTAAGCCCTCGGAAGGGGCTTTTATAGATGCACCAAAGAAAACTTGTAAAAGGAAAAAAAAATGTCAAAATTGAAATTGTCCTCCGTAATACACACACAAATATTAATAAATGTTTCATAAAAAAATATCTAATTTCCTAGTAAAAAATCCTATTATACATTCATATTCATTATAAATGTACTATAAATTACAAAAAAAACACTTTTTTCCCCACTTTTAACCCCTACTAAAACTAAAAGATGAAAAAACTCTTTAGACCTTTATTATGTCTTAATTAGCCCTATATGTCGCAAAAAAAAAAAAAAAAAACAGCACAAAAATTTTTTTTAAGCAAGCTCACACAAAAAAGGAAGTTATGGCCCTTACCGACACGCGCCGTGTCCCGGTGCATGGAGAGGGCTCACAGGATGAACCCTCTCCATAGCTGGTAAGTCTTTGCTGCATATTGCAGCACCCATATTGTAACACCCGCGATCAGTGTTAGCACGGATCGTGGGTGCTAGGTCGTCGATCGCGGATGTCAGCGTTGCTGCTTCAAAAAGATGGTGACGTCATCGGGGAGCGGCAATCCATCGCCATGACAGCCTCGGGTCTTCCGAAGACCCGAGACTGTCTCGTTTTAACCCTTTCATTACAATGTGCTATCAGCACGTTGTAATGAATGAGGAGGAAAATCCCCTTATACTGCCATACTGTAGTATGGCAGTATATGTTAGGATCGATCAAACAACCTAGGGTTAAAGTACCCTAGGGGGGTCTGAACAATAGTAAAAATAAATAAATAAATAAATATATATTTTAAATAAAACCTAAAAATTCAAATCACCCTCTTTCCCTAGAACTGATATAAATATAAATAAAGTTAAAATCATAAACACATTAGGTATAGCCGCATCCGAAAATGCCCGTTCTATCAAAATATAATAACTTTTTTAATTGCGTTTAACCGCGTAATGGAAAATAGTGCCCAAAGTCGAAAATGGCACTTTTTTGCCATTTTACAAAATATAAAAAATTCTATAAAAAGTGATTAAAAGGTCGTACAGTCCTAAAAATTGCAGTATTGAAAACGTCATCGAAAGTCGCCAAAAATGACACCACCCACAGCTCCGTACACTGAAGTATGAAAAAGTTTTTAGCGCCAGAAGATGGGGTTTTCATTGCATTTGCAGTATCAGTTTGAGCTGACATTCTGTTCCTATGAATCGCAGTTCTGTACACCTACAAGATGGTACTATAATTAAAAATCCGGAAGTAAGTTTCTGTTAAATTTGAATTTTACATGTGCCAAATAGCTAGTCACCTGCTTTTGACTCTTGTCTTTCTTTATGATTCTAATATTATGCTAATAAATAAAAGATTTTCTTATAAATACGGGTGTATCTTAACCACTTTACATCACATGTCGGTTAACGATGTATGGAACTCGTGGGCCAAGCACGATCCAAAGACAACAGGCAGGCACTGAGCACTACTGGTAACCCCTTAAGTGCCACCATGAAAAGCGATGGTGGCACTTACATGATGGCGCCCCTACTGACATTGGTGTCTGTTCTGTGGCTGATGTAGCAGGATCTGTAAAAGAGCCCATTGACAACAGGTTCTTTTACAGATCCAGTAAATTTACAATATACTGCAATACTGTAGTGTTGATGTATATTGTATAAGTGCTCAGACCCCCTAGGGTTAAAGTACCTAGAAATACCCCATAAAAGAAAATAGTGCCCAAATTTCAGAAATGCCACATTTTTTGTCCCTTTGCCAACACATAAAAAATTAAATAAAAAAGTGATTAAAAGGTTTTATTGTGGCAGATATGAAAAAGTTATTATTGCCGGAAATTGGAAAAGGAAGATTTTTTTTGTACAAAAGTTTTTAATTTTTTTTAAACCAATTAAAACCAAATAAAACATATAAAAATGTTGTATCCCCCATAATTGCACCAACCCAAAGAATAAAGAACAGGTGTCATTTCGAGCGCACAGGTAACGCCGGAAAAAAAGACCTATAAAAAAAAAATGTCATAGAAGTGTGCTTTTGGGAAATTCACTGCATTTGGAATATTTTTCCTCTTCCCAGTACATGGCATGAAAAATTAAATATATAAATATACAAATATACATTAAATATAAAAAGGACAAAAACAAGCCCTTATAAAGCTCTATACACAAAAAAAAACAAAATTATTGATTTTTAAAGAAGGGGAGCAAAAAACAAACATGAAATTAAAAAAAGACATTGGCGGGAAGGGGTTAAGAAAGAAGATAGGTGTTAAAGAATGAATATATTACTCTGTAGAAGCTTCCGGCCATAGAATTGCGCTGTAACCTGCCAGGAACTTGCGCAGGTTATAACGAATGCATAAAATTATATATGATGTGGCACCGAAAACTTTTTCTCCCAATCCTTGACACTTTTATAAAAAACAAGACAATCCAAATCAGTTATGTAAAGAGTATTGATTTATTATCCAGTTGGTACAAACAAGGACGGAAGAAGTACAGGTCAATTAACAAAACCTGAGTGGCTGCTGTGAAGAAAACAATACAGACATTAGATATCATTGTTCATTTCCCTTTTAACATGGACAACCATAACTGGGTAGAATTGTCCTAATGGATGTGTTTCATTCAGTGGTGTAGTGTATGAAGACCATTAAGAAGTTTTAGAACTATTGCCATTTTTCAGGTCATCTTCTCTGTGTCATGTAAAACAGCCTATTAGGCTGATTAAAAGTGAGAGTTCATTGGAGTGTACAGTCATTGGAAGGATTTCCAGATCAAAACAGTGGCAAGGCTATGTTCCCCGATTGCCTACGTTGGCAAACTGGTATTACTCATCTTTCTCTTTCCCTTCTTTTTGTTTTTGAAACTTCTGTTGGACAACTCGGAGGGTGGTAAAGAAATTTCCCATGAAGTGAACAAGAAATGGTGCTCCACTCATAATAACCTGCAAATAAAACCATGAAATCAGTATCATAACACATATTAAGAGAGATATAGGGGCACATTTATCATAAACTGGTGCTAAGTGCACCAGAGTATGATGGTGCCCCTGCCCCCTGGAGGCCCCGGGAGTTCAAATGATAATAGCCTGTGGCAGTGAGCTGAGCATGGGAGGGAGAAAGAGAGGGGCTGAGAGAGGGGGAGGGCAATGAGTGAGGAGGAGCTAAGGAGGAATTGAGGAAAAGACAACCTGTGCCATTTGAGATACCCCTTCCCCTGGGACTCATCACACACTGCTGGCAAAGAGCCATATAACATTAAAGAAACAATTTTTAAAAAGCGCTGGAATTATGCAGATGCATCACACAGGCAATTTTTTAATATCAACATGCCAGAGGCTAGTGGAAACATCATCATGGAAAATTGACATAACAATGACTTAAAATTTCTGTACTTTCTGGGCAAAAGCTCTTTTTTTCAAATGTGAGGTGTCATTTTATGGGGTTATAACTGGAACAAACCCAGGTAATTTTGAGAATGTTTCCTTGTGACACATTGTACTTACAATATAAGTTGAAAAATATGGGTGAAAGGTCTTGCTTTTATTTTAATTTTTTTTTAAAAAACCCTGAAATTTGACTAAAATTATAAGCATTCTGCTTTTCAGACAGATAGTCATACCACTCAAATAACTGGATTAGTAACAGTTACTGAATGTCTTCTTTATGTTGGCATGGGTTTTTTAATCCATTATTTCTCTAGGATGTTATGAGGCTTAGAACAATAGATGTGATTTTTTCCATTTTCATTAAAATCACAAACACATACATTTTGAGGGACCTGCTCAGCTTTCAATTGACTTTTAGAGGGGTTAAAACAAAATGGAGATTCACTTAAGAAATTGTAGTTTTTGACATTTACAAGGGATAAAATGTCAAAATGCAATTCAAAGTTTGATACCCAATTTCTCCCAAGTATGCCAATACCCCATATGTGGCAGTAAACTGCTGTATGGGCACACGGCTGGGCATTGAAGGGAAGGAGCACTAATCAGAGCAGATTTGCATTTTAACTTTGCACAGGATATGAAATCTTATTTTTTTTAAAATAATTTGAGATGCTCTTTACAGATACTTTGGGGCGTCTTTATCTTGATAAGATTTTATTTACTTTTACTACACCCAGAAAGAGAAAATCATCATTTCTTGCTTTGGATTTTAAGCATTTCTTTTTAAGGCCTTTTCACCATAAAAATAATGTTATTTAATACCTACGATTACGGTAATATCTCTATAAAAAATTTTTTTTTTTTGTAATATTTGTCTAGTTGTGCTGGTTAAGAACAAAACAAAAATGCATTTGTTTTTGCATTGGCATCTTTTGAGAGGCATAACTTTTCATTAGTTTTCAGTTGGCAGAGCTGGTTGAGGGTTTATTTTTCTTGAGAAGAGTAGTTCTTTTCAGTTGTATCATTTTGCACAGAACTTTTTTGATACATTTTTAGAAAAAAATTTTTGTGAAGGGGTTTGTGGAAATTATTTTTTTCATCAGGTTTTTTTTTTGCCGTTCACTAGATCATTAGGTCAAAATATGAAATCTTGATGACAGTTTACATTTAACTACGCCAAATCAATCATTCATAATTAGACTATCGAAGCTGAAAAGATAAATCCCACATCAAACATTTACTAAATGTTTCTTCTCATTGAAAGGCTATAAACGAGCAGCAGAAGACTGTCCTCTCCAGGATAAGTAGACACATTACCTGCCACTCCTTGCACTCTGGATGCCTTGCTAATTGGAAGAGGGTGATGGCATTATAGAGCTGCCAGAACTGCAATAAAAACACAGCATATCTATTAAAACCTCTGGTTTAGAGACACAAACACTTATTTTCTTCTGTACCCATATCAATTTAGAAACTTAGGAGAACCCAATAATTCCACTCTGACTCGGATGTCCTTACTCACTTGCCACTAAAGATGCTAATAATGGAGTGGGCAGTTATATCAGGATTTGCAATAGCATCTATCGGATACTTGTGCAGAGTGTACTGGAGGAAGTATACTCAGCCCACATGGTTTCTTTTCTGAAATTGAGGTTTTCAATTTTTGAAATCTCTTGAACCTACTATATATATTCAACACCTTGTTTTGCAATGGTAGGAAATGCCTACCTTTTATAAGAGTGGACAATGAAGAGAACTCTTTTGAGAATATGGTATTGATGAACATCACATGAATGGTATTTATAATACAGGGGTTCCCTGACTTAAAGGGAAAATGACACCACATTTTTCACAAATACAGGTAGTGACAGGTTCCCATAGAGCCCTAGTAACTTACTGACACCTTTCTTTTAGCTAAAAATGATTCCCCTGAGATCCCCACATATTCAACTTTATAGTTTTACCTGGTATCTTAGCACGGCTACAGAGAGTCGAGGTGGATGTGGCCTCCTCGGCTGAATCCAACAACTCCTCTCCATCCTAGCTCTGTATGCACTTGTAATGTCATGTGACAATTATAAAATATACCAGTTCCTACTTACATACAAATTCAACTTAAGAACAAACCTAAAGAGCCTATTTTGTACTCTGCCTGTATATAAAAATATCTAAAAAATTAAAAGATGGTAAACCAATTTGTATGATACATCAAATAAGCTCCATTAAATATGCCAAAATAAGTTTTTATGCATGCCACTAATTCATGTGCTGTATGGCCACACTGAAATGATTTGAGATGTCTATGGATGTCATATAAAGTCATAAATGGTATCATAAAATGAATATGCGCAACATCACTTTGATGACAAAGTCTTCTTCAGGAGTCATCTTCTTCCCTGACCGACATCACTTATGACATAGTAAATGGATGTCATGTGATCATTTCTAATAATAATAATAATTCCTTTATTTATATATCGCACACAGATTACAAAGCACTGCACAGAGCTTGCCAAATCGGTCCCTGTCCCCAATGGGGCTCACAATCTTTTCAACCTACCAGGATGTTTGGGAGTGTGTGAGGAAACAGGAGGACCCGATGGAAAGCCACGCACACACAGAGAGAATATACGAAATCTTTGCAGAAGTTGACCCTGAGCTTGAACCCAGGTCCCCAGCGGTGCAGGGCTGTAATGCTAAGCCACCATGCCATATGATATATAATGCAATCTAATATATATATTATTTGATCTAAATTTGATCAAATTTTATAAAAGCTTTATCACATATTTGGTAGAGGGTTGAAAGTTTATTTTCTTATAGTTCAACTCATGTTTATTTTTACACTAGAGATCAAAATTGCACTCAATTTACTAAATACCAAGGTCATAGTGTAGTTGTATCTGAATACATACACACATTAGTAAAATAGTAAAAGTATTTTATACTTATTTCAAAAATTGTATATATTCTAATACACAGAATAAAAATGTAAATGAGATTATAGTAAAAGAACACTGATCAAAACACTTTCAGATACGTGCAAATTATTGGTGTAAATCTGGCACCTGGTGCCAATTATCTGTCAAACCCTCTTTATCTGGAAGCCTAACTTTCCAAAAATGAAGTGCTGTTCCAAAGTGGGTAGTTTCCGATTTTAGAACTTTACACAAACCGTCCTGGATTTGGCGCCACAGTCCCGTTTTTTTGCCTCTGCCCCGCTGTCCCAGATATTCCCTCCAGATCCGGCACTGGCTGGGGTTGTCTCGGCTCTGTGTTCCGCCTAGTATATACTTTCGAAGCCAGGACTAGGAGAACTGAATGGCTTATACAGACATCGGGCAGCGAATCCTTTTGAGAGATGTGTCGGGTTAGCGCAAAGCAGGGACCACGGCATCAGGGAAATATCACCATCTGTCCATATATGGTCTCCACACCTCCCAGGGCTTCCTCAGACACAAGGGGGCACATTTACTAAGGGTCCGCGGATCGCATTTTCGTCGGGTTTCCCGACGATTTCAGTGTTGCGCTGCATTTAACAGGGGTTTTGGTGCACGCGATCGGATTTTGGCGCATAGGCGCTGGCTTTCACGTGTCACAAATTGGGAGGCGGGCCATCGGACTATCTGCAGATTCTCACAACGCGTGGGATTTAACATTGCAAATTGTGTCGCAAGCCATGCACTCACATACACCAGGAGGAAGAAGGTGAACACCAGCAGACCTCCGTGAGGAAGCGACACATGCAGGATGTCAGGCGCACGATGTTGGTGAATTGCACCCGACTTCATCATCGTCGGACCGCCCGGATTGGGGATCGCGACAGGACCAGGTAAGAAAATGTGCCCCAAGGTCTTTATTTAATTCAATTAAATACATTTATACCCAGCCAGGGATTTGAATAAAAAACCTCTACAGTCATGGCCAAAAGTTTTGAGAATGGCACAAATATTATATTTTCACATGATCTGTTGCCCTCTGGTTTTTATGTGTGACTGTCAGATGTTTTTATCACAAAGAAATACAAGTGCAATCATATTATGAGTAACAAAAGCTTTATTTACAGTTAGAAGGACTTAATGCAGCAAGTCAATATTTGCAGTGTTGACCCTTCTCCTTCAGGACCTCTGCAACTCTCCCTGGCAGCTCTCAATCAACTTCTGGACCAAATCCTGACTGATAGCAGAGTTCTTGCACAATCAATGCTTGCATTTTGTCACAATTTGTTGGTTTTTATTTGTCCACCTGTCTCTTGATGATTGACCAAAAGTTCTCAATGTCATTAAGATTTGGGGAGTTTCCAGGCCATGGACCCAAAATCTCTATGTTATGTTCCCTGAGCCATTTAGTTATCACCTTTGCTTTATGGCAAGGTGCTCCATCATGCTGGAAAAGGCATTGTTGATCACCAAACTGCTCTTGGACGGTTGGGAGAAGTTGCTCTTTGAGGACATTCTGGTATCATTCTTTATTCATGTATGTGTTTTTAGGCAAGACTGTGAGAGAGCCAATTCCCTTGGCTGAGAAGCAACCCCACACATGAATGGTTGCAGGATGCTTTACAGTTGGCTGGTGGTATCGCTCGCCTTGTCTTCTCCGAACAAGCTGTTTTCCAGATGTTCCAAACAATCGGAAAGGGGATTCGTCAGTGAAAATGACTTTACCCCAGTCCTCAGTAGTCCACTCCCTGTACCTTTTGCAGAATCAGTCTGTCCCTGATGTTTTTTTCTGGAGAGAAGTGGCTTCTTTTCTGCCCTCCATAACACCAGGCCTTGCTCAAAGAGTCTCCGCCTCACAGTGCGTGCAGATTCACTCACACCTGCCTGCTGCCATTCCTGGGAAAGCTCTGCACCGCTGATCCCGAAGCTGAAACACTTTTAAGAGACGTTCCTGGAGCTTGCTGGTCCTTCTTGGGTGCCCTGGAGCCTTTTTGGCAACAGTGGAACCTCTCTCCTTGATGATGTGATAGATTGCTGACTGAGGTGCAATCTTTCTAGCTGCGATACTCTTCCCTGTTGGGCCAGTTTTGTGCAGTGCAATGATGACTGCACATGTTTCTTTAGAGATAACCATGGTTAACAGAAGATGCTAAGCACCAGTCTCCTTTTAAAGTGTCCAGTGGTGTGATTCTTACTTAATCATGACAGATTGATCTCCAGCCTTGTCCTCATCAATACCCACACCTGTGTTAATGGAGCAATCACTGAAACGATGTTAGCTGCTCCTTTTAAGGCAGGCCTGCAATGAAGTTGAAATGTGTTTTGGGGAAAAAGTTCATTTTCTAGGCAAATATACTGACGTTGCAATTAATTGCTGTTAAGCTGATCACTCTTTATAACATTCTGGAGTATATGCAAATTGCCATTATAAAACCTGATGTAGTAGGCTTTGTAAAAATTAACATTTGTACCATTCGACCATTGTACCAAATACGACCTCTGATAAAATCGAATCGCTGCTGTCCTTGAGGCTGCAAGTCATGTCAATCCACGTTTTAAAAGAAATGCAGACCTTTAGCTAAACCGACCAGTCCAAAACAGTGACATTACAACGTGGAATGAATAGGTGATTTTATTTACAAGGGTCATGTTGTCCCAGGTTCTAAATTGATAGACTTGATACGCAGTACGACTCAAAGCCACAAACATAATTCCTACTGGTTGGGACAAAATATTAAATATTACCCTCTAGTTGTATTCAACTGTTGTATTGAAATTCAACTATGGGAGAGAATCTGGAAGAATTAAAAATGTCAAACAGCGATCCATCCAGATCATTCACAATTACACGCAGTGGGCAGTCTAGTCCAACTGCAGCAACAAGAAGAACACAGGGGAGTTTACCCTTATTACAAACTACACGGCTAACACTGTAAATATATTGGTCTCTGTAAATACTGATGATGTTAATGAACGGTGTATTGTATAATGATGTATATATTTTGTTCAATAAAGTTCTTGAATTTTGAAGCATCTACCCATGTTCTTTTTCTTGGTGAATGTGTTTGGACATGTTGTGTGTGGAAATGTCTGGACATGTTGGGATGTGACTAGTACACATCAGCATTTCAATCAGGATTACATTTATACACGAATGACTACATCAACACACTAAATGCCCTAGAAGTTTATTTGTGTGTGTGTGTGTGTGATTACGTCATGTGTACATGTTGGAACATGACTAGTACTATGAGGATGGGTCTGCTACAGATCCCATCACAGCAGTCCGGATTAAATTCATATTAAAATGTAATGTCAGATACAACATTTGAGTTAAATGATAACATCAACGGTAAGATTAAAAATACAGATGATGTTGAACATGATACAATGTAGTTAGTATCAAGAACCATAATCAAGTGTAATTCTGTTGGTATACATACTAATTTCAGTGTTCACCCTACAAAATGTGATATTTAAATTTTCATATCACTACGGCCAGTCTCCAGGTAACGTTCAAGATAGGTTCTGTAGGTTTGTTCTTAAGTTGAATTTGTATGCAAGTAGGAACTGTATATTTTACAATTGTAACCCCAGCCACATTTTTTTCGGTCTCTGTGACAATTTTAAAAATGTTGGGTTGTCATAAGAACCAGAATTAACAATAAGCTTTATTGCAGACACATTTGATAAGTGTTAAAGCTGTTTATTGTAGCCTAAGGCTAAAGTACAGTAGATTACTAACATCCTGAGGTCCGTTTGTAACTAGGGGTCGTATGTAAGTCGGGTGTTCTTAAGTAGGAGACCACCTGTATTTCTATAGAGGTAGGTCACAAATATAAATACACAAATACTACCCCCATCCACTGAGGAACACTACCCCCATCCAGTGAGGGACACTACAGCCATACAGTGAGGAACACTACCCCCATACAGTGACGGACACTACCGCCATACAGTGACGGACACTACCGCCATACAGTGACGGACACTACCGCCATACAGTGACAGACACTACCGCCATACAGTGACAGACACTACCGCCATACAGTGACAGACACTACCGCCATACAGTGACGGACACTACCCCCATACAGTGACGGACACTACCCCCATACAGTGACGGACACTACCCCCATACAGTGACGGACACTACCCCCATACAGTGACGGACACTACCCCCATACAGTGACGGACACTACCCCCATACAGTGACGGACACTACCCCCATACAGTGACGGACACTACCCCCATACAGTGACGGACACTACAGCCATACAGTGAGGAACACTACCCCCATACAGTGACGGACACTACAGCCATACAGTGACGGACACTACAGCCATACAGTGACGGACACATAAAGGGGCAATATGAAAGATTGTTGAATCCAATTTGGGTTCGTAGGGCACAGTGTGTGTTGTGGGGTGGAGTGGGGGTTGAGGGAATAGCAAAGTTACAGGGAATCAGGCAGGTGAATTTGCCATCAAATCACCACATATGACAGGTCTGTGGCCACATATATAGAAAGCTCTGGGCACCTGTGCCATGCTGTCAGTGAGGGTAGTGTGGTGCACCCCAGGGTCACTGGCAGCATGGCACAGCAACAAGAGATCTGGGCCAAGGGCAGTATATATATATATGGCCATGAATAGCTGTCACACAGGGCAGTTTGGGACACTAAACAATAAGGACCTATAGTTGTTTAGTGTCCCAAAGCTGCCTGCCTGCTGCCTGTGACATACACACAGAGCAGCTCCAGCCCTCCTCTCTCCTCCTGCTGCACTTATCTTTACTTGGAGCTGGCTGATGCAGTGTACTCCGGCAGTCCTGTCTCTCTCCTTGTTTTCCCGGGCTGAAGGGGGAGTGGAGGAGGGGGAGGGGCGGGCACTGACGTAGCCTTCAGTGAGAGAGAGCGATCAGCAGCTTTTCCTGCCTGCCGGGAGTTGTAAGGATTTATGTATAAACGGCAGGGGAGATGGTGTGGCACGCGTGCCATAGGTTCGCCACCACTGACCTAGGTTATTACTGGGGAGATGGAGGGGTAAAGGAATGCCATTATGCCAGAGCTAAAGCGGTGTGGTACCTGTCACTTTGCCGGAAGGGGGACAGTTTACAGAAATATTTGTACGCTTCACTACTCATCTACATGAGCTTTTAGTCTAACTTTCCACTACTGACATTTTTCTTACACCGACTGGACATGTGTATTTCGGTTTTGTGTAAACCATTCAAATTTGATTTTGGAAATTTGTGCATATTCCCCTTATCCAAAAATACTACAATAATCACAACGTATTTCACCACTATGCAGATACTTACTTGGCCAAAGAAAAGGAATGGTAAAAGAAAGGTCAATCCCCTCCACATCCATGACTGAAATCCCTCTGAAACATGTAAATCGTAGAAACAGATTTTTATAACAAGAAATTTAAAACAGCACTACCAGAAAAAACATTTATATGCTTTACCTCCCTTTTTTCCTGTACGTGATTAAAGAGAACCAGCAGAAACTGACCTATTAAAATACTATACTAAAACCGGTATGTTGTAAAGCAGGCTTTTTTAACCTTGAAAATTGAATGCTGACAATGTAACCGTCATTCTGAACAAAAAAAACTAAAATACATAATTCTGCTCCAGGTGTCCCTGCAACCAGGGCTTCCAGCTCTCAAAAAACTACAATTAGCAAGATGGAGGGGCGGGGCCTGCCTCCTGTCACCTCATCACAAGCGCCTGCTGCTGACCAATGACACCAGAGCTATCTATCAATGCATATCCTATCTATCTATCCATCTATCTCATATCTATCCATCCATTTATCTCCTATCTATCTATGTATCTATCTATCTATGTACGGTATCTATCTATCTATCTCATATCATAGATATATCTATGTATCTATCTCTCTCCTATCTATCTATCTATGTATCTATCTCTCTCCTATCTATCTATCTATCTATCTATCTATGTATCTATCTCTCTCCTATCTATCTCATATCTCTCCTATCTATCTCATATCTCTCCTATCTATCTATCTATCTATCTATCTATCTATCTATCTATCTATTCAGGTACCTACCTATCTATGTAAAACTTCAGCACACCACATGAGTGCACAGCACATGAAAGGAAAGCTTGGAGAGTGTTTCCTGCCACTTCCTTGTGTGAGGTGATGGAGGAGGGGGGGCTGCAGCTTGTGTCTGTGTGGATTATGTGTGTATATACAGGTGTAGGGGAAGCTGAGGAGAGATAAGTTCAGGTGCTTGGTTATTACATTAGTGAGGGCTTCTCCCTGCACATGACTGAGTGCAGGGAGACATGAGGTAATCAGCTGATTGCAGGGAGAGGGGGGCATGTCTTCTGTTCCGTAGTCTGGCTTCTTTATGAAGAAGGAATGTCCATAGTGACGGCTATCTGAGCAGTCACTGACATCTAGGGGAAGTCTACAGAATACAAGAGGAAGGAGCAGGATTCGGGTAACTAATCCAAGTGCTTAAAATTACCTGCCCTACAACATATCAAAAGTTTTTTGAAATGATGGCTACACTTTAAAGTCATAAAGGCAGATGGAGATTTATCATCACCTATGGTTTCTCTTAGTCTTTAAAAATAGTATGTCTCAACGGAGACAAAACTTCTCTACTTCTTTAATTATGCGCCAGATCAATCACCTAAGGCAGTGGTGGCAAACCTGTGGCACAGGTGCCAGAGGTGACACTCCGAGCCCTCTCTGTGGGCATCCAGGCCATTACCATAGCACAGAGCTCGCAAGACAGGACCTTCACCCTTCAGTCCCAGGCAGCCTAGGATATACAGTGCTCAGTGCTATGTTAAAGCAACTTATCCATGGCTGCCTGTAACTGCAGGAGGTGTGAATCATAGCCGGAATATCATTGGAGCTCCTGCTATGGGCCCCACGATGGTACCTGTTCAGGGGACCCTGGAGGGAATATACAATGGTAATCCAAATTTCTGCTCCTTCTTTCTACTGTATTGAAGTCCTCTGGATACTGATACAAGTGAAAGCTGTGACAGACCAGGGAATATTAAGTTACTGCTTAATTGCTGAAAAATAAGTGTGTTTTGCTTATAGTTTGGGCAGCCGGTCTCTAAAGGGCTTGCAATTACTGACCTAAGGGATTGCAAAGGTTCTGCTGAGTGTTTCAAGAATAGATTCCTGATGATAATACTGTGCTAGACAATGCAGCTTATTTACTGAGGGTCCCACGGCCGCATTTCCGACAGGTTTTTCCAACGGGATTGTGTTGCACGCGATCCGATTTTGGCGCATTGGCACCAGCTTTCATGTGACAGTAATCAGGGGGTGTACCGTCAAACGATCTGACGGATTGGGACTGAGCGTGGGATTTAACTAACTTATATGCACCGGGAAGAAGAAGGTGAACTCTGGCGGACCTGACCAGAGAAACAACACATGCAGGAAATCGGCGCGCGATCTTAGTGAATCACGCCAGAGTGCATGATCGTCAGACACTCCGTATTGCGGGAACTCCGTTGGCCCCATTATTGGTAAATATGCTAATATTAACATGATGCAGGACGCTACGTGGATAAATATCCAGTTTTTCCTACATACCTACAGTCAAGTCCATGTTATGCCTCTCCCCAAGAGCACGTAGTCGATACAAACAACCACTCTGGTAATAGTACTGCAGGAACTGAACAAAACCTATTAAGAAAATTAATATTTTACAAAAGCCCAGACAGGAGGATAATATGAGAAATAAATACATGGCATACTTTACGTACTTTGGTACATGGAGAAAGAAAGGAATTGGTTTCGGAACATCTGGTACATTAATCCATCTGGCCTAAAACAGCAAACACAATTACTATGCTGCTTACATTGTTAAATCTTTATGTAAACAGATGGCCATTTTTATTTATTGATGTTCAATTTTAGGCCTTAAAGAGGTATTCTAGCACTTTAATATTAATATTCAGAACATATTCTTAAGATAGAGTATGATAGTGTAGACTTGTGCCATAGAGAGCAGAAGAAGTTGGAAGAAATCAGGAAAATCCTTTTTGAGGCTAACTATTTGTTAGTGAGGTTTAGAGAATACTAGATCTCTTTGTCAGACATGATGTCCGTAAAATAGAAAATGTACAGAATTTTATACACTCTGGACAGTGATCATCAAAAGAACTTAAAAAAACAACAGAGTTTACTGTACATTTCCTGCTGTTACATAGCATACAAAGCCCGCCTGTCCATGCTGCCGCCACCAGTCCACCTGTGCTGCCGCTGGAACGCCCGCCCCTGCTTCTGTCCGCCGGGCCGCCTGTGCTGCCGCCCATGCCGGCACACCCCCCTGCATGCCGGCTGGCATGGCGATATGCTGTATGCATTTTATACTACATGGCAACACGCTGTATGCATTTTATACTACATGGCAACACGCTGTATGCATTTTATACTACATGGCAATACGCTGTATGCATTTTATACTACATGGCAACACGCTGTATGTATTTTATACTACATGTCGATATGCTGTATGCATTTTATACTACATGGCGGCACGCTGTATGTATTTTATACTACATGGCGATATGCTGTATGTATTTTATACTACATGGCGATATGCTGTATGTATTTTATACTAAATGGCAATATGCTGTATGTATTTTATACTAAATGGCAATATGCTGTATGCATTTTATACTACATGGCGACACACTGTATGCATTTTATACTACATGGCGACACGCTGTATGTATTTTTTACTACATGGGGGGACGCTGTATTTTTTACTACATGGGGGGACGCTGTATTTTTTACTACATGGGGGGACGCTGTATTTTTTACTACATGGGGGGACGCTGTATTTTTTACTACATGGGGGGGGACGCTGTATTTTTTACTACATGGGGGGGGACGCTGTATTTTTTACTACATGGGGGGGGCGCTGTATTTTTTACTACATGGGGGGGGACGCTGTTTGCATTTTATACTATATGGTGGGACGCTGTTTGCATTTTATACTATATGGTGGGACGCTGTTTGCATTTTATACTACATGGTGGGACTGTATGCATTTTATGCTACAATGGGGCACGCTGTATGCATTTTATACTACATGGGAGGACGCTGTACGCATTTTATACTACTTGGTGGTACACTGTATGCTTTTTATACGACATGAGGGGACACTATGTATTTTATACTACATGGTGGCACGCTCTATGCATTTTATACTACATGGCGGTACGCTATATGCATTTTATACTATATAGCGGCACATTGTATTTGCTACATGGCGGCATGCTGTATGCATTTTACATTGCTTTATTTTCACACTAAACCAATATGATGGATCTGGTCCTGACAATCCCTGATATATTACATATATGGGTGGGTGGGGGGTCTCTCTATGGCTCGCCTCAGGCAGCAGACAGGCTTGGTACACCCCTGATAATACCATATAGCAGACAATACTACTTAACACTCCTGGGGCCATGCTGCCAAGTGTCGTTAAAGGACATCTATCACCAGATGACTGGTGATGGAGTGTCCTAATTCGACTGCTCGTTCGGTCTTGGGGGTTGAGGGAGGACTGTTTTAAAGAAGTTTTCTTGCCTCTTTATTTACGAAATATGAATATGCACAGCCCCGCTCTCTCCACGCCCCAGCTGGGAGCAGTAGGATGCAGTGGGGGTCGTGCATAAATTTAAAGCCAGGTAAGTCAAGAGGTGCCATCAGCATAAGTGCCTCCATCACTTTTACAAAGTTGATATTTTGCAAATAAGGATGCAAGAAAATGTCTTAAAAACGGTCCCCCTATCCCCTAGACCGAACGAGCAGTCTATTTAGGACGCTCTATCACCAGTAATCTGGTGATAGATGTACTTTAGCCCGACGCATACAACCAGTGGCAGGAGTTGTGACACAAAGTGGAACAGCGGAAGAGGGCCCATGAACAGTGAGGACCTTTTAGCTGCACTCAATTATGTTACATCAGTTATGGAAGTACTTACTGGAGTGTCAGCAGGGTGCAACTCATGGCTTAACAAACCGAATGAGCCCGTGGGTTGTGCATCCCTCTTCTCGGATTTTAGTTAAGATGAATGTATGCTGCACTTGTACATGTACATGTTTAGTAGCAGGGGCGGTGGGTTCAGGGGCCGATCAGGCTGAGGTACCAGAGGTTCCACACAAATCAAAATAATGAATGATGTGCTGTGCTGCATAATATGTGATATCGCACATATTATGCAGCACATTCTTGATTCTTTTAATATTGTTTCGGAAGCCAGAGCCTGGCCGGGCCCCTTACGAACTTGACTTGTTATTGCGCAATCGGACTCTGCTCCACTGAGTGCAGGAATGCGAGTGAAGGGGAGTGCAGAGGACGACAGCACAGCGTGACCAGAATGCTTTCTCTAATGTCCTGCTGCCTGCCTCTTCCGTGAGCCTAGCTGCTACTCTTCTGCATTCTTATTTATGTGGCTTTTTTTACCTCATTGCAGCTTAAGAAGAGCTGCAATGAGAAGAATGCTGGACTGGGTGTCAGTGTATGTAAGTAGGCAGGGTGTAGAAATGTGTGTATTGGAGTAGTAGTCTATAAGTGTGTGAGCAGTGTATACATGTGTGTGTATATAGTAGTGTATACGTGTGTATGATTGCATATATGTGTGTATGAATAAGAGTATATATAAACGTACTGTACATATGTAAGTGTATATGAGTGTATGAATATATGTGTATGAAATGTGCATATAAATTAAATGGAAACTACCCAGAAATATAAATATAACATACACATATCTCACATGTTTCTTTAAAACCTTAAAATACTTTTTGGAGTCTAGTTTAAACGATTTTTGCAGCTACATAGCACTGGCAACTTTTCTGTAGTATAGGTAATTTAAGGTTTTGCAGCAACATGCAGTTATATTGGGGGAGGAAGGGACTAAGAGCTCAGCAGGAACGGCTTTAATAAATTTAGTTACAGTGGCGAATGTCATGGTTAAGATGAAGGGGGCCCATTAAGAATTCTGCTATGGGGCCCAGCCTTTGCTAGTTACGCCTCTGTTCAGTAGTGAAGCTTTTGTGCTACAGATCAGAGGAATAAGGCACTAATGTGCAACCTATTGTACTCCTTATAGAAAGGAGAAGCAATAAATAAATAAAAATTCATAAATGACGTATGTATAATATACAACAAAGCCTTATGATAACATATCAGGTGAATGCAACGTACTTTGTATTATATATGGAAATCATTTTTTTTTTCAAAACCAATAATATAGATACATATACTATTATTACAATATAATAACTATTAATGTGTTACTATAATTCAATTAATATGGTAAAGGTCACATTGTACACAATATCTTTTTTCACATTGATTACTGTATATCTCCCTCTATGTCCGGGCATGACTGCCTTTTGTCTGTATACCACTGCTGTAACTCTGCATCAATTTAATGTTTTTTTTTAACTATGTAACCATGTTGTAATTTGTGTTAATAAAATTTGTATTATATCTTATTTCATTTGGACGTCTAAGTCTTGCCTTGCTTCTCCTTTCTATAAGGAGTACAATAGGTTGCATATTTAGTGTTTGTTTGGGACAGTGGACTAGGTGCGACAACCCACACAGGGTTATATGGTATTTTTGGAGCAGGCTATGTCCTCCCATATTTCCTTGGTTTCTTGGGTTCTATTTTTTTGCAAAAATTGAATAAGGCACTCGGAAAGAATCCATTGCTAGACTTCCAGGACTGTGGAGTCAGAGTCGGTGACCATTTTGTTGTAGCTGGAGTCAGTAGTTTGACTTACCAACTCCACAGCCCTGCGTATAAAGCCTCATTCTACTCTTTCCATATCACAGCTGTGGAAAAAGAGAATGATGTTTCAGTATCGTTCTCTGCATAAACTAGAAAAGTGGCGTACATCAGCTCTAGGGATAACTTGGTATTGTTTAAGGCGTACACCAGGCAGGGCAATTGGTTGCTGAATCTGGGTTATTCATGGCATACAAGTGCGCCCCTGTACATACTATTTTGTTTTATTTTTCAATTTGCTGTTTCTATGGTGTGAAAATATATATTACCGTATATTCCGGCGTATAAGACGACCTGGTGTATATAGTTTAAGATATATTCGCCGTATAAGACTATCCCTTTTCCAACGCATACAAAACACCGGTAAAAATTAAAAAAAAAAAAACAGATTTGAATTTAACATGGTCCTTTTTTAAATGTAAATTCTTATGACATGCAGGTATATAGCAGGAAAACTGTCACTTATAAACATAAGGCATACAACAACATTACCATTACAGCCCAGCCCCCAGTAGTATACAGCACTGCCCCCAGTAGTATACAGCACTGCCCCCAGTAGTATACAGCACAGCCCCCAGTAGTATACAGCACAGCCCCCAGTAGTATACAGCACAGCCCCCAGTAGTATACAGCCCAGCATTAAAAAAAAAACAAAAAAAAAAAACATATACTCACCCCGATGCTCCTCCGATGTCCGCGCCGTCTTCTTTCTTCTGCCGGGCGCCGCCATTGATCTTCCCCGGCAGGCGCCTAGTATGACGCGCCGCTGCTGACGTCATACTAGGCGCCGACCCGGGGAAAGACATGGCGGCGCCCAGCAGAAGAAAGAAGACGGCGCGGAAGACTGAAGACAGCACAGCGCGGACATCGGGGCCAACGGAGGGTGAGTATGCGCCCCGATGTCTTTTTGAGGCTGCCGACAGCCATCGCTGTGCAAACACCCGCGATCGGTGCTAGCACCGATCGCGGGCGTTACCGGTAAGCCTTTGCTGCAATATGCAGCAAAGACTTACCGGCTATGGAGAGGGCTCAGCCCGTGAGCCCTCTCCATGCACCGGGACCACCGCCGTATAAGACGATTACCGGCGTATAAGACGACCCCCTTCAAAAGTCGTCTTATACGCCGGTATATACGGTAATCTCCCCCAGAGTGTCTTGTCCTGAGTCATCTAAAAAAAGAAAAAAAACAGCACAGACCTGTAGCAAGTAACCCCAGGAACTAAGCTATAGAAGCCTTTTTACATGTAATGTAGATTACAAACCTGCTGCACATTTTGTACATCAAAAATCTGCAACAGATTTACAGTGCAATGCAAAATCTGTTGTGATACCTGGATGATTATCTATGTGTTTTTATATTAATTGCCTTTTTTTTTTATTATAGGCCATCCATCAATGAGATAAGACCCCAGTACCTGTCAATCAGCTAAATGATGTGCCTAGTCCCCTTAAAGGGAACCTGTCACCAGAGGGGTATTTTTCACTGGTGGCAGGTTCCTATAGACACTATATAGTAGATAGCAATAACATTTTTATCAAATGTGTGGCTTACTTTGTTAGCAAAATATACAGTATCAAACTTAACCTGGCTCCCTGCCACCACCCGCAGTGAAGTCCCGGGGGTTGCACATTTCAAATTCTACTGTCCGCCTGCTCATTGCATAACTGACTCACTCTGCTCCCCCTTTTACATGATGCACCCAAACCCCCTTCCCCATCCTTCCTGTCATGACCCAACCCTAATGATGTCGGCTCACCGCACAAAATAACTTCATGCTTGCGTGGTGAGCCTTGTATTGCGGACATGGGCAGTGAGCAGTAACACGACTTGCCACATCTCACTATGAATGTGTCATTTTCCTGCACATGGTTGCTAGTCAGTGAGGCGCCAGAACTACTCAATCTACGTAATGAGTAGCGTACCGCCTCACTGCCAGGCAACTGTGCGTAGGGAAACTACGCATCCGTAGTAAGGTGTGGTGAGCCTCGTCACTAATCACTGCCCATGTAGGCAATACAAGGCTCACTGCACAAGCATGAACTTATAGGTGAGCCGACATCATTACGATGTGGGTCAAGACAGGGAGGATATGGGAGCCACAAAAGGAAGAAAACAGAGGGGCACAGCGCTAACAAAACATCCCACAGCAGATTTTATAGTGCGTTAACTTGAAATCAATCAGTCCAGGCAATGAGGATCTGGAAACAAACTGTGTGCGGGGGTGCTCTAGCTCACATCCCTTAGAAAACAATGCATTCAAGAGGAAAGAAAGAGCCTCACCGCAGTTGAAGTAAAATCAGTCTTTTATTCCATATTGCTTTAAAAACTATGCTACAGGAGAGAGGAATAAACAGCCCACAAGAGGATATGGGAGGGTGTTTGGGTGCAAAATGGGGCTTAGAGTGAGTCAATTATGCAGCGAGTAGGCGGACAGTAGAATTTACTGTGGGTGGTGGCAGGGAGCCAGGTAAAGTTTGATACTGCATATTTCGCTAGCAAAGTAAGCCACACATTCGATAAAAATGTTATTGCTATCTACTGTATAGTGTCTATAGGAACCTGTCATCCCCTGGTAATAGGTTCCCATTAAAACTTTGCTGTATAGGTTGTAGGGGCTGTTCCTGGTAGAGCAACTTAACCAAATGAAAGATACTGGGCATCAGTATGTTATATTGCATGACACATCTCCTATCAAATGTATATTCTATGTGTGACAGTAGGGTCCAAATTGATCCAATATTAATGACCCATGAGTTACTTGCCTGATTGACATCTTGTAAGCAAGTGACCATTAAAGGGGTATTCCCATTTCAGCAAATTAATGTTATTGTTTGTATAATGAAAAGTTATAAATTTTTCCAATATACTTTCTGTATGATTCCTTGTGGTTTTCTAGCTGCCAGGCTACATTCACATGAACTAGGGATGTTGGCATTAAACCCTTCACAATCTTAGATTACAATGAACATTTATATTAAAGGAAACCTGTCACGCTCTTTTACCACACTAAATTAAAGAGAACCCGTCATGCAAAATAACCCCCTAAACTAAATATATTTTCATAAACTGCCATTAGAGAGCATTGCCTCTATCCCTTCATTGTCCCTCTACATGCCTGTAAACCTAAGCAATGAGGTCCTAAAGCTGTATGCAAATGACCTGTGAAATGTCCAATGAAGCATTAGCATATTCAAGCTGTCCACTCTATTCATGAGTGGGAGGCACAGCCACACCCCCAGTGCATGACTGACAGCCTGTATAATGATGTGAGGCAGTATAATGATGTGCTTCCTGGTGCTGGTGGCCACGCCCCCTGCAGCCTGTGTGTGCATGTGTGTGTGTATATAGGAGAGATACAGCAGCTCCAGGCAGCCATGTTACAGCAGAACATGTCAGATTCATGTGTAGCTGATGTCTGTGTCTCTCACCTGTATATTAGGAGGATGCAGCATGTCAGCAGATGCAGCACACACACTAGCCATGCTTTAATATACATTACACACAGACATGAGCAGGGGGAGGAGAGGGGAGGGGTAACAGGGGTTACATCACTGCCTCTGACCATGTGACCAGCCTCATTTATATGATAAAGAATAGATGATTTTACAATGATTAATGTATGAAATAACTAGATAAAGGCTGGGATGGGATCCTTGTGAGCTGCTCCAACAGGTAGAGGTGACAGGACTAGTGACAGAGACCTGATGACAGGTGTCCTTTAAGGGCACCCTCACATGCGGTATGAATGATCCTTTCTTGTCTGTAATAGGTTGTCCATTTACATATGAAAATTACTTCCAAAGTGAAGAAAGATAAGATAGATACTGAAGAAAGTTGTCAGTAACATAGTACAATATGGAAAACATTCATCATTTTGTGAACTCACCAGGTCAGCATAACACCCGACAGAAAGGTGGACACATAATGGTTCAGGACCCACCAACCTTTAATTCTGTAACAGACAAAATTAGAGTAGACTCATGTCAATGGGTCATGAATAAAAGCACTGTCACTTGGTAGTTCTCCAAGCCTCATCTTTTAGAAACTTCTATATAAATGGACACTGTCCGATCATGGAAAAGTTGCTGAAGACTCATGCACTGAAATGCTCTTGGGTATATCATGCCAAAGGAGCAAAATGTACATGAATATAATGCTTTATTTTCGGACTTTAGTAACATATCACATAGGGGAACCAGTGATATGCGATACACTATGTGGTTATCTATGATGTACATTATTATGTACTGTGTTTTACTTTAAATTCTGTTTAACTTCCACATGTAATAAATATTTATTTAACTGAAATTTAAAGGACTTCTACCATCAGCTGGACTGATGCCCTGCATGTAGATCCCCCTGCATGAAATTCTCATTTCTTTATGCACTAATCAGAACACTTTTTAGTGCATATAGAAACAGCGTTTTTGCTAGTGAAATGACTTTTAAAACATTTGTTAATGAATCTGAGGCATCTCTGGATTTTTATGTATGCACCCGGCAGGGGAGCTAGTAGAGAGAACACGCCCCACTCTCCACGCCCCGGCCCTCTGACATCACCGGTCGGCATTAATACATTAAAATCCAGCCATACTGAGAAGCGCTAATGCTTCGTCAGTCGTTTTAGCAACAAATATGCGGTTTCTTTATGCACCCAAAAACGTCATGCTGGACATCTACCATCAGTAGAATCATCATGATTAGTACGGATGTGTGCTTGACATTATGAGGGAAAAGATGGAAGCAAGATCCTACAAGTTTGTTTGATGCCATATACTGGGAAGTGGGAAAAAAAAATTCCAAATGTGGTGAAATTGGTGAAAAAGCGCACCGTTTTCTTGTGGGCTTGCATTTTACGGCTTTCATTGTCACCCAAAATGACATGTTTACTTTATTCTTTGGGTCGATATGATCACAGGGATACCAAATTTGTATAGGTTTTATAATGTTTTCATACATTTACAAGAATTAAAGAGGACTTTTCACAACAAATTAGTTCCCCCATCCAAACATACCTACTAAATCTACTCCCCTTTCGAAAAGCTGGCCATTTCACAACACAGGTCCTCTTTAAAACCTACTGTACAAATTTTTCTTAAATCTTCTGGCGTACGGTGTACGGAGCTTTAGGTGGTGTCATTTTTTGCAACTTTTGATGACATTTTCAATGCTTCTATTTTTTAGGACTGTAAGGTCTTTTGATAACTTTTTATATTTTTCAAAATGGAAAAAAGTGTCATTTTCGATTTTGAGTGCTATTTTCCATTACAGGGTTAAACACAGTGAAAAGCCGTTATTACATTTAGATTTTTTTTAACAAAATTTTTAAATTTTTTACTTTTTTACTAATTTTCAGATCCCCCAGGGTACTTTAAACCCTAGGTTGCCTGATTGACCCTACCATACAACAGAATGGCAGTATTTGGGGATTTTCCTCCTCATTCATTACAATGTTTGACCCATTGTAATGAATGGGTTAAAAGGAGACAGCCTCGGGTCCCCAAGGATGTCATGGCGACCGCCATCTTTCTCAAGCCACCGCGCGATTGACAGGTTAAATATACAGCAAAGACTTACTGGCTATGGAAAGGGCTCAGCCGGTGAGCCCTCTCCATTCACCCACAGCCGACATGCGATGTAGTACTACGTCACGTGTTGGTAAGGAGTTAACGAGAGCCTTCTTGTGTTCTAACGATTCCATTAGCTCAGATAGACATTACCTAAATTCATTGCCTAATTAGAGAGTATAATATTGTATTTAAGCATATTCTATGCAAGGCATCTTGACAGCCTGATATATATATTGAGTGGTGGAAGCTAAAATCACTTAGATTTTGAGGGCAAACAGCCGTCAGAGGACAGTCCAGTGTCACCCAGCAGGCTCCCTTCCTGAACCCAAGTCTGTGATCCTGCCACATTGGGGAAGATTTACTTACCCGTCCCTGTGCGATCCACGGGTGCGTTCCCTGACTCCAAAGCACAGCTGCGGCGATTCACTACGAGCGTGCGCCCGATATCCTGCATGTGTCGCTTCTCCGATCAGGTCTGCCGGAGTTCACCTTCTTCTTCCCGGTGCATGTAAGTGCTTGATCTTGCGACACAAATTCAAAGTTAAATCCCGCGGTTTGTCCGAATCCGTCGGATTGACCAACAGCCCGTCCCTCAATTTCTGTAGCATGAAAGCCGGAACTGCTGCGCCAAAATCCGATCTCCGGTGCGATCCCCGAAAAGTCGGAAAACCCAACAAAAATGTGGCTGAGGGACCCTTAGTAAATAAGCTCCAATCTCTTTCATTTTACATGAAAAGTGAGTTACAAACAATAATGTTAAACATTACATGATAATTACTTACTACTACTGCAGATTATAAAAATTATGCAATCCAATATAATCTGACCTGGAGCCGTTGTTTATTAAAATGCTTTCTCGGATAGTAAGAGTGCAGTAGTACCAAACCAGCAAGAAGTTAAACATGGCATCCATCACCCTGAAAGATAAATTCAATGCATAAATGTTAATCTGATAAACATGTGTTACGAAATATCTACAGTTTTACACTACGCAGTACACTTTATAAGACGTAAAAGCGTTTGCACAATAAGGTGGGTTGAATCTGAGAGGTGACATCTGCAATCAATGGACACTTAAGGCATATCCTCGGGCCATTAAAGGGGTTCTCCGGGCATTAAGATAATTCCTCATATGGTTTAAAATCTAAAAACAAGCAATAAAGCAATTGGCTCTAATTATGGCAAATTGCTCTGAAGATATTATAAAATTTTTTTACTAGGCCAGGTCTCCACCGTGTACCTAAATCCCAGGTAATGACTATGGCGCAGTGGGGCCGCTTTTTTGTTTCAATTGTGAACGCGCCCACACACATCGAACTGATGGCTCAGGAAATGGTGAAGCATAGCTGGAATTCTCTGCATTGTGCACGCTCAGGATCGTGTGGCACGCCGCCAATTACTGAGCAGCGTGTATCGTGAGTGCACTGCGCTCATGGGTAATGTGCAATGCATCATGGGACTTGAAGTTCCGAGGAGGCGCGGCAACGCCATCTTGAGAGGAAAAGGACACCTGGATTTTATAAAGGTACTATTTGTAATATATTTTGTTCTTTTTCGCTGTTTAAACACACACACACACACTAGATATTAAACTATGGGGGTCGTCATGACCACAGGGTCTGGAGAACCCCTGTAATGTTTGGGATGAGAATACCATTTTAAGTTAAGTCTCCACAAATATGCATACAATACCGGGTACACCGGCTGTTGACTACAGTATTCTTACCTGGAGTTCAGAAGAAACCGACAGACAAAAGACAGCACAATCAGGATCATTGTAAGGTATAACTTGAATTTCTCATATTCATCTTTATAGGCAAACCTTACAAATAAAGATTGTAAAACAATTTTAAAGGTTAAAGTACCATAATGATGAATGTTTAATAGCACCTTAAAAGAAAACCATCAGGCACATCTAGCCTCCCAAAATGAAGGTCCTATCTCAGTTACTGTAGTGAGTTGCTCTGCATGATGATATTGAAATGAGTCAGAGGCGCATGTGAAATATAAAATGAACCCCTGCACTTTTCCCACTCTGCATTGTAATTCAATGAATTGAGTCAGCAGGGTGTTCACGAGCTGATCTGAGTCAGGCTGCAACACCCCATTCTTCCTCTGTCCTCTGGTAAACACTCCCTGCAGGCCTCCCGAACATATCATTCACACCCTTTCTGTGCTGCAGCTTAGCAGGATGTGTGTACAGGAGGCATGCAGTCATAAGCAGTGAGCAGCAAGCTGGCTTGCTGCTCACTGCGCATGCGTCCTGTTCCTAAGCTGTATGACTAGGCAGAGTGGAGGGATGCAAACTTCCTACGCAGTTTGCGTACCTCATCTTAGTCTAGTTACACAGCACAGGAATGGGACGCATGCGCAGTGAGCAGCAATACGCAGCAAGCCGCCTCGTTGCTCACTGCTCATGACGAGATAGGCTCAACGCGCAAGTGCAGGGTTTAGGGGGAGGGATGGGTAGAGGAAGGATGTGGGAAGGTTTGTGTTGAATATAGATAAGCGGGACACTGAGGAAATAAAATTATAATGCGGACATCACATTTTGAAATTCAACTGCCCTAAGCACTTTCAGGAAGATGCCGGCATGGAGCCAGGTAAAGTAGGCTTATTAAACGAACAACTAAGGTATTATAAAAGCAAATCTGTAATGCACTTTCCAGCCTCGGGCTCACAAGTATTTTTCTTGGTTTTCACAAGCCTAAGGTAACGGACAATACAGTGAGAACAGTCTACCATCAGTAAATAAATATTGTCTTTACTTCATTCTAAAGGTTGTCAATGTAAAATGTGTAATTTATTTTGTGTCATATTTTTATTGATTAAATTAAACTGTATTAATTATAGTCTTGAAGTGGCAGGTATAAGGGGGAACTACCGAGCACCAGCTCAGGCTGAGCTGGTGCCGGAGCTTATTTTTGTTAGTGTTTTAAACCGCAGTATCGCGGTTTAAAACACTTTTTATACTTTATGGCCGAAGCTGGTTCGGCGCAGGGAGGTACACGCTCGGGGCTTACCATGCGCGCGACCGTGCACGCGGCTACATAGGAAGTGAAGGAGAGCCGTGCGCACGGTCGCGCGCATGGTGCGCCGAGCGCGTACCTCCCTGCGCCGAAGCAGCTTCGGCCATAAAGTTTAAAAAGTGTTTTAAACCGCGATACTGCGGTTTAAAACACTAACAAAAATAAGCTCCGGCACCAGCTCAGCCTGAGCTGGTGCTCGGTAGTTCCCTCTTATACCTGCCACTTCAAGTGGTAGGTTTCCTTTAAAAGGAACTTAAAGCCAGAGTGCTATTTTTGTCAGTGGACAGGTTGCTATAGCCAAAGTACTGTATATGTCAAAAGTCTGTGTTATATGTTGTTTGAAATAAAGTAAAAATTTAAAATGCCAACTTTTGTCTGCTCTGTAATATATTTAATGCTCTCCTGGTCAATCCTGACTTCTGCCCCTCCCTCCCCTTGATGACGTGTCAACTCACTGCATACAATCTCTCCCTCCAACATATCAGTGCAAAGAGAAGATGTGGGGCAGGAGTGACCAGGAGAGCAGTGAATATATTATAGAGCTGACGGAAGTTGTCATTTGATAAATGACAACTTCGCCTGATAAAAATAGCACTCTGGCTACAGATTCCCTTTAAACATATAGTTCACTGGTAATGCTCCTGCTTACCATGCTCATTGTATTCTGTCACACTGACCATCTGCTGATGGTGGATTACCTAATATGATAAGGTGATGGGATTCTCCATGGGAGTAGGTTTCTGCTCTGCCTAGAGAATTTGTGAAATTCTACCTGGAAGTGCTTCACTGTTTAAGGTTCTCCCTGCTTGTTCACTAGTATAAGTATCAGCAGGGAGGACACTGTGATAGGTAAAGGAGCAAGAAATACATGTGGAAGGACTGGTTGTGTGGGACATTAATTATATCTAGTTTTTGGAAAGAGACAGACAATATCACAATCAAATATCCATTTACTTACTTAGCCTGCTTACTCAGGAGGGTTACATTCACGTTGCCTAGTACCAGGCTCAAGTATAATCTGAAAAAGATAAGAGAAGCATTTTCCACAATACATCTGCCACACATGTATTAAACAGAGATCTATTGCAGTTTCATCTGCATCTCCATTTTGTGGTAACAGATGATAGGAAATAGATCACTGTTAAGCAACTAAACTAACAGAAAAGTGGTGGCTGAGCCCTCTATACCTATGATCAAAGATCTCCGGCTGAAATGAACATTGTTGAAGGTCTGTGGTGTAAAGTTTTCCATGCACAGTGCAAGACCTCATGCACACAAACGTATACTCACCCAGGCCATAGCAAGCATAGAGCGGTGTGCAGGAGGGGTGAGCTCTCCTAACCCCTCCCCTCTCCATTGAAACATGAAAGGCTGAGCCGTAATAAAGCAAAACATAGGATATCTCCTATATTTTGCATTGCAGTCGCCAAGCTTGGTCACAGTGTGGTGAGACATTGTGTGCTCGCTGCACCGTGACTGAGTATCATAGATGTCTACAGGGGCTGTGATGCAGCTGTATCAACCGTCCCCATACATTTGTGTACACAGGGCCTAACAGCCACTATGGCTCTTATAGTGGTAGTTACACCCTTGCACTAGATCAATAGATGTAATCGGTGACATCATCTGTGATTTCATTTAACGTATGCAACACAGCATACAAGCTCTGAAGACAATTTAAACTAAATTAACTGAGCAATTGGGGCTTGACTTCATTAAAGAAGAAAAATATGAGTTTTTAAAAACACATTTCTTACCCATTTTTCTTTGGGAGAAAAGACTCCATTTCAAAGAAATCCTTCTCTCGCAGTTTAATAGTTTCCTTGATTTCCTTAATTTGGTTTTCATTTTCTTCTGCGCTCTTTATCCTTGATAAAGAGAATAATAAACATTAATAATAAGCATTTGTCAGGAATTTACCACCTCCCCAAGCATTATAATCTGTTAG
Organism: Engystomops pustulosus; assembly: GCF_040894005.1. NCBI lineage: Eukaryota > Metazoa > Chordata > Amphibia > Anura > Leptodactylidae > Engystomops > Engystomops pustulosus. The sequence continues at coordinate 128,535,917 of NC_092412.1, read as the reverse complement.
CAGCGAAACATTCACAGACAAAATTATCTTTATTACTTCTGTTCATTATGCCGATTCTGAGAAATTCCCATTTTGATCTGTAATAATTTGATCTGAAGCACTGCTATCCCTGCCTTTACCAGTACCCTCTCCATCAGATAAAAATGATATTTTTCTTGTGAAAAGCATGGGGCAACACTGGAACAAGAGGAAAGTGGTCCAGACAGGAATAGCAGTTCTCTGGGTGCTGGGGACACAACCCTGGAGCACCAACTGCATCATTAACATACAGATGGCATAACTGACAGAAATAATAAAGGTACGGTATGATGGAAATAACAATGTCTTTCCATACAATATACTAACAGCAGAATTTAATGCTTAATGAATGTGGTAGACACCCTTTAAAGCATAAAATAACAAACATTTTCCTCCAGATTTATTGTACTACTTTACGTGCTATGATTATATATATATCTCTATCACATAATAAAAGATGAATATGTATATCAAATCCTAAACTGTTGTGGGGAAACAATACTTGTGGGTGTTCCATGGAGATGTTAAACTGGAGTATTTCAATGAAAATAAACTTATTAAATCAGCTTCAATTATGAGGAGACAGGTTGTAGACTGGACATGGGGGAGGCTGTGTATGTTGTGTGACTTTTTAAAGGCATTCAATACTGTACCACATAAAAGGATGGTAAAAAGTATGAGACTGCAAGGACCAGGAGAAAACCTGTGTATATGGTTTAGCAATTGGCTTAGGGATAGTAATCATTAAAGTTACATTCTCAACTAACTTGCATTGACAACCCTTTAAAGTATTGGACATTTTTTGACCTAGTGTTTTCTGCCAAAACTGGATTCCAGGACATCCTGTTAATAAATCAGTTACACAAAGTACAAGAAAGAACTAGAGATGCACACTTTGCATTCGGCATCAGTAGCAGTAGAGTCCACTATTTATTACTATTACAGTGTTGTGTTCTAGGTGTGCATAGAGATTATGTCTTTGTCTGTTGTGAACAATATGCTAATTCCCAATGATAAAGGATGTTACATACTTCTTCAACTCCACTGACAGCTCTTTTAACTTCTTTTTCTGCCGGGTAATGGAGTTGGAGCACCGTGTCTGCAGCTTTGTTAGTTCTTCCAACTTCTGCCTGTATGAGCGGTGGGCCTCCTATAAACAAATTGCACACATATGAGTTACACAAAATTTTTAACTTTGTAACTAAAATCCAATGTGACAGTTGAATACAGCAGTTGAATACAGACAGCGGATGAATGAGGAGGCCATATGCAGGAGCTCAACAGCTCAAATAATATGACATACATTTTCATAGAGTTTTTAAAGCATCTCAGATCTTAATTTGGCAAATGTAAACAATACAAATCATTCAAGAGACTGTCCCAAAAGGTTGAATCTATCAAAATATAATAACAGCGATTCCCGGCATTTAACCCTGTAACGGAAAATAGCACCCAAATGTTCGAAATGGCACTTTTTTACCATTTTGCAATATGTAACAAAAAGTGAACAAAGGCCATACAGGCCTCAAAATGGTAGCAATGAAAACGTCATCTCATCTTGCAAAAAAAAAGGCACAGCTTCATACTCCATAGTATGAAAAAGTGATTAGCATGGCGAAGATTTTTTTTTTTTTGTACAGAAGGATTGTTTTCTGGATCTGGAAACCAAGCCCACAAGAAAATGGTGCAAACATGTTTTTTCACCAATTTCACCGCATTTAGATTATTTTTCATGTTTCCCAGTACATGGCAAGGAATATTAAATATTGAATGTGGGAAGTGAAAAATGAAAAGCCATGGTTTAAACCAGGGATCAGGAACATATGGCTAATGAGCCAGATGTGGCTCTTTTGATGGCTACATCTGGCTTGCATAGCTATCGGCGATGTGTGCCTCTAAGACACACGCTGCTGATGACTGATCACTCCTATGTGCGATCCAGTTGCCATCGTTGCTTGGGGATGGTGCCTGGGTCATAGAGAAGAGCACAGGACGAAGAGACTGCTGCGGGGAGTTTAGGTAGGTGAGTATTATTATTTTTCTCCAGCAAAAACTAGCAAGATAACAAATGTACATAGTATTTCTAAAATAATTTTAATTTGAGATAACTGAAAATGCAGGATGCACATAATTTCCACATTTAAATGAGGTTTTAGTCTGAAGCACTAGAGGAAATTGTGCAATATTTATATTTAGTTACATTTCAGTTAATATTACAGAGAAGGATGGATTTGTTATATTTTGTAATTATGTGGACATAGACAATATGAAATAAAAATTTCATGGTGTCCTTAGATTCTAATTTGTGGCACCTGTGAGAAATGTTTAAATGTTTCCCTTTATAGCTCCTTTAATAGCATTTTTCTTTCAAACTGACATAGCTGTTCAAAGAATCTAAACACATTTTTTTCCATGTAGCACGTCTCTGTTGTGATATGATGTGTTAAAAGTAGAGCATGTTCTACTTTGATCAGAGTTTGAGGAAAAAGTTGCCCATTCAAATCTATGTGTGACTTTAAAAAAAATAGCATTTTAATGCATGTTGACCTATCACCTCTGTGAAACCAAACCAGGAAGTGGATCTCTGCTTTTTGAGCCACATTTCGGCACAATTCCTCTGCCATTCCTGATGCTCTTTCTTGGGAATTTGGAAGAATGCTACAACCCCTGGACATAGAGAAATTGATTGCGATAGTCCATGAGTATATTCACCTCATGGCAGGACATTTGTAAGGAACTGCTTCCTTCTGACTGGGACAACAGTACCAGCATTACCCATGTCAAACTGAGTATTTTGGGTTTTTTTAGGCCGTTTTGGAATGCTTTGGGGAACTAAGTATGTTTTTTGGTTTATACATGAGAGTTGATGATGTTCAGAAAAGATGGTGCAGTTGCTGCCACCAGTTTGGGTTCTGGCTATCCAAGAAGCGCCCACATTAATAACAGGAGCATATGATGCCTTTGGAGGACATCATGGAGCTTTGCCCTGAAGTTTAATTTGAAAATTCCATGTTTTTTTATTGTTTATTTTTATTATTATTTTTTTATTATTATAATTTTGTTTTAATTTAAAATGTACTGGTACCAGTGGATGAACTAATGGATAAATATTGTGAGAAAGCAACTGAAATTGCAAGAACAGGAAAAGTATTCAAAACTCAATTTGCAGACAAACTTCTTCATCATCTGGGGCCATGGCTGCTTCCCATGATTCAGGGGAAACCAGAGGATGTACTTTTGGTGCTGCCGCTGTCACTCAAGCAACAACTGCACCAGGTGTGAAGGTGTCTGTAAGAGCCACTACAAGACAATGCAGAGGAGGCTGACGATCTGCTTAAACTTCTGGATCTTCACAAATGCTTTGTGATAAGGTAATCCAGTATATTTGTCGTCATAAAAATGAGGACTATCTGGAAGGGTATACAAGGAGTCTTGTCCCTTTTATGAATGGTATACCAAGGGAGATGATGATGCGTTTCCTATCTGCAATATATCCATACTGATAGAAACTTCTACAAACCTAATGACCCCATGGAGATTTTGTGGCCCTGGAGCAGTGGCTTTTGTATCGTGTCATGCAACATCAAAATGTAATAAAAAGTGATGAAAAAGTCATACAGTTCCCAAAATTGTAGCAATGAAAAGTTATCACATTTCACAAAAACCTTACACAGCTCCATACCCGGAAGTATGCAAAATGAAGATTTTTTTTCATTTTTCAAATCCTATTAAAATAACCTGTATAAAATTGGTATCCCTGTGATTGTACTGTTAGATATTTTTATCCAGGGACCCAACAAAACCCTCCCTAAGTTGTAAGGTGATCACCAAATTAATAGGTCATTGTTCCCAGCACTGGGATACGTAGCACAGAATAGGCACAGACACCTGGTCATAAGCTGCACTCAAATTACACTTTATCCCAACCAGGCAGTTGTGTATATAGAAAGCAGAAAACGCTTTGCAGAGGGCATGAAAAGGTGATAAAATACCGAAATGCTGTAGGATAGCTTGAATATACCAGAACCTCCCCTTTAAGCTATTGTCCCAAATGAACTTTATGTATATTTTTTTCTGGAAAAAACACTAGACTTGAGGGAAACAGGGGCTTATCACTAAATGTTCTAGTGAAGGCTCCCACTCATCAAAGCAACAGGAAAACAACAGCAAGGACAAAGTATTTCTGAACAGTTTACACAAAATGGTGTCGTCTGTATCATGAGATGGCTGACAGTGTACAATACGGCATCTGGAAAGAAATATGATATTTCTCACAGTAACGATCCAAGAAATATGTTAGAGATGTCGTTTGGAGTGTACAGAGAAACTGTACTGTAAAAACTGTATCCACAAGAAATTGGCACAAATGTGTTTTTTCTACAATTTCATGGTATTTGGAATATTTTTTTTCACCTTCCCAGTAACCGGCATGGAATATGAAATGCTCTCACTAGTAGATGCAATTTGTTGGGCAGAAAAAAAGCTCTCATACAGCTCTGAAAACTGAATGATAAAAAAGGCGTGGATTTTTAAAGATGGGGAATAAAATATTGAAAAAGGAACCTGTCACCTACCCCACTAAACTACCAGCTAGTAGTGAATTATAATATAGGCAGTTTGGGTGGTAGCCCAGGGCCTACGGCTTCTTAAACCACCCAAAAAAATTTATACTGGGACCTATGAAACCCTTGTACATCTGTTCTTGATCTCAATACAAATTTATACAAGCCATATTTCAAGTCTTCTGAAGGTCCTCCAAAGGTCCTGAAACCACAGATTGAAAGCAGGCAAAAGGAACGCATCCTCCATTCCACAAGAAACTTGATTCTAGCATCCATAATATAGGAAGTGAATTCCAAATTAGTAGGGGATATAATTTTCATACAGCCCAGGGTCCATGACAGTTTTAATCCGCCCTTGCTACTAGCACCCTCATGTAGGGTATAAAATGCCCTTATTAGAATTCACTTCTCAAAAGTCATGTTTAAAAAGCAGAAATCCTTTGTCAGTGTTGAGTCAGGCTCTACAGCTGGAGAAGAAGTGTCATCTAGATATATTGGAGTTCATAGTACTTATAACTAGGGTTCTTATGTCAAATTAAAAGGGTTGTCCAGGATTATGAATTTTTTAAATGTATGCCTGGGGGGTCTCTAAAAAAAAAAAAATTCATACTTACCTCAGCCCTTGCTCCCGTTCACCAATGGCAGTGCCAGGCTGGCGGTGACACACGTATACAGCCGTGCTCCTATTACTGCACTGAAACTCATGCAGAAGCAGGAGTGTGGCCACTGGGCTATGTATACACACACACAAGCCGGAAGTGACTGGCACCACAGGAACAGAGGCAAGTATGAGTTCTTTATTATTTTTAGAGACCCCACAGGCATATATAAAAATGTATATGTTATATTATGCTATATTATATATATTTGAAATTTTTTTTAATGTCAATGAAGATAATCTGATCTCTCAAATCACATTAGGCCCATGGTTCTGAGAGCTACAGAAACGGAGATACAGGGAGTTAAAATTATAGGGGGAGATTCATCATACACCAGCGCTCCATCCATAATAAAGCTTCACCCCTTGCCGGATATATCATTCTGCGCTGGCAGACAAAACTACACCAGGTCCGACCTAGCGAGGTTCAGAGTAAAAATCTGTGAACATTCAGTGATTCAGAAAGTGAATAGGCCCACTTCACCAGCGGCTGTGCCTCTTCAAGTCCACATGGCCTGGAGGTGGCGTACTCCCAATAATAATCATAATTTCTTGTATTGTGCAAGAATTTGCAATTATTTAAAAAAACTGGCATAGAAGCACTGATAAATCTCCCCAAAAGTATGGAATTATCTGCAGCTTACCTGCCCATTTTTTTCCTTCTTCTTTTTGCAGGTTTTTTGCATTTTGCAACTATACCAGTGTTTTAAGAAGTTAGCCGGTGGTTGAGTGTGTTGCAGTGTTCCTAAATGTACCTTTCCAAGACAGATGTTTTCTTTATTTTGCGACTTTTTAGGCGCAAAACAAAGCACGACTAACCCAATGCTTAGTTCCATACATGCACCTAAAAAGTTGCAAAAAAAACCCCCAGCAAATCAGCGAAAAAGAAAATTTAGAAACATACATAACAATGCTAAAGTTTGCCGACTTTAGGCAACTTTAAAAAGTGGAAAAGGGAAACAAATGATACATGTTCCCCACAGAATAGAAACAGTGCATGTAAAATGAGACATAAGGTGATTATCCTCTAAATATGCCCTGTGCTAAATAAAGTCAAAGTGTAAGATGAACCTCTTCTTAACAACTTTTCTAGACCAGCCAATATCAGGGGATCTGTGCCAGTCTCGCTGCCCTTTGTGAAGACATTGTGAGAAGTCTTACACATAACTGCATATTAATGAGGGCAAAGGGCGCCTGCAGCAGACATGTTCCAGTGTTGAAACTTAAAGGCTAATTTACCTCATGTTTTTTGTAATGTGTGTGTAAGTGTGGGGGGCAGGATTCTAGGTAATTTACCAGTATTAATCTATTAAAAGTTCGGCACCACTTTTTTTGATCTGTTTTTTACCTCATCAGCCAGACATTCCTGACCATAAAATGGGGTCATGTCATTATCCCCTGTCAGGACCTTATTATAGTATTCATAAATATAAGATCAATGTCCTGGCAGGGCGATTGTTCATTGACAGGTAGAGATCACATGACCCTCCATCCGAGGCCATTTTATGGACAGTACTGTCTGGCTGATGAGATAAAAGACAGGAGGCTTCACTTTACATATCAATAAAGTGATGCAGAACATTTAATAGATGTATATTGGTAAATTACCTAATATCCTGCCGCCCACACTAACACATTACAAAAAACATAAAACAAAGTGGCCAATCCCTTTAAAGTGTACTATTAGCTAGTAAGGTCAAGAAGTGGTTAATCCGCATCCTCCTATCCTTTCTAGCATGATAAGAAACTAAAAGATAAAAGTTGTCTCAATGAGGGCAAAGTATTCCAAAAGGTTAAATGACAGCTAAAACCAGCTTAATATGTCACTATTTTATGTCTTAAAATGTCATTATTTTGTCCTTTATGCTAGGTGAGGTGTTAAAAACCAAGTATTGCTTTTAAAGGAGATTTCTTGGTTTTAAAGCAGATTCTGACAACGGCCCGGATGTATTATTGGGTCTAAGTTTGCACTAAAATAAAGTATTTTGAGCTTGCAGATGTATTTATAAAGTGTTTGCGCCATGTTACACAGATTACACCAGTTTTCATACATTTGGGACAGTGTCGTTCCTTCCAGAGATATTAACATTTTGCAGTTTTTTTGTTGCAGCTGCCATTCTTGCACCAGAGATTGCAGGAAATGAGGTCCCTAAGTGTCCTGTGTGATTGGACTCTTTTAGTTCATTTGTATATGACCTGAAAGTAATTTTTTTTTTTATGTATAAGAGGTGAATTTTATCATAAAAGAAGAAATTCTAGAAAGTACATTTTACACCCTACCTTGGGGTACTAGTAGTTTAGTGGTGTAAAAGCTGGTGACAGGTTCCCTTTAAGATTAAGTACAAAGTTGTATGCTGTGTCATCACAGCTGTGGACTCAATGACAGTCATCAGTAATAGTTCCTCTTATCTTTATGCTGAACACTAGCTGGAGAATATTTCCACATGATCCTGGTTCTAATCATGCACTGCCTGTTCCTGAAAAATAAATGCCCTGCTCAAACACAGGTCCAATAATTAAGACACTGATTGTAAATGGGTACCTAGGATTCTGGGTCAATATGTGTATATGTTTTCCCTGAAAGCATATTGGCTAGCTGCTATGGTCTTCCATACACTTACTGAAGAGGAAGGCCAGCTCACACATACAAGAAAGACATTATACAGCAGCAGTGTGCAGTAACCACAACTGAGTGCACCTTCACACATGAGCACCTGCTCTCGTCTGTCTTCTTGCCTGCTGTATTGTTGAGAGATGAGAGATCAAGTGTACATCTTGTACAAATAAGAGCTGACATTGGGCGGCCCCAGAACTATCATGATTGCAGATGACGCAGACAGATCACATCAATGTAAACACACACATGTAGGAGCCGCATTAGCCGTGCTCAGGCTGGACCTCAGACTGTTACCAGGGCGACCACTTCAGATGACATGCTCTCATCTTTGCCAATTGAAAACCTCACTCTCCCTGGTTCCACCAATCACTGCAGGGCGAGGGCGGGGCCTGTGTCACACTGCACAGGGTCCACTACCCGCAGTGGATGGAGCTTTCTGGCCCAGCAGTTACCCACCTGGATGTCATTGTAATGCTGCTGCAGCTCTTCCCACTCCCGCACACAGTCTGGTAGGGCTGCGGACGTCATGCTGTCCTCACTGGAGACTAGTGCGCGGCTACCACGCCACTTCCTGATTATTGTTTGGAACCAATAACAATGTCGCGCACACCTCCTAGTGCTCAGCCAATCCGCGGCGTGTAGCTCCTAGTAGGTGTGATGTCACGGGAAAAGGCGGGGCCTCTCTGTGAGGGGGCGGCGGTTCATACACTACTGCACATGTAATAGGAGGCGCAGTGTCTGCCTACACGTGTATCTATGGAAGAGGGACAAGATAGCGGAAAGTGATGGGACAGAGAGGGCGTATGAGTGAGGAATGTTACCTGGAAGGGACTGTATATTAGTGGTGATACAGGGGCAGGATTTTACTTGGGACTGTATATTAGTGATGATACAGGGGCAGGATTTTATTTGGGACTGTATATTAGTGGTGATACAGGGGCAGGATTTTATTTGGGACTGGATATTAGTGATGATACAGGGGCAGGATTTTATTTGGGACTGTATATTACTGGTGATACAGGGGCAGGATTTTACTTGGGACTGTATATTAGTGATGATACAGGGGCAGGATTTTACTTGGGACTGTATATTAGTGATGATACAGGGGCAGGATTTTACTTGGGACTGTATATTAGTGGTGATACAGGGGGAAGGATTTTATTTGGGACTGGATATTAGTGATGATACAGGGGCAGGATTTTATTTGGGACTGTATATTAGTGGTGATACAGGGGCAGGATTTTACTTGGGACTGTATATTAGTGGTGATACAGGGGCAGGATTTTACTTGGGACTGTATATTAGCGGCGACACAGGGGCAGGATTTTACTTGGGACTGTATATTAGTGATGATACAGGGGCAGGATTTTACTTGGGACTGTATATTAGTGATGATACAGGGGCAAGATTTTACTTGGGACTGTATATTAGTGATGATACAGGGGCAGGATTTTACTTGGGACTGTATATTAGTGGTGATACAGGGGCAGGATTTTATTTGGGACTGTATATTAGTGGTGATACAGGGGCAGGATTTTATTTGGGACTGTATATTAGTGGTGATACAGTGGCAGGATTTTACTTGGGACTGTATATTAGTGATGATACAGGGGCAGGATTTTACTTGGGACTGTATATTAGTGGTGATACAAGGGCAGGATTTTATTTGGGACTGTATATTAGTGGTGATACAGGGGCAGGATTTTATTTGGGACTGTATATTAGTGGTGATACAGGGACAGGATTTTACTTGGGACTGTATATTAGTGATGATACAGGGGCAGGATTTTACATGGGACTGTATATTAGTGATGATACAGGGGCAGGATTTTACTTTGGATTGTATATTAGTGATGATACAGGGGCAGGATTTTACTTGGGACTGTATATTAGTGGTGATACAGGGGCAGGATTTTATTTGGGACTGAATATTAGTGGTGATACAGGGGCAGGATTTTATTTGGGACTGTATATTAGTGGTGATACAGGGGCAGGATTTTATTTGGGACTATATATTAGTGGTGATACAGGGGCAGGATTTTACTTGGGACTGTATATTAGTGGTGATACAGGGGCAGGATTTTACTTGGGACTGTATATTAGTGGTGATACAGGGACAGGATTTTACTTGGGACTGTATATTAGTGATGATACAGGGGCAGGATTTTACATGGGACTGTATATTAGTGATGATACAGGGGCAGGATTTTACTTTGGATTGTATATTAGTGATGATACAGGGGCAGGATTTTATTTGGGACTATATATTAGTGGTGATACAGGGGCAGGATTTTACTTGGGACTGTATATTAGTGGTGATACAGGGGCAGGATTTTATTTGGGACTGTATATTAGTGGTGATACAGGGACAGGATTTTACTTGGGACTGTATATTAGTGATGATACAGGGGCAGGATTTTACATGGGACTGTATATTAGTGATGATACAGGGGCAGGATTTTACTTTGGATTGTATATTAGTGATGATACAGGGGCAGGATTTTACTTGGGACTGTATATTAGTGGTGATACAGGGGCAGGATTTTATTTGGGACTGAATATTAGTGGTGATACAGGGGCAGGATTTTATTTGGGACTGTATATTAGTGGTGATACAGGGGCAGGATTTTATTTGGGACTATATATTAGTGGTGATACAGGGGCAGGATTTTACTTGGGACTGTATATTAGTGGTGATACAGGGGCAGGATTTTACTTGGGACTGTATATTAGTGGTGATACGGGGTTAATGTTTTCTGTATGTGTTTATTGTATATCTGTATGTGGTACTATATGTATGGTGTGTATATACTGTATGTATGTGTGTTTATGCTGTTTGTGAGTATTTGGTGTGGCAATACTGTACACATGTGTATATATAATATGTACTGTATGTGTAATAATAACATGTACATACCTTGTGCAGGTGAATGATAGCTGCCACGCCCCCCCCCCCCCCCTCCCGTGTCTCCAGGTACATCAAGAGGCTTAGGCAAAGCTACTCCTGGTCCAGCCATAGTCGCTGTTAAATTCACATATTTTTTCACTGCACAAGAATTTGTGATTCTTTCACTGCTTCTACACCAGAAAACTGTATTTGTGTATAACATATGTGTATCATGGGTGTATTAACCTCTTTCGGGCCTTTATGTTGGGAGGGGAGCCTTAAAAAGACGGGAGTGATGTATTTTACATGGGACTATATGAAGCAGTGCAGGCACAGAGTGATGTATGATAGGATATATTTTTACAAGTCTGTATGGTAGGGAGCTGAATGATTTGTTACAAGTTAAAAAAAAAAAATTGAGCTTTATTTTAGGCTGGGTTCATATCAGGTTTTCTCTATGGACTTAGCGTATACATTGACATATAGTGGCAGACAAGGCAATATTGTCTGACCACTATACGTCGCATCCGTCCAAAAAGGCAGGATGAACGCCCTACAACATGGCTTTGTATGGGCAGGCAAACCAGCGAGGATCAGTCGCGCAACCTTATTTAGGCCTAAAAGGTCGGGTGGTCTGGGACTCCCTGATCTTCGAATTACTATAATGCAGCACACATGGCGAGGGTTCTTGACTGGTGCTGTAATCAGAACTCTAAACCCTGGGCCCAACTAGAGCAGTCCTTTACTCAAACGCCCCTACAGGTCTTACCTTGGTTGGAACCTTCTAAGACCTTACCCTTGAAACGCCACCCTACTATTGGCCCTACTTTGTCGATATGCCAGTCTAAGTTAGTTCGAGAGAGACTGCTGCCACTGAAATCTCCTTTTACCCTGATCCTTGGTAACCCCGATTTCCTGCCTGGTTGTGAAGAAATAGTCTTCCAACAGTGGAGGAGGTCTGGGAATTTCAGAGCGGAACACTTCACTAAGGACACGGCCTGGATCACAACCCAGGAACTGACTGCACAAACAGATCCCTGCCCCCTGGGTATTTGGAGAGCTGGACAGCTTAGACACTACTTGACATCTTTACCCCCTTGCGAACAGTACACAACAGAGAAAACCTCTTTTGAGTGCCTATGTGGCAACACAACTGGCCTGAGACATACACTATCTTCATCTTACTCATGCCTACTGTCAATTCCAAACAACCCAGGTCCTCCTTACCTCCAGCGTTGGGAGGAAGACCTAGACATGTCACTGACGGACGAACAAAAGGACAGGATCTATGAACTCTGCCACTACGCAACGATCAGTTCTCGCTACCAGGAAGCAGGTTACAAATTACTGGCAAGATGGCACAGAGTACCCACTAGGCTACACACGATTTTTCCTCAAGTCTCTGAGATCTGTTGGAGATGTGGTGAGGAGGAGGGCTCTTTCCTACATATGTTCTGGTCCTGCAGAGTTCTATCATAGTTCTGGCTCGACCTGGGAAATGTAATGTCCCGCTTGTGCGGAGAGTCAATCGTGTTGGAACCTGCCCTCTTCCTCCTCCACCATTGTGATATGTCTGTGCAGCGATACAAGAAATCTCTTGTTCGTTTTTCTCATCATTGCTGTGAGGGCCTGCATCTCACTTTTATAGAAGCAAACAGTACCACCGACGATGGCAATGTGGACAGTGAAGGTGAATGATCTGATGTATATGGAAGATCTCACCTCCTCTGTGCATGGTACACATGATACGTTTCTCAAAACATGGCAACCCTGGATCCAATTTAAGCTATCTCCCGAATATAGGGAGCTACTGTAAAGCACTGCGTGACCCTCATCCCTCCTGGTTGAGACAACCCCCCCCCTTTCTTTCCCCTCACTCCCCTCTTTTATCACCTCTCTCTTCCTCCCATACCCTTATTCAATTCTCCCCCTGCACCTTTGCCGGCCTTTCCCGGCAAAATGCAGAACTTTTCCTTTATTCTTTTCTGCTTCTTATTCTTTGTGCCCCTGGCAGGCCACTATGGGGCCACGGGGGCCTACTGTTCTAACTCTCCCCTCGCTGGAGAATCATGGTCGGATGGACAGGCAGATTCAACGTGATTGCACAATCTTTGATTCTAAACCTCACAATGATGTGCGGAAACCTCTTTCAGTGTTATATCCCATAGTCATTACTTATCCTAAGACACTTAGCTTTTAGATTTTCTTCTACTTGACAGCTTCTGCCCTGGAAACACTATGTGAACTAATGTTATTGTAATCTGTTCTGTTGTTCGTCAAATAAAGAAAATTATTTAAAAAAAAAATAGCCAGCTCTGTCTTTTCATCCTGCTCCCTCCTGCAGGGGGAGGTGTGCGACCAGCTTAGGTAATAGAAGCCTATGTGGAACTGATGCAGCATATTGCATCCTTTCAGCAGGCTCGCTGACTGCATACGTCGCTCAGCAGGAGTAGGTCCCAGTGATGTCAGTACTTATATAAGGACAGTGATATCACTGGAGAAACACCGCAAACACCCCACACATTGGAAGCAACAATTGCCGGCTGTTGCCATTGTGCACTCCTTACCCTGCATTCAGAGGGGAGGAGGGGTCCCCAGGCGATGTATCCCACTGTACAAGCATACAGTGGGATACATATGTGCCATACATTAGAAGGACATGTCGGAATCCCCCCGACGTTTCGTGAACTTAGACTTACATGGGACTTTGTTAAGCGGCAGCAGAAACAAGTATGAAGTATTTTACATGGCAAGTAAGGTTGATGACTACTAGTAATCCCATCTTTTCATATGAAGGTAAGCAGCTACTGCAATTCCTACAGATACAGTAGTAACCTGGTAATTCTATTTTTATAAAAGGAGAGGATGTTGAGAAATGGCAATGGCAAAACAATATGTTTGAGTGTATTGCAGCCGTACTGTACCATATTCATATGGGTAACATAATCCCACATTCACTTTAATATGGTCATCCATTTTAATGGCCGTATTGCCCACCATACTGTGAGATGGACATAAATAGAGAACGTAAAATATAGAGCATGTCTTATTATTGCCTGTACTTTGTCCCGTTCCCCCAATAGAAGTCTATAGGAACGTGAACCATATGGTGGCACATATTTAGAGTGGGTTGACTAAGAGACCAGAACATTTGGGGCAGGACAAGACTGAGTCATCATTTGCCAGCCCACTATATTTTATACAGGTATGGCTCACTAAGAGTGGATTAGCGTTGAAGCCATTATGGTTTATGGACACATACAGATTGGTTTTCTCTTCCGGACTTCAGTGAATTTTCACTGATGCCTTAATGAACCATTTTTTTCAATCTTTACGTAGACATATGGGTGTCCTACGTACTGTATTTTATAAAACTGCAGCTGAAACTCAAAATACCGGCTGCAGAAGTTTCATTGAGAGTTATAGAAATCGTTTGTTTGTAGGGATTTTCTCAAAATTTTTTTTTTTTTATCCTTATGCATATTACTTTTTTCAGTTTCCACTTATTTTAGTAAACATTGTGGATATATCTTTCTGTAACAGAAAAGTCTGTCAATGGAGAAATAAAAAAGCTTTCGCTTTTAGAAAGATTGGAAATGCAAAAATACAATTAGCTACATCCAAAATTACAAATACATTTACAAACATATAACAATACACCATTAAAAAACTTTCTGCGGTTGCAGTCTGGGAGGGGCAATCTTTTTAATCACGTATTTTAAATAACTATTTTCAAGTCGGGCTAGATATGACCCTTCTATTGCATCAGATGGGCTGACCTCTTTAACCCCTTAACGCTCTGCGCCGTAGCTCTACGGCGCAGAGGTATAAGGGATGTATGAAAAGGGCTCACGGGCTGAGTCCTCTTCATACAGAGGTGGGGGTTTTTGCATTTTGCACAAAACCCCCACCGCTAATAACCGCGGTCGGTGCTTGCACCGATCGCGGCTATTAACCCTCTAAACGCCGCCCGCAAAGTCGCGGGCGGCGTTTAAAAGACGGCGGCGCGCGGGCGCCGCCATCTTTTTTTCGATCGCCACGCCCCCGAACGTCATCGGGGGGCGGCGATCGGTTACCATGGTAGCCTCGGGTCTTCTCTTGACACGAGGCTACATGGTTTATGCAGGTTCGTTACAATGAGCCAGTGGCTCATTGTAATGTAAGACCTGCAAAAACGCCATATATTGCAATACTGTAGTATTGCAGTATATGGTAGGAGCGATCTGATCATCTAGGGTTAATGTACCCTAGATGGTCTAAAAAATAGTGAAAAAAAAAAGTTTAAAAAATAAAAAAAATTAATAAAATATTAAAAGTTCAAATCACCCCCCTTTCCCTAGAACGGATATAAAACATAACAAACAGTAAAAATCACAGACATATTAGGTATCGCCGCGTCCCAAAATGCCCGATCTATCAAAATATAAAAACGGTTACGGCCGGCGGTGACCTCCGAGGCGGGAAATGGCGCCCAAATGTCCGAAATGCGACTTTTACACCTTTTTACATAACATAAAAAATGAAATAAAAAATGATCAAAATGTCGCACAGACCTCAAAATGGTAGCAATGAAAACGTCGCCTCATTTCGCAAAAAATGACCCCTCACACATTTCCGTGCGCCAAAGTATGAAAAAGTTATTAGCGTCAGAAGATGGCAAAAAATTTTTTTTCTTTTTTGTACACATTCGTTTAATTTTTGAAAATGTATTAAAACACAATAAAACCTATATAAATTTGGTATCACCACGATCGCACCGAACCAAAGAATAAAGTAGATGTGTTATTTGGAGCGAAGAGTGAAAGTCGTAAAAACTGAGCCCACAAGAACGTGACGCATGTGCGGTTTTTTTTCAATTTTTCCACATTTGGAATTTTTTTTCAGCTTCGCAGTACACGGCATGTTAAAATAAATAACATTACCGGAAAGTAAAATTTGTTACGCACAAAATAAGCCCTCACACAGGTCTGTACACGTAAAAATGAAAAAGTTATGGATTTTTGAAGTTGGAGAGCGAGAAATTAGCCGAAAAACCCTCCGTCCTTAAGGGGTTAAAGGGCCTTACAGGATGGGCTGAGCACTTTAGGGAATCTTACAAAATGGGTTGACACTTTATGGGATCTTTCAGGGCCCAGAGTCAGTCCAAAAAGAAGGGGGACTTCTCCCATAAGACCCATTTATCTTTAATTCTAAGAAGGTGCGTGTAATTTGTCACCAACATGATCTCATAGTGCCTGTACATATTTATTCTATTGCAGACTTCTGTTAACTTTAATTTTTGTGCCGTCTTCCAATCTGCTGCTATACATTGCCTTGCTGCGATCAGGATGTACGTAATAATCGATTGCCTTCTTTCTTGTTCTATAGTGTTATTGATTACATCCAATGTACATTATAACCTGTTTTTATAGACTAGATAATGGTGACTAGAAAAGTGGGATGTCTGTCCCAAATGAGCACGTTTTTGTAATGACAGGATCATTAAAATGTTGGGTCAGCTACTTCGGTAAGCTGGTGCCCTAGAATAGCTTTTTCCCATTCAGACAGCAACTTTACAAATCCTCTGTTTGGCCTCATATTTGTTTTGCACTTAAGAATGTGGTTCCAAGCTTCCTGAAAAATCCAAAGAATAGATAGATTAGATCGATGAACACATATACATAGTACATAGTATTCCATACCAACACACACAAAAGGAAAGGTATCAGTGTTTAAACCAGTCTGGATGGAAATACAGGCAGTCCCCGGGTTACATACAAGATAGGTTCCATAGGTTTGTTCTTAAGTTGAATTTGTATGTAAGTCGAAACTGTATATTTTATAATGGTAGATCCAGACCAAAATTTTTTTTGCCCCAGTGACAATTGGAGTTTCAAAATTTTTTGCTGTCATGGGACCAAGGATTATCAATAAAACCTCATTACAGACACTTTACAGCTGATCATTGCAGCCTGGGACTATAGTAACATCCAGAGAGCTTCACCAGAGGTCACATTGGGCAGAGGGGTCCGTCTTTAACTAGGGGTCGTCTGTAAGTTGGGTGTCCTTAAGTAGGGGACCGCCTGTATACTGAATTAAATATTTTCTTTAGCATTGTGCAATGTTCAATTATTCAAATTACCTGGAGTGTGCATTTTCTGTAATGGATTAAATATGCTATTAACAGAGCACTGCTGCGGCTTATCCCTAACTTGGAAAAGACAAGAACTGCACAGTTTGTTGCCATATGAGAATCTAAGAAAAGAAACACAACGTATTAGGATGAAATCCTAATAATAATAATAATTCTTTATATAGCGCACACAGATTATGCATAGAGATTCTGACATCAGAAGGTCATCACAATGGCCTTTCTAAGACATTATAATGCTCAATCATGACATCACAATACTGGCTACATCAGAACAACCCCAGTGTCACAAAGGGACATTAAGATGTCAGAAAGAATTGTGATGTAATAATGGGGCCTTGTGATGTCTCAAAGAGGCATTGCAATGTTAAAAAAGGGCATTGTGACCTTACAATAAGGAATTGTTATGTCACCACACTGTCATGTCATATAATCACAATGCCCATTATGACATCAAAGTTCCAATAATAAAAAAAAATCTTTCTCTGACATCACAATGGTTATTTATAACATCATAATGCCTAATCGTGACATCAAAATACCGACCAGTCTGTAACCTCCCTTTCATCTCCAAACTCCTGGTCTATTCTCGACTAAACTGCTATCTCTCTGCTAACTCCCCCCTTGTTCTGGTTTCCGTTCTTTCTAAAGTCTTCAATGATCTCCTCACTGCTAATTCCAAAAGGCACTATTCTCTCCTGTTTCTACTGGATATCTCTGCAGCATTTGTTACAGGATGCTACGCTCCATTGGCCTGACGGACTGCAATCTCTTGGTTTTCTTCCTATCTCTCTGACTGCACATTCAAGTATCTCCTTTCTCTTCCTCTCACTGTCAGGGTTCCTCAGGGATTGGTCCTAAGCCCTCTTCTCTTTTCCCTCTATACTGCCCCCTGTCTTACTGCCGAATATCAGTGACTGTCTCTCTGCCGTCTCTAAAATCACAGCCTCTCTCTTCTTGAAACTTAATTCTTCCAAAACAAAACTTCTTGTCTTCCCACCATCTACTAACCGACCTAACCCTGATCTCTCTATTTCTGTCTGTGATGTCACTGTAACTCCAAGGCAGCAGGCCCGCTGTCTTGGGGTTGTGCTGGACTCTGACCTCTCCTTTATACCGTTATAAACGGTCTTGCTCACTCTAACCGGATGCAAATTTGAACTTCCCAGGCACGTCTCCAGGACTTCTCCAGAGCTGCTCTGGAATGCTCTACCCCAGTCTATCAGACTATTACCCAACCCCCAATGTTTCAAATGTTTCTTAAAACGTATTTATTTAAGCAGGCCTATCGCACTCAATAACTGCATGGAACTTTAACTATTTATTAACCAATTCTGGGTACTCTCCTTCTCTGATATACGGACAAAAGGCTTTGCTGCGGTCCCACTGACTGTTGACTTTGTACATAAGATGGCGGCTGATGGCTGGTTCAAGCAGCAGCATTTTTATTTAATAAATTATTTTCATTCCATTACCTTATAAAAATGACTGGACCAAGCTCTTATACCTCTTTTATCACCCCCTGCAAGCAGGGCCCTCACTCCTATTGTCTCATGTGACTGTTATTATTCTGTAATGTCTTGATATTTTTATATATTCCCCAGAATCTGTAAAGCACTACGGAATTTGATAGCACTATATAAAGATTATTATTATTTTTGCATCACTATTTCCGAATGTGATATCATAGTGCCTCATTATGACATCAAAATTCCCCATTGTAACACATTATTTCTCCATTGTAATATCCCCTTACCCCATTGTGACACCACAACAATTATGACATCACAATGCCATGGGGATTGTGACATCACAATTTGTTTTTATGACATCACAATATCATTGCGTTGCACCACATGCATTTCAATTCTTGTTGACTATAATACTCAATGATGCCCAATCAATTACTTCCTGTTAATTAAGCAGCCATGAAGCATACATCTCCAGGTTTATGTGTGTCTCATATGGCTGCCACAGCAAAGCCTTTCAATAAAAATTATCATTCTGTCAAAATCACAACAGTAAATGGCAGTCGTAGTATAAAATATATATTGTACCTATAAATTTACAAGCATTTGGAAAAAACTGCAGAAGATCTGAATCACAGGAGTCTGGCACTGGAATGTGGAATTCTTGTCCACTTGGCAAAGCACTGAAAATACAAGTTTAAAGCAAACGTTAAAACTAGGACAATACATGAAACAGTTCTTGTATTAATATATTACATGCATGTGCTATCTGCTTACTTCACAGTTACCATATGGACCAATGCATTTCTATGTGTGTTGCAGCCCTAAAACTAAGAGCAAATCCTATACTTCTGTTTGTGGCTCGGGCATCAGTTTCTACAATCATTGGAGGACACACTGGCTGCAAACAACAGACCGTGGACCTGTTTGTGGACACAGAAATGCATGTTTTGATTTAGAGGAGGCCTGACAAAAATATGTAAATTATTTAAAACAAAAAACAGCTACAACAAAACAAAGACACCTGGTGTTCTTTTGTTATTGTCAAATACAGCCTCTTGAAATTTCCATATGTTTTTATTTATAAAGAAAAAGTTTCAATGTACCAATATGGTAGCAGTATGGTATTAGAGCTAGGGTTGCACTGATTCCAGAATTTTGAGTGTGATACAATACTTGATACTGATACAAAACTTTTAAGACAATAAAAGTATTATCTGGATTCAATGTTAAGGGTGTTTACATTTTATGACCACATTTCATATGTATTGTGAAGGTTGCCATGGAAATGTATAATTTATTTTGTGTCTTATACATTTTTATAAATTCAATGCAACTGTATTAATTTTATGGAAAAAATAAGATAATGTTGTAATATATAGAGAGATCTCTGAGAATATCCATCTCTATATACCAGTGCATTGAGCTTTTGTTACTCTATGGAAACTCTAGTCAGATCAAATCCTCCCATTGACAACCAATAAGTCATTAGTGACTGGTGAATGGAGGTGCTGTATCTCTATGGCATGGTAGAGAGTGAAGGTTGTGAGTTCAAATCCTGTCTGGGTAAGAAAATATTTAATTGTATAATATAAAATAATTTAGAAACCTTGTTGTCAGGGGAAGCCCTGGAAGATATAGAAACTCCATATATGGCCAGTTCCTGATATTTCCCTGATGACGTGGTTCCTGGTCTGCCGCTGGCCCGTTAAATGTATGAAATTGTTGAACAAGTATCAAGGTTTCGATACCTTGTGCAGCCCTAATTAGAGCCACTGAGCAGTGTGTTTATCCCTTCAGATCCTCCAACACCCATCCTCCTCGATAGACAGTATTTGATATTAGAGTAGGATAGAGAAGCAAGCTTTCATGTGACTTTTTTCCCCATCTAAAGGTAAAGCTGTTTTTTAAATGCCAGGGGTAGGCCACCAGCTTAGATTAATGGAGTTCCAACTCTTTGAAGAGAACACTTCAATGTTTCCATTGGTTCCAGGTTGTTTTCTACTTGCAAATTCTGAGGATTTTTATCATTAGGCAGACTCTTTGTGACTTCTATGACTGCTTTTGGACCTCTGCCTGCCGGTTAGATTTTTTAAAGTGACATTGGTCCTTTAACCCCTTAAGGACGCAGCCATTTTGTAGCTTAAGGCTCAGTCCTATTTTTTGGATTCTGACCTGCGTCGCTTTATATGGTTATAACTTTTGAACACTGTTACTTATCTAAACAATTCTGAGATTTTTTTTCCCCTCACATGTAGTACTTCATTTTAGTGGTAAATTTTGGCTGGTAAGTTTTGCGTTTATTTACAAAAAAAAGAAAAAATTATGAATTTTTAGAAAAATTTGCCATTTTCAAAATTCGAAATCATTGCGTTTTCAGGCAGATAGATTTACCACCTAAATAACTTCCTGAATAACATTTCCCATTTGTCTACTGTACATTTTCACAATTTTTGAAATATCTGGATAATTTATTTTGAGGTCACGCGGCTTACAAATCGAATATCGATTTTCCATATTTTCAGAATTGACTATTTTGGGGATAAATACAGTTTGAAATAAAATTTTACACATTTAGCATTAAAACCCCCCTATATAACCAACCCATTTTCAAATCTTTCAAGCCATCAGAAACAGCTTTTAGGAAGATTGTTAACCCCTTGAGATCTTCATAGTAATTGAATCAAAATGGAGGTGAAATTTAGAATGGTCAAATTTTGCCGGTTATACGTTCATTTAGCACTAAAATGTCCACTTTTCCAAAAGATAAAAAGAGAAAACCCACGATACAATTTGTTATTAAATCTCTCTCGAGTACAGAGCCCCACCCCCACATGCAGCCGTTACTTGTTTTATTGGCGCACAGCGAGGCGCAGAAGGGAAGGAGCGCCCTGCAGCTGTAAGGATTTTAGTTTCCTCATTGGCCCATTTTCGCTTTTCCGTTATTGGGGCTGTGATGGCGTTTTTTTTGAGGGATGAGATGCTTTTTCCAGTGTTGCCATTTTGGGGTTGGTATCACCTATTGTTGAAAATTTAGGAACTCTTAGCCTAATAATCATGTTATCTTTATTCTAAGGGTCGATACGATTGCGGGGATACCAGACATGAATATTTTTTCTTATGTTTTACTAAATTTGCCAAATAAAACCCTAATGTGGGGGAAAATCTATCATTTGTGCATCACAACAGTATAATTCTGGAGTACCGTACATATGTTTTGTTGATCACTTTTTATTGCATTTTTAGATTTTTAGTGGGATTCAATAGGTAAAAATCATAATTTTTGGCGGGTTTTTAAAGTTTTTTTTTACTGCGTTCATCGTACGGGTTCAATAGTTATTTAGTTTTATTCTAACGGTTGTTACAGACGCGTTGATACTATATATGTGGGGTTTGTGTTATGATTTAGACTTTTTTTGAGCGTTATATGTCTCTTTATATGTTTTGGGGCTTATGGGCATTTTTAGTGATTTATAAAGTTATTTTTTATTGAAAAACATTTTTTTTTTTAACATTCTTTACCTGATTCATCATGGGACATGAAGAAGCAATCATCCGATTGCTTGTTCATGATAATACTCTGCAATACTGATGTATTGCTGGGTATTAACAGTGTCAGCCTATGCACATGCATAGGCTGACACTCTGCCTTTTCTGTGTAAAGAGGTGTATAAGGTAACAAATTGTACTTTGTAGCGACAGATTTTAATATTCCATGCCATGTACTTGGAAGTGGGAAAAAAAATTCCAAATACTGTGAAACTGGTGAAAAAAAATGTTTTTACATATTTTATTGTGCACTCAAAATGACACGTCTCCTTAATTTTTGGTGGGAGGGATCACCGGGATACCAAATTTGTAAAGGTTTCATTTTGTTTTAATACATTTTGAAAAACTAAAAACTTATGTATCAAACAAATGACTTAATTTCACTTCTTGCTCTAACAACTTTTTCATACTTAGGTGTACAAAGCTGTAATTTTTTGTTAGATGTGCCGTTGCTACCATTTTGAGGACTGTATGACCTTTATATAAAAAAAAACCTAGGTGTTGCATGATGGCACAAAAGTGCTGTTATTTGGGTGATATTTTTCATTACTGGGTTCAACGTTGGAATAACTTTGTGGATAGGTCGGGGATTTAAGGACGCAGCAATACGTAGCAATATGTTTATGATTTCATATGTTTATTTTTAGCTGTGAGTCCTCTCAATACCACCTTAGTGGACTTGTGAAGTACTAATATGTGTCAGGAAAAGATCCATGCGATTTTCTTACACAATTTTTTGTGATGGCAGTTAGGCGGACAGCACTACAATCGCTTTCACCACTGTTTCAGGGTGCGTTCACACATTGGGGGTCATTTAATAAGGGCCCGATTCGCGGTTTCCCGACATGTTACCCGAATATTTCCAATTTGCGCCGATTTTCCCTGAATTGCCCCGGGATTTTGGCGCACGCGATCGGATTGTGGCGCATCGGCGCTGGCATGCACTCGACGGAAATCGGGGGGGAGTGGGGGTTTTGGTTCGTGGCCGAATGAAAACCCGACGGATTCGGAAAAACCGCCGCATTTTTTTTGTGATCGCACCCTCAAAATGTACAGCGCATGTAAAAACCCGGTCTGTTCAAACAGCTAAATATAATCAAATAATTCAATAATCCAAAGGTAGAGCTTTTTCTTATTGTAGTATGTCCCTGTGTGCATGTTAATTTATATAAAATAGTTTACATGTATATTTATTTATATCTATATAGCAGTTATATCTGCACTTTATATAACATGTAAATCTGTCATACAAACAAACTGCCCATGCCAATGCCATATACTCACAGGGCTAAATTCTGGTAAACTTGCTGTTGTACAGTGCATTTGCTGTTATCCGAGAAAACAGCGCAACAATCCAGTGAGAGGTAGTGTCTTTTACACCTATTACTTACAGATTTGTAGGCTCTAGTGACACATTAACATGAGATTTAATTTTCAAGTCCTTTTGTATGTGTCTATTACTTGCTTGTTGTAGATCACCAAGGAATAACAATCCGGGGATAATTTCAATAGGATATGGTCGAAAGTCATCAATTTCCTGTAATAAATGAAGACAAGAAAATATAACTTACAGCTTCTATTTACTATGCTCAGTATATGGAAATGATGCTTCCTGCTTATTAACGTGTTTCTTTGACATCCAAGATAAGTATAAAAACACTTGTTCACTGGAGATCAAAATTAGAGAGCAATGTATGCTTACTTGATTTTTTTTAGAAATAATGTAATCTTCATTGATCAACATTTGAATAATTTTTTTGTAAAGGGTATACCATGCCACTAGAACAGTGTTTTACAAAATAACCAAAGTATATCAACAGAGAACCTTCATTTTGCAAAAAAAACATAATTGGAGAACAGAAATGACTGTAGCACAGAGAAAGATTGTAACAAAATTTCGCCTCCACGTCTCCACAGTGGCAACTCACCCCCAGGGACAGGAAACATAGTCCGGAACCCTTTAAATTCAGACGCTCCTTTTACCTCACCGGTCTTTGTTTCCTGTCCCTTAGCATAAGCAGAACCTGGTAGTGAGGATATGGCACGATCGAGCAGCTACAGGATTCACCTGCAAGGTGCAGGGAGGCTGCCTTCCTCTTTCTTACATGCAGGCAGCCCTGCAGGAAAGAAGCATGATACCCGACGCCAACATGGCAGGCATGGGTGCAGGATCCAGCAAGAGGGACTCCCTGAGGTTGAAAAGGCTACTGGCGTACTAGCAGGTTTCTGCTTATGTAGCTCTGCTCCTGGTGTCATCATCTCTACCCCTTTGGAAATCCTGATGTACCTCTGCCTGTAGATCCTTCTGAAGCCCCAGGTCTGGCCAGTCCCTCCTCTTTTGGATTACTTTGGGAGACAAGGTTTATGATTACCATTTTGAAACCGTTTTTTTCTGTTTATGTTGTTATACCCTGTAGGCTCCTAAGCCTTCTTAAAAATGTGTCATTAATAATAAATCATTATATAGCTCTCACAGAGCTTGCCAAATCAGTCCCTGTTCCCATCTAAGCAACCGGTATGTTTTTTGGAGTTTGTAGGAAAGTGTTATCATGATCATATAAAAAACAATTACGTAAAAAAACGTGGGTGGGTGAGAACGTGGGTCAGGAAGACTCTATGTCTCTTCTATCAAGTTGAGATGCTAATTAAAAAACTAACAAATGTAGTGGAAAAGTTAACATCTGTTTCAGAACCTCAACCTTCTACTTCAAAAATGCCTGCTATGCCTACACCTGTTTCTCAACAGCCAGCTGAAGAGGAAGAGTATGAACTAGAAGATTCTGCTTGTAACCTGTACATATAGACATAGCCGGTTGTGCTTATTTTTTTTACCCTCCTTTAGCAATTACCTGGGGCATCCAAAAAACCTTTTGAGACCTGAAGAAATGGTAATATCCAGAAAATTCTTCATACCCTCCTTTTAGTACACGCACTGGAAGACGAGTGACTTGTGACATAACCTTGGCACATTGTATAGCTTGGCCTGTGAAGTGATGGCAATGTTCAAATATTAGTATTTTATGAATGTAGTATTTTATTAAAGTATTAAATATCAACCTCTTACCATCACCATCCAATGAATCAGTCCGACTGTCATATACTACACAGTACCTCATGCAGTCCAACTCTATAGACTCTGGTAAGAGGAAATGCATATCTTCATCCTTTGGAAATAAATGATAAAAATTGAAAAAGAAACCTCAGGTACAAAGCCTGAATGGCAGTGTAAAGAAGGTATACAGGATATGTACATTCACATAGTCGTAATTGTGGCCTTTTGTGTGACCAGATCATAGCCACAATAGAAGTCTATGACATACGGTCATGGTGAGGTGTGCACACAGTGTCTCACCGGAATATTGCATTATTTTGCGGTGTGGGCACTCGGCTTGCAATGGAGAGGGGAAGGCTCACTCCCCTTCCATCCCCACCTGGCTGCATCCTACACCCAAAATTCGGTCCGGGTGACCAAACGGCCACGTGAATGAAGCCTTTGAGTGTGGTGGGTGCATACACTGTTAATGCTGCTTCGCTGCCTCTATATACAAACGCCATCACAGGAGGTAGACCCAAATAGCAGATGGTAATAAATCCTAAGAGGTATAGTCAAGCGACAAAAATATCCTTGTTTACCAACTATTTATAATCGTATATATATATATATATATATATATATATATATATATATATATACATATATATTATACAGTGCTATTTACAATACCTTATTAGTATCAACAAGTAGGTGAGTTAAATGTGATTTTAACTCACCTTTGTGTTGATACTAATAAGATTTTATTACTATCACTATCTATCGATAGTTGGTAAAAAAGGATATTTTTGTAGCAGGCCAATTAGTTTCTGTTTACCATTGCCATGCTGCAGTGCAGTGAAGTGAGTTTTTATATTTATACTGCCAGGGGCCCATAGTAAAAATTAAATAAATCCCAGACAACTCTTAAACAAACAATGAAAAGCAGAAAAATCAAGATCTGCAATTGTCTATTACACTCAGGGAGTGGGTGATGAAGTTAAAACAACATTGAACTTCTAAAACAGACAAGCAAACAGATAACCATCGACTCTTCCAGAAAAAAATCAAGTAGTATAGAGCAAAGGAAGAGAAAAAGGAGATGTGAGATGGAAAATTCCCAGTGTATTATTTAATAGTACCTGCTTAGCTCTCTTTGCAGTAATTATGTGACTCTCATTGTACTCTCTTTTGGAACGTGCATCTATAGAAAAAAAGAAAATACATACCATACTGAATAACACTGACATTTGTTGGGTTGTATATGTCCTTAGGATAGGTCATGAATATCACATTGGTGCAGGTTTGACCTGTGGAAATTGGGATCACTTGATTAGCAGGGATGGCATCTCCCTGCTTAATCAGTTACTTTGAACGACCCCATCACAATGTTTATGTAAAATTTTTTGTTTATTGTTTTGTAGGAACAATACGATGCAGGGCAGTAAGTAACGTATAGTTGGTATAGTGTCCCAAATGGACTGGGGCATCTGTGGAGGTTGTATGAACTTGTAATAACAATCTATAATCTTAAAAGTCTGCTTTACTACTAGGTCACTTACTTTCTAGATATGCTTTGTACAGATCTGACAATTGGTCCTTGCGTAATGACAAAAATCGGGCTTCTATCTGTCTGCTGTAGGGAATCAGGCGGGGGGGGGGGGGTCATGGGATGCTTTTACTGTTTTGGTTTTTGTGTAACAGTGTGTTTGTAAAAATGTTAAAAAACCACAATAAAAATGAAAAATGTTCTGATTAAAAAAAGTCTGCTTTACCAGTCTCCGATACATACCTAGAAGACACAAATAATTTGGCTCGGCAAGTTTAGAGAATTTAGTCGATTGGTTGAGAATGTTGTAGAGTTCTGTTGCCGTACATAATATCACCTCAGCCATTTTTCTGGAAATAAAAAGAAGCTATTTTACCAAATAGCAACTGGCTTCACAATGGGGGTCAATGGGTATAGGTGGTATCGGCAGGCGTTAGGCACCTTTGGCTTTGGCCGCCCATACCTATGAAGTCTTTAAAAAAAATCTAAACTTTCCTCCGGCTTCTTCTTCGTAGCCGAACGGTGTTGTCCAGCCATGTGACCTCATATTGTGTACACGCAGGAAGAGGAGAAGACGGAGGTGAGTATAGAGGGTTTTTTTTTTCAGGAGGACCCTGCTATGGACATTTCGTTAATAGGGTGGATCTCTGTAGTGGACATTTTCTTCAAAGGGGGCATCTGCTGCGGACATTTCTTTAAAGGGGCATCTGCTGTGGACATTACATTAAAAAGGGCATCTGCTGTGGACATTTCTGTAAAGGGGTATCTGCTGTGGACATTTCTGTAAAGGGGTATCTGCTGTGGACATTTCTGTAAAGGGGTATCTGCTGTGGACATTTCTGTAAAGGGGACTCTGCTGTGGACATTTCTGTAAAGGGGTATCTGCTGTGGACATTTCTGTAAAGGGGACTCTGCTGTGGACATTTCTGTAAAGGGGTATCTGCTGTGGACATTTCTGTAAAGGGGTATCTGCTGTGGACATTTCTGTAAAGGGGACTCTGCTGTGGACATTTCTGTAAAGGGGACTCTGCTGTGGACATTTCTGTAAAGGGGTATCTGCTGTGGACATTTCTGTAAAGGGGACTCTGCTGTGGACATTTCTGTAAAGGGGTATCTGCTGTGGACATTTCTGTAAAGGGGTATCTGCTGTGGACATTTCTGTAAAGGGGACTCTGCTGTGGACATTTCTGTAAAGGGGACTCTGCTGTGGACATTTCTGTAAAGGGGCATCTGCTGTGGACATTTCTGTAAAGGGGTATCTGCTGTGGACATTTCTTTAAAGGGGGCTCTACTGTTGACATTTGGGAATGTGATTGGCTTTCCTAAATAGATGGGTTATAAGAGCATGTTTGAAGTTAATCATTAAATTATTTTTATGCACAGTACAAGATTAAGGATATAGAGTATATAGAGTACAGGTGGTTACGTACAAGATAGGTTCTTTAGGTTTGTTCTGAAGTTGAATTTGTGTGTCAGAAGTCAGAACTGTGACAAAGTGACAATTGGATTTTCAAAATGTTTTGCTGTAATGGGTCCAAGGATTATCAATAAAACAATTACAGACACCTTACAGCTGATTATTACAGCCTGGGACTAAAGTAAAGCATCCAAAGAGCTTCACCGGAGATCACAGGGGGCAGAGAGATCTTTCTGTAACTAGGGGTCGTCTGTATATAGAGTAGTACCTAAGTCTTAACATCTGGGCACATGTTGGTTTGGATGCTGGGGGTCCCATGGGCCCTTGTGAACAAGGACCCATGGGACACTTAATCTGCCACTGTTCACAGTATATTAAGTAGCACTGAGTTAATGGAATGCCTTTATGAACATACTTCTTTTTTTAAAACACCCTTTGCCTTTTGTGATCAATCAGAGTTTTGATTCTCCTAAAATAAAATGCATTTTATTTTCATGAGGCTGCTGAGGAACTGGAACATTTCCTCCATTATCCACTTGGGGGAGCTGTTTCTTTAGATGCTGTAATCTGATTACCTCATCTAAACGGTTAAAGGGATATTCCAGGAATCAGCATAATTCATATACAAGTGGGCACTCAAAATATAAGATAATGTGTAATTAGTTGTTATTTAAAATGTTGCTCCTCTTAGCAGAAAATGCTGGTGACATAGCCTGTAATGAAGAATTAAAATGCTACTGGCTCTTTGATCAGTCCCTTAAAGGGGTATTCCGGGAATATGAACGTCTGACACAAAAACCCATGATGATATAAATAAATGAATACAACAATACTCAAGGTCATTAGTCACAAAACGGAGCTTAAATAGTTTGATTTTATGATTTACTAAATTTATGGCCTCTCTAAAGTAGGTGGAGTTATCACTAAGATGGCCGCCACTGGAAAATACAAGTCCCATGACCCTTTAGTTCTCAGTAACTCCTCCTACCTCTCAGGCTCTTCTCCCAGTGATGATGTAACAGGTTTTCTTGCTCTGTTACCATAGCAATGATGTGTAACTGCCATCACCACAACACTGACCATACTGGATGCACTGCAACCAACCGACTACAGCCAAACATAGTGGTGATCATATGACCCTGCCCAGGCAGGTACAGGACATGTGATGTGGACATGTGACCAGCAGCCATCTTCTTCCCGCAACGGACCGCGCGGAGGAAATTAACGGACTGATTAAAGGGCCAGTAGCATTTTAATTCTTCATTACAGTCTATGTCATCAGCATTTTCTGCTAAGGGGAGCAAAATTTTAAATAACAACTAATTACACATTAGCTTATATTTTGAGTGCCCACTTGTATATGAATTATGCCGATTCATGGAATACCCCTTTAATTTCCTCCGGGCGGTCCGTTGCAGGACAGAAGATGGCTGCTGGTCACATGTCCACATCACATGTCCTGCACCTGCCTGGGCAGGGTCATGTGATCACCACTATGTTTGGCTGTAGTCGGTTGGTTGCAGTTCATCCAGTATGGCCTCTGTTGTGGTGATGGCAGTTACACATCATTACTATGGTAACAGAGCAAGAAAACCTGTTATATCATCACTGGGAGCAGAGCATAAGAGGGAGGAGGAGTTACTGAGAACTAAAGGATCATGGAACTTGTAGTTTCCAGTGGCGGCCATCTTAGTGATAACTCCACCTACTTTAGAGAGGCCATAAATTGTGTAAATCATAAAATCAAATTATTTAAGCTCCGTTTTGTGACTAATGACATTGAGTATTGTTGTATTCATTTATTTATATCATCATGGGTTTTTGTGTCAGACGTTCATATTCCCGGAATACCCCTTTAATGGTTTATAACCACCTCAGTCCATAGCACTATATAAAACAGCATAGAGACAGCTGAAGTGCCTGCCTTGCTCCAGGGCATATGCTATTGTAAAACTTCTGATCCTTAATAATCATAATACTACAACATGCAAATAAGACATCGATGCAAAACGGTAATATTCAGGTAACCCGATGACCCCCATAGTGTGTTGAATGGCCAAAAAAACAAAAAATCTTACCAAAAATGTATGTTTTTCATTTTCTCCACCGACAAAGAGTTAATACAATCTCATCAAGTAGCTATAGATGCCCCAATATTACTACCTGGGACCGGAGTCTAAGTGGTACCCGGTTTCCACCAGAGCCCACCGCAAAGCGGGTTGGACAAGCTGCAGCGTGGTACTACCAGGTCGTTCCTCAGGCGTGACTTGTCTGCAGTGGCAGCCAAGGTTGAGGTACAGGAACGGCAGGCAATTTCATGGTCGGAGTCCAGACACAGGGTCAGGGTAGGCGGCAGAGAAGCTACGTCAGAGTCCGATCCGGGGTCAGCAACAGGAGGTCCAAGCAGATGGGTACGGGAACACAGCACACAGGACAGCAGCACAGAGGAACACTGGTACACAGGACGGCAGCACGGAGGAACACTGGTACACAGGAAGGGAACACGGGGGAGCTCAGGTAACACAGGAACACGGAGGGACTCAGGAACACAGGAACGCAGGTGAATCACAGAAGAGCTTTCTCTCAGGCTGTGAGGCACAAAGTTCCGGCAGGGCTTGCAGGAAGAGGCAGGCTTATATAGAATTAGGCAATATGACCAGCGCCAATTAACAGCGCACTGGCCCTTTAAATCTTGAGAAGCTGCCACGCGAGCGCCCTTGCAGTCGGTGACAGGTGAGACGCGCTGGCGGGGGCAGAGCAGCACGGGTGATATGGGTCGCGGGACCACCCGTGACAATTACATACCAGAAAAGTGCATCTCATGTGGCAAAAAATAAACCCACATTTAAAAAAGAAAAAAAAATTATAGCCTGTGCAATGTGACAATGCAAATCTGCTCTGAAGGAATTCTATGCCCGGCTGTGCGCCCATACAGCAGTTACCAGCACCTATGGGGTATCTGCGTACTCAGGAAAAATTGGGTATTACATTTTGCGGAGCCTTTTTTTTATTTAATCCGTTACGAATGTTTAATTTTCCGCCCAAAATGAATGTATTGTCCAAAAATATTACAATTTGAGACCGCACCTCCATTTTGTTTTAATTCCTTTAACACACCTCAAGGGTTAACAAACTTCTTAAAAGTGCTTTTTTGAGAAGTGTGTTGAGGTGTGTTGTTTCCATAATGGGATAATTTACTATTCTTGCTAGTATTTAGGCCTCTCACAGTCAATTACCGTATATACTACCGTATATACTACCGTATATAGCCAAAAAATGTGTTGAAAAACGTCCCCTCGGCTTATACACGAGTCTATTACGAGCACTTAAAAAAAAAAAAAAACTTACATACTCACCCTCCGGCGGCCCAATGCTCCACGTGGCTCCCAGATGTCGGTGCGTCCCGTCTTCTTTCTTCCCCGCGGCTCTTCTTCTTTCTTCTGTCTTCTTTATTCTGTCATGAATGCGTACATGTTTTCTTCCATCAGGCGCATACTATGACGTCAGCAGCAGCCACGTCATAGTATGCGCCTGCTAGAAGAAAACATGGCTGCATCCATGACAGAAGAAAGAAGAAGAGCCGCGGGGGGCCTACTGGGGGCTGGCTGGCTGTATACTACATGGGGCAGGCTGGCTGTATACTACATGGAGACAGGCTGTATACTACTGGGGGCAAGCTGGCTGTATACTACTGGGGGCAGACTGGCAGTATACTACTGGGGGCACACTGGCCGTATAATACTAGGGGCTGGCTGGCTGTATGCTACTAGGGGCTGGCTCGCTGTATACTGCAGGGGGCAGGCTGGCTGTATACTGCAGGGGGCAGGCTGGCTGTATACTACAGGGGGCTGGTGGCGGTATACTACTAGGAGCTGGCTGGCTGTATACTACATGGGGCTGGCTGTATACTACTAGGGGTGGCTGGCTGTATACTACATGGGACAGGCTGAATACTACAGGGGCTGGCTGTATACTACTGGGAGCTTGGTGACTATATACTGCTGGGGGCAGGCTGGCTATATACTGGGGGGGACTGTGACCAATGCATTTCCCACCCTCGGATTATACTCGAGTCTATAGTTTTTTTCCAGTTTTTGGTGGTAAAATTAGGGGTCTCGGCTTATACTCGGGTCGGCTTATACTTGAGTGTATACAGGAAGTTGAGCAGGTCCATCTAAATACGGGTTTTGGTGATTTTTCAAAAAAAGTTTAAAACGGCACCTAAATTCTAAGCCTCATAACATTCTAGTAAAATAAGTGGAATATTACAAAAACCATGCCAATATAAAGCAGACATTTGGGAAATGTAAGTTATGAAATTATTTGGGTGCTATGACTATCTGCTTCAAAAGTAGAGAATTTAGAATTTTTTTGGGCGAAATATCATTTTTTTCATAACTAAACACAAAAGATATCATACAAATTTTTAAACTAATTTGAAGTACAACGTGTCACGAGAAAACAATCTCAAAATCCCCTGGATATCTTATAGCGTTCCAAAGCTATAACCACTTATAGTGACACAGGGCAGATTTGAAAAATGGGGCCGCGTCCTAAAGGCCAAAATAGGCTGAGTCCTGAAGGGGTTAAAGCAATTGTTGTTGGAGCAAGTTGATGCTGAGCCTCTATATTTACAAACAGAGGCCTATGGTGAGTATAGCATTTTTACTACACCCCTGGGTCCCATAACAAAAAGACATAGTAATTTTGGTCACCAAGTAAAGAGAAATGTTAAGAATTTTTACATTGTTTATTATTATCTTTTGAGTGCCCTGATCAAGGATACCATATTCTGAAATGTTGTTGTAAATATATTCTTAATATACTGCTTCTCTGGAAGGGCATAATAGGGATTATACTGTAGTAGTCGATTGCCACCTCCTAACAATGCCCATGCACTGATGTGGTTTAGGAGCTGCTGTCAGGTCCCAATAAGAGTGTCAGTTTTCCTTAATACCTTCACTGCTCACAGGTCATCCTAAAGCCTAATCAGACTCCAGTATAGTGATCAGCATATTCCAAAACTAGTAGTGGAGCCCACACAGAGAAAGCTGATGATGAAGAGAGCACTTCCATGTTTATTCTCCACCTCTGCTGTAGCTTTCAGATACTGATGAAACACTGACCAGCACACTGCCCTCTGATACACGGCTCTATAGGATGCACCATTGCAGTTTGATTTGTATGAAGTATTATAGAATACATCTGGAAGTAAATGGAGGTACATACAGTACAAGGCTCAGTGTGCAGTAGCCCCTACAACCATGTACTTACCGTCGTGGGATACACTACACCGGTCCCACGTCCACTCGTATATCGACACAAGCTACCCCTGTGTCTGCTGTCGCTAGGAACGCCCTAGTCGTTGTTATGGGAGGAGTTCCTGCGCCGGCGTCACATGACACTGACTCAATGTTTTATAGTGGCTTTATAAGACACTGTATTGGTAACATTACAGTTTGTGGGAGTCGATATTATAGACCTTAGCTGGAAGCCAGTGTTTCATAAAGTTACATGACTCAAGAGCAGAACGCAAAACCGCCTCTATTCAGTACACTACGCATGCGCACTCATCTGCAGCCGCCTTTATATGCGATACGCCGGACGGAAGGTTATTCGTGACGTAAGACGTTCCCGCTTAGCCCCGCCTCCTCGCTGTGCGCTGTCTCTGCTGCTGGAGGTCGTTCGAGTCACTGGTTGCCCAGTCTGCAGCTCGTAGTCTCTGCCCCTGTGACCATCATGTTCTCCCGTATCGCAAGACCCGCCGCGTCCGGCCTAATCCGGGGACTCTCCACCAGCGCACAGGTACCCGCGTACAGGGTGCACACTCTGGGAGGCGCTGTGCTGATGGCCGGCGTGTCCGGGAACTTCATTACCGTGTTCTCCTCCGGAGACTGACATTGAACAAGGACTTCCCCATGTAGTGAGCGGTAGGGCCGGTACTGAGCTGCCTGTCCTGCAGTCCCCATACATCAGGCATGCGCTGGTGATCCAGGCCTATACTACACTGTATATAGGGATTAGTGCAGGCGGGGATTACTCCTCATGTCACTGAGCATGTCCCGCTAATGACTTTCCTCGCCTGCGTCTAGTTGTATCCCGTACCACGAATGCGGCAGGCCTGGCTTACTCTTGTGTGCAGCGCCACCACTGTCCATGGGATGTGTAGGGTATTGCAGCGCAATTTTTTTTTTTTTTTTTTTTTTTTTTTTATATCCTCCACTAAACTCCTATGTAACGCTCTTTGTGGACGGTTGGCTGTTATGTGGTGTCTAAACGTAGACTCCTACTTAACAAACTTAATGTGGTCAGTGTCCTATATAAATGCTATAAAAGAAACTTGTGTAATGATCTGATAAAGTAGGCTATAAAATGACTGGTAGTTGCATCACTTGCCCTGTCCCTTCCCAGTAATTCCCCGGGTCAGAGTCTGCTGGATTGATTTGTGTAAAGGTGACAGTAATGTCTTCTGTGAAGGTCATGTGGTGCTGCCCTCAGGCCCCATGCACTCCTGACCTAGCTGACTGCAGGTGATATAACAAATCCATACTTGGTAGATACAGTATTGTCCCTGTTATGCCTCTCATGCAGAGTTTTATTATGCAGGCGTCCCCTACTTAGACACTCAACTTACAGGCAACCCATAGTTACAGACAGACGCCTCTGACCTCTGGTGAAGCTTACTGAATGCTTTACTATAGTCCCAGATTGCAATAATCAGCTGCATTGATAATCATTGGTCCCATTACAGCAAAAAATGTTTAAACGCCAATTGTCACTGGGGCCAAAATTTTTTTTTTTTTTGTCTGGATCTACAATTTCGACTTGCATACAAATTCAACTTAAGAACAAACCTCTGGACCCTATCTTGTAACCCAGGGACTGCCTGTAACAGAATGTAACATTTTGTCTCTTTTAGAACAATGCTCGAGTCGCTGTACTGGGTGCATCCGGAGGAATCGGGCAGCCTCTTTCTCTCCTGCTAAAGAACAGTCCTTTAATAAACAACCTCGCTCTCTATGATATTGCCCACACACCTGGCGTAGCTGCAGACCTGAGCCACATTGAAACCAGAGCTAAGGTGACAGGTAAAGTGACAAATACAAATGTGACTGTGTATAAGCAGGAATTCTAAAGAAATGTATTACTGTTGGATATTGGTGAATGATCCCTCAAAGGCTAATAGGTGAGAAGTGATTGTGGAACCTACCATTAGGCCGGCTCTGATGCTGAGAGCACTTCTCTCTGGTGGATGGCCCAGTTTCATCGCTCTCTATGGGACGCAAAGAAATGTAATCGTTCAGTAGCAAATCCTGGATTGTAAAGGGGGGGCGGGGTGTGACCAATTATCAGTTTTATGTTGAGGTTCAGCCATATTTGCATCAGGTTTTTTTTTTTTTTTTTTTTAAACCGTGGTGCTGCTTCTGAAAACATCAATCATGTATTCCCCCTCTCCTAAAATGTGTCTGTATGCATTACAAATGCCTATGTATTTGTAGATACTAATTGTACACCTGCCTTTAGTAGATTAATAAATCTCAGTTCAGTCATTGGCACAGGCCTTCTATATTGGGCTGTCTTCTAAAATGTCAAAGTGATAATTCTTTCCAGTAGGTTTTGTTTTGTATAATGGACCCTATTATTTCAGGATACATTGGAGCAGAGCAACTACCAGAAAGCTTGAAAGGTGCTGATGTAGTAGTCATCCCCGCTGGTGTCCCTAGAAAGCCTGGTGAGTTCTACGCAAAGCAGTGCAAATGCCACTGGGAAGATCCTAGTCCAATTGTGTATGTCTTGAAACGCATCTGATAGGTAACCAATACAAAACACCAGGTGCTCATTACTGATGGCAGGCGTTTACAATGGAGATGTGTATGTGATTAGGCTGAGCCCCTCCCCTTGGCACGTGCATTGCGCTTCTAAATTTAATTGCAAATGTGACTGCGGATACAGATAATGCGTATAGTAGTTTGCAGTAATATGGCAGCCTATGTTTTCTTTTCGATCCAGGAATGACCCGTGATGATCTCTTCAACACCAATGCATCTATTGTCGCAACTCTAACTGAAGCCTGTGCAAAAACATGTCCAGAAGCCATGATCTGCATTATTGCAAATCCAGTAAGTTTATGAAAAAAAATTAATATTCTGTACTTTTGTAGTGAATTGAATGCTTCACCATAATCTTCAGCAGTTATCACATTCATTTCTATGGGAGTTATGCTTGGTTGGCTGTTCTTGATGCTTGCATAGAAATGGAGGGAGGAAGCCATGTACTGTTGATGTCAAAATTTTTTTTTTTTTTTTTCCCTGATATAGGTTAACTCCACAATTCCTATCACTTCGGAAATGTTCAAGAAGCATGGTGTTTATAATCCTAACCACATTTTTGGTGTTACTACACTTGACATTGTAAGGGCCAACACCTTTGTTGCAGAACTAAAGGTAATTGTTAATTATATAATGTGTCCTTTATTCTTTCAAAATATTTTACATGGGTGACCGCATAAACTCTGAATTCATATAATATGTTCCATTTGACCATTGACATTAAGGTTGCAGTATATATACTTGGACATGTGACTGATACAGAATACTGGCTGTGAGTCTCGAGGTTAGGTCAAGGTGGAGGTCAGAGGGTTTCACTGTATCAGTTATACTTTGTCCTTGCGTTCCTTTGTATGTGACCCCATGGGGCAGTTGATCGTAAATACAAAAACTGTAGATGTGGCTTGTCTCCGTTTTATGGTTTTTCCTTTCAACTTGGGCTTGAGTACCCCTGCAATAGCCCAACCCTTTGTAACAATTAAACTTTCTTCAGTGTGATCTTCATGGTATCATGCAGATTATTGTAGATCATAATATTTTATAATGTCATCTTTATTATATGCAATATAGAATTTTAAATCAATAGATATGCATGAATAATATCACTTATCTATAATATGTTAATAAAATATTTGTAATGTATATTTATCTTCAGGGACTGGATCCTGCTCGTGTTAATGTTCCTGTGGTTGGTGGCCATGCTGGCAAAACAATTATTCCACTGATCTCCCAGGTATGATGATATGAAGATGAATGCCACTAAGCAATTTTTCATAGAAACTTTTCTTCCAATATGACTGAATTGTCCTGTATGAACCTCACCAAGTTGACTACTGCTTATACATCCCCTCTTTAACATGCATATGTGGTTGAACAAGGCTTCATGCAGTAGCAGGTGGTGCTAAATCCATTATAAACGAGGCACTTGCCTGTTTCTGCTCAGTAAATATTCTTTTCCTTTTTTATTCAAGATTCTTGTAAAAGATGCATACCAGGGGGGAGAGGGTGCTATGCCATTCATTTGGACACCAAAACAAGTAGTTTTGTTGTCCATCTGCACTTCATAGCACTTTCTTTTACTTGCCTTTTTTGGCATGCTATGAGCTACAGTGAACCAACCCTATGAATGTGAACTGTGTGTTTGGGAATGGCAGTGAAGAGGCTCTAGTCATTGCTCTAGGCTCTGTGTGATAAGACATCACATTGGTATGGTTAATGGTAGGCCATCAATCACTTCACACTTGTATTGTAGGTTATTTTATCACCTTGTTCTATACTACTGTGCACATTATCCCCTGTTGGATCCTGATGTCACACAGGAGACGTTCATAATTATTGCCCTGAGTGACATACACAGAGCACAAAGGCTAATAAGCATATTTTTGTCTTTCATTGTAACCTGTACCCTGCTTATGGGATCACTGAGAAGACTCCAGGATTCATATTGTATTCTCTTGGTTCCTAAAATAGAAATGCTGTATAAGCCAAGTTGTTCAGCAGAAAAAGTGCAGAACCCCCCCCCCCCCCCCCCACCTAGGCTTGTACAAAAGTATATTTAAAAAAAAAAAAAAAAAACTTGCATACTCTCCTTCCAATGCACCACATGCTCACCTCATGGCAGAGCTAAAGGGTTGTGGTTTTTTTTGGGCATGATTTAAAGAGAAAATGCATAGGTGCCCGTGTTTCAAAGCATATTAAATGTAACCGATAGGAAGTACAACTTGTCCCACAGATAACAAGCATTTGTATGGTTCTGCAAATTTAAATATAAAAAGGTTATGCTGCAGTGTTTCTTTATTTTCTTTATTTCTTCCTTCCTATCCAGTGCACACCTAAAGTAGAATTCCCTCAAGATCAATTGGAAGCCTTGACCTTCAGGATCCAAGAGGCTGGAACAGAAGTGGTCAAAGCGAAAGCAGGAGCAGGTGAGTTGGGATCTGAGAAATTGCTTTTATGCTAAGGGTGATGTCACAGGTGGCGTTTTGAATGCATTTTCAGCACGTTTTTAAGCAGTCTTTTTTTTTTGTGATTGAAAACTGTACAAACTTGCTGTTCTATATCTTTTCAGGGTCTGCAACTCTGTCTATGGCCTATGCAGGTGCACGATTTGTCTTTTCTCTGCTGGATGCCATGAATGGGAAAGAGGGTGTCATCGAATGTTCATTTGTTAGATCTGAAGAGACTGAGAGCAAATATTTCTCAACTCCTCTGCTGCTGGGGGTATGTATAACATTACTAGGATGTCAACATTCATATTAAATGCTGTAGTGATGTTCTTGCTTTAACATCCAAGCTATGTTAAAAACTAGTGTGAATCTCTTTAACCCCTTAGCGACTGTTGGTAGTATATATTTATCCTCAAGAGGTTAAGATAAATGGAGGACTTGCCGGCTTAGCAGTTTTCTCATGAAGGTAACGGGATAGGGCCTAACTTGCTGATCAGTGCTCAGTGCAGAGTCCCCCCACAGATCGCAAAAACGAGGGATCTCTCAGACTTTTCACCGCTCCTTAGACTAATGGAGAAGACGGCCATGCATGACTATTCTGCTCCATAGTGATTAATGGAATAGAATGGTCTTGCATGGCGTCTTCTCCATTAGTCTGAGGAGCGATGAGAGGTTTTTGCGATCTGTGGTGGTCTCTCTGCAAGTTAGGCCCTATCCTTATAGGGCCTAACTTGCCTTCGTAGGAAAAACCCTTTAACCCTCTCCATAGCGGTCAGGAATCTGCTGTATTATACAGTAGACAGTTGCCACTAACTGCCGTGATCCGTGCAAGTAACAACTGCTGCCAATTGGCATATTCCCTCTCCAATAAAAGCTGGGC
Source organism: Engystomops pustulosus (assembly GCF_040894005.1). Lineage (NCBI taxonomy): Eukaryota > Metazoa > Chordata > Amphibia > Anura > Leptodactylidae > Engystomops > Engystomops pustulosus. Next base: position 128,496,877 of record NC_092412.1, on the reverse strand, counting down.
AGCTATAGCTGCCAATTATTGCAGCCTGTCTGTGTAATGTAAGAGCTGTATTTTTGTTCAGGTAAATCCCATTCTGGGTTTATTGGCCAAAACAGTATAATTTTAGAGTGTGAGGATCCAGAGGAAACTGACGCAAATACAGAGAACATATAATTTTTTTTTTTTGTGTGTGTTAAGTGTCAGCTTGTACTCGAGTGTATATATGGTACTTTTATTTCTACAGCTTCTGCATTGTCCTGATGCTAATTTTTTTTTTTTTCCTTTCTTTAATAGAAAAATGGCATTGAGAAGAACCTGGGTCTTGGAAAAATTTCTCCCTTTGAGGAGAAGCTGGTAGCAGAAGCGATGGGAGAGCTGCAGGCTTCTATTAAAAAGGGGGAGGAGTTTGCAAAGAACTTCAAGTAAATGTGACCTAGATAGAAATACGACTTTCATTAACTTATTGAAATGTGACACTTTAAAGAGCATTCTATATTATGTGCTGTAAAGAGGTCTTTCATGCTCCATAATGGCTGCCTCCTGTGAATGTTTCCTCCTTACCTGGCACATCATATGGTATGTGCTCTTGTTACAGCACTTAAATTGATGCTTTTAACAACAAAGCTAAATACTGTTGCAGATTGAAATTGTGGATTAAACATCATATTTTTCTTTGTATATGTCTCTTGTTTGTGGTTTTGGATCATTTACTAATTTAGGTTAAACAGTTTAGTTGTGGCAAGGTTAAAGTTGCAGGCATCAAATTGCTGAAGGAAATGGTATGTGCATCACCATCCCAGTGCCAGGATTCTTGGTAAACCAGCAGAAGAGGTGAAGCCACAGAACTCCAGATCAAATAAAGAAATCCTTTTTATTCATCCAGTAACAACAACATTTGGACTAAAGTATGTTTGACAGACTTGTGTGTAGTCCAAGTGTTGCAAAGTTACTGGATGAATGAAAGGATTTCTTCACTTTATCTGTGTTGCAGCTTTTTTTTTTTTTTTTTGCAAGTAAGTTTTACATTAACCCTTGCCCCTGTCTTATTTGGGGAAAGCTGCCAGTCTAGTCACTATATACATCTGGAATGTACACTGTGCAGGAGACCTTAGGGTCTCTTTGTTCTCATCTTGTGAATCATCTGTTTGTGAGCTCCACTCATGCACCGATAACAAGTGAAAATGAACGCCAGGGATGCAAATCCAGCAGGAATAGGACCTGCTCTCTTTTGTGTCATGCATGGGGCTGTGAAATTCAGAGTTGTGTACATGAGCAAATAGAAATGAATGAGTATGTGTGCTAGCTGTAGAAAATATGGCTAGCTAAAGTCCTCATTGTGTGCAGGTAATCTTAAGCCCCCTTTGCTATCATGATAGCATTGGATTTGCACTAAAATTCTGACATGTAGATAATTATAATTTTGTTCAGATTTAACACGTTCAGTTTTATTTTCAAACCAGGAGTGGATTGAAAAAAGGAGGGAAATCTTTTCTTACCCATTATGATCGACCGCTACCTTAAAAGTTGCTACTGTATGACAATATGTGAATGAATCCTTTACAGGGGTATTCCCACGAAGACAAGTTTCTTATTTGTAATCAGGATAATAAAATAACATTCTCTTCTAATTCACTGTTAACTAAAAATACTGCATTACACAGAATATGGAATTATCAGTCCTGGTGTACACAATTTTGTTGCCCCCCTAGACGCGACCCTGTAACTTCTGACTTTGGGTCGGCAGCCATTTTGCTTGAGGCTTCATGGAGCTTGTCCTCTCTTCTCCCTGCACTCTAGCCCACCCCCTGCTGTCCAGGATGCAGCTCACAGTGACACATACGTTGACGTCCTGTCAGAAGCACCAGGAGGAGAATTGCAAGCTTCAGACAGGTGTTATTTCTTCGGGGGAGGAAGGCACAGCAGATCTTGATGTTGTGGTATAGCAGTAATGTAGGAGAACTGATGTGTTGACAGTGTGTAATTTCAGGGATCTCTGATCTGTCCGATCTTTGTTCGATACTAGAACAATGTTCAGAAGCGAAATAAAAATGTATATAAACCTGTACCCTGATCTAACCATTTTCAGCTCCCAGAACTAGATGGATCATAATGGGGCAGATTTATCAAGCTGTCAGAATATTTCTAGTTGCCCATGACAACCAATTACAGCTCGGCTTTCAATTTACCAGTGCTCATGAATATTTTAAAGGGGAGCTATGATTGGTTGCCATGGGCAACCAGTAATATTCTGACTTTCCCACAGCTTGATAAATCTGCCCCAATGTGTCTGCTTAGAGTCTCCGCCCACACCTTGTGATTTTACACTAAGCAGCCTTAGGAGCTATAGGAGCTAAAACGGCAATAAAACTGAGTAACATTGTGAAGTAAAGGGTTAAAAATGATCTTTATTGCCTTAACCACCACTAGGGGGTGGAGATTTGAGAATTTTAACCTCTTCCTGACAGGTGTGGGTAGTTAACACACAATCATGTACTTTTACGTCATGGTGATTACTCAGAGGATCACCTAGGGATCCTGGCTGTATGTGATAGTTGTGATCCAGAGAATCAGCACCCTCTCAGTGTGGGGGCAAATCTTTACTTTGGCAGTCATTACTCATGAGACATGTAACATTCCTGGACATATCTGATATTGTGTCCATATGAAAAGGAAATGGTAGGAAAAATAGTGGTCATGAGTTAACAACTATGAGGATGTTTTTCCCACTGAAGCCATTCTGGTTTAAACACATACAGGTTGGTTCAATAAGGCATCAGTGAAGATGAAAAAAACAAAACACAATCACGGATTTGAGATATCACTGAGCCAATGTGAGTCTTACGGCACAGATGGGCATTTTGAGACGTCTGTATGCTATCTGTTATTTTGCGGATGGCATTGATTCTTATGGGCACACAATATGGACATCATTCTGTTTCTAAAGTGGTAATCACGTATGACAGTTTGGTAAAAATCATTGATTTTGGAGTTACACCTTAAAGGAAATCTACCATCAAAGTCAAGCCTCATTAACCTTACTCATAGATACAGGCACTGTGACTGTGGTAATAGTTTTATATTTGTTATACATGGCTGCCTTCCTACTAAAATCAACATTCAATATTATGCTAATATGCCAGAGGGGTGCATTGGGTGTTACTGGTCCCTTCAGCACAGTGTAATAGCCTGTTATTCTGCAGCAAAGAAAGGCTTGGTAAACCCCCCAGGAGCCCTTCTATCTCAGCATAATTTTAAAAGGTTATTTTAGAAGGAAAGAGTGCATGGATAAAAAAAAATATATATACAAGAAGATTAACACAGTGACAGTGCCTGGATCTATGAGTAAGTGTCCCCTGCTTGATTTTGATGGTAGATTTCCTTTAAGGTCCTGGAAGGATGAGTGGCCGCAGACAGTTAGGATCACATGACCCTCCATCTGGGGTTTTTTTTTTTTTTTTTTTTTTAAATAGACTGGAATGTCAGCTGATGAGGTAAAAGGCTTTTCTGAACTAAGAGGCTTCACTTTACAAGCTGTGCTGAACTGTTATTATTTGTATATTGGTAAATTACCTAATACTTTGCCCCTACACTTACACGGGGGGGAAGAGATTTATGACTGCTTCTTCGCCAGTTTATTGCAAGAATTTGGATTCTTACAGCTACTACGCCACTTCCCCGCCATATGGGCGTAGAGGTGCCTGCATAATTTTGAAAAACCTGCACACCTAGCGTAGTTTTGCCCGTCTTAGAGAAGGCAGTCCTAAACACCATATAAAAAGTGTCTAAGGCTATATTCACACGAACGTATGGGGGACGTATATACGGCCGATATACGTCCCCCATACACTCCTATGGGCGCACGGCACCCTACGGGAGCGGTACGGTGCCGCACACGTGCGGCACCGTACCGTTCCGTACCCGGGAAAAAGATAGGACCTGTCCTATCTTTTCCCGTAATACGGGGCCGTGCGCCATAGGTTGCTATGGAGAGGGGCGGGGGTGAGCTGCGCTCACCTCCTCCTCCTCTCCCCGTACACTGCCGTTGCCCGCTACGGTACGGTACGGGCGGGCAACGGCAGTGTGAATATAGCCTAAGACCTCCTGCACACAAACTGTTTGTGGGCACTATACAAGGGCTGTGAGCCTGTCTGGCATTGGCATGGGCCACAACTCATGCCCATGACAATACAAAATGACTGGCAGGCATAGCAGGTGTGGGGACTGTGGTGCAGAGCTGGGAGGAGATGAGGCCTGGGGGTGACCGTGCTGACTGCTGCACTCATTTCCTATGACTCAATGAAGTCAGTGAAGAGGGCGGGCAGCAGATTCACAGGACATTGAGAGGAAGGCTGTGGCTGTACAGTCACTCATGATGACTATGAAGGCTGTGTATCCCCTCCCTAGCCTGAGCTATGGTGGTGACCCGGACAGTCGCCTACCTCTTGTCTGCTCTGTGTTGTGGCTCTGGCTAGGCCTACGTGTCACTATATAATGTTCCTACATGACCACATTGTATTATGCATTGGTAATGTGAGCTGCATGCTAGCACTTCAGTCAGATTATCTGGTATATAAACTGCAGCACTGACTCAGCACTTTTGCAGCTGAGGAGAAAAGTGTCCAAGGTTTATAGGGGAGGGATGAGGCGGAGTGAAGCAGGAAGCTGTTACTCTTATGTCTGTAACCCAGTAATGCACTTGGAAACCTCAATTGCCTTATGAACCAAAAATACTGAGGGCATGACACGGAGAGAGGTAAGCAGCGCATGGCGTGTGCTCATCATATTACAGAAATCTCGCTCATGGAAGTACATGCAGTGATTTAGGCTTTGAAGCAGAAATGTAGATAAACAATGTTTGTTTTACTATAGAGGCCGAGGCTGTCATATTGCATGTTTCATGGGTATCTGCAAGGTGCTGTATATAGATTAGCCTGCATCCAGCATTAGCGTGTATTCACATTGGCGTGTTTTTTCACATCCGTGTTTCTTCACTGCAGATTGTTTTTCTCTTCCTGGAATCACTGATGCCTTACTAAACTATTCTTTTAATAGGCTTTTTCACACTTCAGTTGCATTCACTGATCAGTGGTCAGTTTAGAACCTGTTCTTTTTGTGTTCACTGACAACATTGGACAGCATGGACAGCGCAAATTACCAGTACAAGGAGGATTGATAATTCATCTTTACCTATCATTGCTTATGGTGGCACAAAACGAGAGTGTGTTTTACAGGACTTTTTGGGAGCAAATATTGGGCACAATTTGGATCAACAATCGTACTGTATATCATGACCCAGCCAAGCTTTGCTATTTATCGGTTCTACTGGGCATCAGAAGACCCTTTACCGGGTATGAGGCGTAAAATCAATAGGTGTATGAGAGCGTTTGTACCATCTTTGTTAACCGGTAATGTCAAATCTCTTTTCAACAGAATAGAAGAGCTATCAGCCATGGAAAAGGGATAGAAACTGTTTGCTTTGTTTCACAGAATCATGACTGCACAGTGAAGTTCCGTTTCAGTAGTTTCACTGTCAGGATTTAGCTTAGATCCTATCCAAGGAAATCGAGTGGAAAGAAAAAAGGGGCAACTGTCAGATTCAAACATTGCTGTGCCAACATCTTCCTTCCAAGAGAGTTTACTTAGGTTGTGATTGTTATTGATATTTCTCTCCATCAGCCAGCAGTGTGGTAACTAGTGAAATTTTGCACAACAAAGCAAGCTTCCTTGGTACCCAGAGTAACCGTCGATTTGAACCATGTCGAAGCTACCATTCTGTAATTTTGTCAGTATGTCACATGTCCCACCAGAGGTGTAAATACTCTTGATCTATAATTTGCTTTTATGCATTGTGTTTTTTTTTTTTTGTTTTTTTTTTTTAGAAAGGCATAATAGCAAGAACATTGCTAAAATATAATACAAAAAGAAATATTGTGGTTTGATTACATAACCAGCAAAAAACGACCGCACACAATGCACCAACCCACCCCCCAAATGCCCCAGCCTCAGTGGATTCAAAATACAGGGACGCACAGTCGTATGGAAAGTTTCACACAAACGGGCCCATAAGTCATATTTTTGGGGACAGCTTCTGTTGATATAAACTGTGCAGTAAGGAAGGACACATTTATTAACCAGGAGAATCCATTGATTTAAAATAGGGGTATTTTGTTCCTTCAATGACATAACATTCACCTTACGTGCATAATATAGGGCAAAACGGAACAAAATTTTATCGTAGAGAACATGCACTAGATCTTTCATTATGCCGAGGAGATAAACCTTTGGGGTTTGAGAAATTCCATTACTTCAGAGCAGAATAGCTGAATCCCGTGGCAAGACCATACACAGTGAAGAAAGGGGTCTCTAGCAGCCTGACCGTGGAAACAAATGTCATTATCCATAATGCCTATATGATTAACTTTTTCAGGAATCTAATAGATACGATGGAGAAATTCTGTCAGGATCAGGTACCTTGTGCTCACCAAAGAGTCAAAGAAGGATGATTCAACTTCCTTCCATTCCTAAACAGAGAGGTCTGAGATGTAATCTTTTAATTGCAGAAAGAACTTCTAAAAAGGTCTACTACTTTTGAATGCAGGAGAGCATAAGACTGGTGAGTGGCCTAGGGAGCTCCGGAACATCTAGTAGCTTCTCTAATGAAATTAATTCCACTGCTAGGTTAAGAGAAATGGAGCCTGGAATACATGACACAGCTTACAGTCATGGCCATAAGTTTTGAGAATGACACAAATATTATATTTTCACGTGATCTTTTGCCCTCTGGTTTTTATGTGTGTTTGTCAGATGTTTTTATCACATACAGAAATACAAGTGCAATCATATTATGAGTAACACAAGCTTTTATTGACAGAATGAGTTAATGTAGCAAGTCAATATTTGCAGTGCTGACCCTTCTTCTTCAGGACCTCTGCAATTCTCCCTGGCAGCTCTCAATCAACTCCTGGACCAAATCCTGACTGTATGACTTGTATGTAAGTTGGAACTGTATATTTTATCATTGTAACTCCTCCCAAAATATTTTTTGGTCTCTGTGACAATTGGATTTTAAAACTTTTGGGTTATGATAAGAACCAGGATTAAAAATTAAGCTTAATTGCATACACCTTTGATAACTGTTATAGCTGTTTATTGTAGCCTAAGGCTAAAGTACAGTAAATTACCAACATCCAGAGGTCCATTTGTAACTAGGGGTCGTATGTAAGTCGGGTGTTCTTAAGTAAGGGACCGTCTGTATAGTGAAAGGAAGCTATTGCAGGGATGCGAAATCGTTCTTTTAGTACCATGAGGCCAGTGACACACGTGGCGTTTTTGTTAAGTTATGGTGTTCTGTAATCGTGCTGCTAATACAATGGCGCATATCACCACACCTCTCTAAAATATCATTAGCTTGGTTTATAGAGAAATCGTTTTTGTTTGACTTAGTTGTGTAATCGAGTGTAAAATGATATACCGTATATACTCGAGTAGAAGCCGACCCGAGTAGAAGCCGAGGCCCCTAATTTTACCACAAAAAAATGGGAAAATCTATTGACTCGAGTATAAGCCGGGAGTGGGAAATGCATTGGTCACAGCCTCTCCAGTATATAGCCTGCCAGCCCCTGCCCCAGTGTATATAGCCTGCCAGCCCCTGCCCCAGTGTATATAGCCTGATAGGCCCTGCCCCAGTGTATATAGCCTGATAGGCCCTGCCCCAGTGTATATAGCCTGATAGGCCCTGCCCCAGTGTATATAACCCCCCCCCCCCCCCCCCGTTGTGCAGCACAACAATACCATTGTAGCGGATGGATCGCACAGAAGATCTAAGGGGGCCGCCGGAAAGGTGAGTTTTGATTTATTTTTTTGACTCGAGTATAAGCCGAGTTTGGGTTTTTCAGCACATTTTTTGTGCTGAAAAACTAGGCTTATACTTGAGTATATAAGGTATTCATGTGAAACTCATTACAATCTTTAGAAAAAAATGGAATGAACATTATCTTTGCTGCATATTTTGGTGAATATACACATGGCGTATGTATGAACTCCTCTCATCTTACTGTTACTTTATTTAGTAAAGTACATTTTCTTTATATAAATAGTATGGATTTGTACAGGCGGTCCCCGGGTTATGTACAAGATGGGGTCCATTGGTTTGTTCTTAAGTTGAATTTCTATGTAAGTCGAAACTGTATATTTTATAATTGTAGTTCCGAGCAAAACATTTTTTGTTGCCCCAGTGACAATTGGATTTTCAACATTTTTGCTGTATTGGGACCAAGAATTATCAATAAAGCTTCAATACAGACACCTTACAGCTGATCATTGCAGTCTAGGACTAAAGTAAAGCATCCAGAGAGCTTCACCAAGGTCACAGTGGGCAGATGGGTCCGTCTGTAAGTCGGGTGTCCTTAAGTACGGGACTGCCTGTACTTATTTTAAAGTAAATTTTGAATTTTCATGTAATTTTTTAATTGTATTACAATTCGCTGAAAATTTGCATAAAGGTGAATATTAATTTATTTTTGTATACATGGGCTGTGTGTTCTGAAAAAAATATTTTGAAAGGATAGGAGCTTTTTTATTTTATGCATTGTATGTTTTGTTACCACACTTGTGATTACAACAGAATATTGCATGGCTTTACATACACTTTTGGGAGTGTAAATTCTTGTTTCTGTTTTTAACTTATAATTTTTTCATCCACTTTTGTGTATAAACCTCTGCATTTTCATGCATTAAAAAAAAAAATGTAAGTCACACAGGGTGGTATGGGATGTCAACTGTTAATCAAGACATCAGGTCATCTGCTTTATAAATATACATATGTTTTTGGGGTGCATTTTCCTTTTTATTGCTATATTTAGTAGGTTGTAACTGTCTTTACATTTTTAGCTGAAGAGCAGATTTTTGGTTATTGCAGTTTGTGATTTGACTATATGACTATGACAAATGACCATATGATATCTATGAACTTTACACATGTTCATCTATAACATTTAGGAGGTTTGAAGGAATTTTATTTCCTGTTTGGGGGATACCGTAATTTCTGCTATCACAAAAAATTATTTAGCATTTTTAGTTAAATTTTACAAATTTAATCAAAATTGCATGAATGTGCCTATGTCTATAAACTCCTTAATGCAATTTTGAAAATGGGACAAGTGTCTGCTGTCTAAAAATATATAGTTTCTCTGGGATTTAGTACAATTCTTTATTCTGTAATTTTGGATTTATTTGCACGCCAATAATCCAACAAAATTTTCAGAAACACATGGCAAGGAAAGGGTTAATTTGGCGCAGGTAAATAATATATTTGCCACACAGCTATACTAAATGTGTGATAAATGAGGTGGAAGTTCTGGTTTGCCGTTTTGTAAGTCAGAATCGGGTCGGTAAGCCATATTTAATTTCCCCCAGAATGTCTTGAAACATCCTTAGATAACATGTTATTACAATAGTTTATTATATATTATTAGACAATATACCATATATTTTACCCTGTTAATAGGTTCCATGCTTTGCTGTATTCTAGAAAGAGATGTTGAACTCCGCCTGTCAGTGTTCCCTAGTCTCGCGTGTGGTAATCTTTGGAGGTACACATGGAAATGAGATGTCAGGCGTGGCTCTGGCTAAACACTGGCTAAAAGAGCCTTCGGAGTTGCAGAGGAAAACATTTGTGGCTGAACCTTGCCTTGCAAATCCACTTGCTGTTGAGAAATGTGTGCGTTACGTTGACAGTGACCTTAATCGCTGCTTTTCAGAGGAAATACTAAGGTGAGCCTTTATTACATCACATATTGCGGCACAAATGTCCTTCATATAGGTCCACTATATCTGCACACATGTCATGCAGACTTGTGTATTATGTTAAAGGGGTATTCCCATTTCAGTGAGTAATTGATATTGCTTGAATAATGAAAACGTATACAAATTTCCAATATACTTTCTGTATCAATTCCTCACGGTTTTCTAGATCCGTGCTTGCTGTCATTCTATAGGAAGCTTCATTCTTTATTTCCAGTGGACAGAAAACTGACCATGGTCACACAGGTGGACAACTTGTTATATCACACAGCTCTGATTACTCCCTGTCATACTACGAGCCGTGCGCCTGTGTGACCATGGTCAGTCTTCTGTCCACTAAAGTTAACAATGAGGTCTTCCATAGAATGGCAGTAAGCAGAGATATAGAAAACTGTGAGGAATTGTTACCGAAACTGTATTGGAAAATTGTATCATTTTTCATCATACAAAAAATAAGATGAGTTTGCTTTAAGGTTAAAGGCTATTGGAGCCCCACACCAATATACAGTAACTATTTAAGTCTGACCAAAAATCTGGTGTGTAAAAGAACTGCAGGGGCTGGATAATCAATTCATTTAAATAAGTAATTAGACATGTATTAAAAATACTCAAACATAAATAAATCAGGTCCTGTGTCTGTGTATTGCATATTGTTTTTCATTCCCTTTCATCACTTCCAGAAAATATCTGCATGAAATACCCATACATATACATTTTTGGTAGATTTCTTGTGGATCTTCACTTGCCTGTTGACTGTCATGCAAGAAAACCCTGCAAAAACATTGCATATTTTTAATTAAAAGTGCATGCAGCTGCTCCTGCTCTGCTCACTTGTTTCAGGCTGCATTCAAAACGCAATCCAGATGTTTCCAACATAAACGTATGCGATCTGTAATGATCACCTAGTGTTTTGCATTGTTTACAGGCAAAACATTGGGCGATCGTTATCGATTGTATGCATATCTGTTGAAGTGTATGTATGCAATCGGGCCAAGCCCCACCCCATTCTGCCCAGATTGTATTTTGACAGCAAAGCCAGTTTTCACCTTGCACACCAGGCCCTACTTTTAGAATCTGACATGTGTTACTATGTGGTTATAACTATGGAATGCCATTACATATCATGGTGATTGCAAAATTATTTTCTCTTGAGACATGGAATTTTAAAGTTTTTAAGTTGAAAATGTGATACCTTCTGCGTTTAGTAAAAATGTAAATTTGATTTTAAACAGGAAGATAGTGATACAATCAAATAACTTAACAAATATTTCCTGAATGTCAGCTTTATGTTGTCATTGTTTTTATGCATCCTTTCATTTTTTTAGGATGTTATGAGACTTGGGTGCAATTTCTTACATTTTCATGAAATTCGCCAAATCTTTTGTTTTTAGGGACCGGTCAGCTTTCAGGTGACTTTGAGTGGCTTAAATAATATCAAAAACCCCATGAATTACATGATAGAAACTACACCCCTCAACACATATAAAACAACTTCTAGGAATTCCCTTTACTTGTTTCACAGGAGTTTAAACAAAATGGAGGTGCAATTTAGAATATTTTTTGGAGAATGCATTCATTTTGTCTCAATGATTGCACATTTGCCATGGATTAATTGAGAAAAGTCACTGAAAAGTTTGATAACCAATATCTTGAGTGTGCCAGTACTCGATATGTGATGGTAAACTACTGTATGGGCACATGGCAGGGTATTGCAGTGGAGGAGCGCCATTAATAACAGATTTGCATTGTCACATTTTAAAGGTTATAACCTATTTTTTTTGTAATGCATACTCAGTTAGTTGCAGTAAGTACGAAACAGAGATCTGACGGTAGGATACATCGTACAGATTATGCAGCCTGCGGTGTGCATTGGGGTAATCTCTGACTGAGAGCTACGGGAGGATACCCACTGTAATATGCAGCTGAAACACCCGCAGTTTCTTGCACCTGCTCTGCTTGTGAGCCGGTGCCAGAAGCTGGACATGATAGTTCTGCAGTCTGGGTTATTCACTTCATGCAGCACAGAACTTTTACCTCCACATGTGGGAAGGAAGAATGTTAATAATGATGTCACAATGTAGCGTCAATGCACAAAGTGATCTCCTAAAATTTAGTGATGTCACATTGCAGGGATAAAGTACACAATGATGTCACAGCAAATAAAAAATACACACAGTGATTAAATATTTGCATGCAGTAGTTACTTCCTATGTGGATGTTTCCATTGCCTTTCCTCCTCCTGTAATGACATCTCTAAAACTGTGTGTGGTTGAATACATAATATATAAATGTATGTGTATTCCAAGCCAAAAAAACTTAAAAAAATGTAGCAAAATGAGAAAAATAGATTTGTAGTAACCTAGATTTTCTAGTGACACTTTGTACTGTATATACTCGAGTATAAGCCAACCCGAGTATAAGCCAAGACCCCCAATTTTACCACCAAAAACTGGGAAAACCCATTGACTCGAGTATAAGCCGAGGGTGGGAAATGCATTGATCACAGACCCCCCCCCCCAGTATATTGCCAGCAAGTCCCCAGTAGTATACACCCAGCCTGCCCCTGTAGTATACAGCCAGCCCAGCCTGCCCCCAGTAGTATACAGCCAGCCCAGCCTGCCCCCAGTAGTATACAGCCAGCCCAGCCTGCCCCCAGTAGTATACAGCCAGCCCAGCCTGCCCCCAGTAGTATACAGCCCGACTAGCCTGCCCCCTGTAGTATACAGCCTACCCCCTGTAGTATACAACCAGCCCAGCCTACCTCCTGTAGTATACAGCCAGCCCAGCCTGCCACCTGTAGTATACAGCCAGCCTAGCCTGACCCCTGTAGTATACAACCAGCCCAGCCTGCCCCCAGTAGTATACAGACAGCCCAGCCTGCCCCCAGTAGTATACAGCCAGCCCAGCCTGCCCCCAGTAGTATACAGACAGCCCAGCCTGCCCCCAGTAGTATACAGACAGCCCAGCCTGCCCCCTGTAGTATACAGACAGCCCAGCCTGCCCCCTGTAGTATACAGACAGCCCAGCCTGCCCCCTGTAGTATACAGACAGCCCAGCCTGCCCCCTGTAGTATACAGACAGCCCAGCCTGCCCCCTGTAGTATACAGCCAGCCCAGCCTGCCCCCCGTAGTATACAGCCAGCCCAGCCTGCTCCCAGTAGTATACAGCCAGCCCAGCCTGACCCCAGTAGTATACAGCCAGCCCAGCCTGACCCCAGTAGTATACAGCCAGCCCAGCCTGACCCCAGTAGTATACAGCCAGCCCAGCCTGCCCCCAGTAGTATACACCCAGCCCAGCCTGCCTCCAGTAGTATACAGCCTGCCCAGCCTGCCCCCTGTAGTATACAGACAGCCCAGCCTGCCCCCTGTAGTATACAGACAGCCCAGCCTGCCCCCTGTAGTATACAGACAGCCCAGCCTGCCCCCTGTAGTATACAGACAGCCCAGCCTGCCCCCTGTAGTATACAGACAGCCCAGCCTGCCCCCTGTAGTATACAGACAGCCCAGCCTGCCCCCTGTAGTATACAGACAGCCCAGCCTGCCCCCTGTAGTATACAGACAGCCCAGCCTGCCCCCTGTAGTATACAGCCAGCCCAGCCTGCCCCCCGTAGTATACAGCCAGCCCAGCCTGCCCCCCGTAGTATACAGCCAGCCCAGCCTGCTCCCAGTAGTATACAGCCAGGCCCAGCCTGACCCCAGTAGTATACAGCCAGCCCAGCCTGCTCCCAGTAGTATACAGCCAGGCCCAGCCTGACCCCAGTAGTATACAGCCAGGCCCAGCCTGACCCCAGTAGTATACAGCCAGGCCCAGCCTGACCCCAGTAGTATACAGCCAGGCCCAGCCTGACCCCAGTAGTATACAGCCAGGCCCAGCCTGACCCCAGTAGTATACAGCCAGGCCCAGCCTGACCCCAGTAGTATACAGCCAGGCCCAGCCTGACCCCAGTAGTATACAGCCAGGCCCAGCCTGACCCCAGTAGTATACAGCCAGGCCCAGCCTGACCCCAGTAGTATACAGCCAGGCCCAGCCTGACCCCAGTAGTATACAGCCAGGCCCAGCCTGACCCCAGTAGTATACAGCCAGGCCCAGCCTGACCCCAGTAGTATACAGCCAGGCCCAGCCTGACCCCAGTAGTATACAGCCAGGCCCAGCCTGACCCCAGTAGTATACAGCCAGGCCCAGCCTGACCCCAGTAGTATACAGCCAGGCCCAGCCTGACCCCAGTAGTATACAGCCAGGCCCAGCCTGACCCCAGTAGTATACAGCCAGGCCCAGCCTGACCCCAGTAGTATACAGCCAGGCCCAGCCTGACCCCAGTAGTATACAGCCAGGCCCAGCCTGACCCCAGTAGTATACAGCCAGGCCCAGCCTGACCCCAGTAGTATACAGCCAGGCCCAGCCTGACCCCAGTAGTATACAGCCAGGCCCAGCCTGACCCCAGTAGTATACAGCCAGGCCCAGCCTGACCCCAGTAGTATACAGCCAGGCCCAGCCTGACCCCAGTAGTATACAGCCAGGCCCAGCCTGACCCCAGTAGTATACAGCCAGGCCCAGCCTGACCCCAGTAGTATACAGCCAGGCCCAGCCTGACCCCAGTAGTATACAGCCAGGCCCAGCCTGACCCCAGTAGTATACAGCCAGGCCCAGCCTGACCCCAGTAGTATACAGCCGGCCCAGCCTGCCCCCAGTAGTATACAGCCAGCCCAGCCTGCCCCCAGTAGTATACAGCCTGCCCAGCCTGCCCCCTGTAGTATACAGCCAGCCCAGCCTGCCCCCTGTAGTATACAGCCAGCCCAGCCTGCCCCCTGTAGTATACAGCCTGCCCCCACTAGTATCCAGCCAGCCCAGCACTAAAAAAACACCAAAAAACATATACTCACCCTCCGGTGGCCCCGATGCGCAGTGCTGCTCCCCCGATGTCCGCGCTGCTCCCCCGATGTCCGCCCGGGTCCTCTTCTGTCTCCCGCAGGGCTCCGCCTGCCGGCCTGCAGGCGCTTAGTATGACGGGAGAAGAACATGGCGGCGCCCTGCAGAAGACAGAAGAAGATAGAAGGGGCCACCGGGGCCACCTGAGGGTGAAGTTTTTTTTTTAAACTGCTGGGCTGGCTATTGACTCGTGTATAAGCCGAGTTGAGAATTTTCAGCTGAAAAACTCGGCTTATACACAAGTATATATGGTACTTCATGCTAGTTGAAAGATTTGGGTGATGTGCCTTGTATTTTTTTTATTTACAAAAGCAGAAATTTAAACTTTTTTTTTTTAATTAAAGTATAGTACAAGGTTCATTATTATCCTCTGCACTATTCATTTACAAAATTTTATTGAAAGCTACACTTTAACCTTACTACTTTGTGTAATTACCTGATGTGCATGCAAAGTGTCTGCCAATATATATTCTAGTATTCTTCTGTGCTTAGTTTACTCCATTGGGTCTCAAAATCCAAATTTATTATCTACATTTCCCTTTATGGAGTTAAATTAAATCTACCATCAAAATCCAGCATGATAAACCAGGGATACTTACTCATAGAGCCAGGCACAGTGACTGTGATTATCTTCTTATATTAGTAATCCATGATCTCCTTCCTTCTAAATAGAATTTATAGAAATTATGCAAATGAGCCCCTAGCCTCTCTGTGATCTGGCTATACAGGCTCACCCTCCCTCTGCTCCTTCAGCACTTCTGTAGTAAGCAGGAACTTTCTATTTAAAAGCTAATTTTCTGTAAGAAAAAAGCAGTTCACCAGTTTATGTCTTCTCTTTTCAGATCACCAGAATCGGAGAGTGATCCATATGAGTTTATACGAGTGAGAGAACTGTATCAGAAATATGGCTCTGGATCGTGTCTGTATGATTTTATCTTTGATTTGCACAATACAACTTCCCACATGGGGGCCACACTTCTACGCTGCTCAGCAGAGGACATTATGTCATTGCATTTAGCTAACTACTTGCAGGTGAGAACTATAGATAGCGTGAAACAATGGTAAATGTGTCATCAAGCTTAGGCTACATTCACACTGCTGTTGTGGGGACGCATATATGGCCGCAAGTTTGCAGCAGCATATACGTCCCGAAAGACAGCAATAGGCACCCAGTACACAGGGAAAAGACAGAACCTGACACTTGTGCAAGACACTCTAAGGACGTGGAGATTGGTAATCTCTAAAGGGAGGCTCTCTTGACAATTTAGCCCATTTCCTTCCGAAATCCTGGGTTTCCCCCGGTAATGTCTAGGTTGTCATTTTTAGGATGGGGAATCTTGGGGGATCCTAGGCTTTACGACATACTGCAGGGCTCTCCCTTACCCCCCCTTGGCGATTTCCATTCACGTCCAGACACTTGTAAGCCATCATGGTTTGAATACTCCCAACTCAGATCCTATATAGCTTGTGCTGGCGCAAGCATGGCCTTAGTTGAGCCCCTCACAGCATTTTAGGGCATGTTTTGGTCAGATTCCCCTCCAACACATGTCATCTCGCAGATTTACTCACTTCTGTCACCAGACATATCAGAGCTTCCATTTGTCAGGAGCTGTGAGCGAGAAATGGGTACCAGGAGAAGGGATACAAGATGGAATCTATACAGTACCAGGTGTCGACAGTACTCCACATGGCCTTTCCACCTGTCTTGGACTTGTGCTGGTGCTGTGGCACGGTGTGGGGACACATGCTGCATATCTGGTGGACCTGTGGTGTGTTCCAGCAGTGCAGGGACCAGCTGTTTGCAGCTTATATGCAAATCACAGGTATGCAGGTAACCACGTTTATGTCTGATTGCAGCCAGAGCAGTGAACTCTCGGCACTGGCGCTCCATGGCCTGCTCGACCATTAAGGAGTAGGCTTAGGAGATGTTGATTTTGTCTCGCATGGAGGCATTAGCGGCAGTGGAACCAGATGCCCATATGAGATATATATGCACGTGTGGGGCCCATTGCTCGTGTTTAACCCCTTAGTGGCTGCCCATCAAGGTTTCTACGTTGGTCACTAAGGGGCCTTAGGCTAGACCGATGGGTTTCTTGTCATCCATTTGCTCATTTTCTTCCTTTCTTTACTATGTCTTTTCTCCCTTCCTGCTCTACTCCTCCCATTGTGTGTGTCTATGGAGGTGTTGCCCTTTGTTTTGGTTTTCCGTTTTGATATCCTATGAGCAGGAGGCACTAGGACTACAGTGACAGTGACAATTGATCACATTAAGACACCAGGTCAGCAGGAAGCTCACTAGATGTTACAGCGCAGTGTGCCATTCATCGCTACGGAGAGAGTAGGGGTCACCACTCCTCTTCTCCATGGCAGCGAACCTGCGAATGCAGCCTAAGGCAGTGAGAGGATGTGGTTACTTCCTGCTGGGCGGTATCATCTCATAGCAAACCACAATATGAATACATTATACCTATGTCACTCACTACCTACCAATAGGTGCTTTGCAATGATTAGGGTCAAATGTCCCTGCTTGTCCTGCCACATTCTTTCTCCATATGCATTTCTACATTAATGTTAATGTTAATGTTACATTTTGATAAATCTAATGCCATTAAAACGTTATCCGAGGTAGACGGGCACAATTCACCAACACACAAGTAATGTCACTGTCCACACTGTGCGACATGGGTGCAACTGACCTCAGCCAGTTTTATTTGGCAGTAAAACAAAGTAAACAAAACAGCAAAAATAAAGCCTAAGCCTCTTCGGCACTAACTAAACATCGAGGTTCCCTACCTCAACAGGCACCCCAAAAACTCACAGTATCAGTTCACTGCCACAGCTCCACAGGCCTTTGACGTAGTCTGTCTCTTCCCCAGGGTGGAGCCAATCTGAGAAGTCAGCACCAGGTAGTTATGCAGGACTTCCAGCTGGATACAAATTAATCATTATTAGTGGCAAACAGCCAGCTTTCCCACATCCATCCAGCAACATATTCATTCTATACCAAAAACTACTATAGTGGCAGCTACCCTGCCACACCCCCTTCTAAACAACTTTTACATTATGCCGGTAATGCCCCCCCCCCCCCACTGTGTGCTGAAACTTCCTCTGCAGTGGTGAGATTACATCAGGCAGATGGAGGTAGGAAGTGCTGAAAGAGTCGGAGGGGGGGCTTTGGAAACTGCTCCAGGAGCCCTTTAGGTTTGTTAGCATAATTTTAAAAGTTGATTTTAAAAGGAAAGAGGCCATAGATAACAAACATAAGAAGATTACCACAGTCATTAAGCCTGGATCTATGAGTGTCACTGGTTTATCATGCTTGATTTTTATGGTAGATTTCTTTTAAGAGGTGGTGCATGGACACCCACGACCCACCAAATCTTGGATAGTATGTTTTAGTAAACAGCATAAATTATAGTTTAAATCTTCTCCAGCTTCTAGTATGAAGATAGGGGGGATGGTTCTGGTACATAAGCTTCTTAATAAAGAAGTGCATCAAGTCATGATATGTGAATTTTGTTTTAAAAAAAAATTTAGAAAACTCTGGGGAGGTCTGGGGGGACAAACTCCCCATTCCCGCGTTTCTCTAGTCCTTCTAGTCTAAGGCACTTGTGACATAGAGGATGTGACCCGAGTGTGTGTTACAAGACCCCCAACAAGGAGGCTAGAAACCAAGAAGTACTGTATGGTTTCTATTTTTAATTTAAGAAAAACACCATTTAATAAAGTATATATACATTTTTCCTTTAGCAATTAGCCATTCTTTTCCCAAGATTCTGTCCCAACAAATAAGAAAAAAAGCTGGGAAAAGTCTGGAAACAATTACTAGCTGCAGTGACTATGTGTACTTGCAATTGTCAGTGATTGGCAATTTCTTGTTGTGTTGAGAGCGTGCACTGACACAAATCTTTATGAGATATATGAGACTGGTAAATTCTTTTAAATGGAAAGTTGGACCATGTTCCCACTATATATGCTGAAATTCCATGTAAATGATTACTTTTATTTAGATCTACTGATTAATAATAACACATAATAGTAAAAAAGATGTAATACATTTATAATATTGTACTTGAACTTGTATGACCATGTGATCCAAGATGGTGATGTAAAGCCATAAAAAACTATGTAGTTTCTATTAAAATCTCTCTATTTTAGAGCAGCAGTGGGAGTCAATCTATGCCATGTTATAACTACCTCATCGATATACCAAAGAAGGATAATGTTTACCTCCAGAATATAGGAAAACATTCACTGTGTAAGAATTGCTCTATTCTATCTTTGCCTTCTCTAAGCTATCAGCACATTGTAATGAATGAGGAGGAAAATCCGCATATACTGCCATACCGTAGTATGGCAGTATATGATAGGATAAATCAGACAACCTAGGGTTAAAGTACCCTAGGGAGTCTGAAAAATAGTAAAATAGTAAAAGTAAAAAAAAATTATAATAAAAAAACCTAAAAATTCAGATCCCTAGAACTGATATTAAAAAACAGTAAAAATCATAAACACATTAGGTATTGACGCGTCCGAAATTGCCTGATCTATCAAAATATAATAATGTTTTTTTCACTGCCTTTTACCCCGTAGCGTAAAATAGCGCCAAAAGTCGAAAATGGCACTTTTTTGCCATTTTGAAAAATATAAAAAAATCAATAAAGTGATCAAAAGATCGGACAGTGCGAAAAATTATAGCAATGAAAACACCATCAAAAGTTGCAAAAATGACACCACCCACAGCTCCATACACCAAAGTATGAAAAAGTTATTGGGGCCAGAAGATGGCAAAATTAAAAAAAAAAATTTTTGTACAGTAGGTTTTAATTTTTGTAGATGTATGAAAACATTATAAAACCTATACAAATTTGTTATCCCCATGATCGCGTCAAACCAAAGAATAAAGTAGACCTGTCATTTGGGGCGCACAGTGAAAGCTGTAAAATGCAAGCCCACAAGAAAACGTCGCAAATGCATTTTTTCCCCATTTTCACTGCATTTGAATCTTTTTACCACTTCCCAGTAAGCGGCATGGGATATTAAATACCGTCACTATGAAGTGCAATTTGTCACGCAAAAAATAAGCTGTCACAGAGCTCTTTATGTGGAAAAATAAAAAAGTTATAGATTTTTGAAGGTGGGGAGTGAAAAATGAAGGTGAAAAAACTAAAAAGGGCCAAGTTGTTAAGGGGTTATAGAGTAACTGTTGTTTAAGATAATAATAATTTTTATATTGTGTGTGGGGGGATGTGGTCAATGTTTTTCTAATATACTTCATTAACTTAGATTAATTTGTAAAAAAATATATGCTACTCCCTCCCATAGAGATGCCTATTCCAGCCTGAATAGCCTGTGTCTGGGGAAGCTGCATGAGCTCACATCTAATCTCCCTGTTTTTATACAGCACTGAGATGGGAGGATTAACCCCTTCACTTACAGGTTGATGTTTGACTATAATGCTCATAGCATACTTCAGCCAGGGATAAAGCAAATAACCTGTCTTCAATCTTGTAGACAGATGTGCCATAGCAACATAGAATTAACCTTGTAACTAAGGGGCAGATTACAGCCTATTTCTTTACAAGAGAAGTAGAATTTCTTAATGAAGCATATTAGAAACTCATCTGAAATGACAGTTACTCTTTCACAATAAACCTTCATTGCAGACACCTGTGATGACTCTTATATTGACCATGTTGCTAGGGGCTAAAGTTCAGTAAATTACCAGCATCCAGAGAGCTTCACCAGAGATCACAGTGGGCTGAGAATTTTGTAACTAGGAGTTAGCTGTTCTTAAACCATGGGGCAGATTTACTTACGTCGGAGTTCACCTTCTTCTTCCTGGTGCACGTGAGTGCTTGATCTTGCGACACAATCGTGTTTTAAAATTCTGCTGTTTGTCCGAATCCGTCGGGTTGTCCGAGGGCCCGCCCCTGGATTTCTGTCGCGTGCAATCTGGTGCCGATGTACCAAAATCTGATTGCGTGCGCCACAATCCCGGGGCATTTCGGTGCAAAATGGAAATTGGCGGGAAACCCAACGAAAGTGCGTCCGACGGACCCTTAGTAAATGAGCCCCCATATGCACTAAGAAGCCGCAATGGATATTTACCAAACTTTTGTCTTTGTCAATCAAATAACCGTATACATTTTGAGAATTACTTTTTTTAATTTAATTTGAAATAAGTATGTTATTAATTAGGGGGTTCCCTCAACTTTTTTGCAATTGGCTTCAAATATAAATAAACCTTTCGCACACTGGCATTTCAATATAATGATTTTTCATTAGCATTTGGAATGCAAAAAATGACAAACATTTTAATCAGGCATAGTCATCCATGTGCAGTTTTTCTCGATAGTCCAAATAGTCCAGTCCAGTTTTTATAGATATAATGCTTTTAGTCCTCAGCATAGACATTAAATCAGCATCTTGTGGACGACCCTGCCACTAGGCAAAACCAACACTAGCTGCAATAAAATTGTTGGTTTATGGTGCCAAAATCCTGCAGAAAACCTCCTTGATGTGTGTAATTACACCCCACCCCTCCAGCTGCACTCTAAATGTATCTAGCGGTGGCTGCGCTGCCAAGCAATTCTATTGCAGGTCCTGCCTGGTGTCCAATTCCTGCCACACACTATAGCAGAAAAGCCCTGCAGCAGCTCTTTATGCCCTTTTTGGCGCGGAGTTGGGATAAGGGGGTAAATAGTTGCAATATCTGGTCATGCAACGGAAGTTGCAACTGTTTCAGTGCTTGTACATAGAAAACTTGATATGGAAATCAACCTTAGCAGTGAAAAGGTTGAGCTCCTCCCCCTCGTCACCACAAAATCACCTAAAACCCATAAAAGAAAATCTGCTGATTTCCACATCCGTTATGCTGTATGTACAGATAGCCTTAGACCCACAATACATTTTACATAATTGAAGGCCTCTAAGTACCCACTTAAAAAAAAACTTGCATTTATACTCCTCCTAAATTATAGCTGGTGTTGATGAAAACATTTGCTCTGGAAAACTGAATTAAATTTGCATTTGTGTATTTTTTTTCTTCTTAGGTTTAGAACTTGGACCTCAACCCCAAGGAGTGACCAGGGCAGATGTGTTGTCTAGGATGAGAGAACTAGTTAATTGTGGTCTGGACTTTATTGACCTTTTTAATCAAGGTAGGAAATTACTTTTAGAGTTAACACAATAAAGGAGATAAACTAAAGGGTTGCTAAATTAAAATATTATTTACTTGCCTAATTACAAAATATTAAGGAAATTTTCCTATGAAAAACACTTGTCCTCGATCCACAGCCATCAGGCACCCTCCGCCTACAGTCTTCTGGCTCTTGTTCCCCATCCACAGTTATCAGACACTAACACTGCCCAGAATACCAGAGTGACTGGCTAGTGCCGCCTCCGGCACACTGTGGTCATGGTGCTTGGTATGGGGACCGGAGGGCTGACCTACAGCCTGGCAAATCTCCAGGTGGGGTGTGCAAGAAATATGGAGGGAGAGGTTGCTGCAATGATTTCTCCCTGGGGCAACCCCTGAGATGTCTGTAGGTTGAATCCCTGGGCAATGGATGGGCAACCCCGTGGTGGTAAGCAGCCTGTATCCAGGGATCAGACGGAGGCAACATTGTGCAAATGAACTTACAGTTCTTTATTGAACAGCAGGCAACGGCCAAAACTATAAAACAGCAGATCCTTAAGCTGGAGTCATGGAGAGCCTATCCACAAGAAGGAATTGAGTCCGGATGGTGGCAGTTCTGGGCTGAAGTCTAGGTGCTAACCAGTAGGTCTGAGGCAGTAGAAGTTCCTGGGATTAATGGCTGTGGTAACACTGAAGTGTGCTGCTCACTCTGGCTTGACTCTGCAGACAGACTGAACAGCCCTAAGAACTGACAGAAACATCATTGGACAATTACATATAACAATTAACTGTTGCTTTGCCAGGCAGTAACTGCAACTGCAATTACACAATATCCCAGTTCTTGAAACTTCCTAGAGAGGTGATCAATCTCCCTAACAGGTCCTGACATGGGGAGTCTGCCAATTCGCAACCACCACCCTGCCTTTACGTTGGCAGGGGTGTTGCACATGTTTACCCCCTACCTGTTTACCTGCTTGATTTGTCTCCTTTTATTGTATAATGTTGTTGTTTTTTTTGTTATATTAATTCCTTAAGGAAAGGAGTTTCCAAGTTTTGAAACAGATATATACAGAGTTTTATCCAGAGTGGATTATCCACGAGATTCTGATGGAGAAATCTCTGCTTTCATCCACAGTGGCCTGCAGGTATGGTGCTTATGCTTCTTCATTAAAAGCTGGAAAAAGCTAAATGGAGGGATTAATCATTTGTGCCAATTTTTTAGACTGTCTTGGGAGCTTCTTGGGCATCATAGTGGCTTAGACTGCTTTAGTAATGTGTCACATGAAGTTTTAATAGCTGTAGTAGATTTGAGATTTTTCTATGAAAATTAGCAAAAACTGCCAAACGTTATCATGGACAGAAATGAACTAAAGTTCCTGTACACTGTACATAGTAAAAGGGATCAGCAATAAAAGTGCATGTATGTCATTAGCCTAGTCATAGCTGTGTTTGTATACGTTTTTCCTTTAAATAAATGTCATATAGCTTAAAGTGGTTGTCCCAAGTTTTCAAGTCAGGGACAATCTGATTGGGGGGGGGGGGGGGTCCATCTGCTGGAACCACTAGCAGTCCAGAGTCCTGTTATAAGCTTGTTTCAATAGTATGGGAGTGTCAGAAAGTGCTGAGCATAGCAACAGGCTGTCTCCGACACTGAAATAGACATTGAAATGGAGTGTCAGAGATGGTCAAGTACTGTGCTCTGCCAATTTCTGATACCCACACATACTATTGAAGGGAATGTCAGGACGCATGCTCTTTCTGCCACTCTACCCATGAGTGATAAAGGGACACCTGTTCTCATTATTGGTGGGCATCCAATCAGTCAGAATCTCACAATCAACTTGTTATCCCCTATCCCCTATGTAAAACTCCTTTAAGCACTTTTAATATATTCAAACATCTAATAAGTAAAATACTTTTATGATGCTTCTTAATTAGGACAAGGATTATGTTCCTTTGAAGCCTGGACATCCTATCTTCACCACTATGAATGGAGAAGATTTGCTCTACGATGGAGAAACAGTAGTTTATCCAACATTCATTAATGAAGCCGCATATTATGAGAAAAAGGTAGCATTCATATCAACAGAAAAAGTCCATCTTAAAGTCCCAGCTTTAAAACTGGAAACTGGGGCAGAACATAATGGAACTTTACAGTAGGGTCCATTTATTTACGGAAGTGCCAGTATTGCTTTATGCACTGTATAAGAAACAACGAAAGGTGCTCTTGCCTGTTTTTTTCTTCAAATTTGATTATTTGTCAGTTCTTATTATCAGGTATTTGAGATAATAACTTTCTATGCAGCAGTCAGTAATAAATGCTTTGCTAGTTGTTCTTTCTATTTTATAATCCAAAATGAACTTTTATGTTTCACTAAAATGTATTCACATTATGCCTTCATGAGTGTTCTACAGTAAAGATCTATGCACCATATTGTTTCATTTTGTATTTACTGACCTTGTACTGATTGTGTGTTTCATTTATGCCCTCCTCTTTATGGACTGTTATGGAGACACACTATTGGGAACTTCTTTGAATTCATTTTATTTCCAGTCATTTCCACCAATTACTAGGCTACTTCAGGTTTCCTGACCACAAAATTTGAGGGAGGATGAATTACAGGATGCCAAAATTTGTGTGCCTACCTTCTCTGTCCTGCTGTTGTCCCTTCAGGTGGGCACCCTGGGCAGCTGCACCCCTCACTTGGTCTTAGAAGCGGCCATAATTCCAATTATGGGTAAAATAATAAAAAAATAATGCATGAAATTTGCTATGCTAGTCTCATGAGATGACCTGTTAAATAAGTCATCCATTTGATCAAAACATTTTTATTGTGGTTTTTTACACTTTTTTTTTTTATAACATACAGTCTATGACACAAAAGACCAAAGTAATACAACATCATAACATTCCAACCCCCCCCCCCCTTTACCCTGTAGCAGACGGTTTAAGGCTAGATTTATAATTGTATCAAAGGACCACTCCTCCAGATCTTATAAGTCTTACTAAAGAATGTAGAGGACCTAGATAAAGAAATATCTATTCATTATGTGCCTAACAACATCATTTGGTATCGATAAGTCATCCATTTAACGACTATAGATTACAATGGCTTTGCGAAAAGGACTAACAAACTGTAGTAATGCATGGATGTGAACAACTGTAATTCTGAGGATGTATCAATTTGTAGAAATAGATGACATTTCATTTGAATAAATCATCTTATTATTTGTGCAGTTCCAAATACAGAGAACCGCACAATCCTTACCACGATCAGCACTTTGCAAAAGACCCCTTAAATCTCAGAAATGGTGGGTGTCCTGGTGTCACATAAGTCCTAGACCCCCTTCAGTTTTGTTTATTTATCTTTATCTTATATTTGTCTGACCTTTTATCTCAGAACCTTGGGTATCTAGCAGTTTGCACTTTTAGATTTTAATCACTAGGTGTCACTGTTTTCTTTGTAAATGTATCCCCCAGCAATAAGAATCCAACAAGATAGTTTTTTATCTGTCACACTGTATGTGCTGTGATAAAGATCTGAGGTTTTATTACATCATTCCAACTTTTCAGCATAAAGGGGGTTCTGACAAGGAGTATAGGGTAGCACTGAGGAGGGAGTGGGGGTTTAGGGAAGAACCCTCTTTTTTTTTTTTATAAATACACACTTATTGAGTGGGGAGGGGTTGACATATGCCCGAATATAAATATTACATATCCATTGTTCTTGGTTGGGGGCGGATGGTGGGGTGTGTGTATATATTGTGGCACACACAACCCCCCACACAAAAAATGGATAAGGACTATGTATCCATGGCTGTTGGGGAAGAGTTGCCCAAACAACCATAAAAATAAGGTACATGCCCCCCCCTGCAGGGCTTTTTATTATTGGACAGAGGCCTCTGCAAGGCATTTTATGAGGGAAGATAGGTCGCTGCAAGGCATTTTATTAGTGAACAGAGGCCGCTGCTTGACATGTTATTAGTGATGGAAAGGTGCTGCTGGACATGTTATTAGTGAGGGGAGGCTGCTGCTGGGACATTTTAGTAGTGAAGGGAGGCCACTGCTGGGCCATGTTATTAGTGAGGGGAAGCCGCTGAAGGGCATTTTATTAGTGAACAGAGGCTGCTGCTTGACATGTTATTAGTGAGGGGAAGGTGCTGCTTGGACAGGTTATTAGTGAAGGTAGGCCGCTGATGGACATTTTATCAGCGAAGGGAGGCTGCTGCAGGGCATTTTATTAGTGAACAGAGGCTGCTGCTTGACATGTTATTAGTGAGGGGAAGGTGCTGCTTGACATGTTATTAGTGAGGGGAAGGTGCTGCTGGACATGTTATTAGTGAAGGAAGGCTGCTGCTGGGACATTTTAGTAGTGAAGGGAGGCCACTGCTGGGATATGTTATTAGTGATGGGAATTCGCTGCTTGGACTTGTTCTAAGTGAGGAGAAGCTGCTGCTGGGACAGGTTAATAGTGAAGGGAGGCCGCTGATGGACATTTAATCAGTGAAGGGAGGCCGCTGCTGGACATGTTATTAGTGAGAGGAAGGTGCTGCTGGACATGTCATTGTATTAACTGACCAAAGAAAAGAGAAACCTCAAAGAGGGGGGTCATCACCCAAATAGACCTACTCGCTCGGCTCAAAAGCCACTACTACATACCAAAAAAAGGGCGAGAGTACAGCAACTATATAATCAATTGCTGTGACTATTGCTGTTACAGATGCTGGTAGGGTTGTATTATTTTGTCCTATGTTTTACCTTTGCCATTATTATCTATTAATTCTTCACCTATGAGGACATGTTATAACTGGTATTGCCCTCATAGTCCTTTGGCCCTAGTCTCTTGCAAGGTACACATTCACGCTGTGGTAGCTTCTATATCTACCCATTTTTTAGCCAGTCATTGTTAGTGTGATTTGTCCTACGGTCTCTCCTTATGATATGTGCTTTTGTGATTTCTATGCTTACATTGATGCTCTTGTACTATTATCATGTTTTAATAAAATTTTGATATTTTGTATTGATTATATAGTTGAGGGTCATTTTATTAGCTGGGACATTTTATTAGTGAAGGGAGGCCGCTGCTTGACATGTTATTAATGAGGGGAGGGTGCTGCTGGGCATTTTATTAGTAAAGGAAGGACTCTGCAGAGCATTTTATTAGTGAAGGGAGGCCGCTGCAGGGCATTTTATAAGTGAAGGGAGGCTGCTGGACATGTTATTACACACCTCCCAACTGTCCCGGTTTCAACGGGACAGTCCTGTTTTTTTACCTCTGTCCTGCCGCCCCGGCAGGGTGAGATGTGCCCTGCATTGTCCCGGACCAAGAGACTGAGCAGCACAGCTGCAGTGAATTCAGATCCTGACCTCCCAGCACAGCACAGCACCTTCTCCTCCCCCGAGCCAGCTCCTCCCCCTGTGTGAGCTGTGCCGCGCGATGGCTGAGGAGGAATCATCCTGGGGGGGTCACCAGGAGAGCGGCTTCTATGTGACCCTGCCATAGACCCTGGAGATTCCCCTGCGGGTCCTACCTCCTAGCAGGACTCGGCTGTAACACAGTGTAATACATCTGTATTACACTGTGTTATTGGAATAAGAGCTTGAACAAGCGATCAGAGCACCACTTGTTTAAGCCAACCTGTAAAAGTGAAAAAAGTAAGTTTAGAACACTTAATAAAAACACTGTTTAATAAAAAGAGTTAAAGTGAAAGTCCACTAAACACCAGAATTCCCTATACTACCAAATAAAGTACAAAAAACACAGTCATGAAAAAATTCCACATATTTGGAATTGTCTCGTTACCGCATTTCGAAAATCGAGAATTTTTCCAAACCTACAGTAAATATCAGTTTTTTTCATAAATAAACGCAAAACATACAAAAGATTAAAATTTTTCAATTAACATGAAGTATAAAGTTTCTTGAGAAAACAATTTTAAAATCACTTTGATATGTTGATGCGTTCTAAAGTTATATCACCGTGTCTGAAAATGCCCAATCTATCAAAATATAATAACGGTTATTCCCAGAGTTTAAACCAATAATGGAAAATAGTGCCTAAAGTAAAAAAAATTACACTTTTCCATAATTTTGCAAAAAATCAAAGATGTAATAAAAAGTGTTGAAAAGACTGTATTGTTCTAAAAATGGTAACATTGAAGATGTCGTCTCACCTTGCAAAAAATTACACCAAACACAGCTCCGTACACTGAAGTATGAAAAAGTTATTAGCATCAGAAAATGGCAAAATGAAGAGGTTTTAATTTTTGTAAAAGTATGAAATTATTACAAAACGCATAACTTTGGTATACATGAGGACAGGAGGAGTTTGTGAAATCAGGAGGAGGCTGGAGGACAGGAGGATGCTGAAGCAGGCTGGGGGACAGGAGGAGGAGTTTGGGAAATCAGGAGGAGGCTGGAGGACAGGAGGAGGCTGGAGAAGGCTGGGGAGCAGAAGGAGGATGCTGGAGCAGGCTGGGGGACAGGAGGAGGAGGCTAGAGGACAGGAGGATGCTAGAGGAGGCTGGGGGACAGTAGGAGGAGGCTGGGAGATAGCAGAAGGCTGGAGAACAGGTGGGGGCTGGGGGACATGAGGTGGCTGGAGGACAGGAGGATGCTAGAGGAGGCTGGGGGACAATAGGAGGAGGCTGGGATATAGCAGAAGGCTGGAGAACAGGTGGGGGCTGGAGGACACGAGGAAGAGGTTGGAGGACAGATGGAGGCTGAAGCAGGCTTGGGAGCAGAAGGAGGAGGCTGGAGGAGGCTGGGGAACAGGAGGAGGAGGCTAGAGGACAGGAGGACGTAACATATGAGGCGGGGTGGGGGTAGGAGTACAGATAGGATTATCTGTAAGTTTGGGGAAATAAATAAAAGCGCAAAAACTAAATGTAATGGGAGGATAAAATTAAAGAGGGGTTTTATATGTTGCAGAGTTGCATCAGGGGATATTATATTGGTCCACGGGAAGGAGGGCCAAATTAAGGGGAGTTGTACCATGTGGGGACCATCAAGTTCAATATTATACTGTGCTTGTGGGTGGGACAATGGGCATAGTTTAGAAAAAGGGGAAGGGGCTTTGTGTCCCTCTTTCTCTTGCCCAAAAGTTGGGATAATGGTTATTAGTGAGGGGAGGCTGCTACTGGACATGTTATTAGTGAAGAGAGGCCGCTGCTGGGACATTTTATTAGTGAAGGAAGGCCACTACTGGGACATGTTACTAGTGAGGGGAAGCCGCTGCTGGGACATTTTAGTAGTGAATGGTGGCCGCTGCTGGGACATGTTATAAGTGAAGGGAGGCCACTGCTGGGACATGTTATTAGTGAGGGGAAGCCGCTGCTTGGACATGTTATTAGTTAGGGGAAGCCGCTTTGGGGACATGTTAGTAGTGAAGGGGGGCCGCAGCTGGACATTTTATCAGTGAAGGGAAGCCGCTGCTGGACATTTTATTAGTGAAGGAAGGCCGCTGTTGGGGCATGTTATTAGTGAAGGGAGGGCGCTGCTGGACATTTTATCAGTAAAGGGAGGCCACTGCTGGACATTTTACTAGTGAAGGGAGGTCACTGCTGGACATTTTATTAGTGAAGGGAGGCTGCTGCTGGGACATGTAAATAGTGAGGGAAAGGTGCTGCTTGACATGTTATTAGTGAAGGGAGGGCACTACTGGGCATTTTTTTAGGGAACGGAGGCCACTGCAGAGCATTTTATTAGTTAAGGGAGGGCACTGCAGAACATTTTATTAGTGAATGAAAGCCGCTGCTGGACATTTTATTAGTGAAGGGAGGCCGCTACTAGACATGTTATTGGTGAAAGAAGTCCACTGCTGGGCATTTTATTAATGAATGGAGGCCGCTGCTAGACAAAAAAAACAATAAGCTGATGACACCAATAGGGGGCGTAAGTGTTGTAAGTGCCTAGGGTGCCATCAAGTCTAATTATAGCCCTGTCTGTGAGTAAGTATCGCTGGTTTATCATACTTGATTTTGATTATAGCTTTCATTGAATGATTTGTAAGCAAGCAAAATACAGACTTGATGTCAGAAATATTGTCCCAACCCAGCAATCTTGGCCTTTGAGACAAAGGCACAGCACCTACTCTGTTCCATCCTTCCATAACAAATTGACACATATAAAGTCTAGTGCCGATTAATTTATATCTTTACAGTCCCCCAATAAAGTAAATAATATAGTCACTTACCTATCTTACAGTTTTTAGTTGGGTTCTTATGGGGGTGAACGCAGAGCAATTATATCATTATTCTCCCCGAGTCACTGAGAGGGTGCCCGCAGAAACTCAGAAAAAACATCCCTAAGAGGCAGTCCAGGATCCGTGTCTTAAAGATGTGAGTGCCATTGATTTTAGTATAGTTTAAAGCTGCTGGGGGTACATACTCCCCCCTGCCATTACATTGTTAAAATCTACTGCCCTGTGTAAAGCCAAATTTGTCACCAAATATAAGTTTAAACCTTTAGGGAGGACAATTTTGCACAGCATTCACCTTGACACATTCTTGATGCCAGCTCACTTCCCTAGGACCTTGCATAGCGCTGTCTGAATCTACTTGACGACCGGTTGTTACACCCCTTTAAATTCTGTGGATTTAGTGCACATGAAACACGTCTAATCCTTAGTAGACCTTTATATACATAAATCTTCAGATAAAATGACATGCAGAAATATACATTGTTAATACATTCTTTAATGAAAAATCCACAATGAACACAGAAAAAGGTTGAATCTGACAAAAGCCAAATAAAAGGCAGACATTGCTTTTCAACCATTCTTCAACAGAACCTTTGAAAAAAATTTAATTAATGAAACTGGCTGCAGTCAAACAATTTCTGGAACTGTGAATGAGACTTCTGCATCTCATGAGCAAACTGCTCCAGTTGTCGGGTTTGAAGGGTGCCTTTTCCAGATGTTTCAACTCCTTCCAGAGATAGGATTTAGGTTAGGGCTCAAAGAAGGCCACTTCTTGGGTGTTTTAGCTGTATGTTATGGGTCATAATCCTGTGGCAAGACCCATGACCTGCGTCTGAGACCTATCTTTCTGACACTGGGCAGCAAATGTCTCTCTAGAATCTCTTGATAGTCTTGAGATTTCGTTGTACCTGGCACAGATTCAAGAGACCCTGTGCCAGATGCAGTGAAGCAGCCCCAGAACACCAGAGTCTCCTCCATGTTTCACAGTAGGAACAGTGTTCTTATACTTATTTTTTCCATCTGTGAACATGGAGCATAAAACTTTGATTTTAGTCTCATCTGACCACACATTCTCTCATAATCTTTGTCGTTTGTCAACATGTAGCTTTGCAAATTCCAGTCTTGTATTTTTATTATTTGTTTTCAGCAATGGTCTTCTCCTTGTTATCTCCCATTTACTCCACTTTGGCTCACACAATTACAATGGGTGCAAACTAACATTTCCTGTCAGTTCTTTGAGCTTGAAGTCTCCCCTTTAATATATTTAGAAGGTTTTCTTGGCTCTTTTGTTACCATTTGTATTATTTGTCTCTGATTTGTAATCAATTTTCCTCCTGTGGCAAAGTTTAGGGAGGTTGGCATAGATGTTAAATTTCTGAATAATATGTGCAACTGTAGTCACAGTAACATCAAGCTGCTTGGAGATGGTGTTATAACCTTTACCTTTACCATGTGCAACACCCCTGCCAATACATAGGCATGCTAGTACTTGCAAATAGCACCCTCTCCAGGTCAGGAGCTGTTCTAGAACCTGGTCATTATGTAATAGTAGCTGTAGATTCTGCCTGGACAGACAATAGTTAAATGAGTGTAATATGGGACGTCTACTGGAATTTTTCTGATATCCCATTGAAAATCTAAGGCAAATGTAAGGCAAGAATATGAAACTGGTTCCCATGAGCCTCCATCCTATTATTCCATATGACTGCTTGTTCTCTGCAATATAGTATTTTATTTGTATATGTCCCCCATGATTTGTAAAATGCTACAGAATATGATGGCGCTACATATTATGTTATGAAAAGCCAAACAGCCTCCAATCTCCTGGGAAGATTTTCTACAATGTCTACTTGCACTCAAGAACGAGACAATTGTCCAGTACACTACTGCACCCGGACTATATCTCTCTTCACATAAGGCTAAAAAAAGTATTGAGAGCATGTCTATACTACACAAGTTATTTTGTGTTGACCAATCCAGGTGTACACGGGTGTTTTGCCCTAGGAGCGCTGTTTTACTTCCCTTGACCAATCTTAACCCCTTACCACAAACCATCTTACATCGGCAGGTGTTAAGGGGTGTATGGAGAGGGCTCAGAGTCCTCTACATGAGCCCGACTGTTTGCTGCATATTGAAGGTATAGTGCTGGCATTCTTCACTTTTGCAAAGTGTCTATCTTCTCTAAGTGGCTCTGGCTCGCACTGTGTCTCTGGCTGGTATTGTACCCCAAAAAGTCTATACTCATCATGCAGGCACAGTCTTACATTAGGAGTGGATCACCATGTCACAGATAGAAAGCAAACGTGAAAGATAGCAGTAGGAAGCTGATCCTGTAGCGGGACTCGGAGGCGGGGGTGGGGGGTGGGGGCGGGGGTTAGCTTTGTGAGTGGGGTTGCAACCTCCAGGTTGAGAACCAGTGCCCTAAAATCAAGTAACATTGAAAAAAGAGAAAAAAAATCCCATTTCCCTAAAACTCCAATAAAAATAAACAAAAACATGTTAGGTATTGCCGCATCCCACAACTCCGCTCTATCAAAGAATAAAAATTCTCAGGGGTGAATGGGAATGAATTTTGTAAATGGCTCTCAAATGTCTGAATCGCCACTTGCCACTATTACCATTTCACAGCACATAAAAATTTTTTTAATAAAAAGTGATCAATAGGAGATTATAGGTAGAAATTAAAATGTCAGCTTGTCCTGTAAAGAATGACACCTTACACTAGTCCATACACTGACGTATGAGAATGTTATTGACTTCAGAATATGGGGAAGAGATATGAAGAAATATTTTTTTGTATAAAAGGTTTTGATTTTGAAAAATCTATTAAAACCTAATAAAATCTATATAAATGTGGTATCCCTTTGATCATACCAACCCAAATAATAAAGCAGAAGTGTCATTTGGGGTGCACAGTGAAAGACAAAAAAAGTGATTGGCGCAAATGTTGTCATTTGGTTTTTTTGGTTGTCTTTTGTCATTTGGATTTTTCCCCCAACTTTCCAGTTCATGGCATGGAATAAAGAACTCTGCCACTAGCAATTACAATTTGTTATGCAGCTCTGTACAGAGAAAAATAAAACTGCAAAAGATTTTCAAAGGTCGGGAGCAAATAACAGAAATGGGAAATTGCAAAAATATGCTTCCAACAAAATTACTATTCCAAACCCACCAAATCTTACAGTTGGCACAATGCACTCAAGCACCACTTCATCTAATACTTGCCATTGGGCTTGTGGTATACTGTAGGGCTTGTTTGCAACTGCTTGGCCAAGGAGATTTATGCCATGAAGCACCAAATGTAAGAAAGCCATGGTTCTAACTGTTTCAGAGTCCAAGTAAACTCTGAAGCGATACCCATCACATATAAAATGTACCTCTTGTCAGCTTAATAGCATATGACTTTGGTATAGACTTTTGTAGATAAATAGGCAAGTTGTATTAAAGTTCTAGAAATGATATTTTATACCTTAAGAGGCTGTTAGTTTAGTGGTATAAAAGCTGGTGACAGGTTCCCTTTAAGGAACAATTTTTCCCCTTTTTCATTTGGCAACGGTGTTTTTATGTTACAAGCATGGGGAACTGGCTTAGAAGTATACTCCTTTCTGATGTATTTTGCTGGGGAAAGCTTATATATTATTAATGGATTCTATTTGATTTTTATTCTTTGTTTTGCTTTGAGAGATTTTGGCGTACTATGATAGCTTGTCAATAATTTCATATTGTTGGAACCATTTCTTAGAAATCTACAGGAAAAGAACTTATTGTTTTCTCAAGATTCTTTAATAGATATTGCAATATATTTATATAGGAAATCATGCATTGACTTCTTTTTTATACAGAAGTACATTAAAAGTGTTAGGAGCCCAACTAATAGCAAGAATTGAAACAACACAAGGTTTCAAAAAAGCCTTAGCATTTAGATTCTTCATATCCAGACAATTACCGTCTTACCGGCGTATAAGACGACTTTTGAAGACAGAAAAATCTTCTGTCTTCTCTGGGGTCGTCTTATACGCCGGTAATCGTCTTATACGGCGGGTCCCGGTGCATGGAGAGGGCTCACGGGCTGAGCCCTCTCCATAGCCGGTAAGTCTTTGCTGCATATTGCTAGCACCTATCGCGGGTGTTTGCACAGCGATGGCCTCAAAAAGACATCGGGGTGCATACTCACCGCGCGGATCGTCTTCCGCGCAGTCTTCTTTCTTCTGCTGGGCGCCGCCATGCTTTTCCCCGGGGCGGCGCCTAGTATGACGTCAGCAGCGGCGCGTCATACTAGGCGCCGTCCAGGGGAGAACAATGGCGGCGCCCGGCACGAAGTTAGAAGACGGAAGACGGGCGCCGAAGCCAGAAGAGGACCTACGCGGACATCGGGGGAGCAGCGCTGCAGGTCGGGGCCACCGGAGGGTGAGCATATAAGTTTATTATTTTCTATTAATGCTGGGCTGGCTGTATACTACTGGGGGCAGTGCTGTATACTACTGGGGGCTGTGCTGTATACTACTGGGGGCTGTGCTGTATACTACTGGGGGCTGTGCTGTATACTACTGGGGGCGGTGCTGTATACTACTGGGGGCAGTGCTGTATACTACTGGGGGCAGTGCTGTATACTACTGGGGGCTGTGCTGTATACTACTGGGGGCTGTGCTGTATACTACTGGGGGCAGTGCTGTATACTACTGGGGGCAGGCTGTATACTACTGGGGGCTGTGCTGTATACTACTGGGGGCTGTGCTGTATACTACTGGGGCAGTGCTGTATACTAATGGGGGCTGTGCTGTATACTACTGGGGGCTGTGCTGTATACTACTGGGGGCAGTGCTGTATACTACTGGGGGCAGTGCTCTACTGGGGGCAGTGCTGTATACTACTGGGGGCAGGCTGTATACTACTGGGGGCTGTGCTGTATACTACTGGGGGCAGTGCTGTATATTACTGGGGGCAGTGCTGTATACTACTGGGGGTAGTGCTGTATACTACTGGGGGCAGGCTGTATACTACTGGGGGCTGTGCTGTATACTACTGGGGACTGTGCGGTATACTACTGGGGGCTGTGCTGTATACTACTGGGGGCTGTGCTGTATACTACTGGGGGCAGTGCTGTATACTACTGGGGGCTGTGCTGTAATGGTAATGTTGTTGTTGTATGCCTTATGTTTATGAGCGACAGTTTTCCTGCTATATACCTGCATGTCATAAGAATTTGCATTAAAAAAAGGACCATGTTAAATTCAAATGTTTTTTTTTTTAAATTTTTACCGGTGTTTTGTATGCGTTGGAAAAGGGGTAGTCTTATACGGCGAATATATCTTAAACTCTATATTTTAAACAGGAAAGTAGGGGGGTCGTCTTATACACCAGGTCGTCTTATACGCCGGAATATACGGTAGCCAGATTTGGGCTCCCTGGGATAAACTCTGAAATGATCATTTGGGTGTAATTGGTGAGGAACCAACCTGGTCATGGACATTTCAAGCCCTTCCCTTCTTGATCCCTGGAAGAAAAATCCTAGCATTAAACCTTAATTTGCCCTTAATATTTTTCTCCCCTATTGGGCCCGTATGTTGATGATGTTGTTACTATTGTTATTTGGATGCTATTGTCTAACTTTATGCTACTTGACATTTGTAAATACTGTTTGGAAAGATATATCAGGACCACAACTTTGTATATAAGGCCTCAACTTGTCTGATAACGTTGGTACTGTCTTACAATTGGTTTGACTCCTCTCATAAATGGACATTTGTGGTAAGATATTCAACAATGTACCAAAACTTTGTGTACTTTTGTGCTCCTATGTATTCTTTGTTCGGAAGCATCCAGTTTTATCTCTATACCTATGTATTCTTTGTATAACTGAAAACAAATTACTGTAATAAAAACAAAAGTGTTAGTAGTATGAAATACATTCTTTAATACTGAACCACCATTCTAGGGCACCTGTATTTCAAATGTACTACATAGGCTACCATTACAGGTCTGTGTAGAATCACAAATGCAACTTAGCAGTGCAAAATTTTTTCTCCATATTTTCCTTGTTACTCATCTTCAATGCTCACTCTGGATGGTTATGATCCTCATTCTGCTCTTTGACTAGTACTGGGTGCCATTGTCAGACCTTATGGACGTTGGTAGACAATCAGAGCAAATTTGTAATTCCCTGCCGAAAAAGCTCTAGATATTACCCAACAGCAGACACATGGCTTACTGGTTTGAATGTCTATACAGATCTAGTTGTGTACTGGGGCCCTGAACCTTTCATATCCTCAATTCTGCAAAAATATGTTGTGAGTTGTGCTCACTTACTTACTCTTATAACAGAATTCTTAATATTGAATCAAGTTCTTGTTGGGAAATATGCAAATAATGGATTAAAGTTCCCCTTCAACTTAGAACTTCTGAGATTCTAAATAAGGAAAGCCATTAAATGAATACCCTGTGTTCATCACTTTATGTTAATACTTCACCCAGGGGGGACTTTTCTTTTCAGTTAATGCAAGATAATGAAGTACATCTGTCAGAGAACACTGCCTAACAGTGAAGGAAGTGCATCTTAAGACACCAATTTGTAGATGCTGCTTTCACAGATAATGTCCGCTGATGCATATGTAAATAATATCTGTACAAGCAGCATGTCCTAATGTGAGAAGAAGCTACTTATATTGGCTGATGCTACAGAACTGTGCCAAAAAAAACCTGATACCATACCTCTGCAGCGGCAGGAGTAATTAGTAATAAATTGTTGTATAATAAATTGTATATTTCTTCTTCTAGTTCTAGTCTGGTTCAGGAAGACAGCTAAATAGTTGCTTATTTATACAGTTTTCTTTTAACCCCTTATCAACTTTCATTTTTTTCATTTTTGTGTTTCTGTTTTTTGCTCCCCACCATATACTACAATACTGCAGTATTGCAATATATGGCAGCTTTACTAGTGGTATCTTAGATATCAGGCCAAATTACCGGCCTGGAAGTCCAATGACCTCACAGGAAAGGGAGGGGTGGTCAGATAATACCCATAGTTAATGGTTAAGGCGTGTGATCTGCGCCAGCACCAACCACAGGTGTTACACAGGTGTCTCCATAACTTGTATGGAGACGGCTCTGCATTTTAGGAAGGTGTTAAGGAAAAAATATATATATATATCAACATAGAAAAACTTGAAACTCTAAGACTGCAATAAAAAAACAAAAACAAATATTCCCTTGACATGTTGTAGTTATTAGTCTTATGACATGACCTTTATACTCCATCCTGCACCATCCTACACCATGACACAAGTCACCATGACACAACTGTTACTTGTTACCTCATCCCATTTTGGAAAATTGTGCCCGAGCATGCCCGAGTGAAATGTAGTCACAAGACAATGGTTACATCAGGCTAAATGGCTAAATGAATGAGTTTTTCATAAAATGTACACATTCTCAGTGGATAAAATACCAAAACGCTCCACAAAGTTTGATACTTAATCTCTCTCTAGTATAACACTGAGTATATCACTGTGGTGATAACCTGCTGTATGGGCACACGTCAGGGCATCAAAGGGAAGCTGCGCCATTCAGAGCAGATTATGCATTGTCCCTTTTTATTGGCTATACAATCTTTATTTTTTTTTGGCAATTTGGAAATATAAAGGCCTATTCCTGATAGTCCTTAAGGCAGCACAAGAACAATGAGATTATGGTCCCTAGGCATAATCACATAGAGACAGGTTAGCACAGCAATGAACCATCACCATGGGGTGGAGCTAACCCCACCCATATAAGCTCCCATGGGCACCTTGTATTTTATTTTCTCTAGGTCTCCCAAGAGACAAGATGTAAGACGCAGTAAGGGTTCCGAGCCCTAACACCCGGATTGTATACGCTGTGTAGTAGCGTCCCTTGCTCTGAAGGTGTGCTCCTCCTGGGCAACGGAGGGGCACACGGGTTAATACCCCCCCTTTCCTCCCTTATCCGGCTGCGGTGGTTGCATGCCGTGGGAGTCCTGATTCCATCCGGGTGTGGGCTGGCCTCTAGGGACCTCGGCATCTCTGAAGCGCCAGGCTGGATGGTATTCCGGGCAGACCGGAAGTGACATTGCGCGGCCCCGCGCGAATTCCGGTTTCGGCAGATATGTGCATCTCCCCATGTGTTCCCCTGCAGACAATGCAGAAAGGTTCAGGATCAGCGTCCCACACGCTCAGCATGACCGGAAGTAAGGGGAGGTGGGGTAAGTTTAAAAACTCACTCGAGCCTAGTCTCAGGTTGCCATCAAGCCCGGAGCCCTCTGCTACTGTGGTTAGTACATGGTGAGGGGCTATGCACCGTTCTAGTGGTGAATATGTGCATATTGATCTCTGCTTGAATTATCTGTTTTTTCCTGTTAGATGTCAGCCTCTAACTCAGGAACAAGCCGCAAGAAATCCTTCAATTCTCATCATAGACTCTGCTCTAACTGCAAGCAACCCCTGTCAGATGACATGGATGGCGATTTGTGTAACAGCTGTATTTCTCCACCTCCTCCTACCAATAAACCATCGGCAGATATCTTTGCATGGTTTAAGCATCAACTTGCGAACGCATTCAATGATGCAAAAAGGGAAAAGGTAACGGGGAGATCCCCCTCTGGTTCAGTTGTTTTGTATGATTCATCTGACAATGATTCTGATATGAATGTACCTTCCTCTGATGCTGAAGATCCAGAGGACTTTTACGTATTAAATAAGGATAAGTTCCCAGCTTTGCTTAAAGCCGTTAAGGATACAATTGAATCTGACAGAAATGTAAATCCAAAAAGGAACAACGGTTTTATTTTCCTGTGTCGAAAAAACAAGGTTCTCCCTAGTCACTCCGTTCTGTTAGACTGGATGAAAAGGGACTGGTCTAAGCCAGATAAGAGGATGGACTTAGGTTCTAGGTTTAAGAGCCTCTACAAGCTTGAATAGTCTGCATATAAAGATTGTGAGAATATCCCCAAAGTGGATTTAGCAGTCGCTCAATTATCCAAGAAAGCTATCTTCCCTACAGAAGATTCTTCTCTCTTGTCGGATCCAATGGATCGCAAGGCAGATTCTAGTTTGAAAAAGTCATATACATCTACAGTGGGCGCTTGTAAAGCTTCCCTGGCTTCCATTCCAGTAGCCTGACCCTCAGGGTCTGGCTAAGTGATCTTACCACTAGTATTGATGAAGGTACCCCCAGAGAGGTGTTATCAGACACTATGCTGATAATCTGCAGTCGAATTTCTTGCTGATGCTCATCTTGAGGTCCTCAAGTGCTCATCTAGATCCCTAGCAGCCTCAAATTCAGCAAGAAGAGCCCTGTGACTCAAAATGTGGAATGGTGATGTGGTATCTAAGATTAACTTCTGCAATTTACCCTTTTAGCTGGCCTCGATGTTTGGTCCTCAGCTATCCACAATATTGGAATCGCTAGAAGGAAACAAAGGAGCGAAATTCCCTGAAAAGAAGAAACAAAGACTAGATTCTTCCGTTTGCAAAGGAGAAAATCTCCAAAAGCCAAATTAGGGAAACTTCCTCCTAAGCAACCCTCCTTCAGAAGGGGAAATGAACCCTCCTTGGGTAAGAAAACCGGCTTTGCCTTGAAGTTGGGCCTTTGACGCCAGGAGTCCCTTACCAAAGGTGGGGGCAAGGTTAGGAAACTTGCCGTCAATGGTCAGAAACATCGTCAGATGCCCCAGTGATATGCAGAGGATATCAACTGGAGTTCAAACAGTTCCCTCCGAACAGGTTTTTATTCTCGTGTGTTTCCGGTTCCAAAGCCAGAAGGCAAATGGAGACTAGTGATCAATCTGTCATTCCTCAGCAGCTTCCTGGTCCAGAAGGCTTTTTGGATTGAAATAATTCGTTCAGTGATGACGACTTTACAGAAAGGGGATTTCATGGCCAAAATCGACCTCCGGGATGCATATCTACACATTCCTATCTTTCCTACTCACAGAAAGTACCCGAGATATGCCGTCAAAGATGGACTGGGGATTCATAATTTTCAATTTACGTGCCTCCCCTTCGGAATCTCGCCGGCTCCGAGAGTATTCACCAAAGTGGTAATAGTGCTAACTTCAGTCTTAAGACTACAGAATATATGCATCATCCCATACCTAGACGACTGGCTGGTCAAGGCCTCATCCCAAGCTCTTCTGGAGTCTCATCTTCAGAGAACCTTACGGACATTGCTAGATCACGGTTTTCTCATAAACCATCAGAAGTCTCACCTCACACCCTCTCGCAACAAATGGTCTCCAATCTCAAAAGTCAGCGGACAGATTCGCTATGAAAGTCTCGACAATCGACTCAGTGCCTTGGGCCAGAGCAAGAATGAGGTCCCTCCAAAGAGATCTTTTGAGGACTTGGCGACGGGGCAAAAAGGATCTTCAGTCATATCTAACAGTCTCTCCACAGACGATCACAGATTTATCCTGGTGGCCGGCGCCTTCCTCTCTCCTCAAAGGGGTGTCCATGGTTCCCTGGCCAAAGAAGGTCCTCACTACGGATGCATGGGTTGGGGTGCCCATGTAGATCATCTCCAGTTCCGGGCCAAGTGGAAGAAGAAAGATTCTTACCTATCCTTGAATCTCAAAGAGCTGAAGGCGGTCAGATTGGCTCTCTTACATTTCCAGCCAATATTACGCGGTTTCAAGATTCTGGTGCAGTCAGCCAACCTAGCCACGGTTTATTATATAAAAAAACAAGGCGGCACCAGAAGTCGCTCCATGATGAAGGAGTGCAACCAGCTCATGAGCTGGGCACAACTCAATGTCCCGTCCATCACAGCAGTCCATATCAAAGGTTGTCTGAATCATTTGGCAGACAGCCTCAGCAGGAATTGTCTTCCACAAGCGGAATGCTCCCCGAAAGCCCTGGCTCTGGACGGTCTATCAATCAGTTGGTCACATCACCTGATATATGTTTTTCCCCCGGTGGCTCTCATCCCACGGGTCCTGACGAAAATCAGAGAGGACAAGGCGGAAGCCATAGCCATCCTTCCTTTTCGCCCACGCAGGGCCTGGTTGTCACTCGCGTGGTCGCTTTCGAAAGAAGATCTTATCAAACTTCCGGTTTCCCGCAACTTACTCTCGCAGAGAGGTCAGGTTCACCCGAACCCATGGATGCTTCAACTAGCGGCCTGGAGACTGACAGGTAAAACTTGAAAAATGTAGGTTTTTCAAAGGAAGTCATAAACACTCTGCTATTATCAAGAAGACCCTCTACAGTGAAAGCCTACAATAGAGTCTGGTCTCTGTTTAAGTCATGGTGTGCTCAAAACACCACTACTCCTGATTCTTTGAATTCAGTACTTCAGTTCCTGCAAGAAGGACATCAAAAAGGCCTCAAGATCAATACTCTTAAGGTTCAATTTAATGCGATAAACGCACAATTGCAGAATATCTTCTCAGGTAAACCCCTTGATAAGAAATTTTTTCAAGGCTCTCTCAAGAATGGATCCAAATCCTCAACCTCCAGCCCCTTCCTGGGACTTGCCTACGGTTGTGGAACAACTGGTAGGTGCACCATTTGAACCTTTGCAAAAGGCTCCAATCAAGTGGTTGTCAGTGAAAACTCTCTTCCTAGTGGCTATCTCTTCAGCAAGGCGTGTTAGTGAACTACAAGCCTTGTGCAATAAGGATCCATATTTAAGGGACTTAGGAGAATGTCTTATCCTAAGAACCATGCCAGGATTTCTTCCATCTTTCAAGAAATCTGTCTACCAGTTTTGTTTCCAAATCCACAAGATGAGGAACAGAGAAAAGGGCATCTGCTGGATGTCAGAAGAGCAATTCTGATATATATCCAAAGAACAAATTTCTTCTGTAAATCCAAAGCACTCTTTTTACAGCTAAGAGGCCCCAACAAGGGGCAGAAAGCCAGCAAAGCTACGCTAGCAAGGTGGATTAGATCTGCCATTGAAAAATGTTATCTTCTAACGAAGCTTCCATCTCCCTTGAAGATCAGGGCCCATTCCACCAGGTCAACAGCGACTGAGATGGGCCATATCCCTCTGGATGACATTTGCAAGGGTGCAACCTGGTCCAACCCTTTACATTTATTCGTCACTACAGGCTTGACTCATTAGTGGCAGAGGGGTCTAAGTTTGGCAAAAGAGTGTTGCAGTTGGCGTGCTTGACCCACCCTTCACAGTAGGTATTGCTGGTAAGTCTCATTGTTCTTGTGCTGCCTTAAGGACGATCAGGAATGATAGAATTTACTCACGAAAGGCAGCACAAGGCTCCCTCCCTTCTTAATATGTTTGAAATTATTGCTGTTTAATATTACAACGTGCCCATGCACCTATGGGAGCTTATATGGGTGGGGTTAGCTCCACCCCATGGTGATTGTTCATTGCTGTGCTAACCT
The DNA here is from genome assembly GCF_040894005.1 of Engystomops pustulosus. NCBI lineage: Eukaryota > Metazoa > Chordata > Amphibia > Anura > Leptodactylidae > Engystomops > Engystomops pustulosus. Next base: position 128,454,470 of record NC_092412.1, on the reverse strand, counting down.
GTCTCTATGTGATTATGCCTAGGGACCATAATCTCATTGTTCTTGTACTGCATTTGGACTCCAGGAATTGCATTTACTGCAAGATTAGATGCACTTTACAAATACTTCATTTTAGTGGGTCTGTAGCTTATTAATGAGATTTTAATAACTCTTGAATGTATGGAGGAAAAGAAAATCGTTGGCTTGTTTTAGTTTCTTTTTGTATTTTTGGGGGGCAGTATATTATATTATCTTTATTCTATAGATCACTATGTTTACCATGATACCTCATTTATACAGTTTTTTTTAATATATTTTTACAATTTTACTGGGAAAAAAATAAAGAAAGAAAGAAAATCTCATTTGTTTTCGCTATCGCCATCTTTTCGGAGACATAACTTTAATATTTTTTGGTTGACAGAGATGGTTTGGGCTTATTTTTTACGTGTTCAGCTGTCCTTTTGTACCATTTTGGTGCACATTTTGGGAACATTTTTTAAAGGGATTTTATGAAAAATTGTAATTTTTGGCGAGTTTTGGGGGTTCTGTTTTTACTGCATTCATCGAGCAGGTCCTTTAACCCCTTAACGCTCTGCGCCGTAGCTCTACGGCGCAGAGGTATAAGGGATGTATGAAGAGGGCTCACGGGCTGAGTCCTCTTCATACAAAGGTGGGGGTTTTTGCATAATGCATAAACCCCCCACCGCTAATAACCGCGGTCGGTGCTAGCACCGATCGCGGCTATTAACCCCCCCGTTGCCGCCGGCAAAGTCGCCGGTGGCATTTAAAAGACGGCGGCGATCGGTTGCCATGGTAGCCTCGTGTCTTCTTTTGACACGAGGCTATCTGGCAGCTGCAGATTCGTTACAATGAGCCAGTGGCTCATTGTAATGAATGTGCTGCAAAAATGCCATATATTGCAATACAGAAGTATTGCAGTATATGGTAGCAGCGATCTGACCATCCCTAGATGGGCTAAAAGGGAAATCACCCCCCTTTCCCTAGAACGGATATAAAACATAATAAACAGTAAAAATCACAAACATATTAGGTATCGCCGCGTCCCAAAATGCCCGATCTATCAAAATATAAAAACGGTTACAGGCGGCGGTGACCTCCGAGGCGGGAAATGGCGCCCAAATGGCCGAAATGCGACTTTTACACCTTTTTACATAACATAAAAAATGAAATAAAAAATGATCAAAATGTCGCACAGACCTCTCAATGGTAGCAATGAAAACGTCGCCTCATTTCGCAAAAAATGACCCCTCACACATCTCCGTGCGCCAAAGTATGAAAAAGTTATTAGCGTCAGAAGATGGCAAAAATTTTTTTTTCGTTTTTGTACACATTCGTTTAATTTTTGAAAATGTATTAAAACACAATAAAACCTATATAAATTTGGTATCACCGCGATCGCACCGAACCAAAGAATAAATTAGGCGTGTTATTTGAAGCGAAGAGTGAAAGTTGTAAAAACTGAGCCCACAAGAACGTGACACGTGCGGTTTTTTTTCAATTTTTCCACATTTGGAATTTTTTTTCAGTTTTGCAGTACACGGCATGTTAAAATAAATAACATTCTGTGAAAGTAAAATTTGTTACGCACAAAATAAGCCCTCACACAGGTCTGTACACGGAAAAATGAAAAAGTTATGGATTTTTGAAGTTGGAGAGCGAGAAATGAGCCGAAAAACCCTCCGTCCTTAAGGGGTTAATGTTTGTGAGTTATTGTACAGATTGCTACGGATGCAGCGATGCCAAATATGGTTTTTGAGGATTTTGTGGTTTTTTACTTTATTAGATGTGTATAGGAAATGTTTGTGTTTAGGGGACTTTTACTTTATTTAATTAATTCTTTTTATTACAAAAACTTTATTGAGTGTTTTAAACTTTTTAAAATTTTTTTTTAACAGGTGTGCTTAAACAAGCGATGCTTTGCATGATGCACATGCTCAGTGTGCTACGATCGGGTCCTGCTAGAAGGCAGGACCAGGCTCCCAGAAGAAGATTGCGCAGCGCCGGGGCACTGGCAGTACCCGGGGCTGCCATCCGGGCAACAGACACCCCGGTAAGCGCCATGGGGGTCCAAATCACTTGAGTTGCCCCTTACACGTCGCGGTCAAGTGTGACCGCAGGGAGTAAGGGGTTAACACCTGGGATTGGGGGAATCTCCAATCGCGGGTGTGAAAGACGGGTGTCGGCTATAATATACAGCTGACACCCACAGCTTCTGGTGCCTCCTCCCTTCCGGAGCTGGTGCCAGAAGCTTGACGGAATAGTACTGCAAAATGCAAAATACGCACCTCACGCAATCTTCACTAGCTTTAATATTGGTTATGGAGACATAACTTGTTGGAGATTTTTTTATAGTACTTTGCTGAAGGCAACTTGTACCAATGCCCTTGTGTAGTAATAAGGGCCCCTGTGCCGTCACTCCCTTCTTGTCTGCCCACCTCATTTGCGGCCACCTGACTCGGCCGCTTCATTTGTGGCCGCCCACTACATTTGCTGCCGACCACCCTGAGGGTTCCAACAGCAGCCACTTGGATCATCAATCTCATTGGCACGCATATTGTATCCACGGCCACCGGGCCGCATGTTGTATCTGTGGCTGCCTGGCCCCTCTGTTCTGTCTGCCTGTCTGCCCCTCTCATTGGCGGCCTGTACCATCCGTGGATTGCGCCCTTGCGCAATCGGCAGCCGCCCACCAATCTCATCACCTGACTTAGCACGCCATAATGTATGTACCTATTTTATCTTTAGATGGGTGTATGTGATATATATACACATATATACACACACACTTATATATATATGCGTGTTTGTGCATGCTGTATGAGTGTATATATGCTGTGTATATGTGTATATACTGTATGTGTTTATATGCATGCTGTATGAGTATATATGCTGTGTATATGTGTATATACTGTATAAGTGTATATATGTGTGTATATGCTATATAAACTGTATGTGTGTATATGATATATGGTGTGTATCAATCTACTATGTGTGTATGATGTGTATGCTATGCTATATGTATGTATACGCAGTATGGGGCACATTCATCATTATTTATTATTCATCTGTACAATCTGTGATTTACTGTGATTTATTACTATCTACAACCACTATGGTGCAACTCTACACCAGGTCACACCTGGCGCAGGTAAACCCAGGCGGCACAGCACATCATAGATCCGGCAACTGTCGAGGGGTAGCAGAGGGGGAGAACTGGGGGCAGCAGGGGAGGGGGAACTAGAACTGGAGGCAGGTGGGGAGGACTGGGGGCAGCAGGGAAGGGTGGGAACTAGAACTGGAGGCAGAAGGGGTGAACTAGAACTGGAGACAGCAAGGGGATACTAGAACAGGGGGGAATCAGGAGGGGTCAACTCAAATTGGGGGCAGGAGGGGGGAACTAGAACTGGGGGCAGCGGGGGCAGGACTGGGGGCAACAGGGGATGGGAGGAACTAGAACTCGAGGCAGGAGTGGGGGACTAGAACTGGGGGCAACAGGAGGGGGAACTAGAACTGGGGGCAGCAGGGGCGGGACTAGAACTGGGGGTAGGAGGGGGACTAGAAGTAGGGGAAGGAGGGAGGAGCTAGAACTGGGGGCTACAGGGGGGAACTAGAACTGGGGGCAGCAGAGGGCGACTAGAACTGGTAGCAGAAGAGGGAAACCAGGACTGAGCGCAGGAGGGGGGGACTAGAACTGGGGGCAGGAGGGAGGAACTAGAACTGGAGGCAGCAGGGGAGTGGGGGACCAGAACTGGGGGAAGCAGGGGGGGACTAGAACTCGGGGTAGCAGGGGAATTGGGGAGGGGGGTTCCTAGAACTGGGGGCAGCATGGGGGAACTAGAACTGAGGGAAGGAGGGGGGAACTAGAACTGGGGGCAGCAGGGGGCTAGAACTGGGGACAGTAGGGGGGCTAGAACTGGTGGCAGGGGGGCTAGCACTCGGGGCAGGGAGGGGACTCTGCTCTGAGGTCTATGTTACTTATAATACAAATGTAGTATTATGTAGTATTGGTTTCGGGGGGGTATTTACTCTGTACTCTGGTTTTTGGCGTGTCTAGGCTTTTGGTTTATAGTGTGGCCCCATGAAGGGTAGCATGACAATGCAGCCCTTGGGCCAAAAAAGGTTGTGCACCCCTGCTTTAAAAATTGTGATTTCAGTCTTGACTTCAGATAATGCTTACAATAGCAGCGATGAATGCTGTGGTCATTAGACCATGAACACAGTAAAGTCGGTTGAAGGCCTGGAAGATGACCATTCCATGTATTACATCTGAAGTTTTATATCCTATACTTGACTGAAAAATCTAGAAATAGGAGAAAATAAGAGGCTGAAATGTGTATTCTGAGATGGGTATGGAGATGAAAATTCTCTCCTTTGTGATTTCTTTTTAATCAAACTCCAGCCGTCACTTTTCCATGAAGAAAAAGCAAGCTGCAAATATTATGATTTCTTGTTGCTTGCGGCTTGAGCACTGCACACAGATTTATAATATACAACCTTTTCCCCTCTTGTGCCAGCGGGTTAAATCTATATTTTACTGCTCATTTACGCAGGCAAGCTCATGATAATTTATGACTTTTCTAAGTATTTTATCTTAATTACACTGATGATTTCTGTCAAATTTTGTCATATTGATAGCTGATTTTATTTATTTTTCTTTTTTTTCCCTGGCATTTCACATTTTAAGTCATTTCAACGTTGTACTCACTGAAATTACAAAATCACTTGAGGACGTAAACTCAATTAATTTAAGTACTCGTTCTAATTCAATGCAACATTTCTTAAGGCATGGCAAGCTAATTAGTTAATTAAATAAAATGTATCATGTTTACACAAAAAAACACCATTATTTATGAAACTCTTCCTGCTCACAATAGATGTTATGTAAGTATATCATAAAAAAAGAGTCTGTTTTGCTTTATATGTAGGACATGCACACATCTAGCATCACTCTTTTTTAGAAAAATGCCCTCAAAGCACCAATTTACTCAAAGGTTAATTAGTTAGGCCTGGAGAAAAACAGGCTAGAGCTCCACTAAAGGAAAAATAACGGGGCACATTTACTAAGAAAGTCGGAAACTCCACTAAATGTGCTCTGCCCCTGTATAATGCTGGGTGCGACCGATTTAAGAATGTGCACCGGAAATCATAAATCTAGCACTTCCCCGCACTGGCCTGAGAGAGTTCACCAACTTTTTTGTGGGGCACCTTTAACATAGGGCGTGCTACAGACTTTGCATGTTAAATACGGCGCTTGGTCTGACTGAGATCTGGAACGGCCCCTAATTTGTGGAGGCTAGAGCTAGAGCAGATTTCCCACAAAAGGATTGTGTGCAACACAATAGTGGCATATATATGTATATATTGAGGGTGTTTGTGAGGGAATAATGGCTCCTGTATATAATAATAATAAATATATATACATGTGTGTGTATTCTGAAGTATTATGTGCGGGATGGGGGCCCCCATTCTAAGTTTGCATCGGTGCCCACTGAAGTGAGGGGGGTGGTCCGAGGCGCTGCCTCCCTGGACCGCCTACTCGCTCCACAGCTAGACGGTGATTGACTCGGTGCGTCATGCGGCAGTCACCCCCCCTAATTCCGCCCACAATCCCTCCCCACAAAGCAGCTCCTAGTGCCGAATTTCTGGGTGACAGGTCCTCTTTAACTGTGGCCACTGCAACATTTAGTTTTGCACTGGTGGCCATATTGAAAAAGATAAGAGCACAGTGTGAAAGAAATAATCTTAAATATTAATGTTCACAGAAAGCAGCAAGTCTCACTGGAATAAATGAACAAAAGGTTGTTCGCTGGTAGATAGAATCTTTTATACCAACTAAATATTATTGCATCAATAAGTAAATTGTACACAGTAAATCATCCCTTTTATATCTGCCTATATCATTGATTAGTGCTCATTATAAATAGGGATCTGTGAAAGTGAATTAAAATACATGAGAAAATGGGACATGCTCTACAAGCGGTCCCCTACTTAAGAACACTTGACTTACATATGACCCCTAGTTACAAACGGACCTCTGGATATTGGTAATTTATTGTGCTTTAGTCCTAGGCTGCAATGATCAGCTAAAACAGTTATCAAAGGTGTCTGTAATGAAGCTTTAGTGTTAATATTGATTCTTATGACAACACAACATTTTTAAAATCCAATTGTCACAGAGACCAAAAAAGTTCTGGCTGGGATTACAATGATAAAAAATACAGTTCCGACTTACATACAAACTCAACTTAAGAACAAACCTACAGACCCTATCTTGTATGTAACCCAGGGACTGCCTGTATATCTTTTTACATCTCACTCATGGTACGGTACTGTAGGCATTACTGCCATGTAAATGCATGACCGTATTGCCCATTGTAGTGAATTCGGCCATATGCTACCTGTATGAAAACGGTACGGTAGAGGTAACACAAGGTTGTTTTAATATGTTTGTGTGAAAGGGGCCTTAGAAATAAGACTTATCAAAGTTTACTCACATTAAACTGATAGTTAGTAGATGATAATTGAACTAATTAAAGTTTAATTCTCTTATTTGTTATTTGCACATTATTATGTTTCTCTTTCTTCTGTATTAATAATTTGATATGATTTCTCATGACAATTTTTTTGTTGTAACAGATCTCCTTGAGTTACTAATACTTAGATCCATATACTTACTAGAGTCTGTTTCTGTTTGCCAGAAAATTAATTTCCATTTGCATTAAATATAGAACTGTGATATAATAAAACAAACGACTACTCTGGGAATCCAATTATGTAATGAAGGTTTGAGAGCTAGAATTGAATTGGAACTACTATATTAAACTTTCAAATAACAGCTTTTGGGTGTGTTATTCTGGAAATAAGAGTTTTGGCGTGTTCTGTGTCCTTGAGCAAAATAAGTGGAATGAAAGAAAATAACTGCATTCTGTCTGTAATTCTTCCCCTCCTATATTTATTTTTATTGAAGGTCTTGGTAGGAAATGTATTACTATGTGAATAAAAATGTTTCCTAGGGTCATCTAGAAATTCATATAGCACAAGTAAAATGATTAACTCTCTATCAACTGTATCATTTTCTGATACTGTGGATACAGTCAGATCCTTAAAAACAAGCTGCAGTCAGAGATTAAATATACACAAACTTCACCTCCAACTCTGCCCCAATGTAGGTATTTCTGAATACTGGGAAGGTTTCCGTGGTATGCATCTTTATCTGTTACAGAGACACCTATTGGACACTGAAGGAAATTTTTGGCTGTATGCTACACATACCATACTGTTTTGGTATGGGTATCATACAGCCACATTCATTTCAATGTGAATGGAACGTTGCTCAACGTACCATACTGTAGATGGAAAAACATATGGCCAGCCTTCACTCCTCCCTACGGATGTGGGAGGGATGATCCGCACTCGCCCTCCCCTTTTCCAGCCAAACCTATGCCACATCTGAGTCGCAGCCCAGGCATAGCCTACAGCATGGTAAAGGGGCCTCAAGGTATTTAGGAATGTATCATTGCATGTAGTTGGTCAAATATTTTAAAATAATATATATTTTGCTTTGTTTCCAGTACCCAAAGGCTTTTAAGATTCTGAAAGAAACTGAAAACAAGCGACTGGGGCTGGATTATCATTCAGTTACTTACTCCATGTCCCCAAGTACATGCTCCAACACCACAGCTTTCCATACTTAATAAAAAAGGGTTCCCCATTTATGTCAACCTTTAATACCCCATTTCAGCATAACTAGGATAACAGTGAACAGTATCACTTATATCTAGATGACAACATTTCCTAACAGACCATGCAGGGCTCCTTTTTACTGCCTCTAAAGAGATAACATAACAGAATGACCCTATGCATAGCTGTCTGAGCCTTTCTTCTTCAGGGGTATTTTTTTGTAATGCATCATAGCTATATAATGGTCTTCTCAGTGAGTTCAAGACCATGCAGAATAAGACTGTAAATTTGCAGCCCTCTTCTTATTTAACCTCTTAACGCTCAGCGTCCGATATATCGGACGCTGAGCGCAGTGACTTAGCGCTCAGCGTCCGATATATCGGACGCTGAGCTGATGCCGGTTCAGCTCAAGATCTGAGCCGAACCGGCATCGGGAAAGACGGGGTGCCGGCTGTGACTGATAGCCGGCACCCCAGTGTAACACCCGCGATCGGAGTTGTCTCCGATCGCGGGTGCTTAACCCGTTAAATGCCGCGGTCAGCGCGACCGCGGCATCTAACATGTATCTGGGGGATCTTTCCCCCACGATCGGCCCCCCCGAACCGTTTTCGGGGTGCGCCGATCGTTGCTATAGTAACTCTGGGGTCCGATCTGGACCCCAGAGTTACCTGCAAGAATTGCCAGTAAGATGGCGTCTGTGACGTCATCTTACTGGCAAAGTGCCAGCCTATGCAAGTGCATAGGCTGACACTGATAATACTCTGCAATACATGAGTATTGCAGAATATTATCATGAAGAAGCAATCAGAAGATTGCTTCTTCATGTCCCATGGTATAAAAGTGAAAAAGTAAAAAAAAAAGTTATTCAATAAAAAAATAAAGTCATAAATCACTAAAAATGCCCCAAACTCCCAAAACATATAAAGAGACATATAACTCAAAAAAAAGTCTAAATCATAACACAAACCCCACATATATAGTATCACCGCGTCCGTAACAACCCGTAGAATAAAAGTAAATCATTATTGAACCCGCACGATAAACGCCGTAAAAAAAACTGTTATAAACCCTCCAAAAATTATGATTTTTACCTTTTCAATCCCACAAAAAATGCTATAAAATGTGATCAAAAAACCATATGTACTGCGACATGATACTGGTGCAATGTACAACATGTCCCGCAAAAAACAAGCCATCAACCAGCTCCGTAGCCAAAAAAGTAACAAAGTTATGCCACTTGGAAGACGGCAATACATAAATGATAGATTTTTCCCCACATTAGGGTTTTGTTTGACAAATTTAGTAAAACGTAAGAAAATATATTCATGTCTGGTATCCCCGTAATCGTATCGACCCATAGAATAAAGATAACATGATTATTAGTCTATATGGTGAACACCAAAAAAAAAAGAAGTAAAAAATCCAGTACAGAATTGATGCTTTTCTACTCCTGTCCTCAAAAAACTTTCCTAAATTTTCAACAATAGGTGATACAAACCCCAAAATGGTAACATTGGAAAAAGCATCTCATCCCGCAAAAAAAATGGCATCACATGGCCCCAATAACGAAAAAGCGAAAATTTTATAGCCTTCAAAAGGGGCCAATGAGGAAACTAAAATCCTGGCAGCTGCAGCGCCCTCCTTCCCTTCTGCGCCTCGCTGTGCCCCCATAACACAAGTCACAGCCACATGTGGGGGGTCTTTGTACTCAGGAGAAATTGCAGAACAAATTGTATGGTGGGTTTTCTCTTTTTATCTTTTGGAAATGTGTAAATTTTAGGGCTAAATGAACGTATAAGGGAACAATATGACCATTCTAAATTTCACCTCCATTTTGATTCAATTACTATGAAGATCTCAAGGGGTTAACAATCTTCGTAAAAGCTGTTTCTGATAGCTTGAGGGGTGCAGATTTGAAAATGGGTTGGTTATATAGGGGGTTTTGATGCTAAATATGTAAAATTTCATTCCAAACTGTATTTATCCCCAAAATAGTCAATTCTGAAAATCCGGAAAAGCGATATTCTATTTGTAAGCCGCGTGACATCAAAATAAATTATCCAGACATTTCAGAAATTATGAAAATGTAAAGTAGACAAATGGGAAATGTTATTCAGCAACTTATTTAGGTGGTAAATCGATCTGCCTAAAAACGCAATGATTTTGAATTTCGAAAATGGCAAATTTTTCCAAAAATGTATCATATTTTCTTTTTTTTTGTAAATAAATGCAAAACTTATCTGCCAAAATTTACCACTAAAATGAAGTACAACATGTGGGGAAAAAACAATCTCAGAATCGCTTTGATAAGTAACAGTGTTCAAAAGTTATAACCGTATAAAGAGACGCAAGTCAGAATCAAAAATATCGGGCTGAGCCTTAAGCTACAAAATGGCTGCGTCCTTAAGGGGTTAAAGGTAGAGCACACTTACTCTTGGTGACACCATTTAAGAGTAGAAGCAGACTTAGTGGTACAGTGCTGCTAATGGTACTGATAACGGCACTCTTGATGGTAGTGTGCCACTCAGTTAGTATGTCCTGCCATATAGTAGCTTAGTGGTAGCATGCCCAGCAGCAAGGTAGCATCTTATGTTATCTTTTGAGGGGCAGCAACAGTAGTAACATGCCTACAAGATCTAGCCTCAAGCAGCAGCTGCAAAAAAGGACATTAAACCCAGTAACAGGACTTGGTAATATACACTGGCCAGTAATTCTCTGATTTTAGAGGCACAAGCCCAAGTTAGATATTACCATCAACAAGAGACAGTGCTTGTTCTACCATACAAAGCTATAATCACCTTTATGTTGTATGTCTCTTTGACTTGTTAGCATGGTCATGAGTAAGCACATATTTTAATTAAAATATTAAAAGTTCATTTTTCTCATATTAATATATTATTCTCCAAAATGTACTCAATCTTCAATGATTAACTTAACATAAGATAGTGGGCAAAAATCATCCTCTATCTGCACATGTCACATAACATTCCTAAAAAAAACTCTGAGAGAAGTCAGTCAGGCAATTTATCATCATGTGACTTCACAAATTATAAAATCTTATCATGGTTGGGGCATATAAGGTAAACACTATCTATTATTTCTCCCCCTCCCTTTCACACTGGAGTGATGGTTTTGCTATTGTGGACATTGTCTCTGAGACATATGCTTTGAAGGTATGCTTAGCACAATGGATTTCAGCACCGTATACACTCACCGGCCACTTTATTAGGTACACCTGTCCAACTGCTCGTTAACACTTAATTTCTAATCAGCCAATCACATGGCGGCAACTCAGTGCATTTAGGCATGTAGACGTGGTCAAGACAATCTCCTGCAGTTCAAACCGAGCATCAGTATGGGGAAGAAAGGTGATTTGAGTGCCTTTGAACGTGGCATGATTGTTGCTGCCAGAAGGGCTGGTCTGAATATTTCAGAAACTGCTGATCTACTGGGATTTTCACGCACAACCATCTCTAGGGTTTACAGAGAATGGTCCGAAAAAGAAAAAACATCCAGTGAGCGGTAGTTCTGTGGGCGGCAATGCCTTGTTGATGCCAGAGGTCAGAGGAGAATGGGCAGACTGTTTTGAGCTGATAGAAAGGCAACAGTGGCTCAAATCGCCACCCGTTACAACCATGGTAGGCAGAAGAGCATCTCTGAACGCACAGTACGTTGAAATTTGAGGCAGATGGGCTACAGCAGCAGAAGACCACACCGGGTGCCACTCCTTTCAGCTAAGAACAGGAAACTGAGGCTACAATTTGCACAAGCTCATCGAAATTGGACAGTAGAAGATTGGAAAAACGTTGCCTGGTCTGATGAGTCTCGATTTCTGCTGTGACATTCGGATGGTAGGGTCAGAATTTGGCGTCAACAACATGAAAGCATGGATCCATCCTGCCTTGTATGAACGGTTCAGGCTGGTGGTGGTGGTGTCATGGTGTGGGGAATATTTTCTTGGCACTCTTTGGGCCCCTTGGTACCAATTGAGCATCGTTGCAACGCCACAGCCTACCTGAGTATTGTTGCTGACCATGTCCATCCCTTTATGACCACAATGTACCCAACATCTGATGGCTACTTTCAGCAGGATAATGCGCCATGTCATAAAGCTGGAATCATCTCAGACTGGTTTCTTGAACATGACAATGAGTTCACTGTACTCAAGTGGCCTCCACAGTCACCAGATCTCAATCCAATAGAGCATCTTTGGGATGTGGTGGAACGGGAGATTCGCATCATGGATGTGCAGCCGACAAATCTGCAGCAACTGTGTGATGCCATCATGTCAATATGGACCAAAATCTCTGAGGAATGCTTCCAGCACCTTGTTGAATCTATGCCACGAAGAATTGAGGCAGTTCTGAAGGCAAAAGGGGGTCCAACCCGTTACTAGCATAAAAGAAAAAGTGTTTTTGTGATGTACACTATCCCCTATAGGAGCTGCCAAACAGTCACACATGGATCCCACATCTAGCAATTAGTAAAAATAAAACAGTCTGACCGGAGCTCCTTGTGTGTCCTTTTATATATCCTTTGATAAATCGACAATTTTACTCTTTTCCCAACTATGTTCCAAATTCTTCAGTACACTTCCACACAAATGGTATTTGGATGGGAATAGATCGCTATTCAGACAGTTTTAAGCTGCGTTTTCTTGCATCCTGTAGCCAAATAGTGTACAGCTACTATAGAAGAGATTAAGCAGCAGATAGGGTAGTATGTTCAAATATATGGAATTTATTTTCTTAAAACATATTCACAAAATAGAATAAAATCATGCGCATATAAAATCCACCATGTGGACGCCAGACTCGCTAGTTCGCCCGACCCAGGGTTTCGCTACCACGGCTTCTTCCGGGGCGTAGCTAGCATGGTGTACCTAACAAAGAGGCCGGTGAGTGTATTTTATTGTTGGTTTTCCAGTAGGTTTTTTTTTTTTTTTTTTTGAGAGTTGGGTAAAAAATTGTGTCATGTCCTATACTGCCATATTTTCAGTGGTGGAATTACCATGGAAACTGCTGTGGGTGGACAAAGGTGAGTAAGTCTATTGTATGAACCTTATTAGCACATGGAATCATATTATTATTATTTTTGAAGTTTTACAAACATTTGGCAAAATAATCTACAGTGATTGGAAGTGACAGTGACTGCACCCTAGAAGATCTTTTTTAATTAACTAAAAGTTCAATGTCTTATCTGTCACCTATTTCTATGAAAATGTTGCTGCATGTGTCTTAATGTATTTCTATTCAATTTCTGGAACATTAATTAGGCTCATTTTCATTCCAGTCATTACATGCGCGGTATATCTTCAGAGTTCATATAAATGAATTATCCACTGTCTGTGCATAATCGGCTTGCAAATGGATTTAGCAACCTTATAATCCTTGAGACATTTGCTCCCAATTTTAAAAATTTTTTTTTTTGATTTGTGTTGCTGTAATTAATATTAGATAATTGTAAAAATGTTCAATTAGACGATCAACCAGTATCAGGCAGCATATTAATATTAGGAGAAGCAGATGTTAGACTTTCCCAACATGTTATATGAAAGTTAAAAAAAGAAGGTTGATGAAAGAACTTTAAAAGTGATTTGGAAAGAATTATTTTTTGGACTATAAGGTGCACAAAAAATCCTTTGATTTTCTCAGAAATCAAAGGTGCGCATTATAGTCCAGTGAGCCTTATATATGAACTGTACTTACAGACAACAGCTGCATTGTACTGTGCACAGATCTGCCACCTGCTGGTCATACATCCTTATAATCAGGTGCGCCTTATAATCCAGTGCGCCTTATATATGAACCTAGACATTTTAGCAGGCATTTATTGATGGTGCGCCTTATAATCTGGTGCACCTTATAGTCTGAAAAATACGGATATATTCCTTTTTAGTCATATGTTGCCAAAATTTAAAAAAAAATGATATTGTTCAAAGTATCAATAAATCTAGTGTCATGTTTTCAATTTTACTTGTTTTTAGTTTTGACAGTTGTATTCACAAAACATTCCCAATACACTTCTGTTATAAGTAATACATCAATTTAATTCAATTTAATTGTGTTTGTAATATAGCAAGGGCGCTTCTGGTGACACTTCCCATGATAGTTTCTGAGCCACAGTACAGCATGCACTGCTTGACCCTCATTGACGGTGGGACCTTTGGGACGTGCAGCAGAAAATAGATCAGTTGCATTTTTGTACTGACCAATATTATTCCCTACTCACTTTTCACTGCACACTTCCAGATCTAAAACATGAAGGGACAGTCCCGGACATGCGCGGCCATTGCATTCATGAGGTATTTGATTCCACCTGATATTCTTACATTTAAAGTACGGCTGACACACTGTCCGTACACCCCCTGACGAAGCTGGGTGCGAAACGCGCGTCGGAGTGTCGGACGGTGTGACTAGGTTAGGCCACATGGCGACTGGTGGGTATTTAATTTGGTCCCATATTATTTATTAGGTTTGCAATATTGTGCTGATGCACAAGTACATGATTGTACTTTTGATATTATTCTTTGAGTGATTTTGATATGCGGTACCGCATTGCTTATCTGTTTTGTGGAACCTTAGTACTTTGGAAAATCTTTTTACCAGCGCCTATGATGTAATTTCTTGTTTTATGTGTTGCCTCTCCATGAATGTTCACACTGTCCGTGTTGTTTTGCTTTGTGTTTTTAGGTCCTTTTTAATGGGGTATTTTTAGTCAGGTATTTTGTGATGTAATTTATGAATACATTGTGCAATAAAGACTTGTTTTCATTCACAAAGTCTTAATTATTTACAGTTATGGAGATATGATAGTACAGTTTTTATAATGCAGGATTTTATTTAAAATTTTATTTAATATAGGATGCATTAGGTACAGGTTCCAGTTAGGTTGAGCAGTGATGGCGAACCTTTTAGAGGTCCAGTGCCCAAGCTGCAACCCAAAACCTGCATATTTTTTGCCAACACAGCAATTCAAGCAGTAACTTATCACAATCTTCTTGCTCCGTGCTGTACCACAGCTTTCAATGGGCCTGAGGGCACCAATATCTTTGTCAAAAGGAGAAGACATTTGGATTGCCACTGGAGCTTCCCTTGACAGCCTCCTAAATAGGATGATTCAGGGGTCACACAGAAGGAGCTCCAATGATAACCTGACCATGTCCATACCTCCTCTCTCTTCCTGCAGTCTCAAGTAGGCCAGGATGCTTCACATTAAAATAATGCTAAGCATGGCAAATCCTGGGACTGTAGGAAGATCCCTGTCTGTCAAACTCTTTCATGGGGCAAAAGCCCAGTTCCCACTGAGAGGGCTCTGAGTGCCACCTCTGGTACATGTGGCATAGCTTTGCCACCACTGTACTAGAGCAATGGCTGTGAGGTTTGAGTCACAAGGACTGAAAATACAGTATTGAGAGACTTCCCTCCATCACGCTGTCAGATTGCTACAATTTTAACCCCTTAATGACGGAGGGTTTTTCGGGTCATTTCTCGCTCTCCAACTTCAAAAATCCATAACTTTTTCATTTTTCCGTGTACAGACCTGTGTGAGGGCTTATTTTGTGCGTAACAAATTTTACTTTCCCGTAATGTTATTTATTTTAACATGCCGTGTACTGCGAAGCTGAAAAAAAATTCCAAATGTGGAAAAATTGAAAAAAAACCGCACGTGCATCACGTTCTTGTGGGCTCAGTTTTTACGACTTTCACTCTTCGCTCCAAATAACATGCCTACTTTATTCTTTGGTTTGGTGCGATCGCGGTGATACCAAATTTATATAGGTTTTATTGTGTTTTAATACATTTTCAAAAATTAAACGAATGTGTACAAAAAAGAAAAAAATTTTTTGCCATCTTCTGACGCTAATAACTTTTTCATACTTTGGCGCACAGAAATGTGTGAGGGGTCATTTTTTGCGAAATGAAGCAACGTTTTCATTGCTACCATTTTGAGGTCTGTGCGACATTTTGATCATTTTTTATTTCATTTTTTATGTTATGTAAAAAGGTGTAAAAGTCGCATTTCGGACATTTGGGCGCCATTTCCCGCCTCGGAGGTCACCGCCGGCCGTAACCGTTTTTATATTTTGATAGATCGGGCATTTTGGGACGCGGCGATACCTAATATGTTTGTGATTTTTACTGTTTATTATGTTTTATATCAGTTCTAGGGAAAGGGGGGTGATTTGAATTTTTGATATTTTATTAATTTTTTTTATTTTTTTCACTTTTTTTTTTCACTATCTTTTAGACCATCTAGGGTACATTAACCCTAGATGGTCAGATCGCTGCTACCATATACTGCAATACTTCTGTATTGCAATATATGGCATTTTTGCAGCACATTCATTACAATGAGCCACTGGCTCATTGTAACGAATCTGCAGCTGCCAGATAGCCTCGTGTCAAAAGAAGACACGAGGCTACCATGGCAACCGATCGCCGCCCCCCGATGAAGTTCGGGGGCGTGGCGATCGAAAAAAAGATGGCGGCGCCCGCGCGCCACCGTCTTTTAAATGCCGCCGGCGACTTTGCCGGCGGCAACGGGGGGGTTAATAGCCGCGATCGGTGCTAGCACCGACCGCGGTTATTAGTGGTGGGGGTTTTATGCATTATGCAAAAACCCCCACCTTTGTATGAAGAGGACTCAGCCCGTGAGCCCTCTTCATACATCCCTTATACCTCTGCGCCGTAGAGCTACGGCGCAGAGCGTTAAGGGTTAAATGATATCTTCACACAGAACCTAAATAAAGCTGCAACTCATGGTTACCAAGACACAAGCCTGATGCAGTAAAATTGATAGAAACTGGAGGAGATTCTTCTGACTGTTGTAAATAATTCCAAACTGATAGCATGTTTTCCTGCAACTTTCTATTGCACAAATGAAGTTCTGATCATTGCAAATGAATAGGAAGTCATTTAGTATATTATACACATCTATCTCTTTATTTAGTTTCCTTGGTTACTTTGTGGTTCATTCCTACCCTGTTTCCCCGAAAACAAGACAGTGGGGGTCATTTACTAAAGGCCCGATTCGCGTTTTCCCGACGTGTTACGCGAATATTTCCGATTTGCGCCGATTGTACCTGAATTGCCCCGGGATTGTGGCGCACGCGATCGGATTGTGGCGCATCGGCGCCGGCATGCGCGCGACGGAAATCGGGGGGCGTGGCCGAACGAAAAAACCGCCGCATTTAAAAACCGAAAAAGTGTCGCTTGGGGAGCGCTTACCTTCACTTGGTCCGAGGTGGTGAATTCCGGCGCGATGAGATGACTTTCAGCGCAGCAGCGCCACCTGGTGGACGGCGGAAGAACTACATTCATAAATCCCGGCCGGACCCGAATGCAGAGCAGAGAACGCGCCGCTGGATCGCGACTGGACCGGGTAAGTAAATGTGCCCCAGTGTCTTATATTCATTTTTGCTCCTAAAGAGTCCCTAGGTCTTATTTTCAGGGGCTGTCTTATTTTTCCATGAACAAAAATTTACATTTATCGTTGAACAAAAAATCTACTTCTCTAACATCCTTATGACTCCCCAAACTCTGAATTTCCTGCTGTATTTCTTGTGACTCCATTTCTATTAGAATCATTGGCCCCAATCTCTTGAATCCATGAATTCTTCCCAATGTCACAACCTTCTGCAGCATATAAAAGATTTCCTAATACTAATGTATGGCGCGGTAGCTGCTGCAATGACTGCTTCTAGGTCTTATTTTCAGGGGAGGCCTTATATTTCTAAGCCTGAACAAAAAAGTACTAGGTCTTATTTTCGGGGGATGTCCTATTTTAGAGGAAACAGGGTAGTAACCTTCCCTTGGTTGCTTTTATTGAAATGGACCTTTATAATGATGGAAAAATCAATCCTCATTGCCATTTTACTAATGAATGGATTCAGAATGGCATGTCTTTATATGCCTATCAATCAATACCAACTTCCAGCAAAATTTACATTTTATATATTATGATTGGCTTTCCATTTTAATTACATTAGTCTTACAAATTAAAATACGTGTAAAGCCTTGTGGTTTATTTGCTATTTAATTCACATGCTTTTGGTGGGTTTAAACAAATATACATTTAAGATGCTGAAATTGAGTTTTTGATCCAATTAGTTTTAGCTGTAGTCTAAAGTATTAGGAGGAAAAAGAATTATGGAGGAAGACGGGTCCTTACTTTATATTCCCCTTTTTAACCACAGTTAGTTTTGGATTTGTAGACTACACCAATAAATGCATGTTTGATTCTAGCCTTACAGTGACAACTGCTCATGAAGTGGAGTATTACATGTCAACCCTTAAAATAGTTAAAAGACCTTTCAAGTATAGATTATGGCCTACTCACTAAACATCACAGGTATAAGTTCCCATCTTGATTTATAGATCAAAGGAAAACATGACATAATGCATATTTCAGCTTCACCACTGTCCCTAATAATTACAGGCAGGCTTCTGCAGTTCCTATAGGCCAGTGGTGGCGAACCTATGGCACGGGTGCCAGAGGTGGCACTCGGAACCATTTCTGTGGGCACTCAGGCCATCCCCCCAATTTCACCAAATAGGACCACATCCACCAAATCTTCCTGCAGTCCCAAGCAACTTAAGGGATACTGCTCTCAGTGATATTTTAAAGTGACACATCACTGGCTGTTTGAAACTGCAGGAAAAGTGAGAAGGTATTGACTGAACTGCATTGTCTTTGGAGGTCATCCAGCTGGACCCACCATTCTACCTGGAAAGAAGCTACAATGATGGTCTGAATGTGCCCACCTTCTTTCAGCTGCATTGGTGGCCTTAGGAGAGCCAATACAATTGAATGATGTTGAAGAACAGGTAGCAATAAGTTACTGCTCGAAATGCCATGTCGGCACTTCATGGTAAATAAGTGGATTAAGGTTGTAGTTTGGGCACTCAATCTCTGAAAGGTTCGCCATCACTGCTATAGGCTAAGAGTACTGCCGGGAATAACAGTGTTAATATTTTTATGAACTGTGTATTTAGGGATGAGATGATACCTATTGTGTTGTGATATTTTAACTTTTTTTCTTTTTTATATTATATAATGTTTTATATGTATGTGGGGGGAGGGGCTTCTTTTCAACCTGAGCGGTCACTGATGATATGTAATGGACACTCTCTCCCACTGATTGTTCCCCCTCTGAAGCAGAAGACTCCTCATTGGATGCATCAGGATCCACAACTGCTGCCATCGAGGGCGATTTGCAGAGTGGTTTGGGCAGTTTATAAGGAAGTGTTCCGATTTCTCGCAGTATAGGCACAGATTTTCTTTAAACCTATGTTCCCTTCGCTCAGCATTCTCCCGTTTCTGAATTGCATCAATTTGCATTGGTTCTGGTGGGGATTCAAGAGACTGCTGATCAAATGACCATTTAAAACCCAGTGGTGTTGTGGTGATGTGCTGACCAGTTGTGCGGTTTGCAAAGCCCAATTTCTCTTGTCGACGTTCAGTCAGACGAGTATCAATCTGAATGCAGTGATCAATAAATTCCGTGAAAACTGAGGGTGCTTTAGCTCGTGCTAATTCATCTTTAATAATGCTAGAAAGTCCACTCTTGAAAAGTGCTAATCTTGCTGAGTCATTCGAGCTAGTATCCACAATCCATCTTCGGAATTCCATGGCATAATCCGCAACATCTGCCTTGCCGTAACGCTAATATGGTAGTCTCTGCTGTAACCGTTCTGTTGGGGTCATCGAACATCCCTTTCATGGATTTCATAAAGTCTTTGTAACTATTTAAGCAGATGTCATCGGTTTCGATTAGCGGATTTGCCCAGGAAATAGCTTTGTTTGTTAGTAGCATAATAAAGCACAGCACTCTTGATCTCTCAGTTGGATACTGGCTTGTATGTGCGTCAAAGTAGAGGTTGCACTGGTTCAGGGATCCTCTGAATTTGTCCCGGTCACCATTGAATCTAAATGGAGGCAATCTCGGAGATGGAACAGAGGCGGGAAACAGGCCTTGCGTATCCAGCAGAGCAATGCGTGTGGTGACCGTATTCACGGTCTCCTGCAATTCCTGCAGAGCTTGGCTTTGCATAGTAATTTTACCAGTGATCTGCTAATCAAAAGACTCCCATTGTTGTTTCATATCTTGGACCTCCACATACATCGCACCCAAGGCAGCTTCTACTTTTTTGAAGCGGACCTCCCAAGCTTCTTTCCCAACGGACTCCATTGTAGGTGTTAGTATCCTGTCACGATACTAGTGGGATGGGGGCAGGAGTCCGATAAGGCAGAGGAGGCTGGAGGCAATACACGGATAGCCCGCAGGGGGCTGCAGTAGCAGTCTTGAACAGGAGTGTACAGACCAGAGTTATAGTCAGTTGTATGTCAGGAGCTGAAAGTGCAGTACAGGCAGTCCCCGGGTTACGTACAAGATAGGGTCCGGAGATTTGTTCTTAAGTTGAATTTGTATGTAAGTCGAAACTGTATATTTTATAATTGTAGATCCAGACAAAATTTTTTTTTGCCCCAGTGACAATTGGAGTTTAAACATTTTTTGCTGTAATGGGACCAATGATTATCAATAATCATTACAGACACCTTACAGCTGATCATTGCAGTCTGGGACTATAGTAAAGCATTCAGAAAGCTTCACCAGAGGTCAGAGGGGTCCGTCTGTAAATATGGGTTGTCTGTAAGTCGGGTGTCCTTAAGTAGGATCAAGAAAAAGAGAAAGTAACGTGCAGCTCACCTCTTCCAAGGTCCTTATTGTCCAGATACTTTGTGGAGGCACAGGATGAAATCCTCTTGAATCCGGTACGGTGAGGGTGCAATCGCGTTGCCTGCCAGGATTGCAGGTGTAGTATGTGAAAATTCAAAGACTTGTAAAACGCGGCACACCCATAAAAACCTGAAGCTTTATTGAAGATAGTTTAAAAGCATAGCAGTATGAGACGTGTTACCGCCTACGCGTTTCGAGCAGTCTCCTGCTCTTAGTCATGGCATAGTAACAATGAATCAAAGTAAAACTTTAAAAGAAACGTCTACCAATGCGCTTTCAAAGGGGCATGTGCTGGCGTCATGTGATACAGTGTGTCACCATGGAGAAGCGTCCTGAAACCAGAAATGGCGTGAATAAGCCAAACGCTCCGGAAATGAAGAAAAAAATGTGTACGGGACAAACCGCATCCAAGGAGGCACGCAAAACACACGAAACCGGTAAATGAATACGATATCTTGAAAAATTATTCCCCATATCGTTACATCAAAATGCTTCTTGGTTTACAAAATACGTAAAAGGTTGCAGATAGATGTTACACATACAGAACAGCCTAAGCTACTAAACGGACATACTGAGAATACTTCTTGATCAAAAAGTATAAGCTGATGGCAAAGGATATATACAGTACTCATAATAATTATTAATGTGACACATACATAAATAAGAGATAATGTACAAGATAATATACAGGGTAAGTATACTGCACAAGATGATATGATAGAAACTATATATTATATAGACTATTCCTCAAAAGAAGTAAGAGAGATCAGTTCTAGAATTTAGACCTACTGGCAAACGTGTGCCTAAACGGAAAATCCACAAAGCCTCCCTTTGTAAGAGGATTTTTCTTTTGTCTCCACCCCTTTTTGGTGAATAGATTTTTTCTATACCAAAAAACCTGAAAGAAGACAGATCTCCAGAATGTATACTTGAAAAATGTCTAGATGCACCTGATATATTATGTAATGAATTTTTGGTGCTATCCCTTGGATGTTCAGCAATCCTAGTCCACATGTGATAAATGAATACAGTGATTTGGACTTTAGGGACCATTGTGTTCTGTTGAATCTAAACAATATGAAAGATAGATCAGACACAGAGAGAAACATACATTCAGTCCCAATATATACATCTAATAAAGAATTCTATCCGGTTAATTCCAGAGTACCTGCTATGGATCAATTTCAATCCTCAGTCGAACGTGATCTGATCAAACTCAACGACACACAGCCATCATTATTTCAAATGGCAGGCTGTTGGAGAAAAATCTCCTTTCTCGGATGTGATGTGTGTCCAAATTATTATATAGTACGAGCTGCTCGGTGAATCACTCAGACCTTCATAAGTGTTTGAGAGAATTCCAATTTATTTAGTCAAGAAAGAGTTTTTATAGGTTCTTGGGACAAAGGAACCTACTGAGCATGTCCACATTCCAATAGCCCTGAACAGGATGTATCTGAAAGATGATCTGTGTGCGTGGGGGATGGTACTATGCATAGAGGCAATGTAAAGATACATAGTGTGAGAACACAACAGAAAATGGATTCTATTCCCTCACAATTCCTTTTGTGAATAATTTCAAGAACTGCTCAGGTGGTACATTGACATGTGCTAGTCACACATCCAGGACTAATCTGATCACTTCACCTGCTTCCCTCCTGAGCATCCTGAACATTACATCACAACACAATTCATGTAAATCCATTGTAAAGGGTAGAATCTCTAAATCCTATTGGTCTATATCCTTATACATGTCACCCTACCAACCCCTGAGTACTATTAGACATAGTATACAGCACACACACTGTCACAGCTTTCTTTTGCATAGCTTTTGCAAGACATTATGATCACAATCTTTCTCCAGTGATGCTGCAAGTGGTAAGAGTAACAATGTCCATTGTAGCATCGAGATACACAGGTTCATGTTCCGTAGTCTCTGGGTCCTGCACTCTGCTTCTTCAGCTGTCGTAGTCTCCCTGTAGTTTCTACACGTTGATGTGTTACAGGTACTTGGTATGACCCTTCAAAAGACTCTTCAGGTGAGTCACATCAGGACCATCTCATCACCTGGGTGAAGGTCCTGTGCTCTAGCTACTTTATCAGGTTCTGGAACTAAAACAGATACTTGGTTATGCACCTAAGAAAAAATGTTTCTGCAGGTTTTGGACACCCTACCAATTCTCTATGACACCTCTAAACAACCTTAGGGAAGTATATGTTCAGCCATGGGGCAATTCTAAAAACAACCTCAGTAGGTGAAAAGCCTATTTAATCCCTAGTGCTGTCATCAACTATATTACTCCCAATAGAGATTTTTACTTTAGTCTCTAGAGTAAGTGGACTAACATATTCATTGATCCCTGGCTGTAGTCTTTACAGTTGCTTTAGTTACAGGATAGGGTTCAGATTACCCAGAAAAGAGGACCACCCACACAAGTTCATAGCTACTTAACTTTGGTAGCTGTACTTAGCCAATCTGCAACCTCTGGAAGGGGTAAAGCGGCTTCGGAGTATGTTTAACTGGTGTTTTCACTACTTTACCTACATTATACTAAGCATATATAAACATACTTGTGTAAATGGACAGTAGCAAAAGTGAATCTAAGTGATACTCAATACTTATCCATCACGGAGCATATAGAGTCGTAGACCGGTGTCTCACCCTGTGGGTGCACTGAACCATCATAGTGTAAAGGGCCCTTGGCTGACATTGCTTGTCACCTCTTTGCCGTAGTCCACCCTCCATCCATGGGTCCCAGTTTTACTCCAGTCTTGCTTCCTCACCTGTGAAGCCGGTTTCTATAAAAACAGGAGTACAGATAACACTACTGCGCCAGTGAGGGTCACGGACTGTACTGATCCAGGCTCCTTTCCCCTAGGCTTTCTAGTAACCAGTGGTCACTCCATGTGTTATAGATTTATAGGTTTTACCTTCTAGTATGGACCTTTATTGTAAAACTAAGGCCTCTATCAGCTATTTCAAAGTCTCATAGTTGTTGATGAACTTACTAGATCACGTCAGGAATCATAAGCAATCCCAAAAGACTCATATTCTTACCCTCTTTACACCACTCCATCAGTGCCTTCACCTCCGCCTCCTGTACAGACAGGTAGGTTAGGAGTGGTTCTGCTTTTATTACCTCATGTTGTGTGACCACTGCATATCTGATGTAGAATTAACCTCATTCCTGGTTTCTAAAGCCATCTACAAAAAACTCAAAATGCAGATTAGTGATATATTCAATTTTAACATATTAAAAGGTAACTGGTTCATTAATCATTAAGTTAATACAAAATTTTATATACAATCCGTGTACCTCATGTCTCCCCCCTTTGAATCTAGCGAAAGTAGTGGAGCTGGATTCAATGTAATACATCATAAAAAGGGCACATTATAACCAAGGTTTCTAGTTATGAAGAGGTGAAATAGTATCAGGATAGTCCAAAACTACTACAGAAGCTTTTTATGCATAGGCAGCAGTAGGATACAAAACAAAGAAGGGTCCAAGTTGTCATGTTACAAACGATCAGCACAGCTTCTGGCCTGTTTCCTCTCCTCAGTAAGGTTCTTGGCTTAAACTTAAATGAGAACAATAGAAAGTGAACAATATACTCCAGAAAAAAACAGTTTTGGGACCAATGCTGATGTATCAATGCTGTATAATAGGAGACATACAGTATACAAATTCCTTAGACCTTATTATAAAACTATACAGTCATACTGGGGGCACATGCTGAGGGTCAGTGTTACTGAGCAGAAGCATCACTAGATCCAGTGACGTAGGAAGCTTCTAGGGGTGTTATAGCTTCTGCCTAAAAAGCTCCTAATAATTATCTCAGTCATAGCTGCTGAATAGAACTGATAGTATGGTATCATAGGGAGGTTTTACTCCTGGTTAAACCATTACAATTACAGGAGTTGCAGCGAATCAAACCCAAAATCTGCTTATGGCCATCAGGGTTATCAGTCCTCAGTAATGAACACACATTCTCATCGTCCCCCTCCCCCCTCCTGTGTTCACTGAGTCCTAGACAAGGGGGGGAGGCAGCCCCCTCCTTCTCCCTGGGCTGTCTGTAGTACTACGTGTCCCAGCATGCCAGGAGAACAAAGAAGGAATCTAACACACCATTGTAACATCTAAGTTCACTGTATCATCGTACACAAATTACTAAAACGTTTGACCACACCCTTCAAACTTTAGGTGTATTTATAAAGTTTTACACTACATATCTGATGTTATTAAACATACATCACTGGACTTCTCAGGTCCAAACCTGCAATGAACAATGTCCACAATTGTGTGCTGGACTTTTCTCACATCTGGTAACTCTGATGAAATACCATTAGCACTACACATGATATAGACAAAACACATATTTATATCTTTGCCATAATCTGCAGGACTGTATAAAGGAATAAACTCATAGAACATCTACAGTATCTGGCAAGGGTCAGCTCAGAGAATCCAATTGGGACTGCACAACCGTCCAGGAGCTCTCCCCACAGATGTCCAAGATCCATAACAAATATGTTACTACCCGGGTTTTTGGACTTTGAAGTTCTGAGAGGTGACTCTTAGATAAGCAGGTACAGTCTCCCACATTTATTCCCTGGTTACTATATCTTAGTTGTCCTTTAAAGTTACACCAATAGCCAAATACAGCTAAATGCAGCTGAGCGGACTGTGGGTGCAAATCCAATGATCATTAGGCAATCCATTATTCACCATACCACTGGTCTACTAATGTATATCAAAGTGAGATGCCCCCTACAAGAGAAACATCTGAAGACTATTTCTTTGTTCTTTGTTGGGAGCCCGCACTTTTTCTAATCTAGTCATGACCGGATATATTCCAGTGTGGGGGTTGGGTCTAGGTACCACACTGCACATGTCTCCTGCCAGTCTGGGGCTTTGTTTCCATACACTATGCAATTCATCCACCATTTTAGGGTGGAGGTAGAACTTTTCCTGAATTTTGTCTTAGTCTTTTGTCTGTCCAACGTTTTTGTCCGTCATCGTCATAACACTCATACAACACACAATTTCCTGTAGCTGTCTCTTTATAACCTCCTCTGGTCACTTCCTCTGTAACTTTCTTCTATCCACTTGCAATTTCCATCGTATCATTATCATGCAACCAGCCTTTGTTCTTTTAAGAACCTTTTCCATTTACTAACATCCAAACTACCATCTTTTGATATACTTGCTCTTTTCCAACATTCTCTGACATCCTTTTACAGCCTCTTTTCCCTCTTTCTCTTTTACGATTTGTACTGCTGGTTTCCCTCCAAATTGCCTCTCATCCTACCTAGCAATTTTTCCCATACTTTTCTATATATCTCTAGTGCCGGCACACACTCACAGTCTCTCTTCCTTAGGGCAGTTTAACCACTTTTATTTTATTTTTATTTTTTCCCAAACCATACTGCCCGTCAAGTATGACCGTAGTCCCCTTCCTTCAAGCAGATTGGGATCCTACCACACAAAAAAATGTATAAAGTCTGACTGTCCAAACTCAGTCTCCTTTGTCTCAAGTGAATTACGATCCACCAACTACTGTTCAAGGCTGACTCTTTAGATAGGGGGCTATTCTAGGATGTTACTTTCTTAAAACCAGTACAGTACAGTATCACAATAAAGCACTATCAAACACACATGTTCAAACTCACACAATACCCATATACCCTACCACACATCAAATGGAGTTTACAAATAAAATAACAAGATTCTTTGGACTGGGCAATATAGGAATGCAACTCACCGGACGTGGGACAATCCAAACAAGGAGAGACAGAGCAAATTGTAAGAATAAGCTTATTACCTTTTATTTGTGCAGCTGCTTGATTTGTCTGTCCTGAAAAGGATGATCCCCAAATGTCCGGTAAGCTTTAAGCAGTGGTCCAGTCTCATTCCGGGTTTCTCGGCACCAGGTTGTTGGAGAAAAATCTCCTTTCTCGGATGTGATGTGTGTCCAAATTATTATATAGTACGAGCTTCTCGGTGAATTACTCAGACCTTCACAAGTGTTTGAGAGGATTCCAATTTATTTAGTCAAGAGAGAGTTTTTATAGGTTCTTGGTACAAAGGAACCTACTGAGCATGTCCACATTCCAATAGCCTTGAACAGGATGTATCTGAAAGATGATCTGTGTGCGCGGGGATGGTACTATGCATAGAGGCAATGTAAAGATACATAGTGTGAGAACACAACAGAAAATGGATTCTATTCCCTCACACAGGCCCCCTGCGATCCGCAACCCTTTGTAAATAAGATCCATTTAGTTGTAAGTGATAAATGTAAAAGGGTTAATGAATTGAAAAAAAAGAGTTTGGTATCTTAAATTGTATGTTATTCTCATATTTTCAAATTAGACATCTGATAACGGCGAATAAACTTGATGAAATTAAAATAAGCTAAAATCCACCAATAGTGGACCTTATGGTGCAAGGATTAATTACTAAATGTAAAATCAAACAGTTTTATATGCCTCTATTAGATAAGAAATTAAGCGCTATAGAATATAATTAAGATAAAAAATAAGAGAGAGATGCTGGTATCTTGAACAGTAGGGAAAGGAAAAGTAAAATGAAGGACTGTTGGGTCTGGTCTCAAGTCGACCAGGGCACTGAGTATATTGGATGGTAGTCTAATTCTTGAATAGTTCTTGGTGCTCGCAAGCAGTGTTGGACTGGACTGGATTCTCTGGTGGGACCGGACTCTAACCCAATACAGGACCCTAGAGGTCTGGCAGAAGATATCAAATTTGAAGGCTACTAGGGTTTATTTTTCGGGGTTGATGAACAGTGGGTCTCCAGGATAATTTTATCTGGTGGGCCCAAGGAACTCCAGTCTGACACTGCTCGCAAGCCAGTCAATACAGCTTATTGCTAGCAATTGCGATTATTTTGCCCTCCCTGCCTCCCTGCAGTGGGGCGTGAGGGGAGGGGGGCGCAGCTGGCTAAGCGGAGGGCGCATTCGCTGCTGCCAGCGACTTTTGCTTCTTGATGTATGCCGCTCCGAAAATGCAGCGCACGTATGATAAATATGCAACAGAATCCAAGATAGTCTGAGCTAATAGCACAATGGGGGGGGATTTATTAACCTAAGGCCCCTTCCACACTCGCGTTGCATTTCACGTCAGAGTTTGATCAGGGTGCGATCAGTTTTTGGTCAGTGAAAAACGCGCATTTTGCATCAGAGTGCAATCAGTTTTCAGTCAGAGTTTGTTCAGTGTCTCAGTTTTTCACGCGCGTTTTTGATGCAATTTCAATGCAATTTCAATGCGTTTTTCATGCGCAGAAAACGCGCGTGAAATGGACTCAGGACTGAGCTCTATCTTTTCTATGGCAATTGATGCGTGAAAAACGCATTGCACTTGCATTGCACTTGCAAGTGTCTCAGAGTGCAATGCGTTTTTGATGCATCTCCATAGACTTGTATGGTGCGTTTTTCACGCGCGTGACTTGCAAAAGTAGAGCATGTCGAGATTTAAACGCGCGTTAAAAAAAACGCGCGTGTGTGCGTGAAAAAAAATGCAAGTCTGAAAAGACCCATTGATTACAATAGGTCAGAGTGCAATGCAAGTTCTGCGCGTCAAAAGCATGCGCAGAAAACGTGCGTGAAAAACGCAAGTGTGAAAGGGGCCTAAGGCCCCTTTCAGGCCCCTTTCACACTTGCGTTTTTCACGCGTGTTTTCTGCGCGTGCTTTTGACGCGCAGAACTTGCATTGCACTCTGACCCATTGTAACCAATGGGTCTTTTCAGACTTGCATTCTTCTTCACGCACACCCGCGCGTTTTTTTTAACGCGCGTTTAAATCTCGACATGCTCTACTTTTACAAGTCACGCGCGTGAAAAACGCACCATACAAGTCTATGGAGATGCATCAAAAACGCATTGCACTCTGAGACACTTGCAAGTGCAATGCAAGTGCAATGCGTTTTTCATGCATTAGGCCCCTTCCACACTAGCGAGTGTGATGCGATGAACTCGCATCACACTCGCAACGCAAGCTGCCGGGAACGCACGGCCCGAACGCTGCACCGCGGGAGTGAACTCAGCATGTCAGTTCACTCCCGCGGTGCAGCGTTCGGGCCGTGCGTTCCCGGCAGCTTGCGTTGCGAGTGTGATGCGAGTTCATCGCATCACACTCGCTAGTGTGGAAGGGGCCTCAATTGCCATAGAAAAGATAGAGCTCAGTCCTGAGTCCATTTCACGCGCATTTTCTGCGCGTGAAAAACGCATTGAAATTGCATCAAAAACGCGCGTGAAAAACTGAGACACTGAACAAACTCTGACTGAAAACTGATTGCACTCTGATGCAAAATGTGCGTTTTTCACTGACCAAACCCTGATCGCACCCTGATCAAACTCTGACGTGAAATGCAACGCGAGTGTGGATGGGGCCTAAGGCCCCTTCCACACTAGCGTTGCGTTTGATGTCAGGGTGCAATGCGTGAAAAACTGACGTTTTTGGCTGCGTTTTTGTTCCATTTTTCCTTGGAGTAATTAGCGTTTTTGCGTTTTTCACGCGCGTGTTGTTAGCGTTTTTTTTGCGTTTTCGGCGCATTTTTCACGCGCGAGTCAATGGGAGACTCGAGCATTTTTCAAAGGGACCATGGTTTGGGATTAAAATGTGTTATTTAATTGAAAAATAATGTCTTCTGATAAGTTGCAAACATCTGCGATCTATTCTTCACTGTTCCCCGTGTATATTATCTCCCGACAAGTTAGCAGATGTGAAGAACAGTGAAGAATAGAATAAAAACAGTGAACACAGTGAACACAGTGAACACAGGATCATTTAAGAGAAAAACACAGTGCAGAACACAGTGCAGAATAGATTACAGATGTTCGGCACATCTGCTTACTTGTCGGGAGATACGCGCGGAACGGTACGCCCAAAATAGCATGTGAAGAACAATATATATGTGTGTGAAGAACACATTGCAGATGTTTAAATACATCTGCAATGTGTTCTTCACACATATATATTGTTCTTCACATGCTAATTTGGGCGCACCGTTCCACGCGTATCTCCCGACAAGTAAGCAGATGTGCCGAACATCTGTAATCTATTCTGCACTGTGTTCTGCACTGTGTTTTTCTCTTAAATGATCCTGTGTTCACTGTGTTCACTGTTTTTATTCTATTCTTCACTGTTCTTCATTGTGTTTTTTTAATTAAATGATCGTTCGCGAGCAGGGGAAATACTGTTATTCTGGTCACCTAGCAACCCTTACGTTTAAAACGCATTGCACTCGCATTGCACTTGCAATGATTGCGAGTGCAATGCGTTCTTGATGCATCTCCATACACTTGAATGGGGCGTGAAAAACGCGAAAAACAACGCTAATGAAGAAAGACCCATTGAATACAATGGGACAGAGTGCAATGCAAGTTCTGCGCGTCAAATGCACGCGCAGAACGCGCGCGTGAAAAATGCCAGTGTGGAAGGGGCTTAAGTCTCAATGGGAAATTTCTATAAAAGAATACTATTAATAAGCTTCAACTTGCAACATGACGCATGCAGTTTTTACACCTATATTTTAAAAACAAAAAAAAAGAAGTTAATTAAGGTGTACTTCGCTAAAATTCATGCACTGCCTACTTTTGAAAAGTCTTTAAAATGTCTCAAAAAAGTCACAAATATAGCACAAACACATATTAGCGACCAAAAAGTCACAAAAACACACCAAACAAAAAAGATAAATCTTCTTAATTGATTCCTTAGTAGGTTAACGGTCTGACAAAATGCTGACTAAAAGTAACTTACTAAAATTATAATTATAGGGTATCCCTATCAGGACACTATAATTTGCACCAAATATGTGACACAAAGCTTTTCTTTACGGAGCTGTTGGTGGTGTCAATTTTTGCAACTTTTGATGATGTTTTCATGCTTCTATTTTTATGAATGTATGGCCTTTTGATCACATTTTATAGAATTTTTTTATATTTTCAAAAATTCTAGTTTCCGTTACGGGGTTAAACGCTGTGTAAAAAACGTAATTACATTTTGATAGGTCGGGCATTTTGGGACACAGTGATACCTTACTTGTTTAAGATTGGTATTGTTTATTTATATTTGTATGACTTTTTTTTTAATATAATATTTTTTACTTTTTTTTTTTTTAATATTTTTCAGACCCCCTAGGGTACTTTAACCCTAGGTTGTCTGATTGTTCCTACCATTTACTGCCAAACTATCAGACAGGTTAATATCAGACAGCCTCGGGTCTTCAGATGTCATGGAAACCAATCGCTGCCTCTCCCCCCGATGATATCTACACCAATCTTTTTGAAGGCGCCGACAGCTTTGCCGGTGGCGATGGACGAGTTAAGACCGCAATCGGTGCTAGCAATATGCAATATGCAGTAAAGACTTACCGGCTATGGAGAGGACTCACCTGGCGGTAAGGGGATAAATAAAGAATAATCTTCGACTAATATATTGTGTTCTCTTTTGAGACTTTTTATGGTGCATGTGCTCATTTGCGACTTTTTTGTGCTTAAGACAGTCTCCCTTCAAAGTTTGCCAATGGCTAGTTTTTTGCAGTGTTCCCTTAGTTAAATCGCCAGATGTCCAAATCGCAGATGTCACAAATTCACTGAAGACCAAACGCAACTTGTATCAATAAGGGAAAAACACTAAGATACATCCAAGCCAAGAAAAGTCCCTAAAAACAGAGTGACACAGCCAGACTTATGATACATGTGCCATAATGACGAATTTTGAAGGGAGAGTCTTAGGCGCAAAAAGTCGCAAATGAGCACATGCACCACGAAAAGTCTCAAAGATTAAAGAAAAAGGCAAGCAGTTTGATACACCTGCCCTATATTTTACAAAATGCTGACAAATGGTTTCAGGAATGTCTCAGCAAAACAAAGTTTCTAAAGATGTGTAACTTCTTATTGAAATATACAGACTGCATACTTTATTATTTCATAAAAATGTTAATTCTGAAAAATGTAATTGAGTTAAAAATCCAGTAAAAAATAATTAAATATCTCCTCAAATAATTCAACGTTCCAGATAATTTAGCTGTCAAAGGCAGTAAATATGACTATAAATCCAAGGTATTGTATGTTGTATATCCAAAAGTTTGAGCCACTCTTCGCTACTTGTCTTGTCTGAAAGAGTTGATAAACTGAAATAGCAGAGGTGAATGCACTATTATAATATTGAAAAGTAAATGGATTTCACATATTTATACTTAAAGTGATTTTTTTGTTTGCTTTGTTATTCAGTTCTGTCCCTAAGCACTGATGTAGGGACATGTAGCAGTATAGGCCACTACAGGCTACTACTATGTATGGAACACAGCTGTCAGTGCAGAAGAACTAAGTTCATTATTTGACATAGTGGAGTTTATGTATAAGTCTGGTATCTCAGTTTAGTCCTCTACCAATATAATGGACACCAAAGCACCAGTTCCAGATTAACCATCCTCAGAAACACCCGGCTGACTCAATTCACAGGATTACAATGCAGAGTGTGTGTGAGTGTGTGTGTGTGTGTGTGTGTGGGGGGGGGGGGGGGGAGTTTGTCATTTTATAATTCACAGGAGCCGCTGACTAATTTCAATTTCATCATGCAGTGCAACTAACATGGTGGACATATTTTTAATGAGTGGGCTGTGCTGAACATTTTATTAATCAGGGGGTTCTACTACTGGACATTTTATGAATGAGGCGGCTCTGCCAGACATTTTATCAATGAGGGGAGGCCACTGGATATGTTATTAATGATGGGGCTGCTGTGGCCATTTTACTAATTAGGGGGCTCTGTGGGACATAACATTATTAAGTGGGCTTTGCTGCGGACATTTTTTTTAATGGGGGGCTCTGCTGTAGACATTTTTATTAAGGGGGGTTGCTGTGGACATTTTATTAATGAGGGTGCTCTGATGGACATTTTATTAATGAGGGGCTGCAGTGAATATTTTATTAATGAGGGGGTCTCTGCTGGACATTTTATTAATGAGGGAGAGCTCTTCTGGACATTTTATTAACGAGAAGGCTATGTTAAACCTTTTATTAATCAAAATAATAGGACCATCTGCCCTCCACTGGTATGTGTGCTACAATCTAGGGATTCAATTGTATATTTCAAAAACACTGTGAACAACTTATGTTAATTCAAAGGTATTTATTTGTTAAAGGGGAAAAACTGTGCTCATTCAATGTTTCACTAATTCCCAGCCTTTGTCAAACACTAAATGAAGAATATACAAAATATGTAAATATACATGGGAGACATAAGTGCAATACAAAGATTATATACATATTAACATATAAGAAGGAGTAATGAACATCAACAATCCTATTTCAGATAATGCTAGAATAATAAGCAGTTGAATGTGAAGCCAAGTATCAAATGTGGATGTAATTAAATATGATTGAACAAAGCGATAGAGCTGTCAGTGAAGAACACATTGCAGATGTTTCCATACAACTGCTAACTTATCAGAAGACATGAGTGCAGAAAGGTGTTCTTCACAATAGTATGTGCAGAACAATATGTGTGAAGAACACATTGCAGATGTTTAACACGGGTCATTCTCCTATTTGAAGTTCCACGAATATTCCATTGAATAAAAAAAAACGAAGAAACAGGACTGACTTCCTTATTTCTCATTAAAATGACACATTTTATTGGTCCCCTTGGTCCCCTTGAAAAATGCTCGAGTCTCCCATTGACTTCAATGGGGTTCGTTATTAGAAACGAGCACTTGAGCATCGGAAAAAGTTCGACTCGAGTAACGAGCACATCACAGTGGAAGAGGCCCGGATATCCATTGATCATATTGGGGGAGATTTATCACTGCTTCTACAACAGTATTTGCAATTAAAATAGCGAATATGCCAGAGGGGTATGGTGGCCAGTCAAGGGGAGCGTTCTTTTGGAAAACCAGCAAAACTCTTGTTTAATGGCTTTTATGCAACCTGGCATAGTTTTTCTTGCCGGCTGTGCCTCCAGACAAGTACTTCTGCCTTATGATAAATCTCTTCCATTGAGTCCAAGTAGTAGTTACTAAATTTTTTCTCATTAACATGGATCTGTATCAGAAATAGAGATGGGTGAATTTTTCATAAATTCGATCTGCCGAGTTTGCCGAATTTCCCGACAAAATTTGATTTTACCCGAATCGAATCATGGTGAATCATGTTAAAAACAGGTATTTCCTAAAGGGTGTTGCAGAAAGTTGTGTCATGCTCAAATATGCAAAGGAAGGATGGTTTGGTCTTCAAACAATGCTGTGTTTTAGAATGACAGGCACATGAAAGCTGCCGCTCTTAGAATCGCTTCACTCTTCAATTCCATGGGCACTTACAGGTGCCAACTTGACCAAATAAGTGAAGCGGGAACGCAGCCTGACAAGGTAATGTTTGTGCCAGCTCGAAAGGGCTGAGCTGAGGGCTATGACCCACTATAACATCAAAGAGTGCACTCTTTTTACACTGACATCAGATCATTCCATAGATAATGACAGAACCTGTCCTGTTAAACACGGATACATGTAGAAACCCCCCAAAAGAGTGGAGAGGGTGTCAACAGTAATTTTGCACCGATGACACTGATCATTTTGCCCTTCTTTTCATCCGTCAGTGTCCGCTTTCAATCGGTCTATAATCCATCAGTATTGCTAAAGCCAAAAACAAACAGGAGCTGATCCAAAACAGAGATGACCAGGAAATGAGATTTATTAGTATCCACTCCTGCTTTTGGCTATCAATCCTGAAGCTTTTCATTCCTTCTGACAGATGAAATGAAGGGGAAAACCAAACATAGTGGCAACGTCATAGAGTGGTGGAGGGTGAAAACAGCATTATGGAAATCACAGGGTGTTCCAGGGAGACAGCTGTCAGTTGGCAGCAGGATGAGTAGGCCGCAGAGTAGCACAATGACAAATTATGGAACTGGCAACAACATGGTAAGCCACAGTGTGGCACAATGATAGAGTATGGCGGCAGCAGCAGCATGAGGTCAGAGAGTGGCACAATGACAAATTCTGGAGGTGGCAGCAACATGGTAGGCCACAGAATGGCACAATGACAAAGTGTGGAGGTGGCGGCAGCAGCAGGAGGTCAGAGAGTGGCACAATCACAGTGTGTGTAGGTGGGTGGCAGCAGTAGCATCAGCATGAGGCCATAGAGTGTCACAATGACAAAATCTGGAGGTGGCAGCAACATGGTAGGCCACACTGTGGCACAATGACAGTGTGTGTCGGTCCCGGCAGCAGCAGCAGCAGGAGGTCAGAAAGTGGCACAATGACAAAGTGTGGATGTGGGTGACAATTCCAGTCCCTGGTAATGATGGTGGGGGGCAGATGGAGCAACTGACAGCAGATGTGTGGACAAGCGAATTCTCCTTGGGTTAACGATGGCTCCTGCTGCACTGAACACTATACCACACTACTGACCAGGCAAACTCTACTGCAAACTCCGCACAAGTTGCGGCCACACATCAAGTTTGGCTTTCCAGTAGTCCAGGGGTGGTAGAGTGCTGTGCAAGTAGGCCACCACCTCCTAGGCTACCCTCCTCACTAGGCGGGTGAAGGAAGATGCTCATTAAGGACTCCAGACTTAAGCTTCTGTTGATGGAGCTGCTAGTGCTCCTACCCTGCCTCATCTCCCCACAGAAGCCGTGGCAGTAGTATGTGAGCGATGACTGCCAGGTATCCCCTGGTCAGAACTGACAGAGGATGGATAATGTCGCACATAGGCAGCGGCCAACTGTCTGCACAGTATTTCTCTATGGTACGCCAGTTCTTCCTCCCTTTCGGCAGTTGGAAAAACTCACCCATTTTGGACCTGTAGCGAGGGTCCAAGAGGGAGGTTAGCCAAAAGTCATCCCTATGCTGGATGTTGACTATTTGCAGTATGAAGGAGCTGCACTTAGGAGGTGGACATTGGTGCAGGAGCAGCAGTGTGACAACGTGGAGGAGAAAGCAGCATCTCCTGTTCAAGTTGTTGGTGTGACCAGACGGGATTCACATTCACCCAGTGGACCGTAAAGGACATGTACTGGCCCTAACTGTAGTTACAGCTCCATACATCCGTGCTGCCATGCCATGGAAGAAACCGATAAGCTCAAGGACTGGCCCACCTTCCGTTCTACATATTTGTGAAGGGATGGTACTACCTTTTTGGAAAAGAAATTTCAGCTTGGAACTCTCCACCTTGGTTTGGCACAAGCCATTAGTTCTTTGAAGGGTGCAGAGTCCACGACTAGGAAAGGGAGGGACTGAAGTACCAACAACTTGGACAGGAGCATGGTCAGCTTCTGCACCTTAGGATGGCTGGACGCATACAGTTGTCTCTTTGTAATCGCCTTGTTCAATGACTGCGGGTGCCATACATTGTAAAGAGCAGGAGCATCTGGACCGGGAGATGATGTAAAAGACAAACAACTTCCTTCGGCAGAGGTGCTGGAGCCTTGAATGGCTGAAATGTCATGTGTACCACTAAGTACTGCTGCTGTTGCTGCAGCGGCAGGAAGGTGACCACATCTGAGACACGTTTCTCCCAGGCCATTGGATGGTGACGCAGGGCCGTGGTGCCAACGTTAGCTCCCTGGCTATGCTTCACTTTCTGCCTGCAGATTCTACATATACACACCGCACTGAGTGACTACTAATGCCTTGCTGAGCCCCTGTGCCACTGCTTACTTGGACCTGCAAAGCGAATTTTGTACCCCGCGGCCGTTTGGCTCCGGTCCTTGCACTGCTGACCTGCTCCTGGGCCATGCCAACTAATTGTTGTATCTGACAAACCCACGGACTCTTGGCTAGGGTTGTCAGATGTCATTTGGGAGGAAGTGGATGACCTAGTCAACCAATTGAGAATCTTTGGATTGTTCCTCAACACACTGACTTCACAGAGTTATCCCTGCTGCGACATTCCCTTACTGTGCTGCAACCTGTGCCTGCTCCACCTCTCTTTCTGACATATTGGTTAATGAACTAAGGTGATTTGACACGGATTTCTTGATATTTCTTGATTTCTTGATATCAACTTTAACAACAAAAAAGAATTGAATTTTGGGGAATACAGAAACCTAAAAACTGTCACCCTGGAAAAAATCACTCCAACAACTATGTGGATTTGACACGGATTTCTTGATATCTACTTTAGCAACAAAAAAGAATTTAAATTTGGGGCATACAGATCCCCCAAATCGGACACCTTGGACTTTGAGAAAAAAATCACTTCATCAGCTACTGAGTACAAGCAGCTATACACTTAGAGACAGCACATGCAGTGTGAAATGACGGGATTGCAAATGGCCGTCTGTTTTTATAGGGCTGTGACATCACATAAGCCTGCTGGTCGCTGATTGGCTTACATGTCTGCACACATGATCGAGTGTGTTCCTTTCTTTTTCCCAGAGTTCTTTGCCCCATGTAACACGTTGTGCTCACGGCCATTTTGCTAATAAAGGGGGAAAAAAATTAGTTTCCAGGAAGCACCGTAAACTTCAGATTTGTGCAGAACCGAAATTTTCCTGAAATTCTAAATGAATTCCACTTTGTTAGAATCGATTTGATCATCTCTAACCAGAAACCTTTCCCCATAAAAAGCTATCCTGAAACTCTGCATAAGAAAACAATTTACTTTATAAGACTAACCACAGATGTTAGAATACTGTGTATGAGTAGGCCTCAACTACAAATTAGGGGTCCCGACTATTACTCAGGTTGGATTATACTCAAGTATATTTAGTAGGCTCTCAATTATCAGAGGGGTGGTCCGGGGCTTAAGTGGAAAGTCTGGCACTGCCTATTTGACAGTAGAGAACTAAAAATATTGTTATGGATTGCTCAGGAATGGTTAAACCTAGAAAAAAAGCCTTTTAAATAAAGCCGAAAGTTGGGGTTGGTAAAGGTTTCCAAGGATCATGTTGAAGCATCCAGCAAGGCTTTCAGTGTTGGGTTATATACTTGTCTGGTATGTGGCCCTATAACATGTGTGCACACCCCAAATTATTGAAACATTATTATTATAAATGGCCACCTGACATACAAAAAAAAGTACAAAAAATCCTCTTTGTTATTCCAACATTGTACAAATTAATGCAACTTAACTACTCATGCTTCGGCAGTAAGGAGACATATGTTGTATCAGTTAAAAACTTTATAGGGTAAAGAAAAGAATTACACATACTAAAATTCTGCATCAATTTTTTATTTAAAAAAAGAAGGTATAACCATACAACATAAAACATATACAAGTTACAACAACATACTTTGAACCTAAATATAGTTTTTTTTTTCTTAGGCTATATTCACACAAACTTATATATACGTCCCCCATACATGACAATGGGCTCATGCCGCCCTACCGGAGCAGTAAGGTGCAGCAGTGCCCGTCTGTAGCCAAGAGAAAGAAAGGACATGTCCTATCTTACCCCGTAATATATGGAGCCGCAGCCATATATCGCTATGGAGAGGGGCGGGGGTGAGCGGCGCAAATAGCCTCCTCTCCCTGGCGCGATGTATGCCCGCCGTACAACAATGGGTAAACATCGTGTGAATGTAGCCTTAGGGTCGGTAAAGGGATTTATGTAAGTTTTTATTAGGTTTTTAAAAAATGTTTAATCCTTTGTTTAATCCATTTTGTCAATTCTGAGGCCAATAACTTTTTCACAATTTGGTGTATGGGCCTATGTAAAGTGTAATTTTTTGCAGTTCATGCAGGCATTTTAATTTATATCAATTTAGGGTCTATATGACTGTTTGATATTTTTTCTATAATCTTTTTTTATATTTTGATAGAATGGGCATTTTGGGACATGGTGATACCTAACATGTTATGGTAGTGTCTCCCTGGAGCACCCTGTGATTTCCATAATGCTGTTTTCACCCTCCACCACTCTCTCTCAGAAGGAATGAAAAGCTGCAGGGTTGATAGCCAAAAGCAGGAGTGGATACAGAACACAGAGGACATGCAAGTATCCCATTTACTGGTCATCTCTGTTTTGGATCAGCTCCTGTTTGTTTTTGGCTTTAGCAATACTGATGGATTATTGACCAATTGAAAGCGGACACTGACAGATGAAAAGAAGGGCAAAATGATCAGTGATGTCAATGCAAAATTACTGCTGACACCCTTGTTGTAAAAAGACTGCACTCTTTGATGTTTTTATACATTTGCATAGCTTTTGTCTTATTTTGCACTAGAAAGTTGCATGTTAAAACCGAAGATCTTTCCACCAAAGCCTCAACTGTTTCCCACCAAAACTTATCTTGTCAAGTTTGCTCAATAAAGTGTCTAAAATACAGAAATATATGTGTTACAAGGCATGTATCTGAGTTTCTGGG
Organism: Engystomops pustulosus; assembly: GCF_040894005.1. Taxonomy (NCBI): domain Eukaryota; kingdom Metazoa; phylum Chordata; class Amphibia; order Anura; family Leptodactylidae; genus Engystomops; species Engystomops pustulosus. The sequence continues at coordinate 128,415,719 of NC_092412.1, read as the reverse complement.
TGCAAATTAACCAGTTTAACTGCTGCATTTTGTTTTGCAAATATCCACCAATTTCTCTCTTAAAAAATATGTGAGGCTAGGTCAGGAATGGTATTTATTGTTGAACACTTGACTGTGGAAGTGTTTTTATGCTATACCATACTTGGGATGAGATGAGGGGGCTTGACCTCTTGGGATAAGATGAGAAAAGTGTCTTGATGGGCTATCTTAATAGTTATGTTGTTGTTCCAAATTTCATTAATTGTTTTACAATGATATAACACTCCCCAGGTATGAACTTTTTTTGGAGTCCCTACTGGTACTTTCCTGTAGGTGTTAGAGCTTGGCACTTTCATTTGAATGTCCCAGGGATTAAGATTCACACTGGGACTCCTATTTCTCCCGTTCAGTGTCATATCCAGACCACACTTGTAAAAACACAGGGCATTGGAGTCTTTCTTTCTGCTTGCTTCATCTATTCTACCAAGTGTTACTTTCTGACTGGACTGGTTGCAGAAGCACAGCATTTCAGTGTCCCATTTATTTAATTATCCTGCCCCAGTCTATTTAATCATCCTGAAAGGCCACATATCCTCCAGGGATTACACATGTGCCTCCAGGTAAATTGAAAGGAGCAATTTGCATATACTAAAATGCCAGCCCCTAGATATAAAAGGTTTTTAGCTTTGCTAGTTCATCGCAAAGGTGTCTGCTATCCTGTTATCTGCCACTGCCCCGCTTCTGACTCTTGTTTTGCCATATTTTTTAGCCTGCTAAGGCCTCCACAGGTCTGTTGTCCATGTAATGAAATGCTTTCCATAAATGCCACATACCTTGACATGATGTCATGGCTGGTCCAACAATTGTACATTCAGTGAAGAGCATAAAGTGAGACATTGTTCAATGCTTAGCTTTGTAAACTCCTCTTTAATTGCTAGAATGAAATTCTTAACTTTTATTTAAGAAAGAGAAAAACATCTAAACCCTGCAGTGTTAGGTAGACATCTTCACAAGAAAGAGCATGCACAGCACATTTATATTAGATTATGTATCCGGGAAAATTTATCAACTTTCTTTTGGCTGAACATATTTAGAAGGTAAGCTGTCACAGTTCACAAGCTGCCGGGAAGATAGATATTCTTTCTTACTGTACATTATAATGTATTTGATTAGCCTTAGCATTAGTATTTGATTAGCATAATGTATGTATAGTTTAGTATGTATAGAATGCCACACCTTGGTGTGATTTTTCTACATAGTATTGCTGTAAAAATGTTGGTTTTTTTAATGTATTTTATTATGACCATACTACTGTATATTAAAATTGCTAACATGTTTTTGTATTCTCTTGATCCTGAGATATATATGGTAGGCAGATTTACAGAACTGTAAGTCACCCACAAAGTTGCTTACAATGTGCTCCTTAGCAAAATTGGCAGGCTGAGATGTTACCCACACAAGCAAACCTACTCATATTGAATGAGTGTGTCCCTTCACAAATAGATCTTCTGCTGAATTACATATTATGTTATTATTATTTAATTTCTGACAATTCCAAGACATATTCAGGACGAAAAAAATTTACTGCTGATATTCCAAGCTTGTTGGTTGTAGCGCCTCAAAAAGATATCTCGAACTTCCAATCTTAAAATTAGTCTCGTTCGGAACGGAAGATTTCACTGAACTCCGGTGAACTTTTTGATCACTGAGAAATATAAAGAGATCGCATTTTCTCATACTTTCCTATACTTTCTTATATCTCTGTTTATATTAATCCTTTCTACCTGTTTTTATGTATTTTAATGTTGTATTGGAAAATTACCTTCCACTCCGATAACCGTTGTGGAACCGTTGTGACCAAACTGGATGTGATCTAAGAGTACTGGAGACTACATTTCCGGCGTATATGCATTTATACTGAACAACATAATGTAAGTTTTATGTTTCGCCTGAAGAACTGAAACGCATTGCGATTTTTTATCTATGTTTTATGAAGTAAAGCACGAGACTAATTTTAAGATTGGAAGTTCGAGATATCTTTTTGAGGCGCTACAACCAACAAGCTTGGAATATCAGCAGTACATTTTTTTTCGTCTTGGAAACCATCCACCGGTGACCCTGGAACACGGAGGACGGGACCTGCTTGTGGAGAAGCTGCCAGGATTCTCGAAAGATTGATTATATATGCTCTTTGATCAACCATATCAGGTGAGAGTCCAACCATAAAGAAAAAATTCTTCCTAAATTGACATTGTTTAATGCACGAGGAGAGAGCTTGTATTCCTTTTTGTCTTTTGTCAAACCTATTCCACTACGGGGAGAGGGCGCATACATAGCTTTGTGCATACCCCCTCCCGTTCCCAGGTATACCCCAGCAAAACTTATATTCATTCATTCATTCATTCATACATTCATACCAGGTGTAGGAATACATTTGACGCTGAGTTCAAAATTTATCCATTTTAGTACGAACTTTGAACAATTACATTTATTGTATAATGCCATCGACCCTCCTGTTCCAATTCCTGTGGTTTTCATGACAAGATGTGACAAGACCTATGCCACTACAAATAAACCAAATGAACCGGTAGAAAAAGTCGAAATTGCGCAAAACCCTGGGTCAGGCTAGGACCGTTTGACGTGCTATGCATGGTTTTTAACGTTATAGGCCTTTTTATAAAGTATTTTTGTGAGTATATTTTAAATATATATTTTATATATATATACCCTTGGATAATATACACTATGGTGCTGCCTATGTTTTCCATTTGGTGGATGATTTATACTCTGCATGTTGGGAAGATCTAAGCAAGTGTATGAATAATCTGCACAAGGGTGTGAACATAGGAGTGTTTGTCGTTTTTACAGTACTCAGGACAAGGAACTGTTCTTTGCCTTTTCATTTGATTCTTCACCTGTGCAGTGAGTGAAGGAGTCCTTTGACCGCAACCACATGTATAAGTAAAACCTCCACATACTGTTGCACCTATCTACAACGATAACACAAGGTGTACACAATGCAAGTGAGAGAAAAATGCACTACCAGCACTATCCAGCCAGTAATCAAGTGGTATCGTGTTTATGGCAGTGCTCTCCAATACGCACTGACACTGGTGCTCAGCTTAATAGCTGCAGTCCATATAAATCCAAATCTTAGATAAACGACACTCACTAAAATCTTGTGCATAAAACTTTATTGGTATTATAGTGTACAAAAGAGGTGCGGTGTCAAATGAGAGGCCGTTTTGCGCTGAACTAGCGCATTCTCAAGCCATTGAATTCACCTATCTCTGAACGCGGCTGCTGGTAGGCATCGTCCAGAAAATCGTATTCAAAACTGTGAAACTATTATCAAAAACACACACTGAAAAACTTAACACCGACATGTGATAATTAAAAACAAATTAATTAATAGACAATGGGACGTAACAATGGGAAAGTTAACTCAATTCTTGGTATTTTACTAGCTGTCATTGGGAAATTGGGAAATTGTGCATGGACATTAACCTAGTGGAATACTTACTCACATTCTAATTACAAAAAAACGCAGAGGTCATTTTTGTCATTTATCCCCAGATCGCCCATAGCATTGAATTTAATAATGTATTTGCACTCTGGCGTAACAACGCCCGATTCCTATCCTCGCCTAATGGGTTAGCAGTTACCTGTTCAATGCCGGCAAATCTAAGGATGTTAGAATTACCTCCATGACACTTCCTTACATGCTCAATAAGACAAGGGCATCTATTATCCACATCTATGGATTTTGAATGTTCCCTAAAATGTGTGCACTATTTTCGTATAGTTTTTCCAATATAGTAATATTTACAAAAGACTATATATGCCACATAAGTGGACCTACAAGTAATAAAAGAAAGGACTTTTTGTGTTTGACCTCTGAAGTTAATCACTTTTAGTTGGCTATTAAATTACCAGTAGTTGCAATGTCCACATTTAAAATTCCCTTTTGAGATACCTCTCTCAAGTAGATCAAGAGGTATAGAGCCTGCTATGGAAAAGAGATTATCTAATGGTGGGACTATGGCTAAAGGCAATAAATGCGCGATTGACAGTGAGAACTTCCAGCTGTGGATAAGACTACAAATTATTTTCTCACAAGGATTCAATTCAAATGAAAATGCTAATCTTTTCTCACCTCTCTGAGTCCCTCTCCTCTTTTTTGACACTTTTTGTAGAGATCTTTTTAATCATTTTTTAGGATAACCTCTATCTAGTAATCTACTCTAGTTCTTTTGCTTGAGTTATAATAAATTGGCTGTATGGCAAACTATTTTTAGTATGCGTTCGGTGAAACTATTGAAATGAAGTATAGAGTTGGTAGCAGTAGATTTTCTATAAGCCGATGTTTGCAGTCTGTCACCTATCTCTTTGACCTTTGCATCCAAAAAGTCTAACTCCTTCCCACCATAAACAGCAGCGAAACACAAATACATTTGATTATGACAATTCAAGTATTCCACAAATTCCAAAAAACAGTTTTCTGGTCCCTCTCGTGCAAAGAAAACATCGTCCACATAATGTTGCAACCCCTTCAAGTTTGAGACAAAGGGATTGTCAAGAGAAAAAATGTATTGGCTCTCAAAACAAGCGAGAAAGAAATAAGCAAAAGTGCATGCCACAAGAGTACACATGGCAATGCCGTTTCTCTGGACAAACCGTCATGAAACAAGAGGCATTATGGGAAAGGATCAAATGTAAGCAGTCACAGCAAATTCTATGCAATGTGGATTCTTCTGAGCGTTTTAAAATATATAATAAATATATTCACTATCCAGGAGATTTACTATACACCAGTTTCTATACTAAATTCAAACACTTTTATATATGAGGTAACAAGATATATAAATTCACACTAATATACTCCACTGTTACATGGAGTAACAACATTTCTACTATAAATCCCTGTTTCCTTATTAATGAATGTCCCATCTATACTCTAGTGAGAATTTCTTAGAGATGAAATACAATCAAGACAATGGGGCACATTTATCATACGCTAGTGCTCGTGGCAGGTAGGGCCAGCGGCTTAAAAGACTTAAAAGTCACCGGCGGCAGCGAGTGCACTGGCATGGGGACAGTAACGCGCAGAGGTCCTGATAAATATGCCCCAAGATGTCTTGTTGCTGATATGCAACTTTTTAAAAGATTGATGGCAGTTCTTGAGTTAATTACTGTATCCTTATAATAACAATACAACATATACAATTAAATCAATCTAGAAAATTTTTCATATCAATATCTAGATTGAGGCCACTGGGTTGTAAAAACTTGGTTTAATTTTTTAAATTAATATCCTCCACTCTACAATGCTCTTTAACCACTTCTATCCCCAAAAAAGATCATACCTTTTGGGATTTTATATACTAGGGGGTAGGTACTGGCTATATACTAGGGGCAGGGGCTTGCTATATACTGGGGGGCTGCTGGCTATACACGGGGGGGGCATGTGCTTGCTAGCTTTATACTGGGGAGGCTTGAACAATCATTTCCCACCTTAGGATTATACTTGAGTCAATAGGTTTTCCCAGTTTTTTGTGTTAAAACTAGGTGCCCTGGCTTATACTCGGGTTGGCTTCAACTCAAGCATATACGGTAATTTTATTTCCTTCCTTTCTTTATCTTCCTGTCTCATTTCATCATGAGCTTTTTTTTAGAAAATACTCATTATAATTCCTTTCCCTAAACCTACTACCAACAACCTCTGCCAATATATCTCCAAATCCAAAAATTTATTTAACTGAAATTTACTTCATGTGTACAGTGTAAAATAAAGTATTCAGAAATGCAACAAGGTAAATACAAGATTCCCAAAACAATTGGGCACCCAGGGGGCTTATTCCTATACAGGCAGTCCCCGGGTTACAGACAAGATAGGGTCTGTAGGTTTGTTCTTAAGTTGAGTTTGTATGTAAGTCAGAACTGTATACTTTATAATTGTAATCCCAGCCAGAACTCTTTTGGTCTCTGTGTTAATCAATATTAACACTAAAGCTTCATTAGACACCTGTGATAACTGTTACAGCTGATCATTGTAGCCTAAGACTAAAGTACAATAAATTACCAATATCCAGAGGTCCGTTTGTAACTATGGGTCGTATGTAAGTCGAGTGTTCTTAAGTAGGGGACCGCCTGTACTTTGGTACTTTAGGTAAGTAGTACATTACTGAAATCTTAGGGAATCTAATAGATAATTAAACTTCTTATTTGAACTTCTTCTGCTCCTTTGAACCTTCTAATAAACAAATCAATTCCTTTTTATGTTTATCAGTAGAGTTAAATTAAAAGTTTTGATATGTTTTGTTTACGTTTATTCATAAGATTGAGGGTCAGAGGTCTTAGCGAGAACATCCAAAACTATATATGTTAGAGATTAAAGAAAAGAGCGGATGTCCATGTACAAATAACTGTAACATTTTATTAGTTCATATAAATACACAAAGTATAAACATAAAAACAATTAAAAAGCACTGAACGTGCATACAAAGTACCCTAGTCCCCAGTGCACAATAATAGATGGATATGAAGAGGTTAATACAGGTTATGAGGCGTAATAGTCAAACATGGTAATCTGAATAAATAGTGTGAAACATAATATAGTTCATATAAAGTCCATAATATATAACCTGTAAATTACCTGGGTAAGGAGTATCAAATAGTGGCACTGGGGGCACAAATCCCCACGCGTTTCGCCTGGACCTCCAGGCTTCCTCAGGGGTGAGGTGGTAATGTGGGGGCACAGTATAAATAGTTTGCCCAGCCCTCATAGCGGCATGAGAGGCAGCTGTGATCAAGCGCCAACCGGAAGTGTGCGTTCCATATGGACGCGATGCGTGTCAAAAGGCCGGAAGTGATAGTCAATCACTTCCGGTATCATGAAAGGTAAGAGAAGCAATTTGTGGCGCACGCGCAATTGTGGCGCACGCGCGGTTGGCAGAGCATTATTTGTGGCGAATGCGCGACTGACACAGCGCTGTCAGATATTATTAAGCCCATTCACACATACTCATACAACAAGCGATTTTTGCAGTGGCAGAGATAATTTAAATCTATAAAGTGCTAGTGCAGTTGATTAAAAACTGTGAGAGTGGGGGTATAAGGAGGATACCCCAACGATACCACATGATGATGATTTTAAATCTGTGAGTGAAGAACTTTTGGAAGCCCACAAAGCTCTAACCCGAGTTTGGTGGAACATCAGGAGTCTCGAGGAATACCACAAACTTAAGATGTCCCCTAGAGGCCTGAGGATCCATATTTTTCCTTCTTGGGAGGTCGAAGTTACCGAGAAGGAACGTTGGGAAAAGGGACTACACCAATGTTCGATAATTTTAATCAATATGTTATTGGACCATGATAGAGGCTTACTTATCTCAATTCGGGAACGGATTAGAAAAGCTGAAAATGATCTACAGAAGTTTGATCAGGAGACCCAGATTACCCCATTTCAATCTAAATTGAAAGACACCATTGATAGGTATGAGAAAGAGATCATCAGGGGTAAAAGAGAGAAATTTGCAAGGGACAAAAAAGATTATGACAACAACCATGTATATAAATGGAATCATAAAGGTAATAAAAGACGCTTTCGACATAATCGAAATACTTCCCATGCATATCAAACTCCTAGTGAACCCCCGTCATCCAATACCAGCGATCAGGAATCCTCACAGGATGAAGACCAGAGGGCGACAAACAAAAAGAGGGGACCTAGGCACCGAGACTGGTCACCCTCTTATAAAAGGGATAGACCGGCACGCGGCAAAAAGAACACTACAGGTAACCTACAAATTGTCAACTTATCCTCTTACCAACTTAACCAAACGGAAATAGATATTCTGCAAAAAGGTCTTTCGTTTTCACCCATGCATGTTTTAGATAAATTCGAACTAACAAAAGATGTATACCTCTTTTGCCGACAGCTGACGTTTAAATTACTCTACCACCAGCCAACCTTGATGGATGCCCTTCCCGAAAACGATAGACGTGTATTGCGGGATTTGATGGACCTACAGGATGAAAATGAGATCTCTTCAGGTAGGAAACCTTTCCCCACAAGAGCGCCCTCCCAAAATACACCCAACTTTAGACTTTTCCCTGCGATCCAGATCTTTTATGATCGAGTCATGAGTGATATCAAAAATCTCAAATTGGATAAAAACCAAATGGAGAATTTATCCAGTGGGGAGCGGGTGGCAATAAGGGGATTACGGAACAACAAAGAATTTCTCATCAAAGAGGCCGACAAAGGCGGTAATATTGTCATCTGGCCAATACAACAATACATTACCGAAGCAAAACGACAACTGAACAATCGTGAATTTTATGTACCCCTTCCATCTGACCCCACACAGGTGTTTAAAAATAAAATTGATCGCACCCTACTGGCAGCCCTGACTCGGGGTATTATCAATAAGAAAGAGCACAGATTTTTGACTGTCGAGGACCCCAGGACCCCAACGTTCTACATGTTACCCAAAATTCACAAGTCACTACGGGAACCACCAGGTAGGCCAATCGTGTCTGGAATTGGGGGTCTTAATGAGAAGCTCTGCTCTTATATTGATTTTTTCTTACAGCCCATGGTCACTAAACTCCCTGCTTTTACACGAGACACAACCCATCTGATCCAACAGATCAAGGACCTACATATTCCGCCCAATACACTCCTGGTTACATTAGATGTTGAATCGCTCTACACCATCATTAATCATCAGGTGGGTATTGAGGCGATTGAATACTTCTTGGACAAAGAAGTCTCTCTAGATCGTCGACATGACTCATTCATTGTGGACCTGTTGTCCCTGGTTTTATACCAGAATTACTTCACCTTTGATGGAACCTATTACAAGCAGGTCTCGGGAACGGCCATGGGTGCGCGGTGCGCTCCTTCCTACGCCAACCTATTTTTGGGTTGGTGGGAGGAGCGCATCGTGTACCAATCGGCCACCTATAAGACGCACGTTATGGGATGGCATAGATATATTGATGACATCCTCCTGATCTGGCGGGGGGACCGGGACACTTGTATTGACTTCATCCGGGATTTGAACTCGAACCCCTGGAGGATATTCTTGACATGTTCAATATCGGAAACTCAAGTGGAATTCTTGGATCTGAAAATACAGATGGAAGGAACCCATCTCTCGACCTCACTCTACAGAAAACCCACTGCAACTAATAATCTGCTTTCTTTTTCCAGCTTTCACCCCAAACATCTTAGGGAAAGCATTCCCGTGGGTCAATTCCTTCGAGTCAGACGTAACTGCAGTAACATCATGGACTTTCGGGCCCAGGCGAAGGACCTCACTGATCGGTTCAGAACAAGAGGATACCCCAAGAAGGTAATCTCAAAAGCGTTCTTGAGAGCTAGGGATAGTGAACGTCAGAATCTACTACAGCCAGCTGCACGAGACACTGATTCCAAACCTTGTCTCGTCACCACCTACAACAATCAGTGGAGGGACATTTACCAAATTTTACAAAACAACTGGGATATCCTCCTTAGCGATAGTAGACTTCATTTACATATTCCAAAAAAAACGAAATTAATCTCCAGAAGAGCTCAAAATCTGAAGGATGCACTCACATCCAGCCATTTTCAGAGGCCTACAACATCCATCGGCACGGGCCTACGACTAAGAGGCTCGTTCCCCTGCGGGGACTGCTCTATCTGTCCCCGCATGGTGGCCTCCAAAGATTCATTTCTTCATCCAAAGAACCACTCTAAATTTAGGCTACGTGACTATGTCAACTGCAGGACCAAAAATGTGATATATCTTTTACAATGTTCGTGTCCGATGATATATGTGGGACAGACAGGACAGGAACTGAGAAGACGCATACAGCAGCACCTGTCCTCCATTACAACGGCGTCAAATGATCTCGCCAGGGGCAAAAAATTGTCTTCTGTAGCCACCCATTTTTTGCAGGTACACCATGGTTCAAACCACAGCCTAAGGGTATATGGCCTGGAGAAGATCCACTGGAACCCCAGGGGAGGAAACCAGACGAAGGAACTGTTAAAAGCTGAATCCAGATGGATCTATCACCTCGATGCACTTTCCCCACTGGGCCTCAATGAAGACCTACTTTACACAGGTTTCTATAAGGATTAAACTGGCCACCTTCACACTCACTATCCTATTTTTATTTTTCACTTTGTATTTTGTTTCACTCCTTGGTCCCCTATAAGTATTACTCCTAACTGCATTATCTCTGGACCTCCTACATCTATAGGTATACTCCGTCATACTTATTCCTAAGTCACCTCACTTTACAGCCACAATGTACGATCTTTTATATACCTTATGGACACCCACTGCACATGTTACTCCGATATATATGTTTGTGACGTTATTCCTAATACTCGATCTGTTTCTTCCATCTTACTAGGTTTTGCTCCCACTTTGACCGTTATTGTCCCCTATTACACCATCCTGCCCCGCTACACATGGAAGTGATGGCCCCCGTCCCCTCACCTCAAGACTTAAATACGGACACTGGACTGGAACGTCTACACCACGCCATTATGATCTGATTCAACTGGTTTATACCGTATTCTTCTCCATATTGGACTGTTCTCAATATAGGTTTTTTACCCATACCCATTAGCTACTCCCGATACCCGCTGTTCTTCCTTTACCCCTCGATCTGTTCCCTTACCCTCCATTTTCTTTCCCCTCCCGCCTCTCTGCTCCTATTCTCTAGCCTCCTCCTCTTAGCTTCATGGCTATATGTACTCAGTGTTTTATTATTTATCCTTATATATATATATATATATATATATATATATATATAAAAATGTTTTTCTTTTTGTTACAGTATACTATTGATTATAATTATTATCAATGCACTAAGTATGTTTCTCTCGTTCTTGCCCAGCCCTCATAGCCCCTGCCCTACATGCCCATCCTGTTCACCTTACCTTCAACCTACTCACCATACTTTTCAATTTTTTTTTTTTTTATACTTCCTTTGATACTTACCTCATACTTTTATATCCAGTACAACACATATACACTTTTGTCTGTAACTTCCCTTTTTATTATTTAAGGATTCTTTAAGGTTGCATATATATATCTAGATTTATTCATCACTTATTACCTATACACTATTGTATTGTCCTCCTTATACCCCCACTCTCACAGTTTTTAATCAACTGCACTAGCACTTTATAGATTTAAATTATCTCTGCCACTGCAAAAATCGCTTGTTGTATGAGTATGTGTGAATGGGCTTAATAATATCTGACAGCGCTGTGTCAGTCGCGCATGCGCCACAAATAATGCTCTGCCAACCGCGCGTGCGCCACAATTGCGCGTGCGCCACAAATTGCTTCTCTTACCTTTCATGATACCGGAAGTGATTGACTATCACTTCCGGCCTTTTGACACGCATCGCGTCCATATGGAACGCACACTTCCGGTTGGCGCTTGATCACAGCTGCCTCTCATGCCGCTATGAGGGCTGGGCAAACTATTTATACTGTGCCCCCACATTACCACCTCACCCCTGAGGAAGCCTGGAGGTCCAGGCGAAACGCGTGGGGATTTGTGCCCCCAGTGCCACTATTTGATACTCCTTACCCAGGTAATTTACAGGTTATATATTATGGACTTTATATGAACTATATTATGTTTCACACTATTTATTCAGATTACCATGTTTGACTATTACGCCTCATAACCTGTATTAACCTCTTCATATCCATCTATTATTGTGCACTGGGGACTAGGGTACTTTGTATGCACGTTCAGTGCTTTTTAATTGTTTTTATGTTTATACTTTGTGTATTTATATGAACTAATAAAATGTTACAGTTATTTGTACATGGACATCCGCTCTTTTCTTTAATCTCTAACAGATATGTTTTGTTTACTCACAATAAATTCTCCATCTCTATATCATAGTCTTTTTTGTCTCATAGTACAATAACCCTCCCTTATCTACTGGCTTTAATTATGTCAATTTATTTGCCTTTAAATCCTGTAGTGCTATACTTTCTTCCTTAGTAACGCAATCCTAAAAATAATACATAGATGCATAGATTGCAATTAGTTTAAAGCTATTGTTTTATCAAAAAGTTCTACCATGCTATTAAATCATGTGTGTCATTAGCACTCATGTTTAGACATAATTGATACCTTAATCCCTCCTAGATCATACCCAGTGAGCTGCCACCAGACACCTCTGGCTTATCTCCCTGGAAATACTAGGAAGCCCACTAAATACATTAGGAAGATGACCATTCCTGCAGAAATTAATTTCATTTGTATGGGCTGCTTTAGTCACGTGTCCATATTGCAACTTTAGAGAGCATCTTATTTACGTCTGCGTTTTTTAAACCCGGACATTGTTCTTGCCATTTGGAGTATACCCATTTTTTAATTTTCTGGATGCTACTAAAAAATCGCTGTACGAAACCATTTTTAGATAAGATACCTATAATTTTTAATAATTTTCCAACTTAGAGTCTAAATAATTCAACTTTTTTATACCATGTTTGATGTATCCCTTTTGCTGCTGTAATCATTAAAGGTGAGTAATATATTTCAAGGATTGCTTTGTGGAAAATCACCTTTATATGTCATGTCTCTGAAATGTACAAAGATCAGCAAATTCCCAGCAGTGATTCTCCTGAAAGCACAATGTATACATTCAATGCCGCAAGTGCGAAGAACAGGACAAAACCCAAAGGATAAAAATACCTTTGAAAGGATAGCATTGTTGTATCTTACTTCAAATATAACCTTGTTCTTTGCACATAAATTTATTTATTTCACAAGTGATTTCTGGAAACAAAGAAAATCAGCAGTGCAAATCTTAGAAAGGCTGATTTTAATTGTAATGATTTTTGCGCTATTTGGTTATTACAATATTAACCTCTTGCTGCCAAGGACACTTTTAACCTTTCTGACATAGCCCATTTTTTCAAATCTGACATATGTCTCTATAAGTGGTTATAACTTTGGAATGCTTTAACATATCCCGGTGATTTTCATGTTAGGTGAAAAAATTTTGTTGAAATGTTTTGCATTTATTTATAAAAAAAAAAACAGATTTGGTGAAAATTCGCAATTTTCACAATTCTAAATTTTCCACTTTTTTGACACATTTACTAAATGTCTGCTTTATGTTGACATTGTTTTTTATGCATCCTCTCATTTTTGTAGGATGCAATGAGGCTTCGAATTTAAGGTGCAATTTTTCACATTTTCATAAAAAACACAAAATCATACTTTTGAAGGACCTGTTTAGATTGCAAGTCAATTTGAGAGGCCTAAATCATAGTACAACTCCATAAATTACTTGTTAAAGCTCTTATTCAAGCTCTCATTCACCTAACACATTTTAATGCTTAGTGTGCTACAGCTAATGTATATGTAATGCCCTTTTGTTTTTTGGGCGAAATGACTATTGGGTCTGGGTACTCTAATAGAGACATGCACTGTACTTTGTATATTTAATCCTATACCTACTGAGGTTTAATTGTGTAACTACTTACCACCACCGCTTATGTGTGTTTGTTGTTGTGTATTTTAGTGATGTTTTAAACTGTGTTGTCCTTTTTGGTACCTTGTGGGAATAAAAATAAAAATTGATTATTGGATTTTATTGTTTCATGTATTGTGATTTTTTTGGTGAATATGGTCCTGATTACTATTGTTGGTATTGTGTACAGCTGGGACCTGCCTGGAGCTGCTATTGGGGCTGCTATTAGAGGATTGGACCCCCCTGATAAGCGGCGCACACATCAGAAGCACCTTACCCTGGCGTGTAAGGGATTAACACCCACAATTGGAGGAATCAGCAGCCGGTGCCAGAAGCTGCATGTAGTACTGCGCCCGTGACATACTACTACGTCAAATATTGGAAGGGGGTTATAATGAAAACTATTATTATTTGATTCAGACAAAGAAAAAGCCGGTGTGTATAGGCTGAAATGAGTACAAATTTTATTAAGCAACAAATTCTAAGCACACCAAAAAGAGGGTGTCACACCTCAAATCTAAAAACATTTAAAAGAGTGTACAAATACACAAAAACATGTGGATCAATATGGGTAAAAGAGAACCACATCAGGCCACAGGTCAATCAGTATACAGACACCAGTCTCCTATGCATAAAGTCAATACATGATACAATGTGCATGCCAAAACACCCTATACCAATACCCATGTAATCCTGTATAAGTCCCCAAAGGTGAAGGGCGTCCTAAGAGGTGAAGGTAGGAACAGGGCAAGATCGAGCAATTATAATGGCATTAGGTGAAGAAGGTATCTGATGGGACAATGTGGTCCGGGACCTGAGGCCAGAGGCACCCCACGCGTTACGTCGCAGTCATGCGACTTCCTCAGAGTTGTTGCATTTGTGGCGCACAAGGCATTGTGGCATATTTATCAGGGTCTCTGCCCCACATCAGTGGCGTAGAGGCCCTGAAATAATTGCAAATGCTAGCTTATTGCGAGCAGAGGGCACGGACAGCTGGAAGTGGGTGGGAGCTGGACTCTTCCATTGCGTATAAGGCAGCAATGTAACCATAGGAGCAAAAAGGTTTAGATAATTCCTTAAGGCATCCCAGTGCATAGATAATAAGTATAGTTTAAGTTATATATGAAATTATATATGAAATAATAAATGTCTTAGTTAAACTGATGGATATAAAGACTTGGGGGGTATTGGTGGGTAGTAAACTTGGTTTTAGTTCAGTGCCAGGTGTCTGCTGATAAAGTAAATAAAATTATGTGATGTATAAAGAGAGGAATAGATTCTCATGATAAGGATCTAGTTTTTTTCCTTACACAGTCACTGGTCAGACCACACATGGAATATTGTGTAAAGTTTTGGATACCAATATATAAAATTGACATAATAGAACTGGAACAGGTGCAGCGGAGAGCAACCAAGATTATTATGGGAATAGGGGGATTTATATACAATGTTAGATTACAAATTTGGGATTATTCAGCGCAGAAAAAAGGCAACTGAGGGGAGACCTCATTACAATATACAAATATCTGAATGGTTTTTCCAAAGATCTTTTGATACCTAGGTCTATGGCTAGGACAAGGTATTTAATATCTAAATTGATAGCATCGACCTAGCACAACTCTCATTATCAAAATATTATCAGTGAAAACAACATTAAAACTCCATTCGTTGCTATAGTGGTCTTGTACTAAAATAGACATGTCAGATTTATTTCTTCTGTATTACAATAGCATCTAATTAAATACCACCCTTAACAAGTTTCCTGAAGTATTTATTTCATTAAAGGTCATCTGAGCAAAGTTCTACTTCAGGATCAGGTTGTGCTTTCCCCATGTTAGAGAATTATAGTCTGTATAAAGGTTTATATCCATGTGTTTTTTACCTTTTCAAACTAGAATTTTACCTGAAAAACCTGCATTTTGTAGTTAATCTTTATAACTTGTTATGTTTTCCAGCTGTGATTCTATATAACATGTTATAGTTTACAGTCGTTTTATATTATGATGATCCTAGTAACAGGTAAAAAGACTTTATATTCTTTACAGTTTTTGCTTTTATTCTTACAGTTTAAGACTAGAACCCCTCACATCTTAGTACCCTATGATCACCCCTTATAATAATGTTCTCTGATGAAGTGTAGAAAAGCAATGAGGGGAAATGCAACATGATTAAAAAAATCTAAATACTTTAGGATATAACCACAACACTTAGGGATTCCTTTATAATAAAGCATAATATAAACCCACAAACCTTCTCCATTCAATGCATGTGTGGGATGTATAACACCACCATGCAGGGGGTTCAATTGAGCTACCATATTGGCTGTAATTGTCAATCTCTCTGAGCTCCCCTGAACAATCTGAATTAGTCAGAACAATCTGAATTAGATCCTCCACTACCGGAATGCAGTATATTGTATGAGATATCAGACCCCGTGGGGTTCTGGTATCCTAGGAGGCCTAAAAAGGTTAAAAAAAGGGGAAAAAAAAGAATTATAAACCCTAAAAGATCAAATCTCTTTCCTTACAACAACAAAAAAAACAATGATAAATATGTTTGGTATCCCCACCTCCCAAAATGCCCAATCTAAAAAAATTATTCCCTGCCATGAACCCTGTAATGAAAAAAACATAAAAATGTTTATGCAACATATGCAACACATAAAAATTTTAATAAAAAGTGATGAAAAGGTCTATAAAGTATAAATGAAGAGTTTCGTTCATGCAGCAAAAAACACACCAGTTATAACTAAATGCACAAAACAAACAAGTTTAAAAAGTTTTAAAAAATGTTTTATGATTATTAATTTGTTATCAATGTGATCATACCATTTTAGACCCCATAGTGAAATCTGTAAAAACAGAAAACTTTTCCCCTAGAGATCATTATTATGAAACTACAGTAGCCAATATAGTGGCAGTGCCACACCGTTTGCAATATTGTAATAGTGCCTTTCAGTAGCCAATAAAGTCACAGTGCCCTTACAGCAGCAATATGGTAATACGGACCCGACTGTTCCCTTCGTTAGCCAACAGGAACAAGGTTCCCACTGTAGAAGATATAGCAACAGTACCCCCACAGTAGACAATATTGTAATAGTGCCTCCTCATAAGCCAACAGTTGAAGTAACCAAACAGTAGCCAAAAATCGAGAGTCAGCAAGAGTCCCCACAGCAGTCATCGAGCCACCACAGTAGCCCATAGTCCATATGTCCTCACATTTACCTCTTCTAAGGGATGTGGAATGTGAAGGCAGAGCAAAGGTAGAGCCATTTGGCTTCCATGCCTCTTAGGCCCCTTCCACACGTGCGTTTTTCACGCACGTGTTCTGCGCGTGCTTCGTGCTTTCTTCGCGTAGAACTTGCATTGCACTCTGACCCATTGTAATCAATGTGTTTTTTAAGACTTGCATTCTTTTTCACACACACACACACACACTTTTTTAACGCATTTTTAAATCCCAGCATGCTCTACTTTTGCAAGTTACAAGCATAATAAAACGCACCATACAAGTCTATGGAGATGCATTGCACTCTGAGACACATGCAAGTCCAATGCAAGTGCAATGCCTTTTTCACGCATTTTTGAGACACTGAATAAACTGACTGAAAACTGATTGAACTTTGTCAATTTTTCACTGACCAAACCCTGATTGCTCTCTGATCAGACTCTGATGTGATCTGCAACGCAAGTGTGAAAGAGGCCTAACACTAGGAATCTTGATAGCAGATATGATTTTCACCCTAGGTGCACGTGACACTCAGTGAGGTGCCTGTACGTGCTGCTATGGTATTCAATTGTGCCTGATTGCATTTGCCTGTACATATATATAGTACAGGCAGTCCCCAGGTTACATACAAGACAGGATCTGTAGGTTTGTTCTTAAGTAGAATTTGTATGTAAGTCGGAACTATATATTTTATAATTGTAACCCCAGCCAACATTTTTTGGTCTCTTCGACAATTGGACTTTAAAATTGTTGGGTTGTTATAAGCTTAATTACAGACACCTTTTATAACTGTTATAGCTGTTTATTGTAGCCTAGGGCTAAAGTACAGTAAATTACCAATTACCAGAGGGCCGTTTGTAACTAGGGGTCATATGTAAGTCGGGTGTTCTTACGTAGGGGACCGCCTATATATATATCTATACACACAATATTGAGACTGTATAAACCTACACTATGATTAAATATAGACAATATAGAAACATTCATTATAAATCATTAACCATAATACTCAATGAATGATCACTCGATTTTTTACAGGAATAATGTTATCTTCTTTGATGGATTTTTTTTTGTAAAGGGTCCACAAAACCACAAGATTTTACAAAATTACAAAAGTATATCAACATAAAACCATTATTTTGAAAAAAATGTGATGATCATAACTAGAGAACAGCAATGACTGTAGACAAAGAAAGATTATAACTAAAGTTTCTGAATGTTACAGTGGTCACCAATTAGTAGGAAGTCTATAGGACTTTGCTTTGAATTACTTCAGCACATCCGTGGCCACAGGTCATCTCACACTGCTCTCGTGTGACTTTGGTCCACTCTTCTTCCAGTCCCTTCCACAGTTCTGTAAAAATTAGGGGTTTCTTGGCCATAACTTTGCCACCATGGATCTTTCAGAGCTTTTCTATCAGATTTAGAGTTTCACGGAACTGCTTTGCCCATTGGGCTGTGTGACAGAGGACATTGTCCTGCATGGATAGGTACCAAGTTATGTTTAAAAAGGTTCTGCCATGTAGCTGTATAGAGTTCCAACTCCTTCTGCAGAAAACATCCACAAACAATGACACTTCTTACACCACCTTTCAATGACTTCTATGGTTTCTTTCTTTCCCCAGTTTTTTGACAAAAAAATGTTTCCCGTCCGATCCAAATAAATTAAACCAAAAAAAGGGAACACGCAGCATGTTCCTTAGCAAAGGTGAGTCCAGCCTTCTGATTCTCTATGCTAATAAGAGGTTTGGTTACTGCAGAGTGGGCTTTTAGTCTATATGCTCTTAAATATTGATACCCTGTATGACAAGACAGATCCTTGCCCTGCTCAGTCCTGAACTGGAGAGCTATTCCAGCCTTATTGTTAAACAATTACCAATGGAGATTCACTGCATTATCCTGTTCTCCCTTGCATTTGCATTTCAAAGGAGATCAGCCTTCTTGGGGGACTGGAATGAGTTTGATGATTATTTGCATCTGCATCTTAAATACACTGGTGTAATTGATCAGGGGGACAGGGAACTCCAGTCATTGAGCCCCCTTTCTTTATAATACTGGCCATGCCTGTGACTGGAGTTCCAGTAAACCCCCTGATGGCAGCCCTACTCATATATAGAGTTCACAATTTCTTTCTACCTCTTCAAATTATAGGGTGTATGTTTTTTTCTTACCTGAATTTTGATGCACTCTTGTAATGTTTATTTAGAAGCCATTTCTACACCTGTAGAATGCCAGAACAATTTTTATAAAGATTATCTGATGATACTGAATTTAGAAATGAACATTACAAAATGATACAACATTAACAAAGAAATAGAACTTTTTCAGAAGGCCTAAATTGTCTCGAAACCCCTTCGTACCTCACTTTAGATATAGCATCTGGTTTATTAAAAAATGTAATTTAAATGGATAGAGAGTAAAGGAAAAAATGAAAAGGGAAATGTGATGAAAGAGCAGAAGAAGGGTTTTATAGGGTCAGTCCTTAATCTGTGTAATATTGTTCCTATTGAAGTAGTGAAAACTATTAGCTGCATCCCAGTAACGGTCATAAACCGGGCAATTGTCTTTAAAAAAATGAAAGAGCAACAGTAAAGCACTTTTTGTTAATTGCTCTGTGCTGCAATTACAGCAAAATCAAGGAAGAACATTGTTTTCAGCAGATCTTAGAATTAATTAAGGCAGAACTGAAGAAAACTACTTTGCAGAAGAAAACCAACCTCTGTTTTATGGGGCCTTACAGGTTTTTTTCAATACAAACTTTGGCTTTTTGTCCTAGCAGTTTTAGTAATACATTTTAGTAATCATCTTCATTAACGCTCACCTTATTCTTCTCTGTTTACTTCTCTAGGCTATTGACAGCAAGAATTAGAATTAATTTTTTGGGTTGTGCAGTTTTAACTGGAATTACTTGTATTACTTTGTTCTTCATTGATGGGGCCAGGAAGCAAGTCAAAGAAGGATATTGTATATAAGTAACATAAAATAAAAGGCTTCTTTTTTTCAAGAAAGAGGTTTTTTTTCCAATTTTTTCCAATTTTTATCTAACATAATACAATACCTTCATAAACATAGTGGCCTAGATTCAAAAAATGAGAATATATCTCATTCACTTAACAAAGTGCCTATATTTATCGGTGCTAGGTTCCATAGGTACCATTGGAGTAGACACCCCAACAACAACCAAAATAAAAAATGGTCTATAGTCCATTGGGTGCATATCTAGGGTCAAGGAAATATCCCTGAGACGGTCCTATAAAGGAGCCAATTTGCAGCAGTGTAGCTCGGTAATCACAGTCCCCCGGTAATCTTGACAATATACTCCCATTAACAACCATATACAGTAAATACTTGATCCTATTGTGGTGATATCGCAACGAGTGTGTCTTCAGCGTGATATAATTATGAAGTGCTCAATTGTGAGGTGAGTTAAAATCTATGAGAGAAGAGAAACAACAATAAATCGGCTTGTATCATATACAACAATAATTATTATCTTGATTACATTACACAAATATTTCTCTGATTCTGACAAGGTAAAATGGATCCATCCATCATTTCTAAGCAATATCCCAGGTTCTGAATTCAATATTCAGTCCCTTCGGCTTCAATGTATCTAATCTGTGTATCCATTCTAATTCCTTTCTACGCAGACTCTAAGATCTATCTCCTCCTAGTCTACGTGGTGGGTCATGGACAATTATACATACTCTTAACTGGAATTCTTTGTGTTTTGCTTTCACAAAATATCCCTTATCGATTGTCTGTGGTTGTTAAGTCTCATTTTTAATTCAGTACTGGTTTCACCAATGTACCACAGTCCACATGGGCACTCCAGTAAATAAACCACATAAGATGAATTACACGTGAGATTATGTTGTGTGGAAGATTTGGCCCGGTAGAGACCGTGGTAGCGGGGTGCTGTGATGCAGTTCAAGACAGTGACACCGTGGTACAGTCCAAACAGGTCTCGCCTGCGTTTATTGCAGCAAAAATAAACCAGCCTTTACATTCAGGTATATGAATAAATAAACAAAAAAAACCTACCCGTCAGGGTGCTAACTATACAAATAGTTCACTAACTCACACTATACAAAGATCACGTGGCTGCTCCAGGCACAGAGGTCAGGGCTGTGTCCTCTCAGCCTCCTTCCACAGAGAGACAACACACTCAACTCTGCTGAGTGATTTTATCCAGGCTCATTAGTCTGCACCCATCACCTGCGTCCAAGGTGCTGGGCCAACCCACCTCAGCACTAAGGCCTTGCATAGAAGCAAAACCTAGGGGAAACATACCGCCCATCCACAGTTAACCCCTTCAGTGTCTCACATACCCTCCCCCTCTGTTTGACCCTGTGGGGACGAACACTTTTGGCCATCAGACAGTGGGTACGAGACAGGGCATCGGCATTCCCATGCAGCTTTCCTGCTCGATGTTCCACCGTGAATTTAAAATTCTGGAGCATTAGGAACCACCTTGTGACCCTGGCGTTCCTCTCTTTGGCCTGGCTCATCCAGGTTAGGGGAGAGTGATCAGTCACTAGTGTAAACTGCCGCCCTACCAAATAATACCTCAGGGATTCCAGAGCCCATTTTATCGCCAAGCACTCCCTCTCAACTATACTATAGTTCTTTTCAGGAGGTGTGAGCTTGCGGCTCAGGAATGTCACAGGATGTTCATCACCCTCCACTACTTGGGACAGGACAGCCCCCAAGCCCACGTCAGAAGCGTCAGTCTGCACAATAAAGGTCTTGGTGAAGTTAGGGGTGATCAGTATCGGTCCCTCACACAAAACCGTCTTAAGTCGCTGAAACGCCCCCTCAGCCTCTTCACTCCACTTTACCATCACCGCCCTGCTACCTTTGGTCAGGTCAGTCAGGGGTGCCGCTATTGTCGCAAAATCGGGGATAAATCGGCGATAATAGCCCACTATGCCCAGAAAAGCCCTCACTTGCTTCTTGCTCAAAGGTCGTGGCCACTGCTGGATCGCCTCTACTTTATTTACTTGGGGTTTGATGACCCCTCGCCCAATACGGTACCCCAGGTAACAGGCCTCTTCCAGACCCAGTGCACATTTTTGGGGGTTCGCTGTCAGCCCTGCCGCCCTCAGGGAGTCTACCACTGCTTGTACTTTGGCTAGATGACTCTCCCAGTCGTTACTATAGACTATGATGTCATCCAAGTAGGCCGAGGCATAACTCCGGTGAGGTTTTAGCACGAGATCCATTAACCTCTGGAATGTGGCGGGAGCCCCATGTAGCCCAAAGGGGAGTACCACGTACTGAAAAAGCCCATCAGGGGTAACAAAAGCGGTCTTCTCTTTAGCCCTGTCAGTCAGGGGTACCTGCCAATACCCTTTCGTCAGGTCAAGGGTGGAGAAGAACCTAGCCTGTCCAAGTCGTTCTATCAACTCGTCAACCCTGGGCATGGGATAGGAATCAAATTTGGACACCTCGTTCAACTTCCTAAAATCATTGCAGAACCGTAGGGAACCATCAGGTTTGGGAATCAACACAATAGGACTCGACCAGTCACTTTTAGATTCCTCGATAACCCCCAGGTCTAACATCTGTCTGACTTCTTCGGATATGGCAAGCCGGCGCGCTTCAGGGACCCGGTAGGGTTTTTGGTGTACCCGGATGTGGGGTTCGGTTATGATGTCATGCTTGATGACTGAAGTACGTCCCGGTAACTTAGAGAACACATCCATATTTCGGAGCACAAACTCCTTCGCTTCCTGAATCTGGGCCCTGGAGAGGGACTCCGAGATCCGTACTTCAGGCACCTTGGCATCGGGTACACCTACCTCCGGTGTCCCCATCAGGGACTCTCTTTCCCTCCATGGCTTTAGGAGGTTCACATGGTATATCTGTTCGGGTTTCCTCCTCCCCGGCTGAGATACCCTGTAGGTTACCTTCCCCACTCTCTCCATGACCTCATATGGTCCTTGCCATTTTGCCAAGAACTTGCTCTCCACGGTGGGCACCAGAACTAGCACTCTGTCGCCTGGGTTAAAGGTCCTGAGTCTGGCTGACCTATTGTAGACCCTAGACTGGGCCTCTTGTGCCCTTGTCATGTGCTCCTTTACAAGGGGCATTACCGCCGCTATGCGGTCCTGCATAAGGGAGACGTGTTCTATCACACTACGGTGGGGGGTCCTCTCCTGTTCCCAGGTCTCCTTGGCTATATCCAAAAGCCCACGTGGGGAACGGCCATATAACAGCTCAAAGGGTGAGAAACCCGTGGAGGACTGGGGAACTTCCCGTATGGCAAACATCAAATAGGGCAACAAACAATCCCAGTCCTTCCCATCTTTGCTGACCACCCTCTTAAGCATCCCCTTCAAGGTCTTATTAAACCTCTCGACCAGGCCATCTGTCTGAGGATGATACACAGAGGTGCGGAGCTGTTTTACCTGTAGTAACTTACACATCTCCTTCATTACCCTAGACATGAATGGGGTACCCTGGTCAGTCAAGATTTCCTTGGGGAGGCCTGGGCGTGAGAACACCTGGAACAGCTCCCTAGCAATATTTTTGGAGGACATGTTCCTTAATGGAATCGCCTCGGGATACCGCGTAGCGTAGTCCAGGATAACTAGGATGTATTGGTGCCCCCTGGAGGATTTGACTATGGGGCCAACCAGATCCATTGCAATCCGTTCAAAGGGCACTTCTATGATTGGTAGCGGGACCAAAGGACTCCTGAAGTGGGAGACCGGGGCAGTAAGTTGACACTCAGGGCAGGAGCTACAATACCGGTTTACCTCCTCCCATACCCCGGGCCAGAAAAATCGCTGCAGGATCCTCTCTCGGGTCTTCTCAGCACCTAAGTGCCCTCCCAGCACATGTTTGTGTGCCAACTCTAGCACCAGCCTACGGTGAGATTGGGGTACTACAAGTTGCTCAACCTCCTCACCCCGTATCTGGTCGACCCTGTACAACAGTTCCCCAATAATCACCATTCGGGGGTATATTTTATCAGCCCCTGGTATTTGGAGTACCCCATTTACCACCTTAACATTCTCCCGTGCTTTAACCAAGGTAGGGTCCTGTAGCTGTGCAGCCCCAAAATTTTCACGGGAAATCTCAAGGTCCAGCACGTCAGACACCTCCTCGTGGCCCTCGACCTCACCAGCTAGGACCTCTAGGGGAGAGAATTCATCACATGGGGTCACCCCTACTGCTGGTGTGTGTACATCGGCCTCAAAGGGTTCAGGGGCCAAGGCCGGACATACCTGATGTCCAATATCTGCAACAGCACCTGAGGTGGGTCTTCGTCTCCAGAGGTCCCAAAACACCGGTAAGTCTCTGCCGATAATAGCCTCATGAAAAAGGGTCCCCACCACCCCCACTTCATGGGTAACAGTACCACAAGGGGTATGTAGGTTGATGACAGCAGTGGGATACTCGCGAGTGTCCCCATGTATACACAACACTCCCACTCTCCGCCCACTGTATAGTCCAGGATCAACCAAAGTTCCCCGCACCAGGGTGACCAGACTCCCTGTGTCTAGCAAGGCTTCCACTGTGTGACCACCGATTGTGACCATGCATACTTGGGGTTCTGCATCCGTGACTGACTCAGCCGCCAGAACTGGCCGGGCAAACAGTGACACTCGCCGGGTCTGGTTGCAGTCCATTGGCTCCACTGACAGTGGACAGTTGGCAGCAATATGGCCCATTTCATGGCACCGCCAACACTGGATACGGCCATGACCTCTGTCACGAGCCTCACTGGGTTTCTGGGTATCCACGCCCCCCAAAGAACCCCCTCCCAACCTGACATGTCTCCCCTTTTCCGCAGTAGCAGTCTTACCAGCTGGTTTGGTGCCCCTGTCACTGGCACTGCTTCGTGTCGGAGAGGTAAGTAGAAGGTTCTCCGTAGCCTGATACCTCTCTACTAGGGACACCAGCTCCTCAGCTTTTGTGGGACCGGCCTGTCCAACCCACCGCTGGAGCCGAGAGGGCAGAGAACGGGTGAATTTGTCGAGGACCACTCTCTCTACCATCTGTGCGGGGGTGCAGTCCTCTGGTTGTAGCCACTTCCGGACAAGATGGATCAGGTCATGCATTTGGGAGCGTGGGGGTAATTTTTCTGAGTAAGCCCACTGGTGGACCCGGCTGGAGCGAACTTGAACGGTGACCCCGAGACGAGCCAGAATCTCCGCCTTTAGCTGGGGGTACTTACGGGCCTCCGTTTCACTCAGGTCGTAGTAAGCCTTCTGCGACTCGCCGGTCAGGAACGGTGCCAGGACATCTGCCCACTGCTCAGCCAGTAACTCCTCTCGCTCAGCTACTCGCTCGAACACTGTGAGATAAGCCTCCACGTCGTCGGTCGCCGTCATCTTTTGTAGAGCCTTTTGTACTGCAGCCCGTGCGGAACGCTGGACAACCGGGTACCCTTGCAAACCAGTATGGGACCCCTCAGTAGTCGTCGCTTGCGGTGCTGCCATAATGCCAGAAAACTTCTCCATCATCAGCTGGAACATGGCTCGGGACTCTTCCTGCTGTTGCTGTAGCATGGCTCGGGACTCTGCCTGCTGTTGTCGGGACCTCTCCTCCTGCTGCTGGAGCATGGCTTGCTGCAGCTGCCGATTAGCCTGGGACTCTTCCTGCTGCTGCTGCCGATTAGCTCTGGCCTCCTCTTGCAGGTATTTAATAAAGTCCTCCATCTTGGCTTTATCCTGCACTTTGCCTGCTGCTTTCACCCAGGCCATGCAATGTTGCAGGATGTAGCGAGCCTTTCAGGTGTATGTCTTTTTGAACTGCCCGCAATCCGAAGCACCATATGTGGAAGATTTGGCCCGGTAGAGACCGTGGTAGCGGGGTGCTGTGATGCAGTTCAAGACAGTGACACCGTGGTACAGTCCAAACAGGTCTCGCCTGCGTTTATTGCAGCAAAAATAAACCAGCCTTTACATTCAGGTATATGAATAAATAAACAAAAAAAACCTACCCGTCAGGGTGCTAACTATACAAATAGTTCACTAACTCACACTATACAAAGATCACGTGGCTGCTCCAGGCACAGAGGTCAGGGCTGTGTCCTCTCAGCCTCCTTCCACAGAGAGACAACACACTCAACTCTGCTGAGTGATTTTATCCAGGCTCATTAGTCTGCACCCATCACCTGCGTCCAAGGTGCTGGGCCAACCCACCTCAGCACTAAGGCCTTGCATAGAAGCAAAACCTAGGGGAAACATACCGCCCATCCACAGTTAACCCCTTCAGTGTCTCACAGTTGATTATGTGTCAATGAATGTATTGCCTTTAACAATAGTTTTACAATTCACACAATTGAGACGAGAGAAACACCCTTGTTTGAGGTAGAAAGAAAGGTCTGAATACTTTTTTTAGACGGACCAATGTCTCACCTAACAAGGTCATCTTTTAGATTCCTCACCCGTCTATATGAGAACAATGGTGGATCACAAAATATATTTGATTGTCCTAGGCTATTTTGTAAAATAGGCCAATGCTTTCTAATTATGTTAGAAATAGAATGGCTGGACTCCGTGTAAGTGGAAACAAATGTAAGCCCATCTTCCGACGTCCTACGGAGTTTGTAATAACCTATCCTCCGTAGTGTCCAATCTCTATTGGAGCTGTGACTCGCCATCTACAACTCTCCTTATCCTTAACATCTGGATATAGGGTAGGGATTTAATCAACTCTCAAATCTCAGCAGGTTATTCCAGTCTGTTTCATTTACAAACAGGTCTGTCGTCATATTACTATCTTTAAGAAACACCTTGACACCCTGATACAATGGGTCAACTGGGTGGATTATTCTAACTCTTATGAATTTTGGGCAGACTATACAGTACCGGGGTTCTTGGTGATTCGACCAATAAAACCCTTTTTGTATCTTCAATATTTACCTTCACATCTCCTAAATGTAATAGATGGACATGTGTAGAGTTCACAGATACCTCATCAGTCATATGTTCACAAGGATAAATCATCATAATATGCATTTGCCTTGTACCTTGTACCACCCTCCTATAACTTTGTGCCAACACAAACTATTAAACAAAAAGTGCATTGAAAATGCCATGAAAACATAAATTTTTACATAAAACTAACATCAAAGTAGAGGTTTATGCACAAATAGGGATTTAAAAATAATAATAAAAGTGAGCAGATTTATATATACCACAATACACAACATCAAGAATTTACACTCCCAAAAATGCTAAAACAAAAATAGTGCCATATTTGGTTGCGATCCACAAATGTGTTTAAAAATATATAAGGCACAAAATAAAAAATTACATTCTGTCAAAATATTTTTTTTTCCCAGAAATCACCATGAAAACCAGAATAACGTTTTAATTCATACACACTACCACCTTCATGCAACTTTGCAGCAAACAGTAGTAAAGTGCAAAAATTGCATGAAAATTAAAAATTTTGCCTAAAATATGTACAAATCCAGAATATTTATATAAAACTGAGGATATAGAGGATATTCACTAAGTACTTTATTATCTGTGATTTCTTTGCTTGCCATGTTGCCAATATAAGTGATTGTTACTTATTTTCTGTGAAAGGAAACATTAACATCTACTATTTGCAGTATAGAACACTGATTGTGATAATAAAATGTGATTCACTAGCATGAAACCTTTGGTGTTATTAATATGTTGTTAAATAGGTAGTTCTGACACCACATAAGGTATTAGATTCTGTGATTGTAAAATCCATTGTTTTCACTAGTCCTGCCCTGATGTCCCTCCAGTACACTGTATTTGTTCAAACTCTTTTCTGACTTTTTTTTAATGTTTTTTGTTGACAAAAATTGTGTTTGAAATCTGACTTTTTTATCTCCAGTGCCCCTCCCAACAAGATCCACCCACCCTCATCTTCTCTCCAGAGTAGAGGTATGGATTCTCATGGCAACCAATATAAACTGAGAAAGAGCAGCAAGAAGGACAAGGTAAAACACCTGCTAGCAGACAAACGCTGCAGGTGCTAAGGTTAGCTAACAGTGGGAGGTAGTAAACGTTACAGTTTAACTCCACATTAAGGCACTTTAGATAAGATATATAATACCATACCTGTAAAATTATCCCCATCAACCTTATATAACTAAACATAACTATAAGATAGGATGACAAAAAAACTTACAGTTGGGCAGAAAAGGTCACAGCTATTTATTGGTGATAAACTTAACAGCATAAAAATTAACCATAATCTCAGTTTGTTTCTTTGAAAACCATAGCTGTCCTAAGCGGTTCGCTCAGCCGGACTCCCGAACCAGTCCTTCATCTTCTGGGCAAAATCCACATGAATTCTCTTTTCTGCCCCTAGGAGCTCTAAGGTCTCTGACAGAAAAAATGTGTAGTTCTATATCATTTGGGTGCACACATTCCGGGCCTATCAGGGGGGGATTATCGCCTTCTAATTCTCTATGACTCACTACCAGGGCAGAATCCGACCTACTAAAGCATGGCACCATCTCCGTCCACACTAACACTACATCTGGTAAAATTGCTGACTTCAACATCAGACCGCATCACCATAAGCATCTCAGCGACCCTAAGGGAACAAAGGTCGGTGCAACCGGCATGAATGACAAGAATAAGCAGGACATTGGTAACCTGGTTGATGTAGACCGCTTTGGGGAGAAACTAAGCCCACTTCAGTGCACTGATGCCGCGCCAGAAGATATGAAGATATTCAAACCATGGAAACCCAGCTTAATTATTGAAGGTTATCAGGACGAACGTAACGAGCAAAGCAGCTGAGCGCCAGCGCTTGAATCTTTCCCATTATGTACAGTGCTGTAGTACAGGTAAATACTATATAATGAGCCTGTTGGTCTGAATACAGGCAGACAATGCATCCCTTCTACATATAAAAGCTGTAATGGCTGCCACATGGGACACAGGAAACGCTGTGGAGAAAGAAAGGGGCGGAGAGAGCGCCTTCACAGGACGGGCAGCAGGAGCAATAGCAGGCGTGAACGTGGCCGCGGATGGGGTCGCGCTCAATGCAGTAGCAGGGGTCATGCTGCCCGCAGCTTGAGCGTTCACCCTAGTCCTGGATGCGGGGACCGCCGCCCAGAAACTACATAAACTTACACATACTGTAACACTATATTGACAGTGAAGACTGCTATGCAGAGGTTTGCTGGTCTGCCATGTGCTGTCAGTCCTCTCTGCTGCACATATGGGCGCTTCATGTTCTTCCTTTTCCCTCACCCATAATCCATAATTAGTTCTCTCCTCTACAACTCCTCCTCTAGGTGGCAGTGGAACAGAAAAGCAGGATATTTTGTGCAGTTTACTCTAGGCAAAAATGTTCCTGTGATTGCTGGTCTTCATCCTCCCTGCAGGGGGAGGGGAGACCTGCTCTGCTCAGTGTAACAACACGTGAAAAGACATCCCTGAGAGGCTCTGGAAACACCCACCCAGAGGCCCTCAGGCTCATTAGCTTCAATATAAGAAGATCATCACAATCACATACAGTGAACTTTATAGCAACAATATAGTCTGTTATGACTCTTTACATGGTAGTCTTGTTGTACTCAGCCTGGTGTACATCACAATCCATACCAAAGAATCTCTGTCTCGGTGTCAGGAGACAACTCACCCATGTGGGAACTGTGATGTAGCCAGCCATGTCTCTCCCATTATGTAGTGATGTTTTCTCTTTTAAAAATCCTCAATGTTTACCATGGAGTAACATAGTGACATAGTGTTCTGGGAACCTGTCCTATTGTGCATTGTACAGACGCCACACTAATTTAAAGGGACATTTCCATTTCAGCAAATTACTGTTACTGTTTGTATGATAAAAAATAATAAAATTTTCCATCATTCTTTCTGTATCAATTCCTCACGGTTTTCTGTATCTCTGCTTGCTGACATTCTATAGAAAGCTTAATTATTTCCTTCCAGTGGACAGAAATGTGACCATGGTCACACAGGTGCAGTAATCAGAGCCGTGTACTATAATGAGCCACGCACCTGTGTGACAATGGTCACATTTCTGTCCACTGGACGTAAACAATGAAGCTTCCTATAGAATGACAGCTTGTAGAGATCTAGAAAACTGCGAGGAATCGATACAGAAAGTATATTGGAAAATTGGATGATTTTTCATCATACAAACAATAACAGTCATTTGATGAAATACCCCTTTAAATGGGCCATGTGTAATGCTTAATTTACAAGTAGTGACAAGAATACATAGATTGGGGGTGACTTATCACCACATTAGGGGACTTTTATCTTCGTTTAGCACATTTTAGATTTTTTTGCACCTTTTGGGAGTATCTGCACATGTTTTATGCCTACACCAGGTTTTAGGAAGTTACCCAGTGAGGATGTCTGTTTCAGTGCTCCTAATACATCTTTGCCAGACAGATGTTTACTTTGATTTTCGTATTCTCCTTACCCTATTTTTATGCAAATTAGAGACTTTTTAGCCACAAATCAAAGTACAACTGTCCCATATTTACTTCCATAAATGTTCCATAAACTCACACCACCAAAATAAACCCCAGACATATGTTCTTATGTATCTCAGACTGAGAAACATAAGAACACACAAGTGTGCCATCAGCAGACAACTTTAAAAAGAGGTAGCAGAAATACTGGCATCTTTTACTACTTTATATTATTATTTTTT
This sequence comes from Engystomops pustulosus, assembly GCF_040894005.1. Classification (NCBI taxonomy): domain Eukaryota; kingdom Metazoa; phylum Chordata; class Amphibia; order Anura; family Leptodactylidae; genus Engystomops; species Engystomops pustulosus. The sequence continues at coordinate 128,385,362 of NC_092412.1, read as the reverse complement.
ATTTATAGAGCATCATTAATTTCATGGTGCTGTACAATCAGTAAGGGGTTCACATACATTACATTAAAGGGGTATTCCGGGAATATGAATGTCTGACACAAAAACCCATGATGATATAAATAAATGAATACAACAATACTCAATGTCATTAGTCACAAAACGGAGCTTAAATAATTAGATTTTATGATTTACAAAATTTATGGCCTCTCTAAAGTAGGTGGAGTTATCACTAAGATGGCCGCCACTGGAAACTAGTTCCATGATCCTTTAGTAACTCCTCCTCCCTCTTATGTTCTGCTCCCAGTGATGATGTAATAGCTCTGTTACCATAGTAATGAAGTGTAACTGCCATCACCACAACACTGACCATACTGGATGCACTGCACCAACCGACAACAGCCAAACGTAGTGGTGATCACATGACCCTGCCCAGGCAGGTACAGGACATGTGATGTGGACATGTGACCAGCAGCCATCTTCTGTCCTGCAATGCACCGCGCGGAGGAAATTAACGGACTGTAATTTTAATTCTTCATTACAGTCTATGTCATCAGCATTTTATGCTAAGGGGAGCAAAATTTTAAATAACAACTAATTACATATTAGCTTATATTTTGAGTGCCCACTTGTATATGAATTATGCTGATTCCTGGAATACCCCTTTAAGTCTTGTCACGAGAAACCCACGTGCAAATGCCCCCCCTGCACTTTTTCACCAGCAAGTGGAAACAAATAAAGCGACCTATGGTAACATAGCAACCTAATGACGCAGGCTTAACCATTCACTTGATGGTCTTGGGCTCCCATAGGTAGTTGTAATATACTTTTTGTAATACATTTCTTGCAAACTCTTTTTTGTACACTTTTATAACAACTGTTTTACTAGTGTATGGACAAATATGTGTATATATGTATATATACACTCTTCTGTTTAAATTAACCCCACATTTACACTTGTAATCAATTATGCTAATGCTTACTTCCTATGAGTGTATTTATACTCTATTTGTAACTCTCACTTTCATGCTTGAAAATAGCTCCATTGAGGGGCTGAAACTTCACACTTTCCACATTGGGTGAATAAACACCTAGCCTTTTCTAGGAGTGCTGCCTCATCTCTTTTTATTTCCTTTGTCAATTGTTTGCTTACCTTGAGTCTGGCCTGCGTAGGCTTGCACCCACACTGGGACCCTAGTCCCCTCCTTCACAGTGCTGCTCTACCTTCACAGTAGTATCCAACATTTGATACAATATTGTACATGTTGTTAGGTGATGTGCAGTAGCCAAATGAACCGCAGTGTATCTAGTGGGTTACAAATTCATGTTTGTATAGTCTCCTCATTAGAAGCTCTTTACAAAGCTCTTGTAGATAGGTCAGCGCAGGTGAAAATACTCTATGCTTATTTATTTGTATAAAGTGCTTTTATACATCTACTGGGTAAGGGATACCCTGTATTCATCGGATGCAGATGTGTGCTTTATATAAAGCAAAAACACCTTCTATTTTATCCCCCTGTAGGCTGCCTTCTTTTTTTTTATTGTACCCACTGTGTATAAATTTTTATATTTAGCAAAACAGCTTAACCTCTTTAGGATTTTCTTTTGGGCCCTGTTTTCAGGTGCACTCCAAATAACACCTCCTCTTTATTCTGTGGGATGGCACAATCAAAGGGATACCAAATTTATAAAGGTTTTATTATGCTTTAGTACAGTGATTTTCAACCTTTTTTGAGCCGCGGCACACTTTTTATACTTAGAAAATCCTGGGGCACACCGCCAACCAAAATAGCACAAAATGACACTAAAACAGTCATATTATACATATACCGTATTTTTCGGACTATAAGACGCACTGGACCATAAGACGCACATAGGTTTTAGAGGAGGAGAAATAAGAAAAAATGTTTTTTTCCCCAAATAGTATGCTAAAATATTTAATAAAGTAACAGTAAAGTAACTGGGCGGTGCAGTGCAGCCATGTTTCTCTTTGGAGAGGGGCAGGGGCGAGCAGCGGTATAGAATTATGTTGGCATGTATTCAGGAGGTCTCAAGAGTTACCAGGGCTGCATAGGTATGAGTATATGTGACAATGGTCACAAGAGCTTACAATCTATGGGGAGGGGACACAGGAGATGACAATGCTTGTACAATGGTCACAGGAGCTTACAATCTATGGGGAGGGGACACAGGAGATGACAGTGCTTGTACAATGGCCACAAGAGCTTACAATCTATAAGAAGGAGGGTACACAGGAGGTGACAATGCTTGTACAATGGTCACAAGAGCTTACAATCTATGAGGAGGAGGGGACACAGGAGATGACAGTGCTTGTACAATGGTCACAAGAGCTTACAATCTATGAGGAGGAGGGGACACAGGGGATGACAGTCCTTGTACAATGGCCACAAGAGCTTACAATCTATGAGGAGGGGGACACAGGAGATGACAGTGCTTGTACAATGGCCACAAGAGCTTACAATCTATGGGGAGGGGACACAGGAGATGACAGTGCTTGTACAATGGTCACAAGAGCTTACAATCTATGAGGAGGAGGGGACACAGGAGGGGACAGTGCTTGTACAATGGCCACAAGAGCTTACAATCTATGAGGAGGAGGGGACACAGGAGATGACAGTGCTTGTACAATGGTCACAAGAGCTTACAATCTATGAGGAGGAGAGGACACAGGAGGTGACAGTGCTTGTACAATGGCCACAAGAGCTTACAATCTATGAGGAGGAGGACACAGGGGATGACAGTCCTTGTACAATGGCCACAAGAGCTTACAATCTATGAGAAGGAGGGGGCACAGGAGATGACAGTCCTTGTACAATGGCCACAAGAGCTTACAATCTATGAGGAGGAGGGGACACAGGAGATGACAGTCCTTGTACAATGGTCACAAGAGCTTACAATCTATGAGGAGGAGGACACAGGGGATGACAGTCCTTGTACAATGGCCACAAGAGCTTACAATCTATGAGGAGGAGGACACAGGGGATGACAGTCCTTGTACAATGGTCACAAGAGCTTACAATCTATGAGGAGGATGAGGGTACACAGAAGGTGACAGTCCCTGTACAATGGCCACAAGAGCTTGGTCTGTGGGATAAAGTACTTTTACAAGACAGCAGCCACTACAAACCATGCAACAAGGGGTTAAGAGTGTGAGAGCAGAGACCCGGGGCAAGGGAGCACTAACACTTATCTGATCCTGTGAGAAGTTACAGGTCAGACACTGCACACAGCTATGTATAGGTTCCTCTTCTCAAGTTGCCGGCAGCCTTCATGTTCTCTCTTCCCTCTGAGCCTCCCGGGCTACTTACAAGCCGAGCGGGGATTGGCCACAGAGTCAGTGCCTTTCTCCTCCCCCTCTCTCTCCACTGCTGCGCTCCTGCTCTGCCACAAAGCTCCTGTATATCGGTGCCCTGTAGACGGCAGAGCGCATGGGTGCTGCCATCCATTCCCTCCAGCAGTGGAGGGCTGAGAGGAGGAGAGGAGCGCAGCGGCACTCAGTACAGCCGCTGCGCTCCACTGTGAAGGGCTGCGCTTACTGCCAGCATTAGCTGGCAGAGCGCAGCCGGGTGCCCTCCATTCCCTCCTGCAGCTACATCCGGACTATAAGACGCACCACTGTTTTTTCCCCATCTTCTGGGGAAAAAAAGTGCGTCTTATAGTCCAGAAAATACGGTAGCTAATAATATAGATTCTAAATTTATTTTACTCACTCAGTGAGTGAGTGTGAAACCTGGGCCTGTTTCGATTAACACAAAAGGGATATCATGTCAGGAATGGTGGAAAGACACACACAAAGCTCTTCCTCAACAGTTCTCAGCTTCTCCCTGTTTTTAGTATATGGTGCTGATTATTATGTGGCTCATATACTGCAATATAAAGGGGTACAATGAGAAGTACTATGGCCATGAGACCAGAGTACAAGTGCCAGCTCATATACTTAGCATATGAGCTGGTACTTGTAGTACTCCAGCCTCATGACTATAGTATTTCTCATTTTACATTTCTCATTGTTATATGCAGTATACTGCTGGAGTACTAAAAGTACCAGTTCATATGCTGAGTATTCTGCCAACCAGGGCCGCATCTGCCATGAGGCGAGATGAACATCTCGCCTCAGGCGGCAGATTGTGGGTCCCTGTACAGGGCGGCGAAATTCGCCGCTCTAAAGTGGGCGATTCGGGCGTTAATGGACGCCCGAATCGCCCACCAGCTAAATAAATCGCGCCTGTCTCTTTAAGACACAGGCGCGATTTATATGCGGAGCGACGCAGCGCCTTTCCGGCAGCTGCGTCCCTCCGTTCTAATCAGTGACACAGGCGTCATTACGTCACGACGCCTGTGTCACTGTGCGGAGCGGCGGCTCACAGGAGAGCCGCGTGAAGAACGGAGCCGCGCGCCGAGGGAGCAGCCGCCTGCAGGTGAGTAGGATTTTATTATTTTTCATGCACTTTCATTCATTCTAATCTGGCTGATAAGGGGGAGTGGGGGCCATAATTGTCATATACTGTGTGTGGGGGTGTATACGTTATACGTGGCCATACTTGTTTTATACTGTGGGGGGTAGGGGGGGGTCTGTATACATTATATGGGGCCATAATTGTCATCTACTGGGGGGTGCTGTATACATTATATGTGGCCATAATTGTCATATACTGGGGGTGATGTATGCATTATATGTGGCCATACTTGTTTTATACTGTGTGGGGGGTATATATGGTGGGGGGGGGGGGCTGTATACATTATATGGGGCCATAATTGTCATATACTGGGGGTGATGTATGCATTATATGTGGCCATACTTGTTTTATACTGTGTGGGGGGTATATATTGTGGGGGGGGGGGCTGTATACATTATATGGGGCCATAATTGTCATATACTGGGGGTGATGTATGCATTATATGTGGCCATACTTGTTTTATACTGTGTGGGGGGTATATATTGTGGGGGGGGGCTGTATACATTATATGGGGCCATAATTGTCATATACTGGGGGGTGCTGTATGCATTATATGTGGCCATACTTGTTTTATACTGTGTGGGGGTACATATTATATGGGGGCATAATTGTCATATACTGGGGGGGTGCTGTTTACATTATATGTGGACATAATTGTTTTATACTGTGTGTGGGGGGGGGTGATATATTATATGGGGCCATAATTATTTTATACTGTGTCGGGGTGTTTGATATATTTAATGGGGCCATAATTGTTTTATACTGTGGGGCGGGGGGGGGGGGGGTTATATGGGATACAGTATATTACTAAGCTGGGGGGCTGTATATGGGATACAGTATATTACTAAGCTGGGAGGGGACTGTATATCAGGTACAGCATATTACTAAGCTGGGGGGCTGTATATGGGGTACAGTATATTACTAAGCTGGGGGGATGTATATGGGATACAGTATATTACTAAGCTGGGGGGCTGTATATGGGATACAGTATATTACTAAGCTGGGGGGCTGTATATGGGGTACAGTATATTACTAAGCTGGGAGGCTATATATGGGATACAGTATATTACTAAGAAGGGAGGGCTGTATATGGGATACAGTATATTACTAAGAAGGGAGGGCTGTATATGGGATACAGTATATTACTAAGCTGGGGGGATGTATATGGGATACAGTATATTACTAAGCTGGGAGGCTATATATGGGATACAGTATATTACTAAGAAGGGAGGGCTGTATATGGGATACAGTATATTACTAAGAAGGGAGGGCTGTATATGGGATACAGTATATTACTAAGCTGGGGGGATGTATATGGGATACAGTATATTACTAAGCTGGGAGGCTATATATGGGATACAGTATATTACTAAGAAGGGAGGGCTGTATATGGGATACAGTATATTACTAAGCTGGGGGGATGTATATGGGATACAGTATATTACTAAGCTGGGGGGCTGTATATGGGATACAGTATATTACTAAGCTGGGGGGCTGTATATGGGATACAGTATATTACTAAGCTGGGGGGCTGTACATGGGATACAGTATATTACTAAGCTGGGGGGCTGTATATGGGATACAGTATATTACTAAGCTGGGAGATGTATATGGGGTACAGTATATTACTAAGCTGGGGGATGTATATGGGATACAATATATTACTAAGCTGGGGGATGTATATGGGATACAGTATATTACTAAGCTGGGGGGGCTGTATATCGGGTACAGTATATTACTAAGCTGGGGGCTGTATATGGGATACAGTATATTACTAAGCTGGGGGGCTGTATATGAGATACAGTATATTACTAAGCTGGGGGGGCTGTATATTAGAGGGTGCTATATATTTACATTAATCAGGGTAGCACTGAATATAAAATCACATGTAACATAATAACAGGGTGGGATATATTAGTTATAGGATACCATAGATTACAGTGCATCATTTAAACCAAATGTTGGGGGGTCTGTATTAATAAATTGGGGGTGTTGTATATTGATTGGTGCTGGACCTGCTATAATTCCAGTAGAATATATATAATGAAGGGATGTTTTATATGTGAGGAGAGTGCGGTCAGTTGTGTTGTGAGGGGTATATATTATTTAGGAGCGCAGTGTTGTTATCCAGGAGACTTCATACTGTAAGTGACTGTGGTATTTTTAGGGACGCCGGGTGGAGATGCTGCACGGAGCTGAAGATATCCGGCTGTGAATTCAGCCGTGATACGTTATGGATTGGAGAACCCGGAATAAAGTCCTCCTGATGGAAGAGATTGTCATCTATAAGGTACTAGATGCCACTAATGCCTCTCAGATCCTGTAGTCAGTCACACAGTGTCAGGGAGCTGTCTGTAAGGTTGTTAATTGTTAGTAAAGTTTTCAGCATTTACTTAACAGGGAGCGGGGGGGGGGGGGGCAGCATTTTAATATTCGCCTCAGGCAGCAAATATGCTAGAATCGGCCCTGCTGCCAACAGTTCATATACTCAGGCAAAAGCTCATATAGTCGGCATTATTGGTGGGCATTACCTTGGCGGTGGGCAAATGTGAGAGTCTCTCCCCTCTCAGGATAATGCGCCAGCCTCAGTGACGTCATTTTGTCGTGCGAGGTTCAAAGCTTGCGCATGTGTTATTGTACACGTCTCCTACATTGTAAGAAGCCATGACTGTGCATCGCTGCGCATTGCCGGGAAACAAAACACAGGGGGCACCATAGTTTGGGGAACTTTCCCCGCGGCACACCCGGCCATGTATCGCGGCACACTGGTTGAAAATCACTGCTTTAGTAGATATAACATTTTTTAATCTTTTGTACAAAAACTATTTGCCATTTTGCCAATTCTGAGACCAGTAACTTTTCATACTTTCTTGTACAGACCTGTGTAAGGTGTCACTTTTTGTGGCATGCACTGATCATTTCATTTATAATAATTAAGGACCTTTTTGACTGTTTGATAATTTTTATTCAAATATTTATGGATGGAAAAATCGGATAACATTAATGGCAATAATACAACTGATGAAGTGATTGGTAGACTTTTTGTTCTAAGATTCACTTATGTTTTTCTTTTTGCTGTAACTACTGAAGATCCATTTTCTGGCTATTCATGCTGCTAAGTAATTCGGACCATAATGGTGTGTCCCACTGCTGTTCCTTCTCCCCACTCCCTCTCTTTCTGATGTAGTATAGGTGAAGCCCCCTATCCTTTCTCTAAATAGCATTGTTTAACAGTTGTCAAATGTTTGAGGACTATAGCAGTTTGGGACTCTTGTGCTGGAAGCAGAAAATGGCATAATTTCCTGATGTGTTTCCAGATGGGCTCTTTTAAAATTTCATTTTCTTACAGAAAGAAAAATTTTATAGTGGTGCCATAAAACACTTTTACAGGAAAACTACTCTTGGCAATAAAACAAGATTGATGTGTCCTGAATGCTAAAATCAGGCCAAGTTCTAAAATAACCATAGGGAGAAAACCATTACACAGGGCTTACTAAACTTGATGATCTGACTCTATTATGCATGGACATGCATATTAACAGAGAGAACGAGGTAAAGAGACTCTTTATTCATGCTCTCCTCATGGGTCAATGTTTGAGATTCCAAATTAAATATGGAAAGGATATTTTAAACCAAAAAAAGTCTTTTAAAATAATGCAAATGCGGACATAGGCCTGCTGTATCAAGACTTTCCAAGTGTTATAGTTGGTAATAATATTTATATGTTATATGTTAAATTCCATCAGGGCAGGTGTTTGGGGGCTGCAAACTGGGCATTAGCTCAGGGCCCCTGTCTTTTGCAAGTGTACTTTTGTGGGCAGAGGATGTATTGCTCTTTTAAGACCCCTTGGTTCAGAGGTGTAACTAGAAAGGGCAGGGCCCCATAGAAGATTTCTAATATGGTGCATAACCTTGAAGGGAACCTGTCAGCAGGATTTCATTTATCAGGTTACTGGCAGCTGCTGCAGGTCCCGTTATACACAGCACAAACACATATTTGATTATTTTTTGAGAAATCACATTTAGAAAAGGTACTTATCTCTATTCAGCTTCTGGGACCCAAGTCATGTATTGACAGGAGGCGTCATGGAGTCACCATGGAACACCTGCCCACATGACTGAGGCTACAGAAGTTATATAGAGACAGATATGTGATTTCTCAAAAACAAACCAGCAGATATATTCAAATCCATGTTTGTGTTGTGTATAATGGGACCTACAGAAGCTGTCATTAATCTGCATTTGAAGTAAAGTTTTACAGTCACAAAATATTGTAGCCTTTCAGTAGGATAAATTATTTATGAGAGATGATGGGTATGTGACACCTGGCACCAGCGCTGATCAGAGGAGAGCAGCTTCACGCAGCTTTACTACACACAAGGCAGAGACAGAAATAAATAGCGCTGCCCATTGTGTAGTGGTGGTTAAGGGCAACTGCACAGGGGTCACATCCTCAATACTAACCTATACTACAGAAAGGCTGTTAATATTCTGGATCTGGAAAACTCCATTAAACTTAACTTTAAATGTATTTTAAGGTTTTGGCAGAGCATGTCGGATATATGATATATGATATATGTATTTATAAGCATATTTATATAGATACCTGTATATCTTGATACATGTAGATTTTTGAACTCATTTACACATATTTATAACCCTCATACATATACAGTTATACACTGATACAAATACATTTTATATTCATATACACACATTTACTCAGTTATATACATTAAGGCTACATTCACACTGGCGAATGGGGACGTATATACGCCCCCCATAGACTGCATTGGGCGTACGGTGCCATATGGAGCAGTACACTGTCACACATATGTGGCTCCGTTCCGTAGCCGGGAGAAAGATAGGACATGTCCTATCTTTCCCCGGAATACGGTGCCGTGCCCCATGTTTCTCTATGGAGAGGGGCAGGGGTGAGCGGCGCTCATCCCCTCCTCCTCTCCCCCGTGCCGACATGTGCCCGCCGTACTACGGTATGGCAGGCAGATGTTAGTGAGAATATAGCCTAAGCAGAGATCGCATTAACGCCTCACCATGCGTCATAGATGAACGCCTCACCATGCGTCTCCAAATGACCACATGTCCCAGCCTCCCACTTACTCCACCACAAATGGAATGTCAAAAGGTTGAGTCGTAATTTTAGAACTGAATATAATAAAATGTTATTAATCCCATAGGAAAATTGTTCTGTGCATCATTACTTCAGGCAAGGCATTAACAGTGTTTCACATAATAAACAACAATAATAACGTTACAATTACTACCTTAGATTTGGGGGGGTGGAGAGAGGGTTTGGGGGGGGCTGAGGGTGTGACTTAGTCCTTCGCTTTAGCCACCGTATGGTTAAATAGTTCTATTACCTTCGAGATGAAAGAGTTGGTGTGGCAACACACCTAAGTCATCTGGTTTGCCAGACTTCCTCTAGCGGACGCAGCTTCTCCCCAATAGTGCTCTGGGCTGTTCAGGTGACCTTGTTAAGCTGGTTCTTTTCTCATTTTGTTCCACTTGAGGTTGATGAACATCTCATTTGTTTTTTTGACATTGATCACTAGATTGTTGCTTTCACTCCACTTAACAAAGTCGCTGATGGTATTTCTGTACTCCTCATCGTTGCCCTCGTTGATGCAATGACAATAACCGAGTTGTCCTAAACTTTTTGCTGGTGGTAGTAGATAGAGTTATATCTAAAGTCCGAAATGTAGAGGGTAAAGAGAAAGGGGACAGTTCGGTCCCTTGTGGTGTTCCGCTGTTGCTGATGAGTGTATTGGAATGGATGTTTCCTATTTGAACATTATGGGGCATATTTATCAGGACCTCTGCGCACCGCCAGTGGCGCACAGGCCCTGAAATAATCGCAAATGCTAGCTTATTGCTAGCTTTTGCGATTATTTTTCACTATCCGCCACCTTCACACCAGTGGGCGTAGGAAAAACGCTGCGCAGCTGGCAGCCCGATACATGAAGAGGCAGAAGCCTCATCATGAATCGGGTTGCGAATTTGCAGCGGCGGGGCTATCATACGCTGGCGCACGAGCACCAGCGTATGATAAATATCCCCCTTTGAGTGTAAGAAAAATATTGCGTAACCTAGGTTTCAACTGCAACAGGCTTCTTCCGGGGCATAGTGTTGGCATCACAAAAAGGAAGTCAAATACTATTACAATAAACTGCCCACATTCCACACAATCTGGACTATAAACAAGCATATATCAGCATCACTTTAAACACATGCATCCCTAATGGATCCCTAAAGCTCCATAATGCCCCTGCTTCATTTCAAAGACTAATGGATACAGTAATCAGACCACACTCCTCATACTGTGCCGCTTACCTTGATGATGTCACTGTCTTTAGTTCTGATTGGAAGTCTCATCTTTTGCATCCAGAAAATGTCATCTCAGCCTTGGCTAAAGCTGGACTTACAATCAATCCAACAAAATGTACCATAGCTCAGAAAGAAACCTCTTATCTTGGATACATTATAGGTGGTAGGAAAATCAAACCAGAAATTTCAAAAGTCACAGCTGTAAAGGATGCCCTAACTCCAAAAACAAAGAAAGAAGTCAGGTCATTTTTAGGGCTAGCTGACTATTACCGCAGATTTATTCCAATTTTTCTGATTAAGCCACCCCTTTAAGTGATCTTACTAAGAAAACAAAAAAGAACCTTGTGGAATTGACACCTGATTGTGAAAAAGCATTTAATGCACCTGTAGTAAATAACTCAAATTTTACTTTGCCATACAATTCTATATATTAGCAGAACACTGTTCCCCAGAGAACGAAATTATTCTACAATAGAAAAGGAATGTTTAGCCATAAAATGGGCCATAGAAAGTCTACTTTATTATCTATTAGTAAATACTTATTTTTAACGGCCGAACATCTACATTAGAATTGATAGGGAGTTAGAGCCAAGGTCGCCACATGGAGTAGTAAAAAGATAGTGGGGCACATTTACTAAGGGTTCCATCGGATGCATTTCCGTCTGGTTTTGGTAATTTTTCTGTCTTTTTTCCAAAGACTTGAACAAAAAAACATACGCAGACACAATTTATAATCTGTATAATATATACAACACAGGTGGGGTTTGTTGCATATTGCAGCAAACCCTCACTGCCAGTGGCTCATTGTAATTAATACTGTGCAGAAATGCCATATACTGCATTACAGTAGTATTGCAGTATATGGTAGGAACGATCAGACCATCTAGGCTTAATGTACCCTAGAGTGTCTAAAAACAGTAAAAAAGTTTCAAAAAAGTTTTAAAAATAATAAAAAAAGTTAAAAACCTAAAAGTTCAAACCACCCCCTAGAACTGATATAAAACATAATAAACAGTAAAAATCACAGACACAATCGGTATCGCCGCATCCCAAAATATAAAAATGGTTATTGCCGGTGGTGAACCACTTAACAGAATATAGTGCCCAAATGTCCGATACGTGACTTTTACACCATTTTACATCACATAAAAAATGGAATAAATCACCTGGGCCAGATGGCATACACCCCCGGGTTCTGCATGAATTATGTACGGTGATAGACAGACCGTTATTTTTAATATTTGAAGATTCACTGAGGACTGGTTATGTTCCACAGGAATGGCGCATAGCAAATGTGGTACCAATATACAAAAAAGGATCAAATAGTGATCCTGGAAACTACAGACCCGTAAGTCTAACTGCTGTGGTGGGGAAAATATTTGAGGGGTTTATTAGAGATGCTATCCTGGAGTATCTCACTGTGCACAACCTTATAACCCAGCGTCAGCATGGGTTTATGAGAGATCGGTCCTGTCAGACTAATCTGATTGGTTGCTACGAGGAGGTAAGTTCAAGACTGGATCTGGGGGACGCTGTGGATGTTGTATATCTGGACTTTTCAAAGGCATTTGACACCGTGCCACATAAATGGTTGGTATATAAAATGAGACTGCTGGGAATAGGAGAAAATCTGTGTATCTGGGTAAGTAATTGGCTTAGTGATAGAAAACAGAGGGTAGTCATTAATGGCACATTCTCAGATTGGGTTGATGTTACCAGTGGAGTGCCACAGGGGTCAGTATTGGGGCCACTTCTTTTTAATATTTTTATTAATGACCTTGTAGTGGGTTTACACAGTCAAGTTTCAATATTAGCAGATGATACTAAGCTGTGTAAAGTAATAAATACTGAGGTCGATAGTTTAGCATTACAGAGGGATTTGTGGAAGCTTGAGGGATGGGCAGAGAAATGGTTGATGAGGTTTAATGTAGATAAATGTAAAGTTATGCACTTGGGCCATGGAAACAAAAAGTATAATTATGTTCTAAACGGTCAATTACTTAGTAAAACTGAAGCTGAAAAGGACTTGGGCGTATTGGTGGATGGTAAACTTAATTTTAGTGACCAGAGCCAGGCGGCTGCTGCTAAAGCAAATAAAGTAATGGGATGTATCAAGAGAGGAATAGATTCTCATGATAAAGACATAGTTCTGCCCTTATACAAATCCCTGGTCAGACCACACATGGAATATTGTGTACAGTTTTCGGCACCAGTGTATAAAAAGGATATAGTAGAGCTGGAACGGGTGCAGAGGAGAGCAACCAGGATTATTAGGGGAATGGGGGGACTAGAATACAATGACAGATTACAAAATTTGGGATTATTCAGTTTAGAAAAAAGACGACTGAGGGGAGACCTCATTACAATGTATAAATACCTGAACGGACAGTACAAGGATCTCTCCAAAGATCTTTTTATACCTAGGCCTGTGACCAGGACAAGGGGGCATCCTCTACGCCTAGAGAAGAGGCGATTCTACCATCAACATAGACAAAGGTTCTTTACTGTAAGAGCAGTGAGACTATGGAACTCTCTGCCGCAGGAAGGTTGTTATGGCCGACTCTATGTACATGTTCAAGAGAGGCCTGGATGACTTTCTGGAGAGAAAAAATATCACGGGTTATGGGGATAAAACATTTATTTAATTCTTGAAGGTTGGACTTGATGGACTTGAGTCTCCTTCCAGCCTTATATACTATGATACTATGAATGAAAAGTGACCAAAATGTCCCACAGACCTCAAAATGATAGCAATGAAAACATGGCTCATTTCGCAAAAAGTTATTAGCGTCAGAAGATGGCAAAAAAAATGTTTTCTGTTTTATATACAATCGTTTCACTTTTGAAAATATGTTAAAATGCAATAAAACATTTAAAAAATTATTATCACCGTGATTGTGCCAAACCAAATGGTAAAAACTGAGCTTACAAGAATGTGACACAAACGCAATTTTTTTTCCCAATTTTTCCACATTTGGAATTTTTTTTCCAGCTTCCCACTTCACGGCATGGAATAATAAGTAATGTGACGGAAAAGTAAAATTTGTTACACACAAAATAAGCCCTCACACAGCTCTGTACATGGAAAAATAAAAAAAAGTAATTGATTTTTGAAGGTGGAGAGCAAGAAATGAGTGAAAAAACCCAGCGTCCTTAAGGGGTTAAAGTGGTTGCCCATTTTTCAATAAATCTGTACAGAACTGTTTCTTCTTCCTTCAATCCATCTTAAAGGCATCACCCAGTGCGCCTCTTTCTCTCACAGTCCCTCTCAAAGACAGACTAAGGGCCCATGCACACAAACGTATTGGGGAGGTATACATGGCCGCATATATGTCCCCTTTAGTTGTCTATGGCGCCTGCTCTATCGTTTGGCCATAAGCACTGTATGTGCCACTATTTTCTATACTCTCCAGCTTGCCCAACATGTGCCCGTCCGGCCCTTCATGTAAATGCACTCTTAGGGAGAGGGGAATCCTAACTCTCCTGCTGCAGGGCCCTTTTATTCATCAGAGCTAAGACATGTAAACAAAGATCCATGGCAAATTTGCAAACAGCAATAAAGTAACAGGAGTACTGGATCACTTGATGGACATGCAGGGATTATTATTAAGGCGGGTAGACTCAATTATGCACATGGGAAAAGGGATTGCTTTCCAATCCCCACCTGCCACAGCTTCCTGGTTGATCACGGGCGGCACCACATACAGTAAGCATTGGGTACATAAATCTTTGGTACATTGTGCCTTACATACCCCCCCCCCCTCCCATCCATTCCCCCCTCTCCCTTTCCCTTTCCTCCTTTCTGTGTCTCATCTTATATGTGTTTATGTTTTGGTTAATATTGACCACTGTTAGTCAATTCAGGTAAAGCATTACTGTAAAGTTATAGTGATTGTACCAAATTAATATATGTGATTCCCCCTTTGAAAACAAACAGAACAATGCCAGTTAGCTTGCCCACAGATCACATGATGCCTTTTGTTTTCTCTCAAAGTAATTTAGCATTAAATCCATTTAGTTTCCCACAAGCAAATCCACTGAACACTGCACAGTGCACATACAGGATGTATGGTAGCTTCTAATTAGCATTCATTTAGCATTAAATCCATTTAGTTTCCCACAAGTAAATCCACTGAACACTGCACAGTACACATACAGGATGTATGGCAGCTTCCATCACATGGAGGAGTATGGGACAAGTGGACGAAATCCAAGTAAATCAGTTATATGCAGTGAATAGCCTGTGCTATGTGAACACTAAGGGTTAATAGCTTATCTACACAGAGCTGTGGATGACAAGGTGGAGGAGGGAAGCAGCATGAGGTGCAGAGACAGAGAAAGTTCTGTTTAATCACAGACTGGGTGTCATGGGTGGTCCCGCAACCCATATCATGGGTCGCGGACTCACCTGTGCCCCGCTCTCCCCATCAGCGCGTTGCACGTGCAACTCACAGGTCCCGGCTCCTGCTCTGTCCTCTTTGGCCATGAGCGTGCATTCCTGACTCCTAGGGTGCACACGCCGGCTTCGGGAGATTTAAAGGGCCAGCATGCCAATAATTGCCACTGGCCATTTTCAGGTAATCTATTTAACCCTGCATTTTCCTGCAAACCCTGCCGGATCTTGACCTCGGCTGCCACCACGGGCTGGTCGCACATGTGGAACGACCTGGTGGTACCCTGCCGCAGCAAGTCCATCCCACTTTGCGGCGGGCGCTGGTGAAGACCAGGTGCCACTTAGACTGCAGTCCCAGATGTCGGCTAGTGCCACCTCCCGCGGTGGTCCAGAGGATCCACTGATCCTGACAGTGGGTTGAAGAAACTGACAGGGAATAAGGGAGATCTTGTATCTCACTATTCTGTGCAGGAGACATCTGTATCCACTGTTCTGTACACATCCAGCACTGCTACATACACAGAGAGACATGTCACATGACCTCCTCCTCTGTGAGCAGTGGGCATTAGCTCCTCCCCTCCCATGAAACCAACAAACTATAAACAAAGTACGGACTCCATCGCTTGTCAGCACATGGAGAGGAAGCAGCCATTGCAGCTCTGAGGTAATCTAAGAGGGATACATAAGAAACTACTGCATATAGGTAACAATGATAATAGGCAAAGTTGTTTTATATCCCAAGAGCTATTGATTTGTGGAAAAAAAAAATTTAGAGTTACTCTTTAATGTTTTCTTTATCCAACCTTCCTTTGAGATATACACTATTTTTACAGAATGCACCTATTATTGTATTTACTGCCTTCAATTTTCTCTGTAAGTAACATACACCAAGTCATATACAGCTTCTTTACTAATGTGCGTTGTTTAATAAATGTTATTGAACCATAAATTCTTGTCCTATTCATGTTTCCTGTTTTCATGTTTATTTTCATTTTTCTCACACTAACGATCTTACTTACTTTCCAAGGACTTTATCATGCCATAAGCAG
Organism: Engystomops pustulosus; assembly: GCF_040894005.1. NCBI lineage: Eukaryota > Metazoa > Chordata > Amphibia > Anura > Leptodactylidae > Engystomops > Engystomops pustulosus. Next base: position 128,369,100 of record NC_092412.1, on the reverse strand, counting down.
ACATGTAAAACCTTCGAACTAAGTATTTATTCCTCCCGTAACACCATTAACGATATGTATACAACACCCTAAGGCCATTGGGATTATTGGTTCAAATAAATTCAGTCCTATTCATATGAAACCTTTGCAAGGGAAGAGCATAGAAACGGTATCCATCATAACATTCAATAACTACTGTATTTCTAGCATAATCCCATAAGCAAAACGTTCACTATTTACATCCAACCAAAGCTAGTTTCAAGAACAAATTTATAGTGGCTTTATGTAGCACACTTCATAACACTGTTTTAACAAAGTCTTTGAAACCATTGAAACAATGTTATTATTGCTAAATATGAGAAAATTTTTACTATCAATATTCAGACTACCACTACTATACTAGTACCAATACAAGTTTCTTTCCAAACACAACTTAGACAACCTTTTTAAAATGGAAGCTACTGTGATGGTCACCTAATATTGCCACAAAAAACTTTCTCTGTTCAGTAATTTTCCCTGCGCATGAATAGCTGGCCGTGAAATACAAACATCCACCAAATATGAACCACTCTTCAGAGAACCTCATCTGGCTCATAGATATCTTAAAGGGAACATGCCATTCAAATTAAACCACCCAAAATAAATACTTCATAAAAACTATGATTTAAATGAAATGCCCTTATCCCTAAATAATTTATTTCTATTGCTGCAATGATAGAAAATAAGTTTGTACTGTATACTTATACGCAACTTGCCTGGGGTGAGTCCAATCACAGCAAGTGAACCCTGCATATTCATTGTTCCCTGCACTGCTCTCATCTCTGTTTCCGATTGACAGGTATGCCGGTATGGAACTAGTACTTAGGGACCCTCTGCTAATATTCAACTTCAGGCATAAACAGCTTCCTTTACTATCCCAGGGCCTACTATCAGGGGTAGGAATGCTACTCAATGCCTTGCTGAAACATTAAGAGAGACGGAGGTTGCGTGGGACTGGCTCTTCTATATCTTTAACCACTCCCTCAGGAAGGAGGGGGATGAAAGTGAATCTGGCTGCCTGTAGAAGAATGGGCCATAAGTCTCACCCCTCCCTTAGGAATTCTCTTCTGCTGGGCCAGCAGTTTAAGCCTCAGTGAGGAGACTGTTAAGCTTGACAGCAGATCTCCTGCCTCCATGACTGGAACACAGGAGGACATTTTTAGAAGCATGGCGGCTCTAATCCCATGAATAGAGGAATCAGTGGAAGATGTATAAAGACATCTAAGAGGTACTGTGTGAGGTTTGTGGAGGTTTTTGCTGTTGACAGGTTCTCTTTAAGAGGGCTCATTCTATTGGCTGTCTGTATGCCCTGGTAGGAGATTTAGAATTTTTTTTCTCAATGCCGTCATATCTATTATTTTTACACTATACATATGTATATGTGGAGTTACCAAATTATTATATCCAGAGCTGTAAAAGAACACACTTATAAAATGGAGGAAATGCCTAAAATATACTGACTTACTTAAAAAATGGAACATCTTTTAACAATATTAAAAAACACTGGGGCAGATTTATCAAGCAGTCTGAAAGTCAGAATATTTCCAGTTGCCCATGGCAACCAATCACAGCTCAGCTTTCTTTTCACCAGTGCTCATGAATATTTTAAAGGGGAGCTGTGATTGGTTGCCATGGGCAATTAGAAATATTCTGACTTTCAGACAGCTTGATAAATCTGCCCCACTATCTTCTTAGCATATGATTCATTGAAAGTCATGAAAAGAAATTTTCTCAGTATATCAGGGAAGAGTTAAGGTTTTATTCCCAGTGCGTTATCTACATTCTTAATTAGCTACCATCAGCCATTAAGTTCAGTAGTTGGCATCTTGTGTGAATTAAGCTGATATATTGGTTGAAAGAGCTAAATCTCAAGTTTTAGACTGAACTTTTCTGTTGCCTATCATGAAATTCAGTGTCAAATAATGGTAATTTAGTGCCTGGGGCGAAGTGAAAAAAGCAGAGTTATTTTTATGGGAAGCTTGTAGAGCTGTCCGGTGACTGACAGATAGCGCCATAAATACATTGCTTCCCTTATTTCCCGAGTCCCCTGAGATGCTGTGTGCAGCTTATTGCTGTAACGCTCTAAGCTGCTTTTCCTGGTCTTTACACAGAAATAAATGGTGGATTCCCAGGTCCAGTATAACCCTTCTCACAGCACCAAACATTTCCAGTTCATGCCCATACATCTAAACTGTATAGATTTATAGACATATTACTAAAAAGTAATTCTTTTAAATGATGTTGACTGTTGGGTGACTGTTTCTTAGTTAAATGCTTCCTTTCTAGATAATAAAACTAAACATTATAATGTGTAGAAATGTAATCTAATGGAATGCTTAGTACATATTGGGGCACATTTACTTACCTGGTCCGGAAGAGTTCCGAAGAGAATTCAATAAGATCATACACCCGATTTCCTGAATGTGTCGCTTCCCTGATCAGGTCCACTGGAGTTAAAGTTAAATCCCGCACTCAGTCCAAATCTGTTGGATCTTCTGACGGCCCGCCTCCCTGATTTCTGCCGCATGAAAGTCTGCCCAATTGCGCCAAAATCTGATCGTGTGCGACACAATCGCCTTCTAAATACCTGTCCCAACGACGCATTCCCCGAAAATGTTGCAATGTCCAAGGAAAGTGCGGCCGCGGGACCCTTAGTAAATAAGCCCCATTATGTATATTGCTCTGATTCAGAGATAAAACCTATATTGTAGTCCAGAGCTACTTTCACAATAAAGCAAACTTCAGGGCTGTAGTATTCCAGCATTTAAAACTGGCTTAATATCTTCAAAAAATCCAACCCAAGTTTATCAGTAGTGTCTGCGGTAAAACTGTTCTAGTTGCAGATGGAAACCAATCAGAGCTCAGCCATAATTTATAAACAGCAAGAGGGAAAATGAAAGCTGGGCTCTGATTACCATGGGCAACTAGAACAGTTCTGCTTTCTGACACTTCCCCATTATAACTCAAGGTTAGTTAATGCAGTTAGGAAGTCTATTTTGCTAGGAAGATTTGGTAGCAGATGAACAGAAAAAAACCATGACATAAAGGAAACCTATCACCAGGAAAATCTTTTTAACTGATGACAGATTCTAACAGCTTTATCCATGTGGATTTCAAAAATGCCTTTGTCAGCATTCTGACTATAGTCAATTCTTTTAAAAAGTGTATCCTTTTACCCGACTAATCTAATTGTCAAGTAATTTCCAGGGAGAGGGGGAGGGCAGCGCCAACGGATCAAGTCCCTGACTCCTTGATGTATCCTCTCCTCCTTAACCCTGTTAACTCATTTGTTCCCAGGTTATATCACTGGGGTAAGGAAAGCCAGTTGGAGAGAAATGACTGTTAGGCCCCTTCCACACTTGCGTTGCAGATCACGTCAGAGTTTAATCAGGGTGCGATCAGGGTTTGGTCAGTGAAAAACTGTCATTATGCATCAGAGTTCAATCAGTTTTCAGTCAGAGTTTGTTCAGTGTCTCAGTTTTTCACGTTCATTTTCAATGCGTTTTTCACGAGCAGATAACGCGCATGAAAAGGACTCAGGACTGAGGTCTATCTTTTCTATGGCAATTGCATGAAAAACGCATTGCACTTGCATTGCACTTGCATGTGTCGCAGAGTGCAATGCGTTTCTGATGCATCTCCATAGACTTGTATGGTGTGTTTTCACGCACATGACTTTCAAAAGTAGAGCATGCAGAGATTTAAACGCCAGTGGGCTCTGGTGAATACCGGGTACCACTTAGACTCTGGTCCCAGTTGTCGAGTTACATCATCGTCCATGGTGGTTCAGAAGATCCACTACCTCCGATACTGACATGCATTCTCCCCCTCCCACTGTGTACCAAAATCTTGTGGAAGCACGGGTCATTTTCCACCCTTATTAGCTTGAATTTAGATAAACGGTCACTAATATTCCAACAAACTTTCCATAAATCAGTAGTACAGTGGTAAAATTGTTACAGAATGTTACCCCTGACGAAGCAAGGCGAAACACATGTTGGGTGGTGTCCACTTTTGGTCTGTATGTACCTATGTATGTATTGTGTATGGATGTTTTGTCCTCCGTTATTCCTTGGGGTAATTGTAAGAAAGTACCTTGACTTGTTCCGAGGACTATACCTTTTATGACTCTATACAGGTTCACTGTGTTCTATTAATTATGTACATGTAGTATGTATATATATGTTTAAAATGATCTAATAAAATATTATTTTTTGCTTTCTACATTTTAATTATGGGTTCTTTTTTTGTAGTGTTATGGAATGTTGATGAATATGTGGTATTTTGTACATTGAAAATTTGAATAAAGTTTAGAAAAAAACTTTTGGAAAATGAAGACTTCTGGTAAAATAATCACCAATCTTATGCACACACTGGACTATCAATTCTTGCAAAGTTTGTTCAACCACTTCAAGACCAAGGTTTTTGTGCTGCCTCTAGTGTTTTCTAGTGATGACATTTAAGGTGCCACATGCATTTTAGTTTCCGACAATTGAAACCTCTAAAATTGTTGCTCTGATTCACTCTCGACTAGACTACTGTAACTGCCTATTAATTGGTCTTCCATTCACTAAACTCTCTTCTCTACAATCAATTCTCAATGCAGCAGCCAGGCTTGTCTTTCAGACCAAGCACTACACAGAGGCCTCCATTTTGTGCCAATCACTGCCCTGGTCTCCTTCCAAATTCAGTTTAAAATATAGGGCAGCATGTTGGCTTAGTGGTTAGCATTACAGCTTTGCAGCACTGGGGACCTGAGTTCAAGTCCCAGGGTCAACATCTGCAAAGAGATTGTATGTTCTCTCCGTGTTTGCGTGGGTTTCCTCCAGGTCCTCTGGTTTCCTCCCACACTCCAAAACATACTAGTAGGTTGATTAGATTGTGAACCCCATTGGGGACAGGGACTGATTTGGCAAGCTCTGTGTATCGCTGTGTAATCTGTGTGTATTATATAAATATTAAATAAATATAAATATTAAAATAATAAACCTCATCCACAAAGCTATGCATAATGCTGCACCTCCCTACCTCTTTTCTCTCATCTCAGTCTATCGCCCAAACCCATGATCTTCGATCTGACAGTGATATTAGATTAATCTCTACCTTAATTCGAACCTCCTACTCCCGTCTCCAGGATTTTTTCCGAGCCACACCAATTCTCTGGCCCTTCCCCGGACTCTCACACTAATACCCACCCTCCAAAGTTTCAAACGTGCTCTTAAAACCCATCTTTTTAGGCATGCCTGTCACACTCGCTAACTGCATGAAATGTCAACTATCTCTTTACTAATCCATGCTATGTCCTCCTCCCGTTGCTTATCCAGCAAACACCAGATAGATACCAAGCTCCAGGCTTCTTAACACTTTGGACCTCACGTTCAATCCACTGTCTAAATTCCTAAATGAATTGAATGTCTTACTTTCACAGGCTGTCCGAAACAAAGTAATCAACAAGGACCTTAGTGAATGCTTGAAGAATCCAGATCCAGTTATCCCAACCCTGTATCTACTACCAAAGGTACACAAACATTCAAAAGTACCACCTGGTCGACCTATTATATCAGGGAACGGAAGCCTAACTGAAAACATAAGTAAATTCGTAGACCATCACCTTAAGAAAATAGTCGAGACATTGCCCTCCTATACACGAGATACAATGGATCTTTTACGTAAAATTGATGGATTGCACGTTGACGATGACACCTACATGGTGACATGCGACGTGGAGTCCCTGTACACGTGTATCAAACACCAAGATGGTTTAAAGGCGGTACAGTTTTTCCTATCTATGGAAAATATGACGCATGACTTTAAGATACTCATTCTGCAGTTACTGGAATTCATCCTCTGTCACAACTTTTTTGTTTTTGGGGGGTCCTTCTACCTGCAGCTCCAGGGTACAGCTATGGGGGCGGCTTGCGCGCCCTCATATGCAAATCTGTTCCTGGGGCTGTGGGAGAGGGACCTCCTGAACGGTGATCGGGGTGTCTCTATGGACCGGGTCCTCCTTTGGGCCCGGTACATAGACGACATCCTGATCATCTGGAAGGGGGATTTGACAGATCTACAACAATTTTTTGTTGTATTAAACAACAATCCATATAACATTAAACTAACCTACAATGTTGATAAATTCTGCGTTTCATTCTTAGATGTATCCATCAGGAAGGATTCCCACGGCTTTTTACAAACGGATGTTTTCAGAAAAGAGACATCCGTCAATTCACTATTACATGCTACGTCATCTCATCCACCCCAAACCATCAAAGCCATCCCTACAGGTCAATTTCTTCGGATTAGGAGAATCTGTTCCACAGAAGAAGACTTCGAGAGACAAGCGACAGATCTCAGAAACAGATTTCTCCAGCGAGGCTATAGCAAAAGATCTTTGAAGCAAGCATATAGACGTGCAAAGAGGACCCCACGCCAAACCCTGCTGACACCCAGACAAAGGGAAACACCTTCAGACCTGGTGAGATTTGTTACAAATTATAATTCTCAGTGGCAAGAAATGCGCCAAATTCTTGCACGGTTTTGGCCAATTCTTCTAGGGGATCCTGTAATTGGCAAATATGTCACACCCTACCCCTCAGTAACGGCCCGAAGATCCAGAAACCTACGTGACCTTCTGGTCAGAAGTCACTATGTCTCGGGAAAATCGGGTACCATTTTTGGTGTAGATCGACCTACAGGGGGATGCAAACCCTGTGGTAACTGCATCGCATGTCCCAATGTGGAACGTGCATATACCTTCACGGATTCATCAGGCACCAAGACCTACAACATCTCACAAAATATTTCTTGCAGAACCACAGCGGTGATCTACTACGCCACCTGCCCCTGTAATTTGATATATATTGGCCTAACCAGCAGGGCCATGAAAATAAGGGTTAGGGAACACATGCGTGACATTAAAGCCACACTCGGCACTGATGCAGATTTTGAGGGTAAACCAGTGGCACTCCACTTTAAGGAGAAACATAACTCGGATCCAAGTCTCCTGCGAGTGCGTGGTATTGAAAAGGTGGACCTTGGAATCAGAGGTGGTCCGATCCAGAAGATTTTAGCTCAACACGAAACCCGTTGGATCTGGACCTTAAATACCTTAAAACCAAGAGGTCTCAATGAGACCCTTAGTTTTGCTCCATTTCTCCAATAAACGTACCCACAAATAAAAACCACCCCCTATTCATCCCCCAAAAAAAAATTCTTACCTTTTCAATGCTGCGTTGTTCATGTTTTGCATTTATACACTGGCGTCTTTGAACACCAGTTTTTAACTGTTGTTTTTATTTTGTTAACTCAAACATATTTTCTGTTTTCCAGCATCTTTTCTTCCCACAGTATTCGATAATTATACATCACCGACAATAATTAAGCCTTTTAGGAGTTCGTTCATACAAATGATGATTTATACATAAGATCGAACTGAAAATACATCCAAACCTGCCTTCATCTTTAATCCTTTCTTGCGCAAAGTTCATAGAAAAATTCTTCTGGCTTTTCGAGGACATGGCCCCTTAAGGACATGTATTCAGACATATGTAACTATACTGCATAAATATTCCTGTTATTCTTGTTCTGTATACCAAATGATAAATTCAAGACAATATTGCCATTGTTACTTCTGTAATGCATATATATCCATGTAAAACAGTTGATATATTCACCTTGTTCCCTCACATTTTCCCTTCACTTCCCCTCACTCACTCGCTCCTCCCTCACTTTTTCCCTGCCCCATTCCCCATCACTTCCCCTCACTGCACTTCATTACTTTTAAGTCAAAAAATGTGTATGTACGCATACCATAGGTATTCTAATTGATTTATTAATTATAAATGTTGATATTTCATCTTCTATAAAGGTCCATGTGTAAATTTATTAATGATAATGTCAAGAACTTGTAAAAAATCTATGTGATGAAAAGAGTGATAATCTGTTTTATCCCATTTATCATTGAAGGAATTCTTTATGCACTTGTCACTTTACCTCTTAACACATTTCACAAATTTTATGTGTTTGGCATGTATAATCCATTCACTTTTCCTTAAATATTCACATCAATTTTAGGAGTTTGTCTTGTAAAATACAATTTATTTAATTTTTTCTTCAGAGTTTGTATTATAATATTTGGTTACACCAGGTCACAGTATTGAACTACGAAATGCACTTTATTTAATCTTCACACATTCGTGATACTTACCCTCTGCAACTAAACTGGTTCAGTGTAACATATATTACATTAAATATTTCTCTTTACTTTGCAATCAGATATCCTCTCTATAGGGGGCGCCAGACATACATGCACTTTATAATGCCTATTGCTTGCGCTTCTAGACTAACAACTAATACACGCTGCAGTCTCGCGATACTCAGTCACGTGACCTGATGACGCCATTGGTCACATGACATATCAGACACCACCTGATTCTTTGACACGTGACTCCGTGACGCCGCGGGTCACGTGACAAACCCCACACCATCTGTTTTGGAAATCAGCAGGTTTGTGACCACACGTAATTCTTCCTACAACGCCTATTGGCTCTTTTTCCTCTTATATACACCCCCTACACTACATTGACGCCAACCCCCAGACGAAGGCTCAGCGCGAGCCGAAACGCGCGTCGGGGACACGGTACACCCTGGACAGTGGAGGACCCCTACATCCTTTACCTGGTAGGAGCTGTTGCTTTCACTTGGCCTTTATACTTACCTATTTACCTTTTTTGCAGGGCATTTTTTGTCCCATTTGGAGGGCACCAATGCCCAGTTGATGGATCAATATATTGTTATTACATCCTCAGTGAGATACACATTCTCAGGCCCAGCTCCATTCGTTCCATTGTACATACCATCTCCTTCCACTTTGTCCAGGTAGTCCCGTTTCTGTATCTGCTACACCTCAATACCTGTTCTTGCCATTTTTTCACATAATTTTTAATCATATATCAGTGTCTTATTTCTGTCACTTGCATATATTTTTACTTGTTTGCATTGTGCCATCAATAAAAATGTACTTTTATTCCAACAATAGTCTTTAGTGTTTTTCCAACTTCCCCTACAATGCAAGGGGTACCCCTCTTAACACTTTGGACCTTGTATATAAGATTGCGGCAGATAGCTGGTTCAAGCAGCAGAATTTTTATTTATTAAATTATGTTATACTGTTCCCTTAGAATGGCTGGACCATTATAAAAGCTACTTTACCTCCTGTGTCACCCCCTTCATACTCATAGAATGTAAGCTCTTGTGAGTAAGCCAACACCTGTGAGCGGAGTCTAAGTGGCACCCGGCCTTCAGCAGAGCACGCTGCAAAGCAGGTTGGACTTGCTGTGGTGGGATACCACTAGGCTGCTCCACCGGCTCTACTTTGCTCGTGGTGGTGGCCAAGGCGAAGTACAGAATTGTAGAGCAGAAACGTGTTCATGGACAAGCAGGAGGTCAGGACAGGCAGCACGGGATCAGAGTTGGGGACGTAGCGGAAGGTCAGGACAGGCGGCAAAGGATCAGAGTCAGGAACATAGCAGGAGGTCACAATAGGAATCACACCGAATGGAAACACATTTCCAGAGGCATAGAGCACAAAGGAAGCCGGAGCACGCATCCTAGGAGGTGGGGCGCACAAGCTGGACCGTGGGAGTCAACACTGAAACGTGGTCAGGTTAGTCCGCCTGCCGCAGCCGAACTAGGAGACAGGGTGGTACACGGGTGCAGCTGCAACCTGGGACATGGGTCACAGGAGCACCTGTGACATTATATTTGTATATGTCAACTACGATTTGTAAACCACTGTGGAATTTGATGACACTATATAAATAAAGATCATTATTATTTTAACGTTATGGAAGGCCACAAAAGTGGAATATAATACTAACTGCTGTATTAAATAAATCTTGCACAGCACATCACAATACTAAGTGAACTTTAACACAATAATTTCAATAAAATCACAAAGTCCAAAGACATGAAGTGGTTAAAGTTGTTTTTTTTACATATTTTGTAACAATTGCTGTTGAAATAGAAATAGGATGCCAAGATTCTATGTTTGATATCAACAATGTCCCTGGAGTTACCAGGTTCATTTTGTAGAGCTGATAGCTGTCAGTTGTCAGCAAATGCAGAGCACACCTGCCTATGAGGAAAAGCTCATACGAGCAATTTTTAAAACTGTCATTCACAAGTCTTAGTCATAATAACTGCATGGAATTGGAAACATTTCTAAATATTTCTAAATAAACTGCAGTCTATTAAAGGAATTATTCATGTATTTATATTTCCCTCAGAAATACAGCTTTAAAATTAAGTAGAGATGTTTTGGGCAGTAACTAATGAGGTGTTATACATATGAATAACTAAAATGTAACAGTTTGTTTCTATTAAACCCATTTGTTATACCCCACATTTTAAAGTAATATGAACTCATCCTGCAGGACTCACACATTGACAGATGAATTAAAGGAATCCCTGAGGTTCTGGGGTATCTACGTGCAATACACATTGGAGTGAATGGAGAGCTTGCATAATGGAGGCACTACTATCATGTGAGATCAGTATACGGTTTGCTTATATGGATGATTGATGATACACTAATTGATTATAACTGTATTAGTCACTTTAAGGGCTCATGTAAATGTGTCAGGTGTATATCTTTCGATAACAGAATGGTGGCTCACTATGAATTAATACATGCACATTACATCACTTATTTTCAGGACCTATATGAGTATATCATGTGTGTATTATCTGAACATTAGTGGATTAGAATAAAGGTGGTTTCTGCAGTAATCCGAGACCCATGCCTTCTAGGGGACCCATAGCCACCTGAACCACCCAACAAATTTTAGACTCAGAAGGACGTTCAGCCATGAAATTCTTATACATCTGTTACTGCACTCACTACACATGGGGGCATATTTACTTACCCGGTCCATTCGCGGGCAGATTGAAAGGGAAGCATGGCAAAGAAGTGTGAATAGCTTCCAAACCTTATGCGGGAATAATGCAGGTGCGGCAAATTAAGAAATACAAGAAACTTGTATTCAAAGAACACGGGTGGAACGCCACAGTACATCTCGATGAAATAAAATTTCTTCTTTTATTGCATGTTCATTAAAATTCGTTCACAAAGACATCACGGAGGCGAACACAAGGCAGGCATTTCCTAAGCGTTTCGGAAAGTTTGTCTTTCTTTAGTCATAGCATATTTACAAATGACAAAAACACACATTTATAAAACCAAATAGCCTATCAAGAGATACCTTGGTGCTGACATCACATCCTAATAAAAAAAGAGAGGGAACAAATCCCTATATCTTATGTATCCTAAAACAAACAATGCTAGATCATTTTTTAAATTTAACCCATTAGGGTGCCGGGTATTGAATTTAAAGATCCAGTGAGGCTCACGCATCAGCAGATCTTTTTTTACGATCACCTCCCCTGCTACGATGAAAGTTTTTTCCAATGCAAAAAATGGAAAACCAGCAGAGTTTTTGTTATGTGTAGCAATAGAGTGTTTCACACCCCCAGAGTAATTCTTGTTGCCATTTTTTAGAGCGGTCGAATAATCACTTATATGGACTTTAAGTTTGCAAATTTTGTAGCCTATATTTTAAGATTACATTTTTCACAATTAGACCACAGACCACAAAATCTGACTCACAATTCATAAAGGTTTTCTCGTAAACATGTATAATTTACTTTGGGCTGTAATCACACTGGGTGACAGAATATTCCCAGGATTTTTCCCCCTTTTCATAACATAAGAGTACCCATTTTTCAAAATGTATTTGAGATCGTGATCCTGGTTTAATAAAGGTAGATTAATGATAATCACTATATCATGGTGTTGTGGACTGTAGGGAGTACTTAAAACTGGCGAGTCTCTCCTGTCTACACCTGCGCTAGATTCCCGAATTAGTGCCTGTTTTTTGTTTCTCCTCATTTTTCCTGTTACAATGTCCTCCATTTTTAAACCCTTTTTTTTGTTCTTATTATTTCCTCCATATTATAGCCTCTATTAGATAGCAAACAATACGAAGAAATGATCCAGTGCTTGTGTTAGGAAACCATAATGTCTCGTTTATAAAGTGTTTCAAGTTCTCACTGTATGTACTACCGTATATTTGTTTAAATGATGGTTCAAGGCCATCATAGCTACTTGATGGGGTATAGAGGTGTAGGTGCAACCACCCGCAAATTTAAGAAAAGAATACTAGAGCATATAGGAGATATAAGACAAGCAGAACCAAACAGTGTCACTAAAAAAACTATCTCGGGAGCCTCAAGGCATTTTATAGAACAGCACGAGGGAAATCCTACAGGTTTTAGAGCCTATGCCATTGATCGAATTAATTATAACATCAGGGGAGGAGATCGAAGTAAACAACTTTTTGACAAAGAAGCTTTCTGGATGTTGCAACTAGAAACCAGATTCCCCAGGGGAATGAATTATAAGCAAGAATTTATGTTTCATTACTAGCTTAATACCCGGAGATATGGTTAGAAGTACATCCCCAATTAGCTGGGTGTCCCCTCCTTGTTCATCTGCCTCTGGTAACTGTTTACACATCAATCTGAACATACCCCTATCTTCTACTAGACTAGTCCTGTCTATACATTAGTCTGAACAGATCCTTATACCCTACCAGACTAGTCCCGTCTATGCCGAACATATTCAGTTTAGACGGTGTACTGCGGTTAGCAGGTACCCCATACAGTGACCCTTATATATTTCGTTCAGTTACCCACACTTATTTATCATAAAGCTGTAGTCTTTACATTATATAAATGCACAAAAAATTATTTTTTACTATGCTTGGCAAGCCTGCTATAATGGAATTATGTAAATAGCTTATATACAGGGTTAATACCAATTGTTTACATATAGGGTCATTGTAACACAATACGCGCTAATCTGACTAGCCTCTTTTTTTCCCCCAACCGGACACACAAAATAAGAATATAGTAGTTATATATCAAGCACTTTTCCGGTGCTCTTCGTTTTGTTTGTGTCCGTCCGCATTGAACCATATTCTGTGTTGGTGACTACATACTATGTATGATATCTTACCTTTCATGTTGTTTTTAAATGTTGACATAAGGGTTTTTTTAGAACAAAATTAAATATGGTTTTATTATACTAAACAACATACCTGAGAGAGGCGTTCCTAAATAAGCTTGACGTCACGGATCAAGGCGGACCTTGTGTCCCCCTCCCTCTGACGTCCCTTCCCGTTTGTAATATAATGGTGCTCCCTCTCAGATATGTGTGAGCCTTGACAAAGAGCGAGTGTATGCGCTCGAAACGCGTAGGCTGCTCATTGTAGTCCACTACCTGGACGCAGTGCTAGGGTTTATGTGATGTCAATACTTTTCTATGGATACTAAATAAAAAGCCTGAAGTATTTTTTCCTAACACAAGCGCTGGATCATTTCTTCGTATTGTTTGCTGTCTTCCTGCTGTCATCCCAGGCTCGGACTGTGTCCTCCATCTCTGTCATCCCTGGTTGCCACCACGGGCCTTTTCGCACCAACGACCTGGTGGCACCCCACCGCAGCAAGACCATCCCGGTTTGTGGTGGGCTCTTTTGAAGACCAGGGTGCCACTTAGACACTTGCCCTGGGTTGCGGCTAGCACTGTCTTCTCCTCCTGCGGCGGTCCAGAGGTTCCACTGGTCCACAGACTCCTCCCTCCGGACTCTTCCCATAGAGACTTTCCTCCCGGATTCTGTCGTCTGTATGACCGTTACAAGAACCCTTTAAAAGCAACACAGACTCAAGCCAAACCCACTTAAAAAATTTGTCATGATGAATATCCACCAGTGTTCATCAAATAATGGTTATATTTTTTCAAAAGAAACAAAAATACAGGAGATGCACAGCATGGGACTCTAAAATTATTTATTGTGTGTCCCATATAACTATATACTCTTTTAAAAATTAAAAAGGGAGTTTTCCCAGTAACAGAAATAGGCAATGAACAGAGTGCATGTAAAATAAAAGACGCAGGTGTTTGAAACAGGAGACACTTCACATAAGAGTTACATATGAAGCTAATTAAATATTTTATGCTTATTTTATGCTTATCTAAGAAATTAGATTCATTTTATGAACATCACTGAAAGTTCTGGAAAATTCATGGGTTTCTTTTAAATCCATGAAGAATACTTAAAGTCATATAAAAGTCACAAATGCTGTCACAGAAAAGGCCCCTAATCACGGTGACAAATTGCCATGTCTGGGAGCACCTAGCAGGCCGATGTGTTTCAATAAGATTATTCTGATTGATTTCGTTTGTCCACTTCAACCTTGAACAAAGTTGATCTGTAGATGCGATACAAATAAGACTTTTTCAGAATGACACCTGTGAGTATAAAATGACTCTGTAAACTAGTCTGACATACAAAGATGGTTATCAATGTACAGCTAAATAAGATGCAGGACACATTGATTTGCTTGGAATTAGGGACACTATGAACACAATACATAATATAATATGTGACAACCAGCTGAATAAGTGATTGCTGGATTTGAATGTCAATGCAAACGGCTCATGTAAAGGAATCCATTGTGTCTTTTATCTTGAGAGAGCAAAGCAGGTACAATTCACACAGTTTTCTGCATTGTTCTAGTGGTTAACAATGTTTTGAACTATTGATCTTCAGGTTCCATATCTCTCCATCAAATAAATGAGACCACCATCATTTTACAGACAATCATCTTGGCAAACTAATACATACATTTGACTCGCAACTATTTACCATATTCTTAGTTATGTACATTCTTGTAACTGCATTGTTACTGCTTTGCTCTTGGTGGTAGAATAATGGTTTTCTTCTGATACACTACAAATTACAAGATTTCCTCACATTTCCTAATAGCTGAGTGTGTTAGAGTAATTCTGAAGTGAAATGTGACTACAGGCAGTCCCCGGTTACATACAAGATACATACAAGGTTCTGTATGTTTGTTGAATTTGAATGTAATTCGGAACTGTATATTTTATAATTGTAACTCCACACTCTCTGTCTCTGGTCTCTGTGACAATTGCATTTTAAAAATGTTGGGTTGTCAGAAGAACTCCCGGCCTCCATCTCCACTGTATACTGCCACTGTGTTTCTGGGTCATCTGCCTCATCTTCTACCTCCTCCGGATGCTCCTGCTCCTCCTCATCTGTCACCTGAGTAGAAAAACCACTAATTTCACCAGATTCTGCTCGTGTTCCAATGTCCTCCTCCTTCTCCAGTTCAGCCCCCACCGGACTCATATGGCCATGAGATGTAGTTGCCACTTCTCCAGTGCCCTGACCAGACAGATTTTGCAGCATCTGTTTCAGGACATGAAGCAGTGGAATGACGTTATTCATCCCGTAGTCCTGGCGACTGACAAATAATGTGGCCTCTTCAAAGGGCCTGAGCAAACGGCAGGTGTCAAGCATGAGCTGCCAGTAGCTGACATCAAAGTTACATAGGGGAGTACTCCTGTCCGCTTGCATCATCAAAAAATAACTAATGGCTTTTCTCTGCTCATACAGGCGGTCTAACATATGGAGGCTGAAATTCCAACGGCTGCAACTGGAGGAGGGTTTGCTTGGCTTTGTAAGAATGGTTGAAGTGCATACACAGCTTCCTGGCCATTTTTGAGAATGTCTTGCAGATGGGTGGAAGACTTTCGGCTTGGAATTCTCCACCTCGGTTCGGCACAAGCCATTAGTTCTCTGAAGGGTGCAGAGTCCACGACTTGGAAAGGGAGGGACAGCAGTACCAACAACTTGGACAGGAGCACGCTCAGCCGCTGCACCTTAGGATGGCCCATGTGTAGTGAAGAGCTGGAGCATCTGGACCGGGAGATGATGTCAAAGACAAACAGCTCCCTTTGGCAGAGGTGCTGGAGTCTTGACTGGCTGACATGGCATGTGTGTCACTAGGTGCTGCTGCTGTTGCTGCGCCTGCAGGATGGACCACATCTGAGACCTGTTTCTCCCAGGCCATTGGATGGTGATGCTGCATGTGTTGACGTAGGGCCGTGTTGCCAATGTTAGCTCCCTGGCCATGCTCCACTTTCTGCCTGCAGATTCAACATATACACACGCTCGGCTCCGCTGGTGTCTTAACAAAATACTGTCACACTGCCGAGATGGTGATTTTACTGCCAATACTCAGCTCTGAGAGACTTCTACCACCGCTGCCTCGCTGAACCCCTGTGACAATGCTTACTTGGACCTGTGAATCGGGATTTGTACCCCGCAGTCATTTTGGCTCCCGTCCTCGCACTGCTGCCACCCTGCTGACTCACGGCCACAGTAGCGACTTGCTGCCTGCTCCGCTGCCTGCTCCACTGCCTGAGGCACTAGATGACACTCTTTTTGCCCGACGATGATGAATCTCGTGCTCTACCCGGCTCGCTGCTGCGACATCCCCTTACTGTCTGCGACCTACTCCACCTGCCACCTTTCTGTCTGACATAGTGGTTAATAAACTCCGTGGATTTGACACTTTTTTCTTGCTCTCAACTTTAGCAACAATAAACTATTGAAATTTGCAACGGCGTCTGGCATGCAGAGCAAATCCAAGGAAAAAATGGAGATAGCCGGAGCACTTGTATATAAAATCCAAAATTGCTTTATTGGGTATGCATTAAAATAGCACACATCTTGTGCATAAACGGTGCAGGTTGTAAAGGCAGAAACCTACGCGTTTCAGCTCACTGCGGAGCCTTATTCATGGTATAATATGACAAAGTTAAAAACAGCACTGTGGTACACCTGAGCAATCAAAAGCTTCTAACGTCACTTCCGGTTTCACAAACGCAGTCAAATCTATGTATATATTACTGAGTACAGGCAGTCCCCTACTTAAGGACACCCGACTTACAGACAACCCAAAGTTACAGACAGACCCCTTGACCTTTGGTGAAGCTTTCTGAATGCTTTACTATAGTCCCAGATTGCAATGATCAGCTGTAGGGTGTCTGTAATGAAGCTTTATTGATAATCCTTGGTCCCATTACAGCAAAAAATGTTTAAACTCCAATTGTCACTGGAGCCAAAAATTTTTTTGGCTGTATTTACAATTATAAAATATACAGTTTCGACTTACATACAAATTCAACTTAAGAACAAACCTCCGGACCCTATCTTGTACGTAACCCGGGGACTGCCTGTACAAAGTACAGAAAATGAAACATATACAGAGACATTTTATACATGTTAAACATCAATATATGTACGCTAGGTCAATTTTGGAGTTCATACCGTGAGGATACCTAGAATTGAGAGCAAGAATCCAGAAAGCTTCCCTTCTTAGGAGGACTTTCCTCCAGTTTCCTCCTCTAAGTGGTCGATTAACATGTTCAATGCCAAAGAAGCAAAAGCTGGAAAGATTTTTGTTGTGCATGTCTATAAAGTATTTAGCAGCTCCTGAGGCACTGGAGTCGCCGTTTTTAATACTCGTAAGATGCTGAGTAGAGATGAGCGAACGAGCATTAGCGTACTCGAAACTGCTCGTTGCTCGGACGAGTATTTCGCCAGCTCGAGAAAATGGCATTTCCCGCCGTTTTGATTTTTGGCGGCCAGAAACAGAGCCAATCACAAGCCAGGAGACTCTACACTCCACCCAGCATGACGTGGTACCCTTACACGACGATAGCAGTGGTTGGCTGGCCTGATCAGGTGACCCTGGAATAGACTAGCCCCTGCCCGCACTGCTCGGATCATTCTCTGTCTGGATGCCGTTAGGGAGAGAGTTGCTGCTGCTGCAGGGATAGCGTTAGGGTGTTATATTAGCTTACTGTTATGCAGGAGTGAGTCTACAAGAACCCAACAGCCCTTGTTAGGGCTACAATAGCGTTATATATTTTTTTTTTTTTGTTTGCTTGTGGCTGGGCTTGCTGGCACTAGTAGTGCAGCTAATACCATATTGTGAGGAATTTGCAGGGAGACTTGCGACCGTTGTGTTTAGCTCTTAGTGACACACATATCCACCTCAAACACCGAAGTGGGACAATTTATTAGGGGATTGATTTGAATTAGGCACAGTCTGCTGATTTATTTTTTTTTTACGTTTATTTTTTTTTATAACTCAAAGTCATCTGGCATAGCAGTGTGCTTTCAGTGCAGGCTAGAAAATAGCCATAGGAGAACCCAAACGGCTTACTTAGGCCTACAATAGTGTTATATTTTATTTTATTTTTTTTGTTTGCTTGTGGCTGGGCTTGCTGGCACTAGTAGTGCAGCTAGTACCATATTGTGAGGAATTTGCAGGGAGACTTGCGACCGCTGTGTTTAGCTCTTAGTGACACACATATCCACCTCAAACACCGAAGTGGGACAATTTATTAGGGGTTTGATTTGAATTAGGCACAGTCTGCTGATTTTTTTTTTCTTTTTACGTTTATTTTTTTTTATAACTCAAAGTCATCAGGCACAAAATCCAGTTGTGTGCTGTCAGTGTAGGTTAGAAACTAGCCATAGCAATAGGATAGCATCGTTTTGTTTAAAAAATAAAAAAAAAACACAAAAAACAAAAAAATTTTACAGTTTACACTTTAATTTTGAAAATGTTTAACCTAAGGGCTAGGGGTAGAGGACGAGGGCGTGGACGTGGGCTTCCAACTACTGCAGGGGTCAGAGGCCGTGGTCCTGGGCGGGGTGAGACACCACCTGCCGATGAGGGAGCAGGGGAACGCCGCAGAGCTACACTCCCTAGGTTCATGTCTCAAGTTACTGGGACTCGTGGTAGAGCACTGTTGAGGCCAGAACAGTGCAAACAGGTGATGTCGTGGATTGCGGACAATGCTTCTAGCCAGTTGTCCACCAGTCAGTCTTCCACGCAGTTTGAACCGGCATACTCTGAGGAACTGTTTTCTGGACCCTTCCCAGAGTCACAAACCACTTGTCCGGTTGCTTCTGAGCTCTTTTCCGATGCCCAGCTTTTCCACCGGTCGCAGTCTGTGGGTGATGATGACATTATTGACGTAGTGGAAGAAGTGTGTAAAGAGGTGTCGGACGATGAGGAGACATGGTTGTCAGACAGTGGTGAAGTTGTTGTCAGGGCAGGAAGTCCGAGGGGGCAACAGACTGAGGGATCGGAGGATGATGAGGTGACAGACCCAAGCTGGGTTGATAGGCCGGGTGAACACAGTGCTTTTGAGACGGAGGCGAGTCCTATACCAGAACAGGTTGGAAGAGGCAGTGGTGGGGCCAGACGGAGAGGCAGGGCCAGAGCTGGTGCATCAGCGCCAAATGTTTCACGTAGTCAAGCTCCCGTGGCGAGGGCTAGATTTTCAGAAGTCTGGAGGTTCTTTAAAGAAACACCGGATGACCGACGGACTGTGGTGTGCAACCTGTGCCAAACCAGGATCAGCAGGGGTTCCACCACTACTAGCTTAACTACCACCAGTATGCGCAGGCATATGAATGCTAAACACCCCACTCAATGGCACCAAGCCCATTCACCTCCGGCCGGGCACACCACTGCTCCTTCCCCTGTGTCATCTGCTAGTCAGCCCCCTGCCCAGGACCCCGGCCCAAACACCTCCTGTGCGAAACCCCATCTTCGCCTCCACGATCCTCCACAGCATCCACCAGCATTCAGCTCTCCATACCCCAGACGCTGGAGCTCAAAAGGAAGTATAGTGCAACCCACCCACATGCCCAAGCCCTCAACGTCCACATCTCCAGATTACTTAGCCTGGAGATGCTGCCCTATAGGCTGGTAGAGACCACGGCCTTTCACAACCTACTTTTCCCGATGTGCTGTCCCAGCCCTTCACCAGCACGTTTCAGACAACACCATCCGTGCCCTGACCAACGCCGTTTCTGACAAGGTCCACCTGACCACGGACACATGGACGAGTGCTGCCAGGCAGGGTCACTATATATCGCTGACGGCACATTGGGTTAACTTGGTGGAGGCTGGGACCGAGTCTGACCCTGCGACTGGTCGTATACTGCCGACGCCGAGGATTGCGGGGCCTACCTCGGTCCAGGTCTCTCAGGCCTACTATGCCTCCTCCTCCTCCCACCCCTCCTCCTCCTCCGAATTACCATCCGTGGGCATGGCGCCATCAGTCGGCAGCTCTAGGCACAGCAGCAGTGCCGTCGCTAAGCGACAGAAGGCGGTGCTCAAACTGCTGAGCCTAGGTGATAAAAGGCACACCGCCCAAGAGCTATTACAGGGCATCACGGTGCAGACTGATCTGTGGCTGGCACCGCTGAACCTGAAGCCAGGCATGGTTGTGTGTGACAACGGCCGTAACCTAGTGGGGGCTCTGCAACTCGGCAGACTGACACCATACCTGGCCCATGTGTTAAATCTCATAGTTCAGCGGTTCCTCAAGACATACCCCAATCTGTCTGATTTGCTCAGGAAGGTGCGCCGCATCTGTGCTCATTTCAGGAAGTCCAGCACAGATGCTGCCACTCTCAGGGCAGCGCAGCGCTGCATCCAACTGCCCGCTCACCGACTGTTGTGCAACGTGCCTACGAGGTGGAATTCAACATTCACCATGTTATCCAGAGTTTACCAGCAGTGCAGAGCGATTGTAGAATGCCAGATGTCAACTTCCACCAGAACTGGTAGTCAGGTCAGTCAGCTTCCTCAAGTCTACAATGAGGAGTGGATGTGGATGTCTGATATCTGTCAGGTGCTGAGTCAACACAGATGGTCAGTGGCGAAGCCGCCATCATCAGCCTCACCATCCCGCTGCTTGGCCTGTTGAAAAACTCTCTGGTCAGCATGAAGTCGGAAGCTTTGTGCTTGTCACAAGAGACGGGGGAAGAAGATTCCCTTGTTGATAGCCAAAGCACCCTCAGGTCTGTCTCTCGGAGGAGGTGGAGGAGGATGAGGAGGAAGAGGAGGAGAATGTTGGCGAGACCATTGTTCAGTCCTTCACGGTTCAGCGTGTGTGGGCAGAAGAAGAGGAGTTGGAGGAGTTGGAGGAGGAGGAAATGGAGAGTCAGGCCAGTGAGGGGAGTGAATTCTTGCGCATATGGCAGATTTCATGCTAGGCTGCTTATCCCGTGACCCTCGCGTTCAAAGAATTTATTCCAGCACCGATTACTGGGTATTCACTCTCCTGGACCCACGGTACAAGCTAAATCTTTCCACTCTCATCCCTGGAAAGGAAAGGAGTGTGAGAATGCATGAATACTAGCAGGCCCTGGTGCACAAGCTGAAACAGTATTTCCCTTGTGACAGCGCTAGCGGCAGAGGGCGTACTTCTGCGGGACAAGTAGTGAGGGAGAGTAGGCGAGCAGGCAGTTTGTCCACCACTGGCAGGGGTACGCTTTGAGAATTTTGTAACCAAACTGAATTGCAATAACCTGGGCCTGCATTTTACGTCGGAAATACAGGATCACAAAATAGCGTTTCTGGATTTAGAGATCAGCAAAACCGCTGAGGGGCAAATAGCAACAACAGTATATAGAAAAACAACTGCCACAAATAATTTATTAAAATGGGATAGTTGTCACCCGTACCCCCTAAAAAAGGGAATCCCAAATGGACAGTTCCTTCATATGAGAAGGAACTGCAGCGGTTTTAGAGTATTTAGAAAAGAATCCAGAGAACTGCATGACCGTTTTGTACGACGGGGATTCCCACCTGACATTCTGCACAAAGCATACCACGAAGCGTGCACGGTGGATAGAGGTTCCCTACTCACACCGAAAACAAAAGATGGCAACATCGAACAATTAACACGAATCATTGGCACATACGATGGTAACAACAAAGAGATTAGAGGAATCATCAGTAACTTTTGGGATATCCTGCTACACGATAAGGAGATAGCTAAAATAATCCCTCCTGACCCAGCAATTACCTACAGAAGAGGGAGAAATTTGAAGGACCTGCTGGTCCATAGCTATCTACCCCCATCCAAACCGGAGGGAACATGGCTGGATAGAAGACCGAAAGGAACGTTCCGCTGTGGACACTGTTCAGCATGCAAATCTATAACATCCTGCAAACAGGTGACAAGTGCGTCCACAGCAGAGCTATGAGATACGGGACTTCATAAACTGCTCCACGGTTGGAGTAGTTTATTTAGCCACCTGTACATGTCCCAAAGATTATGTGGGGAAGACTTTCCGGCAATTTAAGAAAGGATCCAGGAACATTTGCTGGACATTAAGGACAACAAGGATACCCCGATAGCGAAGCATATGGGGCGATACCATCAGAGTAACGTGAAAGAAATATCATTCAGAGGCATAGAAGTGGTAAGACCACCTGTAAGAGGGGGAGACTGGGACAGAACAATCGTTAGGAAGGAGGCCCAGTGGACCTTTAAAATCAACTCTTTAAAACCACATGGAATCAACGATTTCATATCCTATCCTAGTTTTATTGAATGACATACAGGGGGCAATTCTGGGATTATAATGCCCTCCCTTCAGAACCCCTTCTCTATCTGGAAAGGAATGCTCCGGTCACCTCACATATTGACATAGTGGATTCCCCATTGACGTATGGCCATCAAGACTTAATTAGCTATTGCTATCTTGTTGGGTGCTCACTAAGATCATGTTAGAGCATCGCGAATACGCCTCTAAGTATATTTGAGCAACATTCATTAGACTACCAGTTTGTTCCTGCAACAAAAGCACTGGAAGCAGTGCTGTTCCATGAAATAAGAAAAATTACCTCAGATCTGACTTAAAGTCCTAATAAGTAGCCGACTGGCAGGGTGATACAGGTTGGTCACAACATCGCCTTGAGAAGTAACAATTGACATGCTCAAATGTTATGTTGTTGTAATGAATTGAGCAGGCACAGAATGAATCGAGCTGGCACAGGGAGACCAGTTTGTGAGCTAAGGTTTTCGTAAATAATGCAAAGCAAATGGAACCCGGTGATAATATAAGAGAACCCGGTAATACTATAAGAGAACCCAACAACACATGCCCAGGATTTATGTGCCTACGCCTCAATGTACAAAATAGAATGGACTGAGAGTGGAATAGACCCTCCACCAATCACGGTGGGCATTTGAATTAGGGTAAACCGCGTGGGACTAGCACCTCGTACACACTGATGGAGGTCCGAACGGAGATATCCAATCTCAATCCACGTAAACACTTTTTAGAATATTGGCCAGAAACACAGGATATAGGATGGAGGCAGACCAGTTACTCCACCAATCCTGTAGAATGTGGAAGGGAGAGATCTATACTTTAGGGATTGGGACTTAGTACACGTTGCAATCAAAGACATTGCCCGATAGATGTGACATATGTGGACCCTAGAAACGACACGAACACTGCGGAAAACAGCAGACCTGCCGGGTTAGGGATTTCACGCATAGTCGCATCTGAACATACTAGGACTGCTAATACTGATTGCACATACTTACCTAATCCTGATCACAAAACAGCATATTGTATACATACCTTCTGCCAGCAGTACAGTACGGAACAGGCAGGGGGCGGTCCCCTTCTCCACATAGACAACACCCACTGGGCGCTGATTGGTCAAGCCAGCCTGACTCAAACAATGCGTCATGGATGATGCACTGCCAGTTCATTGGCTACTCAGGGCGGCTCGCCGGCTGTGACGAGCCCATGATCTGAGTTAAAAGGAGGCAGACGTGGCGTGCGCCGCGGCTAACAACATGCCGGGCGTGCACACAGCACATTCGTCTGCATAATTTATACCCTAGTTTTTCGTGCCTCTCCTTAAAGACCCCTGATGAGTTCTGGCAAAACGAAACGCGCTGGATCCTAGGGTCAATTCAGTATGAATGGCGGTGATAGGGCTAAATCGTAGCTTCTATTGATTAGCCTAACAGTTAGGATCTTTTATCATTTACCGATATTATTTCAGCGCTTCTTGCGCATCTGTTTACATTCCCCTCACCCGCCATAACCCAAAC
Source organism: Engystomops pustulosus (assembly GCF_040894005.1). NCBI lineage: Eukaryota > Metazoa > Chordata > Amphibia > Anura > Leptodactylidae > Engystomops > Engystomops pustulosus. Next base: position 128,345,204 of record NC_092412.1, on the reverse strand, counting down.
TTATAAGAACACTACAACATTTGATCTTATACAAAAGGTTCTTAGAAGTGCTGTTTGGGGAGTAGCCGAGAGACAGGGGCTTGGATAGGCGAAAGCTCACCTGGCAGCGGACCGCCAGCTCCATCCCAAGATCCAACTAACATAGTTTTAACTGCAGCACCTTTAATCTACTACTAGTTCACTGCCTCCATACATCGTCCCCTTATCAAACGAGCTGTGTCAGGCAGAATTTTGGGTTGTTTTCATGGCTTCCACATCAAACTTGTTAACTTTGTCGCCACCCTGCTGTGTTATCCACAAAATATACTGGCAAACTTTTATCATTTACCGATATTATTTCAGCGCTTCTTGCGCATCTGTTTACATTCCCCTCACCCGCCATAACCCAAACTTATAAGAACACTACTACACTTGATCTTATACAAAAGGTTCTTAGAAGTGCTGTTTGGGGAGGAGCCGAGAGACAGGGGCTTGGACAGGCGAAAGCTTGCCTGGCAGCGGACCGCCAGCTCCATCCCAAGATCCAGCTAACATAGTTTTAACTGCAGCACCTTTAATCTACTACTACTACCTTACTGCCTCCATACATGGTCCCCTTATCAAACGAGCTGTGTCAGGCAGAATTTTCGGGTGTTTCACCAGATACATAATGGAACTCGGCCCATCTGTCGCCACCATGCTGGAGACCTGAAGTTGCAGTCATAGCAGCACAATATGGATGCCCCATACTGTCGCTCTTAATCATGGAACCATTTACGAAAAAACAATTAAAAATAGAACCGCTATGCTATTCCATTATTCCTAGGTGAAATATTCAAACGACCCGCCTGCTTTGAAAATTATAATTTTTTCAAAGTAAACGCTTCTGGCCCCCAGGCCCATTTTGGGTGGGGAGGAGCCGAGAGACAGGGGCTTGGACAGGCGAAAGCTCACCTGGCAGCGGACCGCCAGCTCCATCCCAAGATTAGGCAGCCTCAGAGGCATCCATGCATACTGCCCCTGCTGTGTCCTGTCTATTTTGCCTCCACAATCCTCCACAGCGTCCACCAATGTCTCCATGCGCAACTTTCAACTCTCTATACCCCAGACGCTGGAGCACGAGAGGATATACAGCACATCATCCCCTTATCAAACGAGCTGTGTCAGGCAGAATTTTCAGGTGTTTCACCAGATACATAATGGAACTTGGCCCATCTGTCACCGCCATGCTGGAGACCTGAAGTTGCAATCATAGCAGTGCAATATGGATGCCCCATACTGTCGCTCTTAATCATGGAACCATTTATGAAAAAACAATTAAAAATAGAACCACTATGCTATTCCATTATTCCTAGGTGAAATATTCAAACGACCCCGCCTGCTTTGAAAATTATAATTTTTTCAAAGTAAACGCTTCTGGCCTCCAGGCCCATTTTGGGTGGGGAGGCGCCGAGAGACAGGGGCTTGGACAGGCGAAAGCTCGCCTGGCAGCGGACCGCCAGCTCCATCCCAAGATTAGGCAGTCTCAGAGGCATCCATGCATACTGCCCCTGCTGTTTCCTGTCCATTTTGCCTCCACGATCCTCCACAGCGTCCACCAATGTCTCCATGCACAACTTTCAACTCTCTATACCCCAGACGGTGGAGCACGAGAGGATATACAGCACATCATCCCCTTATCAAACGAGCTGTGTCAGGCAGAATTTTCAGGTGTTTCACCAGATACATAATGGAACTCGGCCCATCTGTCGCCGCCATGCTGGAGACCTGAAGTTTCAATCATAGAAGCAATATGGATGTCCCATACTGTCACTCTTAATCATGGAAGTCGTCTCCATGGCTGCCTCCACATGTCATCCCCTTATCAAACGAGCTGTGTCAGGCTCATTTTTCGGGTGTTTCACCAGATACGTTATTTAACTTGGTCACTATGTCGCCACCATGCTGTGTTATCGACTAAATATACCGTCAACCTTTTGTTGACATAGGAAATCATTTCAGTGCTTCTTGCTCACCTCCTTTGGTTCCTCTTTGCCACCCATTGGTTTGAAGCCTGAGTCCATTTAGGGTATGTCGCCATGCCACTCTCTAGCCTGCCGCTGCTGCCGCTGCCTCTGCATGCCGTCCCCTATAGTGTCAGGGTCAATTATTGGATGTTTTAGATGCTATCTAGCCTCATTCGGTCACTCTGCCATGGCCATGCTGTTGCCCATAATTTTGGCATAATGGTGCGATTAAGCAGCCTCAGAGGCATCCATGCATGCTGCCCCTGCTGTTTCCTGTCCATTTCTGTGGTGTTTCCAACATTTTCTGAGGTTTCCAGGTGTTTGGCCAAGCTTCCCTGTGCAGACCCTTGGCCCCCTTGAAAAATGCTCGAGTCTCCCATTGACTTCAATGGGGTTCGTTATTCGAGACGAGCACTCGAGCATCGGGAAAAGTTTGTCTCGAATAACGAGCACCCGAGCATTTTAGTGCTCGCTTATCTCTAGTCACAATGCAAAGAAACAAATTGCTTTTGGATTGCAGGAATTGAAAAATAGAAAGGCAAGCATTGAGAAGGGACTTCTCCTTAGTTGTCTGCCACCTTAAAAATCTCCATATAAAGTATATATTAAGTCCCTAATAACACAACTGCTTTTATACAAACATTACGGTTAGCAACCCTAAAGAGAATTTTAATACAGCTGACAGCTTCATTGGATGTTTTAAAATAAGCAAGAACCTAAGCTCACTTATTGGCCTATACCAGTGCTGTGGCTCCTATCACTGTATTTGAATACTGAGAGTGTACATGTAACATCATGTCCAAGCACATCATCACTGCAATCATTCACTGACTTCTACCTACTGAACAAGTAGTGACAGGTTGCATTGATCACTGCAGCTCCGGATCACTGCAACTCCCTCAGGTTGCGTCCACACGTTCTTCAGTTTTTCAGATGCAGTTTTTGATGCCCAAACCAGGAGTGGAGTAAAAAAATAGAGTAGGACCAGCACTTTTTAATGATAAGCCCTCACCCGTTATGATCCACACCTGCTTTTGGCTTCAGAAGCTGCATCTGAAAAACTTAACGTGTGGCTGCACCCTCAGGGCATGTTCACACGATGTGCTGTGTCAAGTTTTTTGATGCATTCAAAAGGCTTTAGCCTTGATCACCTGCTGAGGTTACATTGCATTTCCACTGCATTTGCTAAAACACAATGGGGCAGATTTACTTACCTGGTTCATTTGTGATCCAGCGGCGCGTTCTATGCGGTGGATTCGGGTCCGGACGGGATTTATTAAGGCAGTTCCTCTGACGTCCACCAGGTGGCGCTGCTGCCGCATTTTTTTTTTTAAATGCGGCGGGTTTTCCGAATCCGTCGGGTCTTCATTCGGCCATGCCCCCTGATTTCCGTCGCGTGCATGCCAGCGCCGATGCGCCACAATCCGATCACGTGCGCCCAAATCCCGGGGAAATTCAGGGGAAATTGGCGCAAATCGGAAATAATCGGGTAACACGTCGGCAAAACACGAATCAGGCCCTTAGTAAATGACCCCCAATGTAACCTCAGCATGTGATCAAGGCTGAAGCCTTTGAATGCATCAAAAATGCATCAAAAACGTGACACAACACATCGTGGTAATGTGCCCTCAAGGTATGCAATTGATATAACAACTAGGGGGCCATTTATCTTTAGTCAGGTCATTTGTGCATGTCTTTTTTTGCTTTTTCTATTTTTTGTACTTGTTTCATTTATCTGTGTCTGTTGGTTTTTTTGTTCCTTTTTTTAAAAAAAAGTCACACAAAAGTCTTCTGCAACCCCCGTCTAAACTTTTGCCCACCACTGTTTGGAATTAAGTTTATTTACACCAAAATTTTGCCATTTTACACCCACATCTGAATTTTACAAATATGTCAGGCACAACACTTAAAAAAATTCTTGCATGTCTAGCTTTGCTAGGTGAGTAGAAATTTTGGTGCAAATACACCAAATATAAGAGAAAAAAGAGAAAAGCCTAAGATAAATGACCCCCACAAATGTAATTTTTATAATCACAGCATTATCAAGATACGTTCATGCTGTTATTTAGAGTATCATAAACTAACATACATACAAACATGACATGAACAAAAAAAAGCTATGCTTTACAGATTTTTCTATTCATATTGAATGGATTTTTCAGTTGCAAGAATTTATAGGTGTACAGACATACTCTTTGTAAGGAAAATAATTTGTTTGCTGCACAATGTAGGGAGATTTTATACTGTTCCTAAAATGATGTGTAGGACTCATTTTATATATTATTAATTGTACCATATGGTTTAGTCATTCTTGCTACCTTCTACCATGGCTATCAAAATACACTGTCCCAGTACTGTCTAGAGGTTCAGTAATTGGCTTATTAAAGAAATGATTGATGAACTGAAAGCCAGCGGTAACCACAGATTGCAACTCAGATTCTCACTGAGAAAGAAACTAGAGAAAGAAAAAAGAGCCATCCAGACAGTAGAGGCCATCTGCACAGAAAAGTCATGTATTTATGGTTTAAATTAGTGTCTCTTACATAGTTGTTGACATGGGATATAGTGTTGTATGATGAAATCCCCACCCCTCCGCCACACCAGTTATATCAATCTTTGGCGTACAATCTTTGGCGTTACATACAAGATAGGGTCTGTAGGTTTGTTCTTAAGTTGAGTTTGTATGTAAGTCGGAACCGTATACTTTATTATTGTAACCGCAGTCAAAATTTTTTTGGTCTCTGTGACAATTGGATTTTAAAAATGTTGGATAGTCATAAGAACCAGGATTAACAATAAATGTTAGATACAGGCATCATTGATAACTGTTACAGCTGTTTATTGTAGCCTAGGACTAAAGTACAGTAAATTACCAAAATCCAGAGGTCCGTTTGTAACTAGGGGTCGTATGTAAGTCAGGTGTTCTTAAATAGGGGACCGCCTGTATATATTTATTTCAAATAAGAATTTTATTGAATGGCAGCCAACAATTTCAGAATCTGTATATTTATATCTGTGAATTTTAATTAGTCAGTTAAAGGCAGCTGGGTGCATTATGTACAGAATGGTCTGTGTACAGGTGGTCCCCTACTTAAGAACACCCAACTTACAGACAACCCCTAGTTACAAACGGACCTCTGTATATTTGTTATTTACTGTACTTTAGCCTTAGGTTACAATAAACAGCTACAACAGTTATCAAAGGTGTCTGTAATGAAGCTTTACTGTTAATTCTGGTTCTGATGATAATCCAACATTTTTAAAATCCAATTGTCACAGAGACCAAAAAAAGTTTGGCTGGAGCTACAATTATAAAATATACAGTTCCGACTTACATACAAATTCAACTTAAGAACAAACCTACAGAACCTATATTGTACGTAACCCGGGACTGTCTGTATTATGTTTGTGATTTGCATTGTGAATCTGTTTATGGAACGTGCTCTTAAAGCTCTCTTTAGGCAGGCCTTTTACACTCACTAACTGCATGAAATTTCAGCTCTCTCTTTACTAACCCATCCTGTGTCCTCCTCCTGTCTCCTCTGCAGTCCCATTGACCCTGGACTTTGTATATAAGATGGCGACTGATGTCTGGTTCAAGCAGCAGCATCTTTATTTAATAAATTATTTTACATTGTTTCCTTATAAACAAAGGCTGAACCATTATACAAGCTCTTATACCTCCTGTGTCAAACCCTCATCCTCATAGACTATAAACTCTTGTGAGCAGGGCCCTCACTCCTATTGTTCCATATGACTGTTTATACTCGGTAATGGCTTATTTTCTTTGTATATGTCCACTATGAGTTGTAAAGCGCCATGGAATATGATGGCTCTAAATAAATAAAGATTATTATTATATTATTAAAAGCTAAAGAGAAATACAATTTCTAAAATCTACTACAAGTACAAACACATGGCTTCAATTCAGGATTATGATTTGAATTGTTACTTAGATTTAGTTGGTTCACAAATATTAATAGTGACAAAAGAAGTCACTTAAGGACACAGCCTAAAATGGGCTTCAGGATATTCAGTAAACAGACCTTTTTTTAAAAAAAATTTTCCTGCTTAACCCCTTAACACCGAAACAACTTTTCACCTTCCTGACATGACATGTTTTCTTGTGACACTTTGTAATCCATGTTAGCTGAAAAATTTGGGTGGTATGTTTTGCAGTTTATTTATGATAAAAACAATATTTGGTGAAAATTTGGAAAAATTCTCGATTTTCAAAATTCTAAATGTTGCTGCCCATGCTCAGTGTGTTAAAGCAAGGTCTTGCCCAGAAGAAGCCACGCAGCCCTGGGGCACTGGCAGACCCTGAGGCTGCCAACGGAGCAGCGAACCTCACCGCTAAGCGCTGCAGTGGGGTCCGATTTTGTGCAGAAGACTCTTGCATGTAAGGGGTTTATGCCTGCAATCGTAGAAAACTCCAATCGCGAGTGCTAGGAATGGGTGCCAGTTGTAACATACAGCTGGCACCCTCAGGTTCTGGTACCGACTCTGTTCTAGAGCCGATGCCAGATGCATGATGTAATAGTACTGCATGATGCAGGAACACCCCCCCCCCCTCCGTGCAGTACTATTATGTCAAATGTCGGAAGGGGTTAAATTCCTGAAATTCCTATATTTTTTTATATACTCGAGTATAAGCCGAGTGGGTAGTTTTTAACACAAGAATGTGCTGAAAAACTTGGCTTATACTCGAGTATATACGGTATGTTTAGTTTTTAAATGTGTTGTTATTATTTACTATTTTTAGGCCCATAGGGTGTTTGCTTTGTAATAAATAAAGATAACATTAAAAAATGTAAGACAATCTTTAAATATTCCTAAAAATTGTGTTATAAATACTTTGTTACAAAATAGGTAATTTTCTAGCAACACATTCCCTTTAACCTCTTATCACTGACACTAGTTTTCAGCTCAATGACCAGACTCGATTTTTCAAATCTGACATGTCTCACGATAATTGGTTATAACTTCGGAACGCTTTAACATATCCGGGTGATTTTGAGTATGTTTTCTCGTGACACATTGTACTTCATGTTAGTTATAAAATTTAAGTGATACGTTTTGCGATTCGTTCTGAAAAAAAGTGAAAATTTGGCAAAAGTTTGTAAAAATTCTTCATTTTCCAAGTTTGAAATGTTCTGCTTTCCAGATAGGAAGTAAAACTACCCAAAAAGCTTGATAAATTACATTTACGGAATGTCTGCTTTATGTTGGGATGATATTTTATACGTCCTCTCACTTTTCTAGGATGTTATGAGGTGCAGAACTTTAGGTGCGATTTTTCTCATTTTCATGAAAATTGCCAAAACTCACATTTTGAGGGAAAACTCAGCTTCCAAGTGACTTTGTAAGGCCTAAATAATAGTAAAACCCCATAAATTATCCCACTATAGAAACTTCACCCCTCAACGTATGTAAAACAACTTCTATTAAGTCCATTGACCCTTTAAGTGTTTCACATGGGTTAAAACAATATGGACCTGCGATTTAGAAACTATGGAATTTTTTTGGAAAATACATTCATTTAGGCCAAACTGACAGTTTCAGAATAAATTAAATGATGAAACGCACTGCAACGTTTGATGCCCAATTCCTCCAGAGTGTACTGATACCACATATGTGGTAGTAAACTTCTGTACAGGCGCACGGCCAAGTATAGAATGAATGGAGGCGCCATTCACTGCAGATTTGTATTGTCACATTGTACTACCTATACATTTTTATTTTTTTTGGTAATGCAAACATACGAGGGCTTATTTTTTACGGAATGAGATACAATGTATAGGTAATTCATTTAGGGGGGTCTATAGCTTATTCATGAGATTTTATTAACTATTTCAAGGGGGACACAAACAAAATAATCAATTTTTATTTTGGATTTTTAGAAAGGCGTCGCGTCAGAAGAAGTACCCTTAATGACCGACGTAGAATCCCGATAGGGCAGTCATTAAGGGGTTAAAGGAGTTTCTCAGTAATTACTATTAATAGCCTATGCTCAGACCATCGTTAGTACCCTTGTACCAATCAACTGTTGGGTGCCGAACAATGTATCAATAGCTGGAAATGATGGGAACTGTCCTGGAAAAGCTTTCCAATGGAAATCATCATGATAAACCAGGGGCACCTACTCATAGATCTAGGCACAGTAACTGTAGTACTGTAATCATCTTATATTTGTTAAGCATGGCCTCTTTTCTTCTAAAATCAACAATTTTGGTAATGAGACAGAAGGGCTGTGAGAGCATTATCAGAACCCCTCTGTGCTGTAGATTCACAGACTTTTATAGCGTGCAAGGAGCAAATCCCCCTGCCACCTAGTTCTGTAACTTCGTCAGTTGTAGTGAGATTACAGAAGGCTGAGGACGAAGTGAAGTGCTGAGTAATCAGAGTGATGGGATAGACAGTAGACAGACCTTTAAAGCTATAGCACAGAGGGTCACTGATAATCATAAGCTGTGTGGGGCTTACTTGCAAGAGCCTACAATCTATTAGGACGAAGAGGGTTAATTCTTTATTCTTATTAGGGAATGAAATAAGAACAACTTAAAGGAAATCTACCATCAGGATCAAGGATTGTAAACCAAACACACTTACATGCTGGTGTTTGTCTCATCTGACAGGATCCTCTCTTCTTTTAGCTCCTTTTGCCCTTGATTTTCCAAGAAAAGACTTTACAGGCTATGCAAATGAGCCTCAGAGGCTCCAGTCTCAATTAACAACTGTGAAGACCTGAGCCCCTGAGGCTAATTTGCTCATTTGCAAAATAACAGAAGGGAGAGGGAGCACACAGCATGGGCTAGTAAAATCAGAGCTGATGTTTCATGCATTTAGGGAATTTGATAGACTTGTGTAAAGAGATGGGTTTTAAGAGCATGTTTGAAGCTTTGGAGATTGGGTATAAGTCCAGGGTATGACATTCCAGAAAATTGGTGCAGCTCAGGAGAAGTCTTGGAGACCTGAGTGGAAGGTTCAAATTGAGGACAATATCTAGTCTAGGATTCTTGTCAGATGGAAAAGCACACCTTGTGGAATAGACTGAGATGAGAGAGGAGAGGTAGGGAGGTGTAGAACTTTACAGAGCTTTGTGGATGAGGGGGGTTATTTCAAACTGTATTTGGAGAGGCATCCAGTTCAGTAACTGACACGGACTGGTGTAATCTGAAAGACACGGACTGTTTGGTCTGAAAGACAAGTCTGGCTGCTTCCCCCCAGAGCCCTTCTGGCTCATTAGCATAATTTTAAAAGTTGTAGGAGAAGGAAGGAGGCCATAGATAATAACTATAAAGATTACCACAGTCACTGTGCCTGGATCTATGAGCAAGTGTCCCTGGTTTATCATGCTTAAATTTAATGGTAGATTTCCTTTACTGAGAATTAATAGGCTAATAGCTTTCTGATGGTGGGATAGAAAACCTGATGAGTTTTTGCTCTTATAATTGTAATATATAGTTCTATGGTTGCGGCTAAGCAGCTTTTGTTGTTGATAGCTTAGTTTGTATGCAGCTTTTATTTATTTTTTATTTTAAAGCTGACTTGCCTAGCTGACAGATATCATCTGTTTTAGTCTGTTTTCCATGCAAAGAATCATTACCTGCCACATAAAAGAAAGGCAGCATTTTAATAACGCATGTGAGAAATAATGTATTCTGTATGTATCTGAAGGATTTCTGTGGAAATACAAGCAAGTAACACAGTAAAAACATTAAATGACATCAATGCTACTATCTTACTAGCATGAAAGTAAAAATTTAACAAATGTATTAAAAAAAAGCAACTTTGAACTACTAGTTCATGAAATGTACCACATGGTGAGCACTCTTAGGAGGGTTGCACTTACCAAAGCCATAGAGAAACATTGTAGACACTATGTCAGTTTTATATTGTGTACGTGGCTTTACTATAAGTAGATGATGAATAAAATATGTTGCATTTTTTACTGCTATTTGTACCATACCCTCCATCATTTTGTCATAGTAGCTCCTAGCAATGAATTTTGAGTGTATAATTTGCAGGTCACTCTGACATTGGACTCATTGCACATTTTCACTGTTTTCTACCTGAATTTTTATTATTTTTCCATTATTTTAGTTTTATTTTCCTAAATACAGTTTTTGACAACAATGACATTTAATATATACCATTAAGCAACACAATAAAATGTAAAAATTTTTATTCTTGCTCTGCCCCTACTATCATGTCTTTAGAAGTAGTTCTGCCCAACATGACTGCTGGGAAGATGGTAATGCAATACTTTGTGATAGTATCACACGAGCAATCTACTGTGGGGCTGCCAGTCATGTAAGATGGATTGTGGGGGGGTGTAGCAGTATACCATATAAAGTACAAGCCTTCATACACAGCTATACAACATGTATACAGTCAGTGCCAAAAAAGGAGTTTCCATGTGTTTCCATGAGTTTCTGTGTACATCGACCTGACTTTGGGCATGGTCTGTAGATGTATGTAGACATTTGTATTGTTTTTGTAGTCAATGTAACATTCATTCACAAATATATCGTATTTAGTGATGATGAGCAGACCCCAACTGCAAAGGGCTGCTGTTCGGATCTGGGTCCGTGTTTGGGACAAAGCAACAAGCTGTTTGATTGACTGCTCAGCAAAGTGAGGCTGGAGGAAAGTGAGCATAATTTTATGAGCAAAATAAATTTAAAGAATTTGGTTCAAAGCTTAAGGGAAGGACCTCCGAGGTAGTATTCTCTGGAATATTACCCGTGCCGTGTATGTCTGTATGTCAGAAGATGCTTAAAAGCGATTGTGAATGAGACAGTAGTCAATGAAGAGTGTGAGGAGGCCGAAACGTTGTGGGTTCAGATTCAAAGCCAGTAGAACTTTGAGAAAATTATTTGTGGTGTAATTTATCATAGTTTGTACGGTTGGAAAAAGACACATGTCCATCAAGTTCAGATAAGGAACTGAGAAAATAGAGGGTCACCAATATAACAACAGATGGAGCAAGCTGTAAAGGAGCGGGCAGTAGTGATTTGTGCAGGGGAGACATTTCATCAACTTGCTGCAGGATAATTTTATGGTTCAGCTTGTAGAAGATCCCACAAGAGGTGATACTTTGTTGGACTTTGTGATTTCTAACAATGCGGAAATTGTCCAAAATGTCACTGTCCGGAAAACCCTTGGGAACAGCGACCATAACATAATTATTTTCAACTTAAAATGTAAAAAACAAAAACGTAGTGGTGGGGGGGGGGGCAAATTGGAAACATTAAATTGTTTTAATTTCAGGGCTGCACTACAGGATATAGACTGGGATCAGATCACATGATGATACTAATGTTAAATTAGAGATCTTGAAATCTATACTGGGTCATTATACTTCTAAATTTATTCCAATAGGTAACAAATATTGAAAGGCTAGATTACACCCCATTAAAGGGCAATTAATGATAAAAAGAGGGGATTCAAAAAATATAAATCTGAGGCATTGAATTATTACAAGATGCTTACTAAGTTCTGTAAGAAGGGAATATAATCAGCCAAGTTACAAAATGAAAGACAGGTGGCCAAAGATAGCAAAAAAAAAATCCTAAGAAATATTTTAAGTATATCATTGCAAAAATGGGTCAGAACAGGTTGGACCCCTATGTTCTGAAAATGGGGTTTTGGTGACTGGAGACCAAGAGAGGGCAAAGATACAAAATGTTTTTTTGGCTCCATACAATAGAAGGAAGACAGTCTGGCGTGGATGGTGCCAGTGTGCGTCATGCATCCTGTAATATACTAGACTGGATGAATGTAGACATGATCCAATCTAAGCTCAATAAAAGTTTTTTTGGCCTATAAGACGCACTTATTTTCCACAGAAAATGGGGAAAAACAGTGGTGCGTCTTATAGTCCGCATGTAGATGACATCTCAGCCTTCCACTGCAGGAGGGAATGGAGGACGGCACCTGGCTTCGCTCTGTCAGCTAATGCAGAGCGCAGGGTACAACCAAGAACCACAACAAAAAAGCAAAAAGGGGTAGGAGGGTCTCAGTTATGAGGAACGATTTAAAAAAACTAGATATATTTAGTCTGGAAAAGAGATGACTAAGAGGGGACATGATTAATCTATTTAAATATATGAATGGTCCATACAAAAAATATGGTAGAAAGTTGTCAGGTTAAATCATATCAAAAGACAAGGGGTCATTGTCTCCGTCCGTCTCCGTTGGGGTATGGCCCATGAAGCCGGTGCTGCAGGGAGAAGAAATGATCTTTCAATGCCAGCAAAAAGTGCCTCTGGTTCAAATAGGGATTAGGGTGTGAAACTTGTACTGGTAGGCCACATGGAATTAGTGAATTACATGGCAGACAGTGCCTCAACAAGGATTATCTTCACAATGCAGTTGCAGTTGGAAATGTACAGCCCTCCACCTCAACCCCCTTCAAAGTAGCAAAATGTTTCAACCACAAGTCATGGAGCAGTCACTCATGCAGGACGTGGATGGATTGTGTGGCCCATCCACCTGCCACTGCCCCAGTAGCAGAGATAGAGTTGAAAGATTCCCAACAACTTTTATTGGAGGATGAGGGAGTAAACAGTGGACCATCAGAAGAGACCTATCATGAAGATGATTTATCCAGAACGGAATCATATCCTTATAAGGAGACCATATCTAATGGTGCTACACACATGAAAAAAAACGCATGAGAACAGAGAACAAACAGGAGGACTAATGTATCTAAAATGACAAAGGTTGCCACCTGGGGCAAATAATCTATACAATAGTCCCCATGGACATAGCAAAGAAATGAATGAAAGAAAATGAAAGTCCCACTGGTAATCCAGATGGAACGTATAATGCAAGCTGCTGCATACAAGACTGGAGACCACAAAATTACCAAAGTGAAGGAAAGATCCAAAGGGAGTCCAGGTAATTCCCCACGCGTATCGCCGCGGAACACGGCTTCCTCAGGGGTGCCCAAATAATATAGTGTCTGTGTATAAATACCTACTTGTGATGAGGTGTAAAGCGCTGCCGGTGTGTGGCCCTGGTGTCATGGCGGCGCCCATGCCGAAACACGCCATGGGCGAGTCACATGGTCTAGCGACGTTCTCTGTTCTTCATCATGAAGATGAAACACAACTGCCAACAACTGTGGCTTTCTTCGATGTGTAGACTGAGAAGGAGTGCAATGGTGAGGGCGCGGTGGTAGAACAAGTGAGGGATGATGATGAGGTTCTAGACCTGACATTGGTAGAAGGCAGTGATACTTCAGACAAAGAGGTGGTGGTCACTTGACAATCTGAGCACTCCATGTATGACAATGCATCTGGAGAGCAAAGATAAGCTTCAGTAGACACCAAACCCCCCTGCTGCTTCAGTTGGCCCAGCCTGTACCACAGTGTCCCAAGTCATAAGGCTTCCTGGCTCCCCACAAAAAAGAGGATGTGATACCACCACTACTAGCAGCACCACCATCAGCATCACCAAGCCTATCCACACCATCCATTTAACTCTCCAGCCCACAAATAATGGAGATAAAGTGTAAGTTTGTCCCATCACACACAAGCTCTGGTACTGAAATTTGCTAATTGCTGGCCTTTGAAATATTCCCATTCATGCTGGTGGAGACAGACTCTGTCCCACAGTATGAAATTCAAGGCTGCCACTTCTTTTCCTGCAAGGATTTCCCCACTCTACACCAACAGGTTGTGGTCCCGAGGCAGGAAGCGCTATGGCTCACATTCTGCACCCACCCTGGAGTGCCGGACATCACTTCTTGCTTCTAGTTGCCTCCTCCTTCTATTCTGCTTCCTCCTTTTCTGCTTCCTCATGCAGACAGCCCAGAGTGCACACTACCAACAACTGGGCTTCCATGAGAGACAAGTTTTCAATGCTGCACTGCTTCCAATATACTATCTATTTGATCAACTCAGATGAAGCCATTGTCAGATGCACCATCCCCATTGCTTCACAAAGATCTTTATGCCATGACAGAGTATTTAATGGTGGCATATGAGGAAAAAGAGGAGGAACAGGTGCCAGGCCAGTCCACACAAGGCTCACAGGGCGGGATCCAGGACCAGTAGTCTGCTACTTCACTGCCCAGCCGGGGAACAGTTTGGAGCAGGCGTAGGACTTGGATGACACCCATAGCAGCTCACAGGCATCACTAGAGCATGACTGGAAATGCATAGATTGAGGAGGAGAAGACATCTATCACCGAGGGCCACACTGGATGTTTTATATACGGTATGGGGAACAGTATGGTCAGTTGTGTTGTGAGGGGTATATATTATTTAGAAGAACTCTTCAGGTAACATTACACTGTAAGCAGTTGTGTTATATTTACTGTGCACAGTGTGGGAGCTCATAAAATCTGGTGGCAAATTCAACATTGATTAATGATAACTTGATAAGTCAAGTTGTTATGAAGTCCTTTTCCTGATGGAGCAAATTATTGAACAACATCCAGATAAAGAAAATGGCTGCTTTTTAAATCCTTACAGATTGCAAAATACAACTTACCACCAATTCACTAGCAGTATAGTTCCAGTCTAGTGATTTCTTATATCTGCACTGGAAGAGACAAACTAATACCATATAAAAGTTAAACAGTATAGTTAGATATATCTGCTAGATAATAAATATGACTAAATATGTCTATCTTTCAACATGGAAATGCAGCAACCAACCCCACTCTTACACAGCTCCCACTACTTAGCAGATAAGCCCTGCCCTTTATTGTATTAGTTGGAAAAGCCTCTAAAAAGTGTCTACTTTAAACACCATTTTATAAATATGGTAAAAAGCATGACAGAGGCATCAGTGCAGTTAAATGACAAGATTTCTGGTGCAAGTTCTCTAGTTTATATCCCCCATTGGCTTTTGGAAAAAGGAATTTTGTTTTACTGAATCACAGATTAAGTTATACAATTTGAAAGTTCTAAGTGTACACATATAATGTGTTTCAAAACATACAAATCTGCACATACCAGATACAAGGCTGTAATACTGTTATTAATCATTATATTAATGTCATGACAGCTGCATGAATTTCTAAAGAACAGAGGGAGTAGAAGCGAGAGGAGTGACAAGTTCTTATTAAGAACCATTTATCAAAGTCTCCCTTCCATAAAAGTTGAAGTAACATTACAGCAAGTTACAGTAAAGTGTACTTTTAACTTTGTAATCTTGGCACACACATTGTTATAAATTTTGTATCATGCATTGAACTGATTCCTGCAATACTGGTCATTTTTCATTGTAAAAAGTGAGTGTTTATGTAACAATTTCTCATTCACTTAGTTAAAAGCATATTATAGTTGTGCTACTGTGCTTCAGCTGCACAGAAAAGGTAGCCATACACCTTTTTTTAAATACCCACCTAACCTATACATTTTGGTAGTATAGAGGGCCCCTAAAACTTTGTCAGTCTTCGTGGTCAGGCTTTAATTCTGTCTTCTGAATTCATTTACGCTATTCCATATGAAACGTTTGTAGTCAGGCTCCCCACACCGAAGAAGGAAGAAACAAAAGAAATATTCAGAATTAAAATTTGTCTCCACCTTATCGAATTCTCTGATTTAATTCACACCAGACTCCTCCTGCGGTTCCAAGCGAAGGTCAGTGATTTTCAAATACCCTCAGAGAAGCTAGATGGAAGCATGCAAACACCTAGTGCAGACCATTAAGATTCCAAAATAAAATATCATTAATTTCTTCATAGACACAACACAGCTTTAAAATTGCACATATAAAATATATAAAGGCATCCAGATGCCACAAAACTCAGCTGCGCTATTGCTCAACTGCATTGCAAAGCTTGATTTCTGCAACAAGATTTTCTGCAATAAATGGAATGTCATTTAAATTGGCTTTCTGCTACAGTTTTCTGTGCTCCTAAGATACCTAAAAATATTACAGATAATTTTCAACAGGATTTTTGAAACCTTTCACAATCGTCTTCATAACAGGTCCAAAATACTGGTGTATGTAAGTAAATCTCCATGCTTCTATTTCTCTATAAAAACTTCTGTATAGAAATACACTAGTATTTTGTGCCTGTAATGAAGTATACTATATTGCTGAAGGCCCCATTTGTTGCTGGCTTCCCTACAGAGCCAGACTATGAAAAAAAGGGCGCACACTGCAGGGGCCCCCACCACTTTGCCTTTAAAGGGGCCACCATCAAGTGCGGGCGATCCAGGCAGTATCTCCCAGTATACAGTATATGTGTAGGTCTAGCTTCAGTCAGGCTCCTGACCCACTGCCAAGAGGGTTGGACTTGCTGCAGCGTGGTACCACGAGGTCATTCCACAGGTGCAACTTTGTCCGCGGTAGCAGCCAAGGCGAGGTACAGAAATGGAAGGTTCGTGGTCGGGGACAGGCAAGAGGTCAGGACAGGCAGCACAGGGTCAACGTCAGAGGCAGAGCAGATGGTCAGGGCAGGCAGCAGAGGAGCATAAACGGGAACAGGTCCGGGGTCACAACAGGAAGTCAATACACTGGTGCAAGGCAAGGAAACAAGCTTTCTCAATGGCATAGAGCATGATGATCCGCCAGGGGATCCTGGGAGAGGCCGGCTTTTAACCATTTCCTGAAAAGGGCCAGCACCAGTCAGCGGTGCGCTGGCCCTCTAAATCTTCTGAAGCCAGGGCCTTAGGACACGGGGTTGTGCGCACACGCCCGACGGACGGGAGGCAGGAACGGGTACAGGTAAGTGGATTAAGCGAGGCGCTGGGGCACACGGAGGAGCAGGGTGAGCCCACAACGCGAGACAGGCTACTGTAGACACACTGTCCTTCCCTTCACTGCCATAGACAGCAGGACCCAAGGGACATCAGAGTCATGACACAAGCGGTGCACAAGCAGCGCAGTAACATCACACTGTGACACCTGTGGCAGATGTCTGACTCCTGGAAGGTTGCCGAGAACAGAGGAAGCGGGAGAAGGTGAGTACAGTTTTAGCTGGTAAAAAGTATCTTACTTTGATGATTCTTGTGTTACGAACGTGGATCTGCAACCACAGCTGCCATCGTCAGTGGCAGCAGAGTGTCCTTACTCTTGCCTTTTTATAAATATTTTCCATGGAGAATCCAGTCTTAGAGAACAATCCATTCCATATTGTTCCACTAGCCACAGGAAATTGCAGATTTGGGATCTCGCTTAGCCTTCAGCATCAGCTTGTGCCTGGCTTGGAGAAGGATGTTTGGGATTTATTACGGGATATGTTGGGTGATGATATGAACATATTCAAAATGTAAGTGGAGTACTTATCTACAAGAATGGGATATTTATCACCTAAATTAAGCCAGTGCAGTTGAGAAATAATAGGATTTTTTTTTTGTAGGATTAGGTTCCTGTAGTTCAGTCTATGATTTATTATCTGGATATCTAAAAAGCGCTGAATTATCCAGTCTCTACTACTTTTTGAATCTTATCTAGAGTGTTTACCTTTTTTGGTAAATTTCAAGATTAGTGTGTCAGCCTCTTCATTGAATTGACCTGACAAATGCCCCCACCCCCCCGCCTCAGTGTATGTCTTTTTAGCCCAATAAATATAAAGAAAAAAGAGGAAATGAAAACCAAGGCTTCAACAATGATACAAGAAGTACTAATCTTTATTAATAACAAAAATAAAATAGCTAGAAAACGAATGCAGGAAGGGATACATAATGCATGCCAGATAATAGGTCCAAACAAAACAAAATATATAGAGTAGTAATACAAAAATGATACAAAATAGTGAACGCACATACAGGCAGTCCCCGGGTTACATACAAGATAGGGTCTGTAGGTTTGTTCTTACGTTGAGTTTGTATGTAAGTCGGAACTGTGTATTTTATCATTGTAATCTCAGACAGAACTTTTTTGGTCTCTATGACAATTGGATTTTAAAAATGTTGGATTGTCATAAGAATCAATATTAACACTAAAGCTTCATTACAGACACATTTGATAACTGTTACAGCTGATCATTGTTGCCTAGGATTAAAATACAATACATTACCAATATCCAGGGGTCCGTTTGTAACTAGGGGTCGTATCTAAGTCGAGTGTTCTTAAGTAGGGGACTGCCTGTAATAATGTGAAAAACACTGTAATAATAGAACCACAGTGTAAAAGAAGAAAATGGCAGAGTAAGATTTGTAAGTGGCTTACACAAAAACCATAATGAAAGCCCAAGTCACAGAAGCAAAGACACAACCAGTGGTAAAACTATGAACACCAGTAAGGCGAAATTAGGGCTAAGGATAGTCTATTACCTGGCATGCACACCGACGCGTGTTTCAACCGCAGCAGGTCTTTGTCAAGGGAGCCAGCACTGTATTAAACATTGGTGAGACTATCCACTGGTGGTTGCTGGCACACAACAATAACAAATGTACCAATGTAGTCAGCTAGCGAGTGAGTTTTTTTCATCTGAGGATGTAACTATAGAGGAATAGAACCACTTCTTCTTAGTCCTATGTGGAGTATACAAATGATAGGATTTAGAGGCCATGTATATTTAGTGAGCTAACAATATGTAAACTCAAAGGCTAAGATATATCATTGTGTCTGTTTGCATCATTGTGTCTATGTTTGCACTAAAAAGGAGTGTTGAGCTTGCACATGTATTTATAAAGTGTTTGCGCCACTTGTGTGTCACGGTTGAACTTTGTTGGTCACTTTAAAAAACTGTGCACCTAAAGGGGCATGGTCAGAGTTTGTGACACATTTATTACTGAGCTGCGCAAGAATTGTGTCGCAACAGCATGACAACGTGCACCAAGAGAAAAAAGGTGTCACATCCAGAAAACAGACCGTATTTACTAACACCGTGCACCACAATATGGCAGATTACACCAGTTTTCATATATTTGGACCAGTGGCTCTATATGCTAAGGAATCGCTGAATGTCTTGTCCCACACTGTAAACCTGAAAATCTATGATCATATGGCTCATTTACCCCATATTTTAACATTTGTCCCTATAAAGTGTTTGGAAGAAACATACTAATTCAGACTTAATCTATTTTGATGCTCCGACCGAACGTAAATGATTTCAAGCATAATTCATATTTCTCTAAGAAACCTTTTACCAGCTACTCCTCCATCATTACACCTAGGCACAGAACTGTTGGTTTGCCGTGCACTGCCCACAACTTGTGTATTGGTTCTTTTAGGTGCAGGCAGTGCTAGGGCAATACCTATTGTTCTACATATTAAATGATAAATGTAAATTATGGACGGGAATAGAAATAAATACATGACAAGGGCACCTATAGTAAGTGCTTACTGTACAGACTTCCTACTCCTGTGTGGATGAATGGCTCCACCATGAGAGGCTGTGCTGGGGAGGGCTGACAAGAGGTGCTGCTTGGCCACTCCTTCATTCTAGGTGGCGCTGTGACGGAGAGAAAGGCTTGAGGCGCTCGGATTCGCTCGAGTGTGTCTATGGTAATGAGCTGTCCAGCACTTCAGCAGCGACAAGGGCTTTTCTAGAGCTTTGGAGGAGACGGATCCAGTCAGATGCACATTGACTTGCACAGTTTTCCATCGTAGAAGCGCTGTCCTGTAGCCCCTAGCAGTACAGCCAGTGCCAGTGCTGAGCATCCTGAGGCTGCAGCCAGGACACAGGATCCTGCTCCGAGGTGAGACCCAAGAGCCTAATGGCCCTCTGAAGACACGGGGACGGAGGGAGGGACGGAGGGCTGCCAGTGTTTACATAACGGCGACATGATGCAGTCACCGGCGAGTGCCGGGCTATTGTACCAAGGCTGCTGCAGCCTCACACAAAGGGCTGGGCAGGGATCGTGTGCCATCTCTGCTGTGGGCTGCCTGACCTTATGGGGAGAACAGATGGCAGCAGCCGGGGAGGGCATCATATAGCATCTAAATCATTTACACAGCATCCTCCTGGGAGCTGGAGATGACTGGGAATACAGGAAAAGTATGACTCCTACAAAGGGCACTGCCCGGAGGTGCCATGTCCTGTACGACCATCCTGCTAGAAAGCTGCCAATAGATGACCTGGAATAAAGAAGGGTCTATCTATGTATCTATCTCTCTACCCCCATATCTATCTATCCATCTACACCATATTTATCTATGATAAATACCCATATTTGTCTGTCTACCCATCAAATGTATCTATACATCTATATATTATCTATTATGTGTACAGTATTAACAGTAGCTGTTAATCTATCTAAAGTTATCTATGTTTCTAAAGGATCTCTCATATATATGTATCTTCAGGATCCATCCAATATCTGCTTACATTTCCACCATTATCTATGTATCTGCAGCTTCTGTCAATTTATATGTCTATTACTACGCCAGATCTATCTATCTATCTAGAAAGAACAAAATCAGCAGCACAGTCTTTAATTGAAATAGGGTGCTATCCTAATTTTCTAATTTTCTCACCAAAAAGGCAGCACTATGGTGAAAAATGAAGGAGTACTTTGATTGAATAAAGTAGCACTTCATTTTTCTCCTTGTGGGAGTGCTGCCTTTTTGCTGATGGATATATCCATTCATTCAGTTTATGTATGTATGTATCTATCTATATATATATATATATATGTATATGTTCTTTCTATCTACAATTAAAAAGAAAACAGCAGAGCTCCAAATAAAAAAATAAAGTGAGTACTTTTTTGCAGTTTGAGTGCTGCTGTTTTCATTTTATTAGTGATGGAGGACCTGCTGCCAGGACTACAGCTTGCATCCAGACTGGATATATATGTGTGTGTGTGTGTGTGTATATATATATATTAGTACTGTTTTGTAATTCTTCCTGGTATTTATCTATCCTTCTCTCCAAATATATGTATACTTAGAAATCTGTCTGTCATCTTACATCTAATGTAGAATTAGCTGATGATCATAGATAATATCATTGACAGTAAGTGAATATTTACAGTTTTAGGGTCATCTGTGTGACATCTTCCCATACAATACAATGTAGAAGGAATATAGGACGTATGGTTTTATCTATATGGTACTGTGTACATATTTGTGGACAAGATGTCATATGTCATACAATGGCTATCACATCAATTAAAGTTATCATAAGAGGAGCAGAAATGCCTCAGCAGCTTTTGCTCATCTGGTGTCATATTTGGTAAGGCTGGCACTAACCTTTCTATCAGTGAGCTTGTGTGTGTGTTTCAGAATTCAGCATAACATGGATAGTAGAAGTTCTCAGCATCAGTATTAGTATCACCGAGGACTTATTACAATCCATTGTAAAGCGCTACGGAATTTAATATAAAGAAAGATTATTATTATCATATATAAAGCAGATATGATCTATTTACTTATATGTCACAGTTGTCAATCTCTTCTTCCTGATTTGTAGTTATTAACATGGGAAATAGCATTTCTCTGTAACAAAGCAAGCACTTGTACCAATAGATTTAACCATTATGTTATTATTTATAGCATTATTGGCATTTGTGAAAATGGACATATTGTCCACTGTGGATCATGGAGTTTTCAGGAAACACCAGCACATCTGTGCAGAACTATGACATTATTATCTATAAACACATGTATTCCATGAGCATAGATCACTGGATGTCAGAATGGGGGTTTCCACAATATGCTAGATCTTCCATAAAGAGGCTCCACATGTAGTTACTGGTTTAGCTCTGCTACACCTGTTTGTGCTGTTCTATAAGTCTATAAATCTTGTATTGCAAAGCTTTGTGTATGTATGTGACTATTGCCTTCATCCTTTATATAAACTACATTTATACTATTGTAACTATATTCTATATGAAGTAAACATATATAGACAGTCCTCTTTCATTGCCCAAATAAAAGTCTATTATTAAAAATCTATGTGTTACCATATCTGGGGAAAATGTGTTTTCACTATTTACTGTGACTAATACAGACACATAGCAACAATATCCTTTCTATGAACACATTCACACCTGCATACATAGAGCTGCATGTCTTTATTTGATGCAGAGCTTGTTCTAAGGAGCATTGCCTTGGTTTCCAGATGTGCGGCAGGAGATAATAGCAGCTGGCAGATAACTGCTGCTCTGTAGTGGGCACTGAATTCTAGAAGTGAGGCTGACAACCATCTTCATTAGTTTTTCACATTTTTGCTCTCTTCTCTTTTTTTCTTTCTTTCATTCTTTCTTTCTTTCTGTCAGGCTTTCTTTTCTCTTTATTTCTTTCTTTCATTCTTTATTTATTTCATTCTTTCTTTCTTTCTTTCTTTCTTTCTTCCTGTCTGTCAGTCTTTCCTTTCTCTTTCCTTATTTCTTTCTTTTCTTTTAAAGAAAAATCATGACAGTAATATATGTTAGTAATATATCTTATCAATTTGTCTGTCTACCTGTAACCTAGCCAAAATTTGGTTACTTACATTTTTCATGAAGGGAATTTAATATCGCAACATAGATAGGTTTTAGATTACAACTACAAACATAACTAGACACAGACACATATAGGACACCACTTGGTGATACAATATGGTCTTGAAGAGGCAAAATGTTGGATGACGCACAAGGCTGTATACATCCATACTAGGAAATAGGTAAAGAATCAAACACTAAGGCAATCAAATATCTATCTCTATATGTATCTCTCCATATCTGTACTTATAATGAACTCCAATTAAATCTAAGTGTTAACTATTTCCTTTTCCTACCTTCCTTGTCTGTTTAGATCATGCTTCTTCTCACACTTCTCTTCCCTTTTGTCATAAATATAAAGCATTATGCATATTTAATGAAGTTATAAATAATAGAGGACCAGTATGATTTTCTCCCTTAATGTTTGTCCTTTATATTTTTGCATAAACTGTGAGCTTTCTTTTCGTTTTCAATTAAAGGAAATCTCTTAGCAGAATTATTTACTGTGTATGCATTGTAAATAATGGGGCTCAGTACTAGGAGAGATTGTTATGTCTTGAAGATATTAGACTTTCATGGGAACTAGGTTTCCCAGCATGTCCTTTCCTCATCCTGCTTGTGGTAGTGTACATATTAGATATCTTCGCATCTAGGTAACTTCTTGAGTGTGAATGTGTTTGAGAAGTGGCTGCCTACTATAAAGTCTCCATTAAACTATTAAAATATTTTTTTCTTTTGTAAATTACGGTATAGTTTCATTACAGAACACTTGGTGCTGCTTGGCCCAACTCCCCGTGACCTCCTGTCCCAACCCTGCCATTTTTCCATCTGAATAAGACTATAATAAATCAGCCACCCTAAGAAACCCCTTGCAGTATAATGCATGTAAATGTATTTAGTTGGCAAAAATTGTGCCAATAAATGTGAATGTATCACTCTAATAGACTTTCTAGCTATTAAATGAAGCAACCATTCTACATACAAACATTTAGCATTCTGAGTGAATATGTTTCTGTATGAAGTGCTGAAACAAAAAGTTGTGTTTTTTGGTCTACAGTTGGAGGTACACAGAGGCATTACCGAATATGGACCACATACTTGATCCATTAGGCTCATCAACCTGCCAAGTAACCCTTAAGAAGGCAAAGAATATATAAAAATGCACTGAAACCTGTTCTAATTTATAAAACCTCTTGAATCAACCATACCCGTTGGTAGCCTTAGTTTAGTGCAGGGCTTCTGACCCTCTAGCAATATTTCTATTGCAAGTGTGGTGCAGTTTAGCTGGCATCATCCAGATGTCCCCTGTGGGTACAGCATCTTGTGTCTTCAGAAGATCTAGAACTGCTTCAGGATAAAGTGAATGGGGGAATTCATCATAGTTTTTTTTGTCTATGTTTGGCGTTGTTTTGGCCCAGTTGTGGTCCAAATGATGTTTTGCGACTTTCCATTGCACCAAATGAACATAGAACAATGCAAACTCACTTTAAAAAAAGACCCTGCTTGTACCAAATTCATTATTTGCTTAGACTAGTTTTCACAATACTGAACTAAATTCATGTTTTGCGATTTTCTGCAAATTTTCATTTAGATGCATGTTTTGGCGCAAAATGACTCCAGTTTTGGTTGGCTGGTTTTCCTGGGGTAGAAATAGGACGAAAACCACTACCAAATTTATCAAGCCCAATTGCTCCTTAGAGGGACATGTGCGCCAAGAACTTTTTGCAACAAAAAACAACAACAACATACATAGACTAAATTGATGAATTCAGAGAAAACAAAAATGGAATTCAACATAGACAGATAAGTCAAAGACAAATTGTAAAGATTAATTTCCCCCATTGGTTTTAGAGAATAATATGTTGCACTATATTCTGCAGAAAAGATAGATAAGACTATATGGTGGACCATAAAAAGCCATTATTATGATCATTTATTATTTGCTTTGTATACAGGCATTGTGCACGATTGGTTCTGTAGGTTTGTAAGTTGAATTTGTATGTAAGTCGGAACTGTATATTTTATAATTGTAACCCCAGCGAAAATTTTTTTGGTCTATGCGACAATTGGATTTTAAAACTTTTGGGTTGTCATAAGAGCCATGATTAACAATAAAGTTTAATTGCAGACACCTCTACTGCTACAGCTGATCATTGTAGCCAGGGGCTAAAGTACAACAAATTACCAATTACCAGAGGACCGTTTGTGACTAGGGGTCGTCTGTAAGTAGGGTGTTCTTAAGTTGGGGACCGCCTGTATACTTCTCAGCTTGGCTTCATTTTAATATGGTGCTAAAAATGTACTTATTACTGGAGTTCTAGCAGAACTATTTTAGTGTCAGTGAAGGAAAGATACCACAATGAAGCTGTGAGCTTTACTATTCCTATCTCCAATTGTCATCTTCCAGTTATGTGAATTGACTCATTTGCATAATTTAATATAATGAAGCTTCAATTCTGTTCCTGGTTAAACGTGTAAATGTCCCTCTCTGTTTTCCCTTGCCAGAGGTGGTAGACAAGGTAGAAATGGCTGATTAAATAAAGAGCTTCTTTCACAGGTAAGGAGATGCGTCTATGCAGATGAATTCACTTTATTCACATCTGAATTAGCTGTGACAGGCAATTTGACAGTAGGGTGTTATAATTATGGAAGAATTGCCAGAAACTATTTCTGATTTATTAAGATGATAAAATTAGCCTTTTATGGATTCACATGACTTGTTATATGTCTCTGCTACAAGCACTCTTACTGTCTGTGAGGTAAATGCATGTGAACTATTCTAGGGTAAGAGATTCTACCGTATGGATTCTGTATTATTTTATGTTAATTGTATTTATCCGGTATCGTATATCTAGTGGTATTATCTGCTATATTATCCTGACAGTGTACAGAATATCTTGTATAGTATTTTTTGAAACATTAATATCTGCTATATAAATATTCAGACAATATAGCTAGTACATTATTATCTTGTCAGCATATATCTTGCACAGTATAGTCTGTACTAGATGTATCTTACACGGTATAGTCTATACAACATCTGTAGACTGTATATCTGGTACAGTATTATCCTGACAGTATATGACTGGTACAATACAGACTATGCATATATACTGTATACCCTATCCAAGATAAAAAGTGGTCCATAATTTTCCATACCAGGTTTCCTATGATAAGGTTTCAGTTCTACCACATATTATTTATACTGGCAAAAGAAGACATATGACAGTACAGCCTGTATAGTCCATAAAGAGAACTGTAGGTCTGGTACAGTATTATCTTGACAGGATACAGCTGGTACAATACATTCTTTGTAGTATTTACCTGGTAGAATATCATATTGAAACCAAATCTGGTGCCATACTACCTCTGAAAGATAAAGTTTTCCAAAAGACCACCTCTTTAAAAGACCACAATGTTTTCCGTACCAGATTTCCTGCAATAACTTTCCAATTCTATAATTAGTTTTTTACACTGGCCTTTGCATAGAACACCACTTTTCAGTGCAAACATGTACCTGTATAGCTATTACTGTATAGTCTGTACAGTACACTGTAGATCTGCTGCAGATTATCTTGATCTTTATTATCATGAAAGTATATACTGTACCTGGCCCCTCCCATCTGTCTTCTCAGCATGACTTGTATTCCCCCCATGCGTTTAAAAGATTTGCCTAATTAAACAGCTGTTAACACTTGCGTTTACAAAATGTGAATGTTAACATTGCGTTCGGGCGCAGTTGCGTTTTGTAAACGCAAGTGTTGACAGCTGTTTAATTAGGCAAATCTCTCTTCAGCTGTTGGAATGCGTTTTTAAACGCATGCAGTAAATTCGATGTGTGACCGCACCCTCAGAAACAAGGAGGCAGACTGATTTTTGTAACAGCCATGGAAAGGAACTGTTTATGGATAAGGGAAAAGCTCTTTAATCATATTTTTTAATTAAGCCTGTGTGCCCTCCCCATCGGGGCCGGATTAAAGGAGGGGCTCATGGGGCTCGAGCCCCGGGGCCCCCACTACTTTCGGTTTTTATGGGGCCCCCACCGGTATCGGACAGTCAGCGACTTAACTCAGCTCTGTGTCTCTGTGCACGATGCGCAGCGGCCGGTGGCCACTCGCAATGCACATAGGGGTCTAGGATGACAGCTGTGTCAGTGAGACACAGCTGCCTTCGCTGGGGGAGATTGTCAAGATCGCTATTTTCTACAGGGGACTGGCAGCTATAGTCTACCGGTGTCTGGTGGCTTTATACTACAGGGGGCTGGCAGGCTATATACTACAGGGGGGCTGGCAGGCTATATACTACAGGGGGGCTGGCAGGCTACTAACCTCCAAAATCATTGTTGGAAGGGCCCCCACCAGTTTGCGCCCAGGGGCCCCCACCACCCTTAATCCGGGCCTGCTCCCCATGCACCCGGAGCCGATCTTTGACGTGCTATTGCGTCATTGGTCGTTAAGAGGTTAAAGAAATCCTGCCATTTAAATTAACCAACACAAAATAAATACTTCATTAAAAACTAAGATTAAAAAGCATTGCCCTTATCCGTTAATTCCCATGGCTGCAATGTTAAAAAACTGTTTATAAATTTTTATGCAACTCCCTTCCCTTTAAGGCACTAAGCATTTAATCTAAGCATTGTTGTACTATAATAAATATATATATATATATATATATATATATATATATATATATTATAGAACAACAGTCCCCTGGTCGCAGACCCTGTGTAACCCTGTGTAACCAGACCCTTTTACTTACATCTAAATAACCATGCTCCACAGTATAAAGAATAGTATAAAGAACAGTACATACATATATACAGATGTATTCTTTATACTGTGGAGCAAGGTTATTTAGATGTAAGTAAAAGGGTCTGGTTACACAGCAGCATCCCTTGCCCATTAGACACCTCATCCACACATACTGGAGCATCCTGCTGCTGTTATTTATTTTACATTGCATTGCACCTTTCTGCGACAATGCAGCAGGATAGGTAGATGCTAAGGCCGTAACCTGATGATGGATAGGCAGCCAAGCCCTAGACCTCTCTATCCACAGGTGATGTACAAATAGACAACAGGATTTTGAGGTAAATAGTCATTGTGGCTAGATCCATCTACCGGTAGTTATCTATTTATATTGTGAACAGCTCATATCGCCTTGACATTACTGAACCTCTGAGTGTTGCACGCTTTTCTATACTATGTCTTTTATATGTATAATCAGGGTCTTTATTTTTGCTTTTCCTACCGTTTTTCTCTTATTCAATGGTTTTATAAATCAGTATTTATTGTGTTATTCAGTAGAAGATCGTTCTGGCATTGGTATCTATTCAGCATGGTGCCCTGTTCTCTCCACATGCAGCCCCAGTCTCCTGAATATATTCTTCCTGTACAAAATCCACTGATGTCATACGCAGGCATAGAGGAATAACATTCAGGCTGGGGGAAAAATAGACCAAGCATTTCTTTAGTGTGTTATATGCGCTATAGTCAACAAATAATACAGGTATTGTTTTTCCAGTTCAGAACTTTTGTTACAGGACAGAGAGGACCTCCCAATACAGAGTGGCTAGTTGTACCATTTATTGGTATTAACTCCTGGTCCCACCTGAAAAGATTATTCCTGGAGCTTATCCTCCATTGACCTCTAAGAAATAGACCCTAGTGTCCTTCATATTGGGTTGTGTTCTGCTGTCCATTATTAGCTTAGAGCAGGGGTCAGGAACCTTTTTGGCTGAGAGAGCCGGGAACACCACATATTTAAAAATATAATTCTGCGAGAGCCATGCAATATGCGCATGCCTTCCAGTAAATAGGTAGCCACATTACATGGTCCCAAGTACATAGGTAGCCAGCACATTCCCCCCAGTATATTGGTAATCACGGCACATGTCCCCACCAGTAGATAGGTAGCACCATCACATGCCTGATAGTAGATAGGTAGCCACAGTAAATACCTCCCAGTATATAAGTAGCCCCATCACATGCCCCCAGGCCCCAGTAGATAGGTAGTCACAGCACATGCCCCCAGGCCCCAGTAGAAAGGTAATCACAGCACATGGCTCCCAGTAGATAGTGTCAGCACATACTTGCCCCCAGTAGATAGGTAGCGCCAGCACATGCCCTCAGTAGATAGGTAGTCACAGCAAAACAAAAAAGGAAATACTCCCCTACCTGCTCTCCCTTCAACAGCTTCTCATCACTCCCGCGCTCTTCTCTATGACCCAGGCACCGCTGCCACCGTTGCTTAGGCAATGGCACTTGGGTCATAGAGAGGAGTGGATGCTGCTCTACTCTATGACACAGGTGCTGTCACCTTAAAATCTTAATGTGTAACACTGTCTAATTAATGTATTGTAAATAAAAAGAGTTACAAGCACACAAGCTAGATATACACCAAGCTGAAAAATATAATACAAAGTCAGCTAGACGGCGATGTCCCATTGGTGGTAACATCCCTGTCTGCGTCCAGTGGTCATCGCTGTGTGTGTCTTAGATGTACACACTGCCAATCTATGTTAATCAATGATTTGTCTGAGAGCCAGATGCAGCCATCAAAAGAGCCACATATGGCTCCCGAGCCATAGGTTCCCTACCCCTGGCTTAGAGCTTGGGAGGATTCTATGGTGAGCCAGTCCAACACTTCTTCAAATTATGTTATCTAATTTATGGATACCTTACATGGGGTTCCTTGATGCAGGACCACTTTTTATCAATTTTTATCAATGAAAGTAGATGTAGCGGTTGCAAAAACCAGGCAGCAGTTCTTACACGGGTGCCCTCAGCACCTTAATGCTTTATTTTTGGGACCGATTTGATGGGGCTGTCCAACACTGCCTAAATAGTCAGTAACTGATCTCAGCAATTCTCATTTAAAATGAACCTAGCATTATGATACATTATGAAAGACAAAGGAATATTATTGTACTGTGGTATGTTGATTTCATAGCATTTCAGAGCATCCCATGAAGCAGTGGATGGAAGCTAATTCTTTGTAATGTGAAGGGGTGGCTCTGTTGCAAAACCTGCTTTATCTACCATGAACATTATGTGCCAGACGACACAAAAGAAAAGGTGTCTGAATCTGCTGATTTTGGCCAATATGTTTCTACAAATGTCTCAACTCTTCTTCTAAAGATTATGTTGATGGAGATGACACAAAATGATCACAAATAGAGGGATGCACACAAGGCCTTATTCTGTTCCTTCTCGTGTTACTAAAACCTTCTGTAAAGTATTATTACCACCCCCTAATATTGAAAAAATACAGTGTGTACGATTGAGCTTTGTTGTATTGATTTTTGTTCTATTTCACAAATAAATATAGCCCAAATGAGTCTAAATTATGATTCTTAATCCCCTTTAAGTACAGGTGCCTATTTTAGTCTTCCTTTCTTCTCTTATAAATAGGAGTTTATTTCTAATGACATGTAATATTTTCAGTAAATCATATTGCAATTAACTCCCCAGTGTGTAATCGCTGACAGTTGAACCTTTATTGCCTTTTCCATCAGTAATTTTCCAGTAAGATTTACATATTCTGATAGAACTTGAAGACGTCCGGGGCTGAGATACAAGGTGAGACTTTCAGAGTGGATCCTTTTCTTGCATTGATGCATTGAATGCATATAAAATGTGGCAAAGATTTCATAATGATACTGAGAGAATTATTCTGAGGCTTTATGACATATCGGTCAAAAAGCGTTTTTTTCACTTTATGATCCGAAGCCGAACACAAATTTGCTTCCTTTTGTTGCAGAGCAGTTCTGTGGGTTTTCCCTGTCTGTTGCTTATGCATGTCTTAGATGTGTGTTGTTCCTGCAGCAGTAATTGCTAGAAGAACAGATGGTGAATGTTAAGCCTCTGACAATGCTTCCATTAAAGCACTCGAGCCGAATTTTGAAGGAAGCTATAAGAGACGATAAAATAGTGATCTCTCATGCTAATATATTGCCAGTCAAAGCCGCTGCTGTTATATGCACTTTTTTATTGTAGAAGTGATTAAAACTATGGCACTATGATTTACCTGCAGCATTGTAGCATTTGTCATTTTTTTCTATGGCGTATATTATTTATGTGGTGAGGTACATATTCATTCATTGGCAGCAGCTGGTGCCGGCGCTGGAATAGCGGAAGAACTACTTTCCATTGTTTGCGTCAGTATCTAGTTTCATCTAAAGTAATATGAATAGAAGGTATTATCTGATGTCAGCTCTATACTGAGTGATCATAGTATTTTTGTATTGAAGTGTTTTTCGATTTTACTTGATAGGCTTACTAGCTACAGCAGTTAAGACGTTATACAAGATAACAATGTGTTATTATATATATGGACAATAGTAATTCAAGAACTGTAAGAGGATAAAGAAGCTTTCATGCATAAGCAGCAGTTCTCCACTGGTATCCAATCTGTTATTTGTTCTGGGCTTTGTAGTGCTATAGAAAAAGTCAAAATTCAATCCTTGCAGAGAAATAGGTAGAAATCTAATTAAGTGAATAAAAATATTTTTTTAAATGCACTCGGTGACCATTATGTAAAGGAGGTGCCTGACTCCCCAAAAAGGTAAATAAAGTGGTGACATATTGTTTGTTTTTTCTTAACCATTATTTCAGGTGATTTTTGATATTGGGTGTGTTGGAGGTGGGGAAGGACGGTGTTGTGAACATTTTTCTAATATATGTCATTAAGAAATTCTGCTTACGCCCCTTTAACACACATTTTTTTTCCATTTTGTATGCTACCCGTACTGTACCGTTTTGGTACAGGTAGCATACCGCATATTGTCCCCCGTACTATGGGAAAAAGATAGTGCTTGTTCTATCTTTCACCGGTACATACGGCCATGCAGCACTCCTCCCTATTTATAGGGGAGTGGTAAATAGTATTCACCCTTCCTCTTTCCAGTTCGCGGCATACGTTTGTGTGAAAGAGGCCTTAGTTTGTAAAGAAGCAGGCTGCATTGTGCCCCTAACTTACAATCTTACTTCTACAATGCTATGACAAATCTGTCTACACGATTGAACAATACCTCTTCTGTTTGTTACACAACTGTGAGAGTTAACTCTTTATGTTCTCTCCCTGGTTGCAGTATGCTATGGGCATTGTTTTCAAAGCTCAAACTGAAAGTGAAAGCGCTAGTCCTCATTGCCAGATCTGTTTAAACCAAACACAGGGAGATTAGATGTGAGCTCATACAGCCTCCATAGACACACACTTTTAGGATTTTTCTAAAAATTTACTTTCTATTGAAACTGAGGGCTCTCGGGGCTTCCCTATTACCCACCTCTTCCTTCCTCTATGCAAACCAGAGAGTCAGTGACATCACCAGGCTCTCGGCAATTCTTCGGCATGCATGTTTGTCTCTTTACTATACAGTAAGTCAGTATAGTGAAGAAATGACCGTGCATGTGCAATAATTGCTGAGAGGTGGGTCACATCACTGGTGTGCTCTGGTTAGCAAAAACATGAAAAGGAATATAAAGAACAGCTACAGAATGAAGGGACAAGAGCACCATGTCAGTGAAGCTGCTTTATATTACAGGAATGTGGTGGTAGATTTCCTTTAAGAAGATAGACTTTTGCAAAAAAAACATTTATGCACATGCCAGGTTATCGTTGATGCTTTTATGTTTACCACAAGCACAATGTATGATTCTTCAGAGGGAATGTATTGGCTGGGAATAATTTATTGTTTAAATCAAGTTTTTATGATTACTTTGTCCCGAGTTTCGTATTAAACTGACACTTCCTCTTGTGTGGAGATCACTTCTCAGCAGGAGATCACTTCTAGAGATAGATACAACAGCTGATCTCCTCTGCCTCCCTATAGAGTAACATCTACACAAGTCGCAGATCATTGCTATAGACCATGTCCAGATTTAAGTTCTGTATAGTCCATGTGACTGTTAAAAAACAATCAAATTAACTGCCATTCAGTTCACAGTAACAGCTGAGGTAGGACAGCCACCCCCCATAATAGGTGGCGCTCCACTGATTCTGTAAAAATTGGATTTTTACTTCTCCAACCCCTACTGTTCCAGAGCATTTAAATTTTGGCGCCTTAAATGCCAATATGACATTCAAGTGGGTGGTCCTGGGCACTGATTGTGCCTGCTCCAGGTACTGTATTGTATGTGACAAAGTAGCAATAATGCATACAGTATATGGTCCTCATATGTGGTATGCTGTCTGAGATGCATCACATGCATTCAAATTCATACAATCAAGTAATTTCAAGGTCCATTAATGCTTCCTATATTTTATAGGACAATACAGTTGTGCAATACCAAATAAGTACCAATAGGCAATTAACTTCCATCCAGAAGGAAGGAATTGACAATACTCTTGTGATTGTATTGTTTTATAAGGGCTGGTGCACATTTGTTTTGCAAGTAAACAGCCCCAATAGACCCCAGAGAGAATATGAAATGTTTTTCTTCCACCAAAAAAAAATCTCTAGGGAAGAAGACTGAATAAATAAGGAATCATGAACGCTGAAACATTCTGTTACCTGATAAGAACAACAATGTGCAGGAGTAGTCCATTTGTCTTAGCTCCTTTGATTTATTACATACAGAACTGGCCAAAGTTCCAGTTCATACCTGTATTATTTCATCAGTTTTTTGCTTCAGTTATTGTAAACCAAAACCAAGAGTTTAGGAACTGGTGTAAAACTTTCCATTATATCTTTGCTCTGATGTTCCAACACCTGGTTTCTCTCACAATAATTGATTCCAAAAACTGATGAAATGTGACACAGGTTAGAAAAAAAAACACGTTAGAAAAAAACCTAAAATAAAGTTAAGTTAAATAAAAGAAAAGAAACATAAGATTAATAGAAGATGTATTTCCGCCCAAAAAGAGTTAATAAGAGTTAATCATACATGTACCACAACAAATTGTGCCTGAAAGAGCATAAACAGCTTAAACCCAAGGTTTGTTCTGGTGCCATATTTTATAAAACAGATATAGCTGCAGCAATTCCCTGTTGGCTAGCTGTTGGAACTGTAGAAATAAAGTACAGCTAGTTAGTTTCACAGCAAAGGTCCATTTAAATGTGTTTAGCAATGATCAGAATATTATGTGGTCTCTGGCTAATGCTCTTCATCTCTAATTCTGGGTAACATTATCCAAACTCTATGAAACATGCTCAACATCTCTATTTCCATCCTTGGTCACTCCCTGTTTACTAAAGGGTCTATAAACCCCAGCAGCACCAGTTTAATGCTTGGCTTGGCATCACTGAGTGTAGCTTTATGACAGGGCCATCTGAGGGCACATTGGAATAGTTATTTGTTTTGCTCATAGTCTTTACTGGAAGGATCTCATTGGCGCAGTCCTTGCTATATTCTCCTGATGTGGTCTTAGCTTTTATTGTTAAATAGAGCTGTAAGAGGGTTAATGTTGTTTTATGTCTAAATAAATAAAATCAAAGAATTCTTTTTTAAGGTTTTTCCTTCCTTCGGATAAATCATGTAATATAACTGAATTTTTTTCAAATGTATGCCACAATATATGCAATAAGTAGATTCAAATAGAAATAACAGCAAAGTAACACAAAGTTGATAAAACATAAAGGTTATTATTATTCAATTGGCTACTTCACAAATCTGCACCAGTTCATTGTGTTAAGATCTACTGTATTAAACTTATTCCAGAGTGGATATAACATTATGCCTTCAGGGATGTTTTATTGTTTTATAATCTGTGTTTTTCTTGTGTTTCTGTGCGTATTCATCTGACACGAGTACTTAGAAACATGACCTTGATTTAAAATACAAAAAAATTTTTTCCTACCATAAGGACCATATATTTATGCACAGTAATTTATATATTTGCACAATTTAGTATTATATATATATATATATATATATATATATATATATATATATATATATAAAGAAATAGCAATACTAGAAATGCATGTTGATGTTTCTTTCAGATCAAATCAATAGGTTGGATTGTTCAGATAAATCTGGGTTTAGAGGTCAAATAAGAAAATAGTATAGTGGATGTCATTTAACAGACAAGTGGTGAAAAGGCTTTGTCACTCATCAGAGTGTACGTAACGTGACCTGTGAGAACTTTGCACCTCTCGCTAGGTATACAAGGTAAACCAGATGGATGTAACATCTTAAAGAAGCGCTCACTGGTTTGTATTTTTATGTGAAGGTTGTTTCAGGTCTGATATATGTTTTATACTATAGATATACCGCACTGACATATGTGATATATAGTAAAATGGAGCTCACCTTCAAAACATTACTTGTATTAGTTACAAAGTGTGAACTGACTGTGGCCATTATACCTGAAAATTGTATGTAAATACTTATTCAGTATCAGAAAGAATAATAAAAATACATAAAACCAGTAAAACAATACATTTTTATGACTATGATGACAGGATTTACATATAATAATAATCATATGGTCATAGTTGATCAGATATAGAGTAGAATGTCCCTTTAACCCCTTGTTTCCATGGGACGTACACAGGGCCGGCTCCAGGTTTCAGTGGGCCCCTGGGCGAAAGAGTCTCAGTGGGCCCCTTAACAGTGAACTCATGTGGTGGCATGACCCTGGCACCTGAGTTCAGACACAGTAAGAGACAATCATATTTCAATTACATCGGCAACAAGGATGCCGCCGCTGATGTAATTAAATTTTCTGATCAGGAGCGTAATGGGCTCCATAGCAGACCATTTCCTTAAAAACACATGCATGTTTTCACACAATCACAATCATTTTTACACTCATATACGTGTCTACAGATTTATACACACATACAGTATATACACATCAAATTTACAACATACACACAGATATACAACATATACACACACACACATCCTGTATGTACAGCATATATATGCACGAATCCCATATATACAGCATACACACCAAATATATATACAACATACACACGCATCCAGGATATACAGCATATTTACATACACATCCAATATATACACACAGCACATAAGCAGATATACACATGCATCCAGTATATACAACACATACGCAGACATACAGCATATATAGACACGCATCCACTATACACAACACATACGCACAGATATACAGCATACATACACACGCATCCAGTATATACAGCACATACGCACAGATATACATCATATATACACACGCATCCAGTATATACAGCACATACGCACAGATATACAGCATATATACACACACATCCAGTATATACAGCACATACGCACAGATATACATCATATATACATACACATCCAGTATATACAGCACATACGCACAGATATACATCATATATACATACACATCCAGTATATACAGCACATACGCACAGATATACAGCATATATACATACACATCCAGTATATACAGCACATACGCACAGATATACAGCATATATACACACACATCCAGTATATACAGCACATACGCACAGATATACAGCATATATACACCATACACAGCATATATACACACATCCAGTATACACAACAGATACACAGCATAAATACACAAAAAAACACATATACAGCACATATACACACAAACACATACAGTATACATGCATTTACATATGAAGCAATTATACTTACCCCAGCTGGATGTCGCTCAGTCGGAACGTGGTGGCAGGATCAGGAAGAAGGTGGACAGCGCTGTGAGGTGCTAGGACGGGCCAGGACGGTCACAAGTCGGACGGGACGCGAGGTGTGCGGGCTGGCGGGGCGCGAGGTGTGCGGCCCGGGCCTGAGGCAAAGCGCGCAGGCCGGGCAGGGCGCACGGCGCGCAGGCCGGGCCTGACGCATGGCTCAGGACGCGACACGTCACAAGAGAGGTGGGTTGGGCAGGGCAGAGGGCCCGCCCCACTACCTCTCCGTCCGCCCCACTACCTCTCCGCCCGCCCCACTACCTCTCCGCCCGCTGGACCAACCTGCGGACAAGTAGTAGATTGTGGTGGGCCCCTTTGGAGCTCCGGGGCCCCGGCACTTGCCCGGGTCAGCCGGGTGCTGACGCCGGGCCTGGACGTACATTAAAGACATCCTATTCCTGATCTGGACCTGTACTGTAAATTATAAGGCATCATACTATTCATAGTCACTATAAAGTTTGTGCCATTGGATGATAGCATTTACAATGGATGAAGCATTGGCTAAATTCAAAGGGCAGACCTCCCTGCGGTTAGGAGTAGAAATAAAGGGGTTGTTCATTTTAAGCAAATCCCATCAAATAATTGATTATATTATACTATCTCTGATTAGTTTCTATGATATAACAAGCTGCGCACCTGTCTGACATCACATGACTATGGACAGGTGTTTATCTACAGGTAAGGGCTCATTCACATGGCCATCTACAGGGACGTACATGCGGCCGCATGTACGTCCCCAAAGACAGCAATAGCGGCGCCGCACACCGCAAAAAGATAGAGCATGCTCTATCTTTGGGTTCATTCACACGCGGTATGCACGCCGTGCGGGCATACCGCCGTGTGCTGGAAAGGAGGTGACCCCTCCTCCCTCCATAGAGAATAGCGGCACACAGCAGCATTCACGCGAAAGATAGAGCAAGATCTATCTTTTTGCGGTGTGCAGCCCGGATCGGTGCCAAACGTATCTGCACCACACCGCTATTGCCGTCAATGGGGACGTACATGCGGCCGCATGTACGTCCCCGCAGACGGCCATGTGAATGAGCCCTTTCGGCATGTGTGTGCGGCCGTGCGCCGCTATTCTCTATGGAGGGAGGAGGGGGTCACCTCCTCCTCCTCCACAGCACACGGCGGTATGCCTGCACGGCGGGCATACCTCGAGTGAATGTACCCTAAAGTCTACAGGTACAAGTAAACAATGCATTTTTTCGTGTAAGAAGAGATCTAGAAAAAAATGATACAGAAAGTTTATTGGGTAACTTTTGATTACACAAACAATATATTTGCTGGAATTTTTTTAAAGAAGACAACCCCTTTCAGAGCTTACTGCTGATTTTTATGTAAGACCTAAGCAGGAAAATGCAGTGCATTCTTATGCATGTTATAGAGCAAGAAGAGCTGATCAGATTGATATATAGCTTTGTGGGAAAGACATTAGAATTGCTTGTCTCTCTGCTTTCTGATTGCTTTTAGGGATTAGTTGGGAGCGATC
This sequence comes from Engystomops pustulosus, assembly GCF_040894005.1. NCBI lineage: Eukaryota > Metazoa > Chordata > Amphibia > Anura > Leptodactylidae > Engystomops > Engystomops pustulosus. The sequence goes on along the minus strand of NC_092412.1, from coordinate 128,307,737 downwards.
CTACCAGGTAGTGATCTCCATAGGGCTATCAATCACTGACAGTGACATCCCCCTGACCAGTGGTGAACCTAGCCTTTCTGCTGCCTGAGGCAAGCTATAGAATGAGGCCTCCCCCCCACTCCATATATGTAATATATCATGGAGTGTCAAGACCAGACCCGATCATATTGGTTTAATTCGAAAATGAAACAATGCAAAATACATAGAGATTCCCATGTACTGTATAATAATAATAAACAAATAATAAATACAGTAATAGTAAACAAAGCGAGCTACCACAAAGTACAAAATACATACAACAATCCGCCATATAATATAAAATTAATATATCATGCCACCATATATTATAAAATACATCCAGCGTCCTCCATGTAATATATAATAGATCCAGTGTGCCGCCATATATCATATAATACATACAGTGTTCCGCCATATACCATATAATACATACAGCGCGCCGCCATATACCATATTATACATACAGCGTTCCCCCATATACCATATAATACATACAGTGTGCCGCCATATACCATATTATACATACAACATCCCGCCATATACCATATTATACATACAGTGTGCAGCCATATAATACATACAGTGTGCCTTCATATTATACATACAGCACGCCGCCATATACCATATTATACATACAGTGTGCAGCCATATAATACATACAGTGTGCCTTCATATTATACATACAGCATGCCGCCATATACCATATAATACATACAGTGTGCCTTCATATAATACATACAGCGTGCCACCATATACCATATAATACATACAGCATGCCGCCATATATATGTATATATTTACATACAGTATACACACACTCATACAGCATGTACACATATATGCAGCATATATACTCATATAGCATTCATATACACACACTCACCACACACATACAGTATACACACACTTATATACAGTCATACAGTATACACACAAACACACACACACAGTATATACATGTATACAGAGATGCATATAAATACATGTGTGTGTGTGTATATATATATATATATATGTATACATACATATAGATACACACAAATGTATACTTATATGCATCTTAGATATAATAGGTACATACTTACCATGACGGGTGAGGCAGGCCCCGGGCAGGTGAGACGGACGGGCCGCGGACGGGTGGGCGCGGACAGGAGAGGCGGACGGGTCGCGTACGGGAGAGGTAGGGCGGGCCGCGGACGGGAGAAGTAGGGCGGGCCACGGACAGGAGAGGCGGGTGGGCCGCGGATGGGAGAGGTAGGGCGGCCCGCGGACGGGAGAGGTGGGGGGGCGCGGACGGGGGAGGCGGGCGGCGGATTGTAGATGTGGGCCGCGAACTGGAGATGCGGGCCGGGTCAGGGAGAGACGTGTGGCGGGAGGCGGCCGCTGACAGAAGAGGCGTCCCAGATGGCCGGGACGGAGCCATTTTGGCGGTCACAGTACTGAGTGACTGGTGAGTGACCTGCCTGATGCCGCCCCCACCATCCACCAGGAGGCGCTGCCGCCTGAGGCGAATTTCTCAACTCGCCTCATGGTAGGTGCGCCCCTGCCCCTGACTCAATTACAGAAACACTGCATTATTATGCTGATTTTATTATGTTTCATTTTATTATACTATCATATATAGCAATATGTTCCCATGATCCAGTTAATAGTGGCTTCAGGTATCCAGCACATTGGGGGGAATTTATCACTTTAGGTAACTCTAGCTCTAGGCACCCAATATACTTTTAGGCTCACAGCGGTGTGTCTTGTAGTAGCGGAGACCTTGTAGTAGCAGAGTTTATAGCCTAAAAGGGCAATACTGAATCATCCCCCTCTATTTTGGAGCCTATTATCTATGTAGGCATTATTTTTAGAAGAGAGATGTTGTTGGTAAGTTGTACCTCACTAAAACTAAGTGTCAGAATTTTACTCTGTCTGACGATTTATATCACCAGTGGCATTAAATACTGAAATTTCAGATCACATATTATTGCCAGCCATGCATACAGCATCTGCTAAGTAATTGTTCCCTCTAGTTCACAGTAAACTCTGGTAAAGATTCTGCAGACTTATTTTATGTGGTCTTTACAAATCATGTCTATGAAATGTTCTCAGCAGGTAAATAATGATGAAAAACTTTCATTGACCTTTATAGAGAAATCCATGGAAATGAAGGATGTTGTAATGCAGATGACTATTTAAGTCTTTAAACAAAGTTTCAGATTAGCAATATTTAGATCAAAGAGTTCAAAGGTCAGTCTAATAAAGGTTCCTGTTGAATTGGCTCCTTACGTAGTATCTTGGATTCTATGAAGTAACATTAAATTAACTGCATGTGCATCTATTTCTTACAGTAATATTAACTGTATTTTAAGGAAAGTTATAGTTCTTAAATAATAAAATAGAATAATCAGTGGAAACACACTCATAAGATTTGGGGAGCCAGACCTGGTGGCGCATCTAGGGAGTGTAGATTGAACTTTGCTGCAGATGGCGTTTTCAGCATTTTTTTTCATTATACAGTATGTTGTTATGCCAGAATTATTAATGGATGTTGTGCCTGATATATAGATTAACTAGTTAATATTTAATGAGTAGAATGGCACAATTGATACAAAAAGATACCTATTGCATTTAACGTGGTGGCACACATAGTTTTTGATAACAAAAAGCAATGCATCTCATATTAACTTATTGCTAGTAATTAGTATAACTGGAATGTAACTTACACGTATATTCAACTGATACTGCACTTAGTTGTATGTGAAGTTTTCAAACTTTTCCTAGGATAAAAAATGAAAAATAAATTTAACTGTAAAAATGGCTAGCATTCAGAATATTTTACCATTCCTCTATTCAGAACGGTGCAATTACATTTATAATAATGATCCTAAGTCTGAACTAAGTGTATGTTAAACTAGACGTATAAACCTTTTAAAAAGCAGCTCCATTTTGAGTTTCCATGTTTTACATCTCCATCTCAAAAGCCTCAAAAGCATCTTTAATTGTTTTACTTTCTAGTTGCACAATGTTATATACTGTAAAATGTATAAGGAAGTGGGGAAAAATTAGCAAATGCTGTTAACTTGAAAATAAAAAATTATAAAGCAGCTGAACCATTTTCTTGAGGGTTTAGTTTTTATGGCTTTCACTTTGTGGTTCATATGACATATTTTATGGGTCAAAACCACAGTACAATCATGTACTCAGGCACCCACAATGTCTTAAACATATTAGGAGCTATGTTTGGTATATTATTTTCAGGACCAGCTTTTGTTTTCACTGAAACCATTTGCCAAAATGTAAGAATTACGATTACTTTGTGTTAAAATTTTTATGGCTGGCAAAATGGCAAAAAAGCGAAATATGCAAATTTAGACTTTTTTTCTAATCGGATGTTCACAATATGGGACAATTTTTTTTTATTTTGTTAAATATTATGGGACGTGGGATATGTAATTAGTTTTTTTGTTTCTTGGTTTTTATATGGCAGGGTCAGAGGTTTCTGTCTGTCACAGCAACTGATTTGAGCTCCTTGATAATATCTGGGAGGTGTCAAACACTATTTATGTGCCATGGTCAGGTTAACAGTTGTGTCTTTGCAGAGGTGTCAGTATAATATAGCAAATTTGTGCTTTGTGGAGAGGATGCAGCTTGTTAGTACTCTCCATACAACCACAACAATGTGACATAATAGCAAGTCAGTCATTTAAAGCTTGAAGAGATGGGAGTGTGAGTGACTGCAGAATCTTACTATTAAAGAAAAAATCCATTAAGTGCAACTGTTAGACATCTATTTTACCAGCCAGAAGGAAATTGTATTGGCTGCAAGCAGCAACAATACTGCTAAACTCCTACCTAGTGGACACTGCCTAGAAATAAAGAAGTAGTTACTGTTAAATGCCTCTCTTTCCATTTCTTGTTATCAGTGTACTGGACTATATGGCAACATGATGACATTCAGAAGGTAGAGGCAGTGTCACTGGCTTCAAACAGCTGACACCCATCCAGTAGACATCCATGTTTTTACAAGGGCCCAGACTGTACACAGAAGCCACATTTGTCCACACCATCCAATTTTATCTAAACCATGCATTTTTTTTACACGTCCTTGCTATCAGCATGATCGTGGTCTCTCTGTGCAGTACATGGAGAGCATATGCCCTTTATAAATGTAATTGAGAATTAGGTCTAAAAGTCAACTGGTTAAAAATATTTGCAAAGTATTTATCATTTCCAAATGGGTATTAAATAGCCTTTATTATATTATACACAATTATAATATATATTTTATGGAAAGAATACTGTTACAATTACCATGAATGTGCAGACACTGGTTGAAGAAAACATTAAAGGAAAAGACATATAAATTATAAGTAAAATATTATTCAAATTGATAAGTAAATTATCTAAACATCTCATAACAAGGCATCTGAAAGTGGCATAATATAGTGAATTCATATACCGCCTTTATATTGCAGTTTATATAAGTCCTTATAAGTTGAGTGACCTGAAGATATGTTGTAGAAATGGAAAATATCGTTTTATGGTGGAGTCTGCTAATGTTCCAGCTGTGGTTTACTTTCAGCAAATAATTGATATTGTTTGTATAATGAAAAGTTATACAATTTCACAAAATGTCATTTTATTGGAAGCGTCTTTGTTTACTCCTGTGGATAAATACTGGTCCATGGTCATGGGTGCACCCATTATAAGGCACAGCTCTGATTACTCTCTGTGATATAATAAGCTGTGCACCTGTGTGACATCACATGACCAGGGACCAGTATTTATGTAGAAAACAGTGAGGAATTGATACAGAAAGTTTATTGCAAAATTGTATAACGTTTCATTACAAAACAATTTCAATTATTTGCTAAAAGTGGACAAAGCCTTTAAAGTTGTTTTATGTTCTGGTTACAGATACCTTTTGCTACTACTTCCACATGAAGCAAAAAATTCCAGAAGTGCCCGTTTTTTTTATTGAAATCTAGAGTATCTTAGATCGGAGTTGTGGCTTAGGTTTCAATTTATGTTTCCTAAAGAAAACAATATACCTGTTACAACTCAAATCACTGTTGAGCATGAATCCTTGCAGTAGGCCAAATTAGGTCTAAATTCTAAATCAAAATTTTCAATGTTACAATAAAAAAAAAAGTAATATGAAGAAAATAATTAAAAGAAGGTGTGGAAAAGAAGGCGGGATTGGTGACAGAAATTAAAAAAGGAGAGTGGGAGTGGGGAGGACAGGTAAGGGGGGTGATCAGGAAGGACCCTAGTTTAGGGATACCAACTTGCTGGAGAAAATGAGAAATTCACAAAATTGTAGTCATATTAGCTTTGTCCAGGTAAATTTAGCTTCCTGTCTATGGTTATGGAGGCAGTAAGGCTCCCACCATTGACCTCTTGTGGGCCGGTCAGATGTTCTCTAAAATTCATAGCATTTAAAAAGTGTCCAGGTGGCTTAGGCCCCTTCCACACTCGCGTTGCATTTCACGTCAGAGTTTGATCAGGGTGCGATCAGTTTTTGGTCAGTGAAAAACGCACATTTTGCATCAGAGTGCAATCAGTTTTCAGTCAGAGTTTGTTCAGTGTCTCAGTTTTTCACGCGTGTTTTTGATGCAATTTCAATGCAATTTCAATGCGTTTTTCACGCGCAGAAAACGCGCGTGAAATGGACTCAGGACTGAGCTCTATCTTTTCTATGGCAATTGATGCGTGAAAAACGCATTGCACTTGCATTGCACTTGCAAGTGTCTCAGAGTGCAATGCGTTTTTGATGCATCTCCATAGACTTGTATGGTGCGTTTTTCACGCGCGTGACTTGCAAAAGTAGAGCATGTCGAGATTTAAACGCGCGTTAAAAAAAACGCGCGTGTGTGCGTGAAAAAAAATGCAAGTCTGAAAAGACCCATTGATTACAATGGGTCAGAGTGCAATGCAAGTCCTGCGCGTCAAAAGCACGCGCAGAAAACGCGCGTGAAAAACGCAAGTGTGAAAGGGGCCTTAGGCTTGAAATGGCTATGTTTTTCTTATTGAGATGACTACGCGGGGCAAAGATCTAGTCCTAGGCATAACAAGTGCATTACGCCGTAGTTTTGATCCTTCTTAAATTGTGTGAATTTCCTGATTTTTCTTCTTCCTAATTTTTGGTTTATGACAGGAAAATGTTGCACTATTTTTTCTATTTTACAGTAACATTGCTATGACGGTTTACATTCTGAATGCTGTCTTAATTCATTTTCACTAGGGTAATAACCTAGTAAACATAGTAAGCTTATATAAAATGTCAAGGGAACATACCGAAATAATCCTGAAGTTGCTAGTAGTCTTAAATACAGCAGCACTAAGGCTATTTCTGGCCTGGCCGTTCTTAATTGTCTAGATACAGAACACAGCTCTCAGAGGATTTGCAGCATTCTCTGCAGCTTTGGTATGAGTTAGACTGATGAGCTTCTGCTAGATATTCATTTGGAAGAGATCGGCCTAGTTTCCTGCTGCTGATGAGGCTTGGGTCCACCTCGCTGCACCTCATGCTGTGCTTTTCAAATTAAAATCTGTTTGAGTTTACAGTTAACACAATAACAGCAAAAAGACAAAATGGATAATTTAAGCAAAAATGACCTTTAAGAACAGACGGTATCTGACAAACCCCCCACCAAAGTCTGTAGGAGAGCTCAAGGTGGAAACTTTTACATAATTAATGACTACTGCACAAGCATTGCCACTGTGTGCAGTGTGTTATATATATACCATAGCACACATTGTGTATGTAGTTATATTTATTATCCATACTATCTCTCATTTTGTAAGTTTAGTCACATATCCAGAGGTCAGAGATCCCTTCAATTAAATTTAACCAGAGATATTATGTTGTTAAAATATGTTTTTTTTTCTTTTTTTTATCTTGTTTTTAGTAGTTGAAACAAAATTTGTCTACGCATTCCCTTTGAATGTGTGCACATATCCAGTTCTGTAGCATACAGATATATGTAGTTCTTTACATATCTGTGGACACATTTGGTATAATAACAAATATTTCAGCAGAGTTCCCTTTTTTCTGGTTTCGCATGTTTGTGCTATAAATTACGACCTTTCCATAGGATAGGTCATTAACATCACACCATTGGAATCCCCACTGATTCTATACCTCAGATTCTTATATGTATTTCAGGGGCTGCAAACAATGGTCCCACAGACTGTTCTTTGCGACTATGTAACATGTGTGACCTCAAACACCAGGAAAATATGCAAATATGTTTTTCAGGGTGGGATAACATTGCCTTTTGCCTAATTCTGAGGCAGCCTGTTTAACATCAAGCATGACTTTTTCAGAAAGCCTAATGGCCAAACCCGTAAATCTATTTATTCAAATGTCATGTTTGATGGTAAGAGGAAATATTTCCAAGAATACTGCAAGTGGAGAATTAATTACTGGATGTCTCCACACTTATGTATAGACAGCTTTTAATGGAAAAGTCTCCTTTAAGGGTTTGGCCACTTTACCTCATGTGTTTTTGTAATGTGTATGTACGTGCTGGGGCCTAGTTTTAGGTAATTTACCAATATACATCTTGATAAGTGAAACCTCCTGTCTTTTACCTCATCAGCCAGACATTTCTAACCATAAAATGGATGATCATGTGATCTTATTTGTCTTGTTCATGGACAGATAGAGATCACATGACCTTCCATCTGCAGCCATTTTATGTACAGGAATGTCTGGCAGGTTTCACTTTTCATATCAAGAAAGTGGTGCAGAACATTTAACGTACGGGTATTCCAGCAACAATCATAATTCATATTCAAATGGGCCATTAAAATATAAGCTAATATGTATTTAGTTGTTATTTACATTTTTGCTCCCCTTAGCAGAGAAATGCTGTGGACATACACTGTGATGAAGAATTAAAATTCTACTGTCCCTTTAATCAGTTCTGTGACTTTTTCCGATGGCCCCTGGGCACATATGCACATCACATGTCCTGCACCTGCCTGTGATCGTCGGGTGATCATCACTAGTTTGGCTGTAGTGGGTTGGTTGCAGTGCATCCTGTATGGCCAGTGTTGTGGTGAGAGGTCATCTCACTGAGGTAATGTGCAGCGATGGCAGTTGCACACATCATTACAGATAGTCCCCGGGTTACATACAAGATAGGTTCTGTAGGTTTGTTCTTAAGTTGAATTTGTATGTATGTCGGAACTGTATATTTTATTATTGTGACCCCAGACAGAATTTTTTTTCTCTCTGTGACAATTGGATTTTAAAAATGTTGGGTTGTTATAAGAACTACAATTAACAAGAAAGCTTAATCACAGACACATTTAATAACTATTAAAGCTCTTTGTTGTAGCCTAATGATAAAGTACAGTAATTTAACAAAATCCAGAGGGCCGTTTGTAACTAGGAGTTGTCTGTAAGTCGGGTGTTTTTAAGTAGGGGACCGCCTGTACTATGGTAACAGAGCAGGACAGTTGCCATTGTCACCTGAGAAGGTGTATCACCTGATTCCAGATGTGGCTTTTTTTAAAAAGTCTCAAATTTAGCCACAAATCTTAGGCTACCCCTGACCGATTACCAAAAATATCAAGTAAAGTGGCAAACCCCATTAAGGGGCCTTCTTACTTTCCTTACCTGACCTAGCCTCTCACTCAGCTGAGCGTGGGATTTAACTTTAAAATTTTGTCGCAAGATCAATCACTTACATACACCAGGAAGAAGAAGGTGAACTCCGACGGACCTGAGTGGGGAAATGACACATGCACGATATCGGGCGTCTGATCTTAGTGAAAAGCTGCATTATCGTCGGACAATGCACTTTAGGGGAAATCCTCTGGACGGTTAAGTAAATGTGCCCCAATGTTTCCCATACCTGAAACTATATTTTGCATATTTTCCAAAATCCCCAAGTGTAGCATCAATGGCTGTAGTTCTCCACAGGTCTGCATAGGTTGCATTAAATGTCAAATTCTGCTTAAGGAGAGTTCTTACTTTCCATAGCTACTAACTCGCCATGATAGCAGAACCTGCTGCTTGAGATACAAACTTGGGCAGGATTAGTAACTGCTCCAAATGTTGCACTCAGAAATGGTGAAGATCCTATCTACTAATGCTCCGGATCCCGGAGCATTAAAGATTATCACAGCAGCACCTTGTAAACAATTGGTATAAATAATATGGCATAGAATCAATGCTTGGGCATATTTTTCAGCTATTCCTTAGTGAATTTAGGCTGCCCAGCAATCACTTGTCTTTCTGCCTGTATACCTGCCACGTGCATACCTGCAGCCACTGGGGCACAGAAAGCGATTGAGGTTTATCATAGTATTCGGCCTGTCTGTAATCGACAGGCTTGTGTGGCTCTCGCTTCTGACAAACTAATGTGAGCATTGTGTTCTAAGAGTGGACCTTAGGGAAATAGATATCCGTTATTAATGTTTCTGTAAAATGAGGTTCATTACCAACTATAAAGTGTGAGAGGCTCATGTCCTTCCTTTTAACTATCAATAGACATGGTTGCTCAATATCATCTGATCTGCCTAAGAACTAATAAGGCGTATCAAGCATCTTTGAGATGTGCTTGTAAAGTGTTCTGCTTGATTAATCCCATAGGGACGGGTATAGGAAAACGCTTATTATGAAGTTATACCCCACAACATGGGTGTCATATTATTTATAGATGATGATATTATGCGCACAATTTTCTCTGAATGAAAAACAGATGTGAACTTGGCTTATTCCATGTTGCATACTGAAAAGAAATTTCTCAACTTTATGTTTATTGCATTTTGGGGTATGATATAACACAACGAAATTCATAAATTTGTTGTTGTAGGATGGCTTCTTAGCCAGCCAGGGGATCACTTGCAGTTTAGGATTATAGATCTCCAGTTGTTGTTACTTGGGAAACTTGTTGCTGTTGCATGGAAAATCTAATACTACATTTAAATGAATGGCCAATTGAAGTGGTATCTACTTATACTGAGTAACTCTTTCTTCTAGCTCAGTAAATTATTGACATTGAGTGAAGTATAGCATAAATAGTATTTTAATGAAGTGATGTTATATTAAATGAGACATAATTCCTGTATTTACTCTGTGCTTGGCTACAAGAAGAGTCTATGCGTCCTCATGGGTCCATAGCACTTGTACAAATCTCCATGGAGGGTGATCATTGCTGTATTGCAATATGGTTCCTTTTATTGTTACGTTAGATTAAGGTATTTCTTAGCACATATTCTGCTGCTGAGAGTGGCCTTTCTGAAGTTCAGGCTCACAGCTTGTCTGCAGGGTATCTTTGTACCTTCAGAATCCAGGTGCAGGGACAGCCATGCTGCTTCAATCATGGCACAGCCTGGGAATTCTACGCCATCATAAATAATCTTGAAAAGAAAATATCTGAAAGTTCTTTGTTGAGCGTTGGCCCAGCGCTGATTTTCCATGGTAACTTACAAATCAGATGTGGTTTTTCAAGCTTTTAAAAGACTTTCAAAAAAGGATTAAAACATTTCCATTTCAGATTTGTTTTTAGCTGTTGTTCGCATTTCATACATTTCCTTCCTCTGTGGTTGTATCCCAATTGTGTTTTCACCTTTCTTGTCGACCCTTTTTTGATCCCTGAATTTTTTATTTGTCTATCTACAATTTGAATGCTGATAAGGTTCTGACATGACCATATACTGTGAATGTAGTTTTTTATACCGTCTAAAAGTTTTACCAGCGCCAATCAATGATGTATTGTGTGGGTACAATGAGAAACCTACATTTATTATTAAGGCACAGCATAAAAAGGAATCAGTAAATGGCAGAATGTTAATGTCATAAAATGGATGGAAGCTTATAAAAAGAGTTATTAGTCATCTCTGTCCTGATTCTATGGATTTATTCAAGTACGGTTTTTATGAACAGGTATCTGAAGACACTTACAATTCATATTGTCTGTATTGTGGATGCTTCAAGTGTTCTTTAGAAGAATATTGTTGTGTTTACAGGGCTGGCACTTTTGCACTATAGTTGAAAGGAGTAAAATAATTTATTGAATTATTACTGAAAAAAAATGTCCATTAAAAATGGATATTTATAAACTCAATACAATTATGTGATACTGCTTCTTTACTCCTAATATACATAACCCTGACGTCACTAGCTAAAGATGGCCGATTTTGTTACAGCAAAATCCCAAGAAATGGAAGGGATCTCCCCACCTCTCCCTACCCCTTCTTTTGCGTTTGTGTGTGCATTGAAACGTAGAAAATCTTGTTTTTTTTATTGGGTGTCACGGTTTTTAATCTTCAATGAGCCTGAGCTGGAGCAGGTCAAGGTCCAGTTAATTCTATAAACGGGTTAGGAGACACTTTTGTCTATGTAAATGACGAATGCTATATTGTATATACCTGCTAAAAACACAACAATATTTGTATTGTTGTATTGTATTACCTAGTTACAGAAAATAACGTAAAGAAGACACAGATAGATGAACAGAATGTCAACCACATTAATCGAGTACCTTGGAAATGAATTGGGGGAAAGAATTTGTATTTAATGACCACATGGGGACTTCCCATTATCATGGTGTGCAATGGGTACTACCCTCTCAATTATGGTTTAGAATCATTCTTACTTTCAGTGTTTTTTATTGATGTCTACATCACATTTCGCAATTGTAGTATATGTCTTCTTGTCATTTGTACTGGTCTTAGTACTGGCCGTATTACTACAACTATATTCAGACATGCAAATGAGATAACAAGGAATATTTCTTTCAATCTAAACAGACTCAACCTTCAAGCCTCTCATAATAGCCAATAACTCCCAAACCATTCAATAATATAGTTGACCACATTTTACATGACCTCAGCACTTAACAAAATGGATCCTGAATCTTAGCATGCTCTCAGGTTTTTAAAGAGGTTTTATTATGAATCAAGATCACAATAAACATTTTATCTCCTTTTTTTGGATTCACTTAAAAAAAATGTCATAGATTCTCAATACATGCACCTTTTTGCCAGCCATCAGAACAACCAAGTTGTGTCTTGCATTTATTATATTACACTTATGTATATGCAGTAATATGAATCGGTATACGTCTATAATTTCAAAGCTTGACAAAAGTACTACATTCTTCGGAAAGATATATATACATCTCAGTGATGAATTCCCATGATTCTTGTTGACATTGGTAGTCTTCTGTATGTTTAAGGGCACAGCTTTTATTTATATAGTTTCTTGCAGTCTGATTTAATTGCTAGCAACATCTCTCCCCTGCTTCCAATAAGGTTTCTATTCTGTGTTCTTCTACTCAAAAGGTAGCATGACCTAAAGTGACTTGACGAAAAGGAATGGGGAATTGGAAAGTAGCAAAATAAAGAATTCATCTCTGATAAGAGCCTAAAAATATTTGTATGTTGTTTAATGCAGGTTCCAGTGTTAGTACAGGTACAAAAAAACACATAGGCCAACATTTATTTTCATTCTTTTCCGTGCAAACTTCTTGCACATGTGTTTATAAAGTGTCTGCCACACATTTGTGTTGAGACACAAAATTCTGCACTGAAAGGGGCGTTCCGGTGCACAGTCGGACAGTGCGCCACATTTAACATGCAGTGTCCAACAGAATTGTGCTGCGTGCTCTATTTTAACCCCTTCCCACTGCGGCACTTTTTCGATTTTGCGTTTTCATTTTTCACTCCCCACATTCAAAAATCTGTAACTTTTTTATTTTTCCTTGTACATAGCTGTGTGATGGCTTATTTTCTGCGTAACAAATTACACTTCAAAATGGTGGTATTTAATATTTCATGCCGTGTACCGGGAAGCGGGAAAAAAATTCCAAATGCAGTGAAATTGGTAAAAAAACGCATTTGTGCCGTATTCTTGTGGGCTTGGATTTTACGGATTTCACTGTGCACCCCAAATGACATGTCTACTTTATTCTTTGGGTCGGTATGATTACGGGGATACCAAATTTGTATAGGTTTTATAATGTTTTGATACATTTAAAAAAATTAAAACCTCCTGTACAAAATTTTTTTGGGGGATTTTGCCATCTTCTGGGGCTAATAACTTTTTCATACTTTGGTGTATGGAGCTGTGGGTGGTGTTGTTTTTTGCAGATTTTGATGACGTTTACAATGTTATCATTTTTAGGACTGTATGACCTTTTGATCACTTTTTATAGAATTAAAAAAAAAATTTTAAATGGCAAAAAAGTGCCATTTTCGACTTTGGGCGCGATTTTCCATTATGGGGTTAAACGCAGTGAAAAACCGTTATCATATTTTGATAGAGCGGGCATTTTCGGACGCGGCAATACCTAATGTGTTTATGATTTTTACTGTTTATTTATATCAATTCTAGGGAAAGGGGGGTGATTTGAATTTTTAGGTTTTTTTATTATAATTTTTTTATTTTAACTTTTTTTTTATTTTTATTTTTACTATTTTTCAGACTCCCTAGGGTACTTTAACCCTAGGGTGTCTGTACGATCCTATCATATACTGCCATACTACAGTATGGCAGTATATGGGGATTTTACTACTCATACATTACCATGTGCTGAATGGGTTAACCCGAAGTAGCTTCGGGTCTTCGTGAGACCCGAAGCTACCATGGCGACGGATCGGCGGCGATCAGCAGTAAAACACCCGCGATCGGTGCCGGCACCGATCGCGGGTGTTACCGTAAGCCTTTGCTGCAATATGCAGCAAAGACTTACCGGCTATGGAGAGGGCTCGGCCCGCGAGCCCTCTCCATGTACCGGGACCCGACATGTGACGTACTATTACGTCACATGTCGGTAAGGGGTTAGAGGTGCACCAAAGAAAAGTTGGTGCAGTCTGTCGGAGCAGTGCAGGTCTTTGCAAGATTCATAAAGACCATGCGCCACAATTCATAAATGTGGTGAACTATGCACACTTCACACCCCAACTGCACCTAGTGCAGATTGCACTTTTTCTGATAAATGTGGGCCATACTGTAGGGAAATATTTCTCAGTTTATAAAAGCATGTAATCAATTCCCAGAATTTTCGGACAATAAAATTAAATTAATAAAATGACATTCATTAGGTTTTTAGGCAGTTTTAGTCTCTTTTACAACTTATACATAAAAGAGACATTGCTTCATGGAAGGGGGCATGACTAGTCCTAAGTTGTGCCAAAACTAGCAGAAACTGGCCTAGTAAACTACTACCATAGTATTCAACCACCTAAACTCTTTCCTTATCATCTTTCTTTCATGGCCCCAATGCTCTCCCCACCTCAGTACCTTTTATGTAATTGACAGCCCTGCTTCAAGGGACATCACTAACCGGATCTCCAGAAATCTGGGCAATGATGCAAATCACAGCAGAGAGGGAGTAATGAGTCCAGGAGAGCTCGACTTCAGTGTAGAAGTCTTCTCTTCCCTAACTTCCATTCTGTGCAACGAAAGAAACATGATCTGGAATGTGTTAATCCACTTGACAACATACTGGTAGCAGTTTATTAGGCAAATTTCTTCTACCAGGTTCCCTTTAAGAGTGTGGGATGACTGATCCTTAGAGGTCCTTGCATGTTAGAAAGCTGTTGACCAAACCAACAGCTGGCAGCTTCTCCATCTTGTACACATGCATCATGAGGGATCAATTAATGTTTGTATTGTCAATGGAGAGATCAACCACTTAAGCCTCTTCCACACTTGCGTTGCAGATCACGTCAGGTTGTGATCAGGGTTTGGTCAGTGAAAAATTGACATTTAGCATCAGAGTGCAATCAGTTTTTAGTCAGAGTTTGTTCAGTGTCTCAGTTTTTCACACACATTTTCAATGCAGTTTCAATGCAATTTCAATGCGTTTTTCATGCGCAGGTAATGCGCGTGAAAGGACTCAGGACTGATCTCTATCTTTTCTATGGCAATTGCTGTGTGAAAAACGCATTGCACTTGCAAGTGTCTCCATAGACTTGTATGGTGCGTTTTTCACGATCGTGACTTGCAAAATGCAGAGATTTCAACGTGCGTTAAAAAAAACGCGCGTGTGTGTGCGTGAAAAAAATGCAAGTCTGAAAAGACCCATTGATTACAATGGGTCAGAGTGCAATGCAAGTTCTGCGTGTCAAAAGTGTAAAAAGGGACCTTAGGGAGAATTGGCATCAAATCACAGCATGCCCCCATGGAAGAAGGATAGGAGTAGAAGTCCATTGGGGCATGCTTTGATTTCACGTGATCAAATAAATACATAAAATTTTGCAAATGTAAAGGCTATGGGACTTTAGATGACATTGCCCTGATAACATGACATGAACTGAATAGCAAGGAGGCCTAAGGCATAGGGAGGAATAGATGGGAGGGGCCAGCAAAGAAGGAATGCCCCTTGTCCACCCACCCTGTCAGCCGCCATGCCCCTCTAAACCCCCTCAATGCCCACATGGTGAAGAAGTGGTGTATTCAATGTAAGAATCACAAATTCTTGCACTGCTCAAGAATTTGCTATTCTTTTACTGCTTCTACTCTGGATGACTGAAGTAAAAGCAGTGATAAATTGGACATGGCTGCCAACCATAGTCAAGCTAATAGGGGTATAGATATAGGTGGTGTAGCATTTATGTAAAACACATACCATGTATGAAAAATCCTTAAGGATAAGTTACGCGCCTACACTTGTTCTACTTTTATAAATAAGATACATGAGCTACACTTCTTTCTCCATGGTCTCCTGCTGAATAGTGTATTTTGAGTGTATTAAGATGGCACATGTCTTTTCTCCATGGATACGCTTCACATAGTTCCCAATCACATCTTTGGTGACTTTTCTATCCTAATATTGCAGATGATCTTTATTAGAAATGAGCTAGCACTAAAATGCTCGGGTACTCGTTATTCGAGACAAACTTTTTCCGATGCTCGAGTGCTCGTCTCGAATAACGAGCCCCATTGAAGTCAATGGGAGACTCGAGCATTTTTCAAGGGGACCAAGGGTCTGCACAGGGAAGCTTGGCCAAACACCTGGGAACCTCAGAAAAGGATGGAAACACCACGGAAATGGACAGGAAACAGCAGGGGCAGCATGCATGGATGCCTCTGAGGCTGCTTAATCGCACCATTATGCCAAAATTATGGGCAACAGCATGGCCATGACAGAGTGACCGAATGAGGCTAGATAGCATCTAAAACATGCAATAATTGACCCTGACACTATAGGGGACGGTATGCAGAGGCAGCGGCAGCAGTGGCAGGCTAGAGAGTGTCATGGCGACATACCCTAAATGGACTCAGGCTTCACCAAAGGAGGTGAGCAAGAAGCGCTGAAATGATTTCCTATGTGAACAAAAGGTTGACGGTATATTTAGTCGATAACACAGCATGGTGGTGACATAGTGACCAAGTTCCATAACGTATCTGGTGAAACACCCGAAAAATGAGCCTGACACAGCTCTTTTGATAAGGGGACGACATGTGGAGGCAGCCATGGAGACGACTTCCATGCTTAAGAGCGACAGTATGGGGCATTCATATTGCGCTGCTATGATTGCAACTTCAGGTCTCCAGCATGGCGGCGACAGATGAGCCGAGTTCCACTATGTATCTGGTGAAACACCTGAAAATTCTGCCTGACACAGCTCGTTTGATAAGGGGACGATGTATGGAGGCAGTGAAGTAGTAGTAGATTAAAGGTGCTGCAGTTAAAACTTTGTTAGTTGGATCTTGGGATGGAGCTGGTGCTCCGCTGCCAGTCGAGCTTTCGCCAATCCAAGCCCCTGTCTCTTGGCTACTCCCCAAACAGCACTTCTAAGAACCTTTTGTATAAGATCAAGTGTAGTAGTGTTCTTATAAGTTTGGG
Source organism: Engystomops pustulosus (assembly GCF_040894005.1). NCBI lineage: Eukaryota > Metazoa > Chordata > Amphibia > Anura > Leptodactylidae > Engystomops > Engystomops pustulosus. The sequence goes on along the minus strand of NC_092412.1, from coordinate 128,290,917 downwards.
TTATGGCGGGTGAGGGGAATGTAAACAGATGTGCAAGAAGCGCTGAAATTATATCGGTAAATGATAAAAGTTTGCCAGTATATTTTGTGGATTACACAGCAGGGTGGCGACAAAGTTAACAAGTTTGATGTGGAAGCCATGAAAACAAACCAAAATTCTGCCTGACACAGCTCGTTTTATAAGGGGACCATGTATGGAGGCAGCTATATGGACGACTTTTGGAGGCAGCTATGGCGATGACTTGTGGAGGTAGCAATGGAATAGATTGTTTTTACAATCGCATTTGAAGCATTATTTTTGGTGATGTTCTCCTGATTGAAAAGGATCCTTTCTTCTCTTACACTCATTCCTCTAGAGATTTTACTGCCAATTATTTCATGGATAATTTATGGTTCTTCATTACCATATCTGAAAAGAGATGTAGGAAGTGAATGAAAAGAATGTTCAAAATTTATGGTGAGCTGCAAAAGCATTACTGTGTATTCTCCATGAATTAAAGTTCATTGATTTTATAGTACGGGAAGTAGAGGGAAAATGTTAACTCTTTGTTACATGAGCGTATTGCATGCTGATCATTTTCCAGTTTAAATATTTCCAATGATTTTTTTCTTGACCTGGTTATATTTTATTATTTATTATGATCTAATTACTCTACACATCGTACAGAACATCATACAGAGACATTCTGGCTAGACGCACTGTTCCATTATTGGAGTCTCAAAGAGATTTTGGAGAAACTCTTTGACTGTTTCTATTTGATGAATTAGACCTTAAATCAATAGCTTACGCTTTAGATAGATTACTTTTTATTCCGTTCTTTGAGGATGGGACAGGAGGGATTAATGGTAACAGATACTGTAGTCAGCAGTTTTCACATTGTTCAATTATCCTAAGTAAAACCTAGTTTACATGTAAAACCCAATTGAAAATCTTAATTTTTTTTTTTGTACAGGTATCTGTGCAATGACACATTTACACCACTGGTTGAAATCCATATTTCATCTGCATATATTTGGTTAAAATTGGTTAGAAGCCAGTAGTGAAAAAAAAGAAGTAATAGACTCGATTGAATTCACACCCACGTTGCTGATAAATGTATCATGTAGCATTAAAAGGGTATTCCCACAAAGTCAAGTTTCTTATAAGTACTTGGCATAAGAAAAAAACAAATTCTCTAATTCACTATTATTAACAAAACGGCAGCATTTCACATATATTAGTCCAATCTGTTTCTATCAGTCCTGCTGTACACAATTTCAGTTTCCCATAGACACGACCCTGCAACTTCAGACTTGGGGTCGGGTGGTGGCCATCTTGGATTTCTGTGAGACTCTGTGCTGCTGAGTTTCTGTCTCTGCTGTGTGGCTGTAGCCACGCCCCTCCCCGGATCTCACAGGCTCTCACTGATCACAGCCTGTCAGCACATAGTGAGGAGGGAGAGAGGCTACAAGGAGATAAGTGATCCAGGGGAAGGGAGAGGCAGGCACATGTCAGTGAGATGTAGCAGAGCTGTGTGTATAATAGGCATCTAATGGATCTCATGAGCTGTGTGTGCAATAGGCAACTCATCATCTCTGATCTGTCTCATCTCTGTGTCAGTGTCTTAGTACAATGTCGGAAGCCAGATGAAAGTGCATATACACCTGGTATCCTGATAATGTAACCACATTGTCACCCCACATAACTAGATGTATAATACAGTAATATTTCTGCTTAGAGAGGCCCCGCCGACACCCTGGGATTTTACACTGAGCAGCAAAGAGAGTGATAAGAGATAAAACAGAGTAAAATTGTAAAGTAAGGGGTTAAAATGATCTTTATTGTGTTATCATCACTATGGGATTGAGATGTGAGAATTTTATTTCATGGGAAAACTCCTTTAAGGGAGTTAGAAATGTTGACCCCTCAAAACTGCTTACAATGCAAAAACATACTCAGGGTGAGCGGCAAACAGGCTATGACAAAGAAACTCATGTTTCAATCTATTGGGATCTGCAGTGTACAGGACATTGTAGAATGTGAACCAATTATATCTAATTGGTGGTTTGGAGTAGGCATACTACCCTATGAATCTGATGTGCAGCCTTTGCCACAGGAGAATACTCAAAAGGGTGTATCTGCCTAACTCAGGGTAATGATCTCACAGAAGCTCTCCTACCCCTGCTCCACTATAAAAATGTCAAGCTTTCAAATGACATCAGTATAGCATATGCTATTGGAATCTGACACCAGCTAAAAGTCACACTCCTTGTGACAGGTGCTGTTTAAAGCTTTCCAGGCATTGTTTTTGGTTTCCATTCTATTTGTCATTTAAAGATCATGAAGTTTTTATTTTTGTGCTGCTGGAGCATCTATGTTTGCAAAAGGTGTAGTGTTGGGTATCTACTATGTATGAACATGAAAATTTAATCTTCTCTATAACAGCAGATCCTTGGAAAACAGTCTGGAAGGTCTTGTCTGGAAAACCTTTCAAATGTTCTACATAAAGCTGGTTTTGTTCACTGCATCACTTAATTTACACTTCTACCTTTTGCCACTTTCATTTATCTTTGCATACAAAATAATTAGAAAAAAGGAGATAACCAATGCGTTGTGATTGTAAAGTGAGAAGAGAAGTAGGTGTGCTTATACAAATAATGGATTCATAGCAGAAGCTGAAAATTAATCTACAATAATTATTTATGGAACATGGAAGAGCATGGAATAGCATTGCACGTAGTCACTAACATAGATACATTGTGGTACTCTAACCTTCAAGTGACCTTCATATGCATTTCTCAAGCTCAAAAAGAAAAAAATCTCAAGTCAATCTCAATCTCATTCTGTTTTTCAAATTGACACACATAATTCTGCAAATTCAAAAAATAATCAGTATTTGGGCCAAAAATCTATGGCAATAAAAGAACATTGCTATGGCTAGAGATGTGGAGAATTTTCTGTGTAAGACGACTGTAGGCTCACATGTGATAAACAATAGATGATGTTGTTATGCAATGGGATTTGAATAGCACAAGCTTTCCTCCATCCTTCATCTCTTCTTGGCCATCTACTAAGTAATTGCAAGGAACTACACCGCAGCTCCAATTCAGGGGGCCACAGTGCATGAAGCTGCATGCTTCTAGATCCTTACATAGTGTAGTATTGGTGCTGTAGGAAGGAACAATTTATTTCAATTTTTGCCAATTCAAAGAGTAAGGTAAACTAAGTCATATTCGTGACACATAAAATTGGTATATGAAGTCTTATTATAGGCAGTGCTATATAGGAAAATATGGTATTAGCCAAACATGACATTTATCTGTAGGCAGTTGTTTTGGGAATTATACAAAGGTTTATATTTATTTACCTGCTGTAAGAAAATGTACCGGACATTTATATTTAAGTGAACATAAACTACCATAAGTATTATGTTTTCAAATAACTTTTATGTATTAAACAATTCTACTTGTATCCTGGAATTCTTCTGGTCGTTTCCTCGGTGCTGCCCTCTAAGCCATTGTTTACACCTCTGCTGGACCAGTCAGTGTCTTCAGCTGAACAGGATTGAGAATGATGAAATTCAATAGTGACATTAGTGTTCCCCCCTGTAGCAGTCACATAACGGGTGACATTTCCAGCCCAACAGGAGTTGTCAAGAACATACTGTAGGGCTATTTCTTGGGAATGGGGAGCACCAGTTTTATTTAGGAAGGGGAATGGGATTTTGTAACAGAATGTTTGAGTCATTTTTTTAACCCTCTATTGTGCTGTAAATACATTCTCAATCAGGAGTGAAGATGAAATATGTTTAATGGACTCTTATGCTTTGTAAGCAATTTCTTCTGAATGCATTTTATCCCACCGTGTCACTGCCTTGGAGAAAATATGACTAGACTTACTTAGTTGTGCAGTCACAGCCCATTCACTGTGTATTGATTTCAGCTGTTGATAGGTAAGGATCAAGCTGTTCACTTGCTGTCGCTGCGAATGAAGATACTGATGATTAGTGGAAGCACAGTAGTGAATACACATTGCTTTTCCAACTATTTTTTATTGTAAACAATATGCCAAATTCTGATTGAATGTTCTGGTTTTTGCTGCTGTTGTTTCATGTGCCGCTGTATGAGCAGTGCACAATGCTTTGATTTTTTTCTGTTGGATTTAGACATTTCCAACAGAGACAAACCTTTATATAAATTCCAAGGCATAATAGGGTGGCACAATGGGATGCTGCCATAATACGTAATAGACTAGTGTAGTTATGTTGCACATGAGTAACCATTTAAGGGAAAATATTATATATTCACTTGTATTTCATGAACCAATAACATGCAATGAAACTTGTGGAATTGTGTATTTACATGAAAGGGAATCTTACGCTTTTTATCTTTGTTTTCCCACTGAGACTGGAAGCATATCGCTATGTTTGCTGATATATTATGGATTCTGCAAGTCTGTTGCAAAGAGATATAGAAATTTAAACTAAACACAGCATAAACATGTGTAAATAACTTCTGATCATCTAGTCTACTTTAATACCATAGTGATGTTCAAAGTTAAAAAGCAATATGTAAAATGTGTAATATATAAAATACATAAAATATGAAAAATAATGTAAAAATTTATGGGGTTTAAAGTGGACCATTCACAGCCTCCCCCAACCCAACTCTTTGCTTCTGGGAATAGGCATTGTTTATTGATTCTGACATAGTATGAGTTCTCTATCTTGTCCCCGCCATTTCAGAGCAATCAATAACATTCTGTCTCTCTAATGTCAGTTGCACAGTGCTAGTTCATTACCCAATATGGTAACTAGGCCCTCTTATTCAGAATAGTGGTACAGTGCTGGAGCAGGCAACCTTCTTAGCATGATACCCCTGGTTGTTTAACATAGAAAAGCCAGGTCTGCCTACTGACATAAGTTCTTAGACATGCTCATGTTCAGTTACTCTGCTTAGGGAGCTCAAACTCTCTGCATAGTGAATCCCTTTTTTCACTGCAGAGCTGCCAAAAGAAACATGTTTCTGCCCTGCTTGCCAGGCAAGAAGCAAGACCTTTGCAGTCCTTTGGAAGAAAACTGGGAAGAAGAAGAGACGACTTATTTTGCATGGGAAGTAAGGATGGACTATACTGTAAGCTTTCAGTAGAATAAAGAGTCCATTTTTATCTGGGACCTGTCCCCATTAGCACCAAGGGAGAAACGTGGATTCAAATATTTCTATACTAAATTTTTTGCTAAAAACAATGTAAATAGGTTCAAAACAGCACCTCTGGAATTTAGGCATTAAACCCATTCAAATCATATCTCTTTACAGAACCAGACAGAACAATCCCCCATATGCCTCATAATTAAATTTTGGACATGTGAAAGAAGAAACAATCTATGCCTTAGTATGAAATCGTAGGCATGTGACAGTCCTGAATAAAGAGTCTACAACGCCATAATATGATTTTTTGGGTAAGCCCCAACATTGAGGAACTATGGTTTCATTAGATAAAACAGCTATTATAATCAGCAAAGCTTGCTGTATGTGGGTCACAGTGTCTTGTACTTTGTGTGCACAATGTTATTAATTTTATGCACAGAACTGCAGTTTGTATGGTAAAGAACTTTTAACCCCTTAAGGACGCAGCCATTTTGTAGCTTAAGGCTCAGTCCCATTTTTTGGATTCTGACCTGCATCTCTTTATATGGTTATAACTTTTGAACACTGTTACTTATCAAAGCGATTCTGATATTGTTTTTTTCCCACATGTTGTACTTCATTTTAGTGGTAAATTTTGGCTGATAAGTTTTGCGTTTATTTACAAAAAAAAGAAAAAAATGATGAATTTTTAGAAAAATTTGCCATTTTCGTAATTCGAAATCACAGCGTTTTCAGGCAGATTGATTTACCACCTAAATAAATTGCCGAATAACATTTCCCATATGTCTACTTTACTTTTTCATAGTTTTTGAAATGTCTGGATAATTTATTTTGCCGTTACGCGGCTTACAAATCGAATACCGATTCTCCGTATTTTCAGAATTGACTATTTTGGGGATAAATACTGTTTGAAATTAAATTTTACATATTTAGCATTAAAACCACCCTATATAACCAACCCATTTTCAAATCTGCACCCCTCAAGCTATCAGAAACAGCATTTACAAAGATTGTTTACCCCTTGAGATCTTCATAGCAATTGAATCAAAATGGCTGTGAAATTTAGAAATTTTGTCGGTTATACGTTCATTTAGCCCTAAAATTTACACATTTCTAGAAGATAAAAAGTGAAAACCCACCATAAAATTTGTTCTACAATTTCTCCTGAGTGCAGAGACCCCCCACATGTGGACATTACTTGTTTTATGGGGGCACAGCGAGGCGCAGAAGGGAAGGAGCCCTTCAGCTGCCAGGATTTTAGTTTTCTTGTTGCCCCCTTTTTGAAGGCTATAAAATTTTCGCTTTTCCGTTATTTGGGCCATGTGACGGCATTTTTCCAGTGTTACCATTTTGGGGTTGGTATCACCTATTGTTGAAAATTTTGGAACTTTTTTTGAGGTCATGAGTAGAAAAGCATCAATTCTGTACTGGATTTTTTACTTTTTTTTTTTTTCGTGTTCACCGTATAGCCTAATAATCATGTTATCTATATTCTATGGGTCGATACGATTACGGGGATACCAGACATAAATATTTTTTCTTATGTTTTACTAAATTTGCGAAATAAAAAATGTGGGGAAAACCCTAATGTGGGGAAAAATCTATCATTTTTGCATCGCCGTCTTCCAAGTGGCATAACATTGTTACGTTTTTGGCTACAGAGCTGGTTGATGGCTTGTTTTTTGCGGGACATGTTTTACTTTGCAACAGTACATATGTTTTGTTGATCACTTTTTATTGTATTTTTAGTGGGATATAATAGGTAAAAATCATAATTTTTGGCAGGTTTTTAAAGTTTTTTTTTTACGGCGTTCATCATATGGGTTCAATAGTTATTTAGTTTTATTCTATGGATTGTTACGGGCGCGGTGATACTATATCTGTGGGGTTTGTGTTATGATTTAGACTTTTTGAGCGTTATATGTCTCTTTATATGTTTTGGGGCTTATGGGCATTTTTAGCGATTTATAAAGTAATTTTTTATTGAAAAACATTTTTTTTTACATTTTTTACATGATCCACCATGGGAAATGAACAAGCAATTATCTGATTGCTTTTTCATGATAATACTCTGCAATACTCATGTATTGCAGGGTTTTAGTGTCAGCCTATCCGATCGGACCCCAGAGGTGCCATAGCAGCGATCGGCGCCCCCGTAAACGGCGCGGGGGCGCCGATCGTGGGGTAAAGACCCCCGGAAGGCAGGTTAAATGCGGCGGTCGCGTTGACCGTGGCATTTAACGGGTTAAGCACACGCGATCGGAGCCCACTCCAACCGCGGGTGTTAGCTGGGGATGTCAGCGGTAGATTACCGCTGAAATCCCGTGACCCCTGTGCAGCGCTGAACCGGCATCGTCTCTGCGCAGTAGCTGTACTGCGCTGAGCACTATTCGCGGGACTCAGCACAGTACAGCTACGGCGCAGAGCGCTAAGGGGTTAAAGGGGTTTTCTTAGGAAAAGTGCATGTACTCCTAAATTATTAAAGGACACCTGTCATCAGGTCTAACTAATTCTGTCACCACTACCTGTTGGAGCAGCTCACAAGGATTCCATCCCAGCCTTTATCTAGTCATATCATTCATTCTAAAATCATCTTTTCTTTGTTATGTAAACGTGGGCTGTCTAATGGCAGTTTATAAAAATATATTTCGTTTTGGGGGTTACTTTGCTTGACAGGTTCTTTTTAAGATCTCGCATGGGCGCTGTCATCTTGCAGAGGATTGTTGCTCCCCATGACGTCATCATGGAGCGGTGATCCAATGCCATAACAGCCTCAGGTCTGCAATCAGCACATTGTAATGAATGAGGAGGAAAATCCCCATGTACCCATATACTGCCATACACAAAGACCCGAGGCTGTCTGGATTTAACCCATTCATTACTATGTGCTAATTAAAGTAGTATGGCAGTATATGGTAGGATCGATCAGACAACCTAGGGTTAAAGTACCCTAGGGAGTCTGAAAAATAGTAAAAAAAAATAAATAAATTAGAGTAAAAAAACCTAAAAATTCAAATCACCCCCCTTTCCCTAGAACTGATATGAATATAAGTAAACAGTACAAATCATAAACTAAGTAGGTATCAACACATCTGAAAATGCTAGATCTATCAAAATATAATAATGGTCTTTCACTTAGTTTAACCCCCTAACGGAAAATATTGCCCAAAGTTGAAAATGGCACTTTTTTGCCATTTTGAAAAATATAAAAAATTGAGCAATAAATAAAAAGTGAGCAAAAGTCCTAAAAATAGTCCTAAAAATGGTAGCAAAAAAGTCACGCAAAATGACACCACCCACAGCTCCATACAACGAAGTATGAAAAAGTTATAAGTGGCAGAAGATGGCAAAATACGAAAAAAAAATTTGTACAGGAGGTTTTGTAAATGTATGAAAACATTATAAAACCTATATAATTTGTTGATCGTGCTAACCCAAAGAATAAAGTAGACATGTCATTTGGGACACACTGTGAAAGCAGTAAAATCCAAGCCCACAAGAAAACAACGCAAATGCGTTTTTTCACCATTTTCACTGCATTTCGAATTTTTTCCCACTTCCCAGTACATGGCATGGAATATTCAACACCTCACCACGAAGTGTAATTTGTTGCGCAGAAAACAAGCCGTCACAGGGCTCTTTACGTGTGAAAATACAAAAATTATAAATTTTTGAAGGTGGGGAGTGAAAAATGGAAATTAAAAAACAAAAAAGGGCCAGGTCGTTGAGGGGTTAAAGGTGCACGAAAAATAAGTTGGGGCATCCTGCCAGAGCTGTGCAGGGAGTACCAGATTCATGAAGAAAGTGCGCCACAATTCATGGATGTTGTGCACCCTGCACACTTTACAGGCAAACTGCATCTAATAGAGTTTGCTCTGTTTTTGATACATTTGGGCCAATGTCATTATAAGAAATGTATTCTGTGACAGTGTACAAATTATTGACATAGACTGGAGCTCTGTGTTGAAACAATTAGATTGTTCGAAATTTTCAGCTAACATTTGCCTTTTTCTCATAGGATTTCCTTTGGATAAGATCAGATTGCTCTATTAAAATAAATAATTCAGACAGATAGCTTTATAACTATTTTGTTAGCTAATGGCAATCATAGACGTCAGCTAAGCCATCTGCCCAGCTGGAGTCATTTTAACCCTTTAGCTGTGCACTTTATATGATTATAATAGGCTAAATATATACTAAAATCTACACTGTGGTGATCTGTCGCCACATGAAATGAAATCATATTAAAAAGCAAACATTGTGTTACATTAAAATGGTTACAATAGCACCACAGAACGTTTCTACATAATCTCACCACAGTGCTGCTGAACAGTGCCAAACCTTAGTACAGAGGAGAAAAGGACCAACTTATCCCCACTCCTGGCTGATCCTTGACTAACAACAACTTATGCCACAGGTGGATGCATTGGCGGATTAAAGGGGTTGTCCGACAGTTATGAAAAAAACAAAAGGTGGCCGGGAGGGGGCTGCTTAAAAAAATAAAGATGTACTTACCTTCCCACGCCCTCCGGGTGTCCCGTACTGCTGTCACTCCGGTCAGCACACCATGTAAACAAACATGGCCACCAGAGCAGTGCTGAATTCAGCTTCCGGCCAGACCCGACAACCAATAGGCCCCCATACACAGTGCTGTGAATAGGGACGGATGGGGGTGGCCGGCCACGGCCAGATAGAACCTAAATCCAGCACTGCTCCGGCGGCCATGTTTGTTTACATCGCACGGGACCCAGAGGTCGTCAGAAGTTAGTACATCTTTATTTTTTGAAGCAGCCCCATCCTGTCCACCTTTTGGTTTTTTTCAGAACTCTTGGACAACCCCTTTAAGTGACCCATTGGCCCTGGGCTATTCACACGACTAGGACCCCCCAGCATCCAAAAACATGTGTACCTTAAGTACTACTCTAAGTAATGTTAAGGGGGTATTACCATTTCGGCAAATTAATGTTATTGTTTGTATTCTAAAAAGTTATACAATTTTCCAGTATACTTTCTATATCTATTCTTCACTGTTTTCTGGATCTCTGCTTCCTACAGAAAACTTCTATGTTTTTTTCCAGTGGACAGAGATCTGACCATGGTTACACAGGTGCACCAGTGAGACCATGGTCAGATTTCTGTCCACTGGACGTAAACACAGAAGCTTTCAATAGTAGGACAGCAAGCAGAGATTTAGAAAACAGTGAAGATTTCATACAGAAAATTGTATAACTATTCATTATACAAAGAATAAATTTTTTTTGCTGAAATGGGAATTCCCCTTTAATGATAAACTTCAAACATGCTCTTATAACCCATCTATTTAGGAAAGCCAATCACATTCCCAACTGCATGAAGCCATCCACCCCATCTACCATCCAGACCAGATTCCCCAGACAGTGTAGGAGATCTGGACCGCTGACCCAGCCTATGTGCGCACTGCAGCTGAACACTCCCACTGTAAACACTTGGGTATAAGCCAAGACTCCGAATTTTTTTTTTTTTTTAAACTGGAAAAGTTATTGACTTGAGTATAAGCCGTAGTGTGGGAAATGCAGCCACACCTCATTAATGAAGTGTCCATAACAGAGTACCTTTAAGGAAATGTCCAGAGAAGATGCCCCCTTTAATGAAATGTCAATAGCAGAGCTCCCTTTTAATGAAATGTCCACAGCAGAGCCCCCCTTAAAGTAATGTCCACAACAGAGGCCCCCTTACATAAATGTCTACTGTAGAGCCCCCTTTAATGTAATATCCACAGCAGAGCCCCCTTTGAAGAAATGTCCACTCAGATCTCTTCATAGGGCCCGGGTATGGTCGGGCGAATGGGTGAGTGATTCTAGGAGGCCAGGTGCCAGTGTGCCTTTTAAAATTCAGCTGCCAACTAACTTTCTTCTTGATCTCGTCTATTTATTTTCTGCTTTGTAGAGACAAATCAAACTAGTTTCAGAAGACATTTTATACCTCAATCAATGCAGCACATTGTCTAGCACACAAGTCAAAAGTCTTCTGTTAAATCTTAGGAGCAAATCATTACTATAAAGCTTTATACACACAAATGTGTGCTGTTTGCAGGCCGCAAACATTGGGCCATTATCCCTTGATAGTGACCCACCTGTCATAGGTGGATGATCACTGTCCACAACCAATGCCAGTAGACAAACACCGCCCTTCTTGCAAAGATGGGTAACGGGACCTGCTCTATTGGATTCTGCCTAGTGGAATCCTTGGGTATAGAACAACAAAAGTATAGGACAGTATTAGGGATATAAGACTCAGATATCAGGGATCTGTTTGCAAAGAAAATTGCTGTGCTTTAGCATCCAAAATGCTCAAACTAAGGATAAGTGGATGCGCTCTATACTTTTACTTTTTTTTAGATATTTACAAAAAAAAGTTTCAACTTTTGTTGTTCCAGAATTGACAATTTCTGTGTAAAATACAATACCACAATGGACAGAAGATACTCATACACACAAGTTATTTTCTCATCACATTCTTCCCTTATTGCTTGAACAATCCAGCTCATATTTTATTTGTCGGTCCTTCTTCACAGATTGCTGATGCCAGCATCTCACATTGCGATATTTTAAATTCCCCGGAACGCTAAGGACATTAAAAAGAGGAAAGAAAGGGCTAACAAATGTGTGATTGTTAAGGGACTGATCAAATATGTATGAGCTTGATATTGAATCTGTGTACTGCATTTCAACATTTGTTAACAGAATATAATCTTTCCTTAATTATTTAAATGCAAATTTTTTATGTTTTCAAGGGCAACTTGGAAAAATGAAAACGTAATAGCAAAACAGCTTAATATCTATTTAGTATATGGATATAAGCAATATTGTTGTACTGTTCCTCATTGGTTGAAGTTATTGTTTCTAATATTCATCTGTTTTTTTGAACAAACAGAACGCGGCTGCACTAAATACAATTCTTTACAGTGGGTACTGAAAGTATTCAGACCGCTTTAAATTTTTCACTCTTTATTTTATTTCGTTGTTTTTTATTGTGTTTTTGCAAACTATATGCGGCTTTCATATGTTTTTCACTGAGGAGAAGCTTCCGAGGGCTGCACTGAAAGTTGACTTTTTGAAACTTACTCCCATCTCCCTACTGCATCTCTAGAGCTCAGCCACAGTGATCTTGGGGTGCTTCTTTGGCTCTCTCACCAAGTCTCTTCTCACACAATTGCTTAGTTTGGCTGGACAGCCAGGTCTAGGAACAGTTGTGTTCGTCCCAAACTACTTCCATTTAAGGATTGTGAAGGTCATTGTGCTCTTAGGAACCTTGAGAGCTGCAGAAATTCTTTTGTAACCTTGTCCAGATCTGTGCCTTGCCGCAATTCTGTCTCTGAGATTCTTGGGCAGTTCCTTATACCTCATGATTCTCATGTGCTATGACATGCACTGTGAGCTATGTGATCTTATATAGACATGTGTGTGTCTTTCCTAATCAAGTCCAATGAATTTCATTGAGCACAGTTGGAGTCCAATGAAGGAAAAGAACCATCTTAAGAAGGATCAAAAGGAAATGGACAGCATTACCAATATGATGCAATGAAACAAAGAGTGAAAACTTTCAAGGGGTCATTTTACCCCCCATAAAATGGATCAGTGCTCACTACCGTTATGTTAACGGACCATGCGACTTAAAAGTAGAGTATAAAAAGTAGAGTATATCCTTGTCAGAATAGTTTTTCATGCCCCCTGAGGAAGCGACAACAACACGAAACGCACGTTGGGGAGATATTGACCACAGCCCAGGACCCAGGAGTCTTTCATGAATGGGTAACTAATCTCTATATGTTGATGTATACTGAGCACGATCTCAACATGGCCATGGTGCCATAATGATTTTTATGTTGAAAGAGTAATGTATACCCATTAGTATTTATATATTTTGCATTGCACTTTTTTCTGCAACATATTTCCTGGGTTTTAATCGGGCTAGATGGCAATATAGTCTATTTTGGAGTACCACCACTGATGTTTTTTAATATGTGTGTTATTCATATCTATTTTTATGTCTTTTTTTTAATAAAGCATTGATTTAATTGGACCTGAATACTCTTGATTCTTTTTTGGTTTTATCTTTTTAGAAATGATTGTATAAATAAAAAAGGGGAAGGGGTTTATTTATATGTGAATTCTTGTGTCAATACCCTCTATATTGACTGGGGGGCAGAAACCTGCAGGTCCTTCATAGGTAGCAGGTTTTTGTCAACAACAAAAGACAATTACCTGTCGCAACTAGTCCTAGAGCCAACAAGAAAACTGCAGCTGAAAAAGAATTGGGGTATTTGTGGATGGTAAACTTAATTTTAGTTACCAGGCAGCAGCTGCTAAAGCAAATGTAATTATGGGATGTATCAAGAGAGGAATAGATTGTCAGACCACACATGGAATATTGTGTACAGTTTTGGGCACCAGTGTATAAAAAGGACATCTTAGGACTGGGACTGGTGCAGTGGAGAGTGATCAAGATTATTAGGGGAATGGGGGGATGAGAATACAATGACAGATTACAAAATTTGGGATTATTCAGTTTAGTAAAAAGACGGCTAAGGAGAGACCTCATGACACTGTACATATACCTGAACGGACAGTACAATGATCTCTCCAAAGATCTTTTTATACCTAGATCTTTCACCAGGGGGTTCTACCATCACCATAGACAGGGGGCATCCTCTACGCCTAGAGGAGAGGGGGTTCTACCATCGACCATTGACAAAGGTTCTTTACTGTAAGAGCAGTGAGTATATGGAACTCTCTGCTGCAGGAAGTTGTTATGGCGGAATCTATGTACATGTTCAAGAGAGGCCTGGATGACTTTCTGGAGAGCAAAAATATCACACGTTATGGGGAAAAACATTTGTATAATTCTTAAAGGTTGGACTCGATGGACTTGTGTCTTAACAGCTTCAAGTTACACTGCTGCTGAGAATTATGGTATATTCAAGTCAAAGTGTGATGAAGCACTTTTAAAGTTTGGCTGTGGTTTTCATTGCAGTATACATATAGATATTATAGGTGAAACAAACAAACTACAACCTCAGCAAATCACAGTGAACAGTGTGTGGTTTTGGAAAAGCAGTTTTGATTGAGCTTTTAACCATGCCCCAACCACAGCGTTTGCATACAATTTAAGGGGTCAGCTGTTTTATGCTTATTTTAACATCTGTGTTGGAAATAAAATATACTAATATAAACCTATTACGAATTCAGCTTCAATCCCTTACATTCTGAAGTGCAGCTCCTTGTTGCTACAGCCTTCTACACCCCTCATTTGTTTCAGTTGAGCACCAATAACTAGTATGCATACTTTGTAAGGAGGTGGATGGAAGAATTGCTTTGAAAAATGGAAATAAGCATATTGTATATTTTATGACATGCTTTTGATAGTTTTTTTTATTGATCCACTTTTGTAAAGAAGCTTTAAAAGAATCTTTAAATTTTTTCCAGAATGGAAGAACAACCACTTTAAAAGAAAATCACAAGAAACATTTCACAGAGAGACTGACCAGAAGAAGTACGGACCCTGCTCTGAAGGTGTGTAAGAAACTGTAGAGCATCTAACCCTTAGCTCTGTCAGTTTGACTTTGTGTACTGGAATACATTGGAAGGATTGAGATGAAACTACTTGTACTTGTCTGCCTTGTTTCAATGCTCTTCCTATTTCCTATGTACTTTGAAGTGTCATGTCCCTTTATAAAATATTAATAGAAAGTCAATTATAATGTGCTGCTGTGTTCCTATTAATAAGTAAATCAAATGGTACAGGACAGGAACTTTGCAGTTTCAATTTCGGCAGCTTAATCTATTCCTGCACATTAAAAGTAGTAAACCCTATTGGTATCATGCAGTGCTGGAAGGAGTGGGAATAGTCTGCACACAGTAGGTTACGTATCTGTTGCCATATTTGGATACTATTGCTGTTTTTAAAGGGAAACCAGTATCTGCTGTCTTTTACCCATAGTCCAGTTTTTAGGAGAAACATAGCCTGGCAATGGAAGATAATCTATGGGAACATATGGTGCTGACAGATTGTGCTGCAAAACCACATTTTCCCAGCTGTATATGCGGATTAGGTTATTTCAGAAAACCTATCAGTCAAATAACATCTCTATTTTTACATAACCACCTCAACCAAATTTCTTATTTTGATGGTTTAGTCAGATTTCACAGATGTAGCAAAAACTGGGTGTTGACATATAGTGCAAATTATGAGCATTCTTACAGCATTAATGTATGTATACTATAGGGTAGTAATAGGGTCTTATGCAACACATATTTCCTTTGATGTCTGGTAGTAAGCTGGAGATGATCTACAGCCATATCACAAATTGCCCTTGTGGCAATACAACATAGAAAATATTAGAGTCAGGCCTCAGGATGCTCCGTGTGCCATGGGGCCACATGGAATCTTTGTGTGCACATGTCATGCACTATAAGATGCTGTATGAAGAATGGAGTTTTTTTCTGGAAAAAGCTTTAGCATGAGAATATCACAAGTCAATTCATAATACATCCGACTATGTACCGACTCAGAAACTATATAAAATATCTAACATTGAACGCAGAAAAACATTGTATAGCTATAAATTATACTGTAAGAAATACGTTGAACATGGTAGGTTTTCTCTGTGGAGCATTTTTAAAGAGTTGTAAATGTTGTAATTCACATAGGAGACATGGAGAGAAGCGAGTAGGAGCGGCACGGTGTATAGGATCAAGTCCTAGGTTTGGATGCATGCTTCAGGCTAGACTGGACTCATCTGTCTAGTACAATCACAAACAAATTACAAGGAAGCATCACTCCAGAAGAAGCTTTATGCACAAGGCATAATATTTCAGCTCTCCATTTCCAAATAAGAGACATATTTATATTTATCTTAATGACATCACGTTGTTACATATTTCACTTTATGGATCACTGTTAATAGAAATAGAAATATTAAAGGATGAAGTGCACTGACAAAATCCTCATCTTCTTGTCAAGGAGCACAGTCTTCCTAGAACATCTGCTAGCTTTCCTCTTTTATAACAAATGGTTAAAAACACAAGGCTGCATTCAGAATTCAATTTTTTTCCTTGGTAGTAAGGATCTGCAGGGAGGATTTCTGACATATCCTTACAGTATATCATACATTTGAATACGTTCTCCTGTTCCACCCCTCCCCTTCAAATTGGGAGCAGTGATTTTATGTTTCCATTACATTACTGGGGAAACACCCACAGTATATGCTCAGATGAGATGGGGGTTGCTGCCACACAGTTGCATCTGTCCCCCATAGCCTCCAATGGCGTCTGCTCTCTCCATCAGGACGCAGGAGGATAAAGTGCACTTCGTCAGCAGCTATTTTATTAAGGGGGATTCGGCACTAGGAGAAAAAGTAGCCTGGCCTATGCCCTCCAGTCTCAAATGTTGTCCTACGAGTATGGTACAGGCAGTCCCTGGGTTACGGACAAGAAGGTTCTGTAGGTTTGTTCTTAGTGGTATTGTAACTTCCCAGCAGCGTTGATAGAAATATATGTTTATTAGGAGCTGTTCTTTGGTAGATAACTTTATTTTTATGCAAATGCATAGCAGGGGCTCTAGGGAATGTCACCAGAGCCCATCTGTAATGCAGTTGCTCTGGCTATAACATACTCCCCTTCTCTCCCACCTCCCTGCTCCTTTACCCTTCAATCGTGGCAGCACAGAGGTAATACTCTGTGCTTCAGCGTGATTTCCAGAAGATAGCAGCAAATATGTGTTAAATGATATAAATAAATCCAAAAGGAAGAGGAGTAGAGAAATCACCAAGCATAAACTGTAAAATAGATCTGCATTCAAACTGTATATGTAAAAATCTGGCTGGCTGATCTTGCCAGTAGCATATGCTTGTCTCAAAGATTAAGCCATACATGTCTAAGTACAGACCATTCTTTACGGTGAAACTGTGAATGGCTCATTCTAATCAGTCATAGGTAAGGTCAATTCCTACAGACAGGCAACCCTCCGAGTATTTGACTATTCTCGTTTACAAAAATTCTGATAATAAATCAATACATTATACAAAAAATACTTATTGGTATAGTATTAATATATGTGCTCTGTCCTTTGCAAATATATATTTTTCTTTAATTGGTAAAGTGCATGCTTGACTTCGAAGCTTAGGGAGGCCCGTTTAAGA
Source organism: Engystomops pustulosus (assembly GCF_040894005.1). Taxonomy (NCBI): domain Eukaryota; kingdom Metazoa; phylum Chordata; class Amphibia; order Anura; family Leptodactylidae; genus Engystomops; species Engystomops pustulosus. Next base: position 128,273,613 of record NC_092412.1, on the reverse strand, counting down.
AGCACCTTCCTCCTCCCTTTTAATGTTCTGACTCCATACCTTTTCTGCAGAGTACATAGAAATCAATAGATGAGGCTCTTCAGATTTCTGAAGATGGGCCGGTGTAATTAATCTCCACACATCAGATAAGATGGGTCTGAAGGCGGCTCCAAGGAAATTGTGTGCTAAAGTAGTCAAGGAGTCAGCACTGGTGACAGTTTGGGTCAGGATTAGATATAGTGTAGGCTTGTGCCTGTTGAAGTTATGTCACAAACTGACTTTTTTTTTTTTAAAGCATCCAAAAAGGTTTAATTAAAAAATCCACTGGTTCTGAAAATAGAAGTCATGGTCGGGGAAAAAAAGGCTGATTGTGAATGGGTTACACTTGCATTACCAGGGGCTGTCTCCTGGGATTATTGGTGAATGCAGCATGATGATGTTGATGGGGGTGGGCACAGCCCTAGTGGTGTTTATGAGAGGACATGGCTGGAAGTCTTTATGGGGAAGACATTTGCTTGTTGTACTTTATGTGAGATTTAAATCAGCTGGTAGTTTTAGAAGAGTAAACTCCAGTGGGAACATCTCAGGTGCTGTTTATGTGGGTGCAATAACATTTGGGAAGCACAAAACAGCTCTAGGCTGGAGATGGTGGACAGGCTCCCTTTTCCAGTTATCAGAAAAACTTTGATCTTTGAGGCTGCTGTGGTAGGATGCCTGGGAGAGCAGGAAGTCTCCATTTGCACTCACAGATTTATTACCCTCAGTCATCTCAGGAGCATTGGACCTAGGACCAAGTTTAATAGTCTTCAGCACAGACAGAAGATCCTGCTTAATTCTGTGTTGATAAAATGTTATCCTGCCGTTGTGGGTCCTGAGCTCCTTGGAGTGAGCATTAAATCACCTTAAATTAATAAAAAAAATGACTGGAGCATTATTCATCTGATCCAGGTGTTTAATCCCAGAATGTAAGTACCTAGCGACAATGCCAAGCTGAGATTTTTTAGGAAGACCAGAGTGGGAATGACTGGATCTCAGCTTCTCAGTCATTTACAAACTTTTTACTCTGGCACCCGCAAGATTAGAATTCCTGCTCTGGAATAATAGGTGATGTGATGATTGGATATCATGTACTGGCAGGCAGGTTTCTATTTGATGAGGCAGCTGCCTGTCACTGACACCTACTGAGTCACTGACGGGCATCCAATGATAAACTAGCCCTACTGCAGAGAGGCCGACGGAGGAATCCACAGTGTATCATCCACTGCACATGAGTGTCCAGCACAGGAAAACCAGAGGATGGGCAGAGCAACCAGCCATGGGACCTGTACACAGTAAGAGGCATTGCACAGTAAGGGAACATCATTTTTAATAAATGCTAATCTGCCTGCCTGATCTGAATCCATCGTGACACAACCCATTTAAAAATATGTACCTGTGCAAAGATAATTTCCCAGGAATGTAGTCATGTTGTCCATTTGCAATGATGCTATCCTTGGATATGACCATGCCCACACCCAGGCAGATTGAGGTGCATGACCACCTGGACTCAGCGAACATTACCACAGGACAGATGTGGAGCATGCAGTAACTCCCAGATATTTAATATGTAAAAATTATTTGTTTCACTATGAAATGGTAGTATCCAAGGTGGTGGAATCCAAGGACAACAATCTGGTTTCTAAGGGACCATGTGACTACATTGATGGGAGAATACTTTAACACAGGAACATTTTGTTTCATTATATCCAATTGATTAAATGTATTCATATGGCAGGTGAATTAAATGAAATGTCAATGCCCAGATGGGAATACCTTTTTAATGATTTATAATCAATAAGGGAGGTTGTCCAGGCTTTTAAGAACTCCTTGCTGTATGCATACAAATAGCTAAAAAAGGAATACATTAAAATACAATCAAATGCTTAAAGGGGTTTATCTGGGTATTGATAAACAATATATAAGTTTTGGATGGGATAAAAAAATTATAAAAATCTTATACTCACCTCCTAACGGGCTCCCATTCACCTGTGGCGCCGCCTCTCACTGCCCGCCTCTGTTTGTTTACAGAGCCCATTGCACCTATCCAGACCACTGTCGCACACCTGCTACACATTGAACCTGATGCTGAAGGAGGGCGTGGCAGTGGTCAGGATGGGATCATCAGCCCCTGTAAACAGAGGCTGACAGTGACAGATAAGATATAAGATTCTTAACCCACAAACTTTATATAATGAGCCCGAACAACCCCTTTAAGCATTTGATTATATTTTAATGACTATGTTTTTTAGCACTTTGTTTGCATAAATCTAGGTGTTCTCCAAGACTAAAGATTAATGGTCTATCCAGTAACAAATAACAGCCTCTACAGACTGTACATAGCTGTCTGCTTTCAGATCCATACACTAAAAATCAGGTGATCAGTGTGCGAATTATTCATGAATATGAAGTCTTTGAGCAGCACTGCAGAAGAGGCTGGTGCATTCTCCAATGAATGAATTTGATTAATGAAAGTGGTGGTAGCTTGGTGTTTTCAGATTTCTGCCCTGTGCTACAAGTTTTACATTTGGGGAGTTACATCTACACTGAATGACCAGTTTATTGGAAATTAGTAAAATAATATAGTATTTCCAGCTCCTTTGGAAGAATTTCTTTTCTCAGGAGGTCACCTTTAACAGCATAATAACTAAAGTTTTACCTGATTTACTAGGTTTTATTTCTTCAGTTGACTGTAAAACCTACATTAACAAGACAACCACAGAGAATTGGGTTCTTGCATTTGTACAAGACTTAGCTGTCTCTGTGAGAAAATATGGCTCGGTGGCCAATTAAAATAGCTATAGTAAGCTACAGTAGCTACCTCCTAACCCTGATGAAGGAAGGAAGAATAACTATCACAGTAACAAACCACATTTAGACCAAGAAATCTCTTCAGAAATTCATTTTTGACTGAAGAATTGCTGTAATGATATTCTCAATATAAAGGGGAAAGATATGTCTCACGGCAGTTGCTTCATATTTGTGCAGATGATAGACAAACCAAACATTTGTTTTGACCTTGGTCTTTTACAGAGTCTTCAGTATTGATTAAAGAAGCAGCAGTGCAAACTACAGGAAATCTGTTCAAGGTCACAAAAGTCTGAAGGTTTTTTGTAATGAGAGATAAATTGGGCTATCACTGTGATTAACTACCTTGCTTTCACACGAAACACCATTGTGTACATTATTAAACCTACTGGTAGATGCAGCCATTTTAGTTCTCTGGGAAGAATCAGGATTTGTTCTTCTTTAGCATAACCAGACACCTACTACTAAAGTACTAAACTGAGGTTACAGATAGTGTTACCACCTACCCCTACAGCTCTATTCATAGATGTGTGGTCATATGTTCATGGTAGAAATCTCCAATTGTAAAATGGCCTGGAGCCTGTGGTGGGATTCATATTTGTTACATATCACCATATCACCGTTTTAGGTTAGATCTGATGCAAACTCTGGATATCTGCTTAATAAAAAGAGAAATATATTTGAGCATGCCGCTCACTCACATGGACTTGTATCAATAATAACATCCATCTGCGGAGTCCAGTGCTTGGATTGAGAAGAATCTTGTCGAAAGACCATAGAGATGAATAGAACAAAGAAGTTGTATCTGGCACTCCAATCTGATAGGTATAAAACACACTATTTATTTAATATCCAATAAAAGCATAGACTTGCCTAGTCCCGTAGACCTATGCATTTCAAACTTAACAATTCAGTATTCATGGTCTGACCACAGTTCTATGGAGTGACGGATACAACTTCTTTTTTCTATTCATATATATATATATATATATATATATATATATATATGCTTAGTACAGCATCTGTAGGAACCATTCTTACTTTTGGCATTCCAAAACTGATTAAGATTACTGACCAAAATATGTGGGATGTTGTCATTCAGATTGGGCTGCATGAATAGAACTACAGCAAATCTATATTTGAATATATTCCTAGGCTTAGTTGACACCAGTTTTTATCACAGCATGTGGTTGGGATCTGTGTAAATCCTATCCACTTTGCTTCTGATTTTAATCACTGGGGTTTAGCTAACCCGCTTCCAACCCATCTGTGTCTCCCTGGCCTTTAGAGGGCATAGTATGGAAATATATCCACCATTAAATCTGTATATTTGGAAGCAGGTCCCATTCCTGCCCATGTTTGCAGCTCAGGCAGTCCTTTTCTATAGTCATTGGAATATTAGTGGACTTCATACATTGATGACACTTAGGTCTGTCGTTTGCGGCCCAATATTCCACACATTTGTATGCAGGTGGCATTAAACATTAAGGGAAATATTTAGCAGTGCTTAGCCATGAGAATGTATCAAGCAAAAGTAGATTTCTGTGCAGTGAAAATTATTCTATTATACATGGTTAGTTTACAGCTAGAAAGTGTTATTTTATATGAGAAACTTATATACATACATACAAACATATAATTGATACACTTTGAATAGTTGTCTTGGTATTATGCTGCATAAAACTCCCACATTACTCATTAAAACCACCTAGTGAGAAGAAATTGTAAAGGTTTCTCTGACCTTCATTGATGACTTATATCTTCTGTTACTGATTATGACAAAGGTGGTTAAAAGCCATGGAAACATTCTGTACTGATACTTTGTTTCCTCATACACCAGAAACAGCTTAATCCAATCAGCCTAGATGCCCATTTGTTTCAAGTTCTAATATTGTAAAACTACAGAGAAAGAAAGATTGCTGTTTGATGAATTTTCATGCAGTTTATGAAACTAGTACTAGTAGTAGAAGGGTATCTTTACTGTATATTTACCTCCTTTTACAATCCACTTTTGACATAGGTTTCAAATACCGCATCAAAATGGCACAGGCATAAACACACTTATTGTGCTATGGTAGGGAGGTATGGATTTGCCAGTTATGAACTGTTAAAATAAATTTGGTAGATTCACAAGCTGTTACAATGAACAGAACATGATTCACCCAACCCCTTGCTTTTTCCCTCTGCCTATGTAAGCTAGCAACAGCAGCAGCAGGAAGTGCAGAGGGAAAGGAGACCTGCTCTGCACACTGTAACAGCCTGAGAGGCTCTGAAAACACCTACCAGAAACCTTTAGGGTGAAGACACACATGGCGTTTTTAGGCCGTTTTTGGGCCGTTTTTACTAAGTGCGTTTTCAGATTGTTAAAAACGCATGCGTTAAAAAACGCATGCGTTTTTTAAAAACGCATGCATTTTTTGAAAACGCATCCGTTTTTGTCCGTTTTTCAGAAATTGCGCAATGAAAAACGGACAAAAACGCATGCGTTTTTTAACGCATGCGTTTTTAACGATCTGAAAACGCACTTAGTAAAAACGGCCCAAAAACGCCACGTGTGTCTTCACCCTTAGGCTCATTAGAATAAATGTAAAAGTTTATTTTAAAACGAATGAGGCCATGAATAACAAATGTAAGAAGATTACCATAGTCACAGTGTATGGATCTATGTGAAAGTGTCCCTGGTTTTTCGTGTTTGATTTCCTTTAAGCAACATTTTTGGACTTCCATCAAAAATGTAGACCAATATTTTTATTGGCCTTTTTTACTTTTTGCATTGGTCCAAGTGTTATTTTAAACTGATTAAAATGCAATACAGAAAAAATATTTATTTATCATATCTTTAATTTATTGTCGATTTTTACCAAATACTTCTCAATTGGACTTGAAAAACTATTGAAAGGATGCCTTTTTTCAATTTTTACAAAATAAAAGCTCTGTTTGGGGTGTTTTTTTTCAGCAGAATTCATTTTGTAATACTGGAGACTGGGCAGAGCTTTTGCATTGCAGTACTTGAAAATTAGTGGTGAAAAGAGCTATTCACACAGTCTATGATCAGCCTTTAGAGGGAACCTGTTACCTCATTTTCAGTAAAGGCAGGTTACAAAAGCCCATTACAGATGCATTGCAAATATGCCTTTCTGCTTTCTCTAAGCATTTGCATTACAATATACACTCACCGGCCACTTTATTAGGTACACCATGCTAGTAACGGCTTGGACCCCCTTTTGCCTTCAGAACTGCCTCAATTCTTTGTGGCATAGATTCAACAAGGTGCTGGAAGCATTCCTCAGAGATTTTGGTCCATATTGACATGATGGCATCACACAGTTGCCGCAGATTTGTCGGCTGCACATCCATGATGCGAATCTCCCGTTCCACCACATCCCAAAGATGCTCTATTGGATTGATATCTGGTGACTGTGGAGGCCATTTGAGTACAGTGAACTCATTGTCATGTTCAAGAAACCAGTCTGAGATGATTCCAGCTTTATGACATGGCGCATTATCCTGCTGAAAGTAGCCATCAGATGTTACAGGGTACATTGTGGTCATAAAGTAATGGACATGGTCAGCAACAATACTCAGGTAGGCTGTGGCATTGCAACGATGCTCAATTGGTACCAAGGGGCCCAAAGAGTGCCAAGAAAATATTCCCCACACCATGACACCACCACCACCAGCCTGAACCGTTGATACAAGGCAGGATGGATCCATGCTTTCATGTTGTTGACGCCAAATTCTGACCCTACCATCCGAATGTCGCCGCAGAAATCGAGACTCATCAGACCAGGCAACGTTTTTCCGATCTTTTACTGTCCAATTTCGATGAGCTTGTGCAAATTGTAGCCTCAGTTTCCTGTTCTTAGCTGAAAGGAGTGGCACCCGGTGTGGTCTTCTGCTGCTGTAGCCCATCTGCCTCAAAATTCGACATACTGTGCGTTCAGAGATGCTCTTCTGCCTACCTTGGTTGTAACGGGTGGAGATTTGAGTCACTGTTGCCTTTCTATCAGCTCGAACCAGTCTGCCCATTCTCCTCTGACCTCTGGCATCAACAAGGCATTTCCGCCCCCAGGACTGCCGCTCACTGGATGTTTTTTCTTTTTCGGACCATTCTCTGTAAACCCTAGAGATGGTTGTGCGTGAAAATCCCAGTAGATCAGCAGTTTCTGAAATACTCAGACCAGCCCTTCTGGCACTAACAACCATGCCACGTTCAAAGGCACTCAAATCACCTTTCTTCCCCATACTGATGCTCGGTTTGAACTGCAGGAGATTGTCTTGACCATGTCTACATGCCTAAATGCACTGAGTTGCCGCCATGTGATTGGCTGATTAGAAATTAAGTGTTAACGAGCAGTTGGACAGGTGTACCTAATAAAGTGGCCGGTGAGTGTAATTGTGTGTTATAGCTTGACTTGTACCCTGACAGAATCCTCTGTAGTCCCAGGGTTTGGGCTTTGGTTTGGATGCATTTTAAAAAAGCAACTTGTGACTTGTCTGTGCTGCAGACTGCTCATATCTCTGCCCCCACCTTTGTGTTCCTGTACAGCTCTTCCCTCCGGCTTCTTCACAGAGCTCACAGCCTGTGAGGCTGACAGGGAGAGGTAGGAGCTCAAAGGTGGGCCATTAAAGCTGAGCAGTCTGCAACACAGTCACATGTGGGTTTTTGAATTGAATCCATACCAAATCCCAACCCCTAGGACTACACAGAGGATTCTGTCAGGGTGCAAGGTAAGTTAAAACACACAATTATAGTGTAATGCAAATGCTTAGAGAAGGCAGAAAAGCATATTTGCAATGCAGCTGTAATGGGCTTTTGCAACCTGTCTTTAGTGAAAAGGAGGTCCATGGTGACAAGTTCCCTTTATCCAAAGAAGAAAGGATAAGCGGCACTCACCATTACTGTGAAATCGATATCTTTATTTCGGGTGCAAGTACAGGGAGGAGCGGGGAGCCAGGTCCCGCTCCTCCCTGTACTTGCACCCGAAATAAAGATATCGATTTCACAGTAATGGTGAGTGCCGCTTATCCTTTCTTCTTTGGATATTGATTGGACTGTTCGTCACTTTAGCAGAGCACCACCAACAGTGTTACTAGAAGAGGATTGTATTGCCGGAGTCTCTTTGCAGTGACTATTACTGCCCCATGATTGGTTTGCGATTGTGATCGCTATAATTTGGATTGTGCCTAGCACTGTAGTGGAGTCAATTGCAGTGTTGGGAATGTTGTTTAGCAGTGAATCAGGGACTTGATAAGATGTAAGAAATGTCGTCCCCAGCAGTTATCACAGACAGGGACTGTGATAAAAAGCCCTAAAAGCCACAGCTCAGGTCAATTCTGATGAACTGGGATTGGTTTAAAAGTCATCAGCTTTGCATACATAGCTGTGTGGTCTCGGCATTTGGGAGCAGTGAATGTAAGATCATTTTATTTTTTTTCTGTTGAATCTAGATGAATCTATAATGAAGAATAATTTATGAATTAATCATTGTATAAAACACATGTAAGCCGTTGTATAGATTGGCTCCCATTCTGACCCACTCAAGTCATCTTTCCCCTCAACCACAGAAACTTTTCTTGCAAAACAGTCGAGGGGGTTCTAGGAAAACACTTGTCTCTTTAATCTGTGAGTTTAGCAGTGTTGCTAGATCTGATTAGGTTTTCATTCTTTGTCTCCTTTACCGTGGAAGCGCAGATAAGTCTATAAATGGCAACTATTAGTCTTTTCTGAGGTCAGAATAAATAGCATTGTATTAATGTTGTATTGAGAAATCATATATTTATTTGTATGCATCAGTCAGGCTTTGTTTACTAAGAAAAATAGAAAAATAATAGAACAATAGTCAAACCTTGAGTTTTAGCAGAACATATTGTAATATATAAAATACTGACATGACATTACAAGACATGTACCGTATATGTTAGATGTATATACAATGTACATATTGTTTTGTGATTCCTCCTAAACCTCAAAAATATAAAGAAGCATCAATTGAACTCTATGGATACACATTTTCTTAGCATTAGTAGGACTATTCTGCCGAGCACATAAGATAAGTCAGATAATTCATGGTTATGCGGCTTAATTAACACAAAAAGAAGGCACTAATGTATTAGGAAAAGGCTTTATATTGAATTGGACTATCATTGCAAATTGCTATATTGTTGAAGACAGCTATTAAGGTTAAAGTGGGAACAGAAAATAATCATTGGTGCCTTCTCCCCGCTGAGATCCGAGAGGATTTTCAGAGCTATTTTGTGACCCTTCTCAGCAGCAGACCTTACCGGTGGTAGTGAACGGCAGGGAATGATAATAAACTGTGGTTGATGCAGATTAGCTATAGAGGTCAATCACAAATGCACTAAGAAAGTAAGAACTCTCCTAGAAGAATAACCTGATGGACTCCCACATTCCTGCTATGGCTTCTTGTTGGAGAATCTACATTTTCAGCTGGCAGCTAGATGGATTTATGCTCCTCACATAGGTACTTTGTTTTTTGAGCAGCCTTTCAAATAAGATGTTCCGAGAGGCAGAAAAATTGTATTTTCTTTTCCTAGATAACTATAAATGAAAAAGATGATACAACAAATTGCATCGGAGGCCCTCTAAGTCTTATTGAATTTGCTGAAAAATCATTTTGTCTTGTTTACACTGGGATACTTTTTAGAACTTCTTATAAATTCAGATTTTGGGATCTTTTATATGTAAATGGCATGCCCTGTCTGTACCTGAAGGCCTCTAGCTATTTATATGTAAACAGAGGTGCAGAAGGGATAAAACCTGTCTTGAATATATCATTGTGATCAAGCCACAGAAAAATTGAAAGCAGAACTGTTGAAAAGCAAATTCTGCCATGCAGTGAAGGTTTTATTACATCCTTTTTTGTTTTTACAAAATTGTGTGAAGGTAATACAGACAACATAGCAGACAAGCCCATGGCCAAAATGTATATCTTCACAAACCCACCCCAGAAAGAAAACAGAAAGACATTAAATAATACAATAGAGACAGCTTAGTTTCTTGTCACAGTGCTCCTGGGGCCCCGTGCTTTCTGAAATTTAGCTGTACTCATATGGGTTATGAGATGATGTGTTAAATATGACATCATATAATATAGTCATAGCTGTCCATAGAGGCTGACCCTACCATAAGAATAGGTCACCAGTTACAAAGTTATGAATAATGCTCCAGTATTCAAATCAAACATATGCTGTCTGTGAGAATAGCCCAAACCCAAACCTGAAAGTTCGTTTGAGGACTCAAACCCGAATGCTCACTCCCATCCCTAACACCTGGGGTCAGTTCAGGAACTGATTGCGAGTCTTGCAGGCTGAATGTGAGGCTGAATCCTGAACCCAACCTTCTGGCTGAAGTCCGGGCTCAGGGACCTGAACCTGCAATGTTTAGCTAAGGTCCACTTAACACTAGTTACAATGCTAGAAGGGGTTTAACAAATACCTGCAGCCCCATCACGACTGTATGCCAAACATGCTGTGCCAAACATTCAGGACCTAGGAGATTGCCTTTTCACTTTTTGATTTTTTTCCTTAAAACCTGGCTCTGTTCCTAGTTTTGTGAGCAGTGTTTCACTAGTCATGCTGTCGTCCAGGGGAATGAATGTGGCCGGTAGGAGGGACACAAGTGCACAGAGAGCAGAAATAAGCTGGAAAATAAGAAAAGAACAGAAACTTCTTTCTAGACACTTTTCAAAATTGTGTAGAACATATATAATGGTCCAAAGAAGCCAACCAAGAGTTTTTCTAAATAGTCTGTTTGTGGCTCGCTGGAGACCAAGCTCCTTTGACTTACTGTTCCCCCGGCGTCATGGGGTGGCAAACTGGGCATTTGCCTTGGGTCTCCTGTCCTTAAGGGGCCGCCTGCATGTAGACTTTTGTGGGCAGAGGAGGTATTGCTCTTCTAATTGCCCTTGGTTAAATACCCGGGTGAAGATGCTTATCATCTATCTCCTGTCTTTAAATCTATCATCAATCTCATCAATAGTTATCTCCTACAATTTAACTATTTCCTATCTATATATCTAAACATTTATCTATCTACCGTTTTGTCTATCTATTTCTCTCTCTCTATACATAATATATATATATATATATATATATATATATATATATATATATATATATATATATATATCTTCTATCTCCTATCTATTAGCCATCACTCATCTCTACTATCACTATCTTCTACTGTATCTATCTCTTGTCTATATATTATTTATTTAGATATCTACTGTATATATAATCTATGTTATATTTAAGCATTATATTTATGCTTCATATTTATCTTCTATCATCAATCTACCCATCATCTCCTATAAAATGCTCTTATAGTCCCATATTACAGATTACCTTCACATTCTACTGGGTGTAACTACAAAGTGTTATTATTGTGCAGGACTAAAGGAGCCTCTTACTGACTGTGACTGTTCATAAAATAATTTTGGGATCCCACTTTTAGTTTTGACCAGGGCCACACTTTGTGTAAAACCGGTTCTGCCTCTTCCATAGCACTTCTATGTCATGTGAGCTGAATTCAATGAATTTTCAAAGTGAAAAACAGAAAAGGAAGAAAAATAAGATAAGAGGAAAGGTAAGTAGACAAAAAATATATAAGATATATTACAAAATTTCACTTGTACTACTGGTTTTTGCACAGTCTAAAGTTAGTGATTATTTTAGTGCTATCCTGTACAGTCATGCTCAGATTTTTCATGCCTAGTGAATAGATAGGATGATTCACATAATTTCTTGCTAGAAACATGTCCAATGCAAATGACTCCAAAAGGAAAGGATAACATAACTAACATCATTATAGCTAAAGTACTATGTAGGAGGCATAATGTTCACTTAAGACTTGCCTAATCCTCTTTGCAGCTCATCCTTGGGTGGCAGTGCTCAGTTTTGCTGCATTTGCTTCTTGCTTTATCACCTAAATTCTATTTAGACTTAGACAGCATTTCCTGCTGGAAAGGTCATTAAATACTCTGTCCAATATGGGTTATTGCTGTGATAAGCTAAACTGTGTTTATTTAAGGAGGGTTTTTTCTATCATTACAAGTCCTACAATATATATCTCCTTGGGGAGAAGGATATTATGCAGAAAATCAATGGGCATAATTTAAGGTGTTTGTTTAGTAATAAAAAAGAAAAAGACATTTTACTGTACAGGCTGTCCCCGGGTTACGCACAAGATAGGTTCTGCAGGTTTGTTCTTAAGTTGAATTTGTATGTAACTCGGAACTGTATACTTTATAATTATAACCCCAGGCAAAGTTTTTTTTCGGTCTCTCTGACAATTGGGTTTTAAAAATGTTGGGTTGTCATAAGAACCAGGATTAACAATAAATATTAATTACAGATACATTTGATAACTGTTATAGCTGATTTTTTTAACCTGAGACTAAAGTACAGCAAATTACCAAAATCCAGAGGTCCGTTTGTAACTAGGGGTCATCTGTAAGTCAAGTGTTCTTAAGTAAGGGACTGCCTGTACTTCCATCTGTAATTATGCAATGTGTGTTCCAAGTGTAAAGCTCTGAAGATAGTTGACGATCTGCACAGGGATATTTTATAAATTTGGCTGTATGTTGAGTCTGTGGTGGTCTAAGACATACCCCATTGTCAGGCGATTGGATAGTACTGCTGGTCTCTTGTGTTCCCTGCTTTATGAATAGATTTCCATTAAAGCAAGGTTATTAAACCAGCAATGGGAAGGAATTAAAGTTAGTTTTTATTTGTAAAAATATCCTGCATGCCTCCAATGCAGATGGGTACTTAGACTTACTAAGGCATGTGAGCCTAAACCAGTGGTCCCCAAACTACAGCCCACGCGAGCTCCTGCTGAGGCCCCCGGCTGGTTGCGGCAGTTGGGCAGGGGCCTCCGTCCCATAGGAAGCTCCTGCCCGTCACTGAATAGTGCTCGATGCGGCCGATGTGGCCGCTCGAGCACTATTATTACAGGTGGAGCGATGTGGCCGGAAGACAACCCCAGCGCACATCGCTCCTTGAACCTGGGTGCGCTGCCGTGTGTTGACGTCATCACGTGGCCGCGCACCCCTTCCTTGCCGACAGCAGCCAGAAGAAAGAAGATACGGGAGCCGCTGCCAGAGGTGAGTATAGGTTTGGTTTTTTTTTGTTAACCAGCAGCAAATAGATTTTGGCGGTCGGGGGACCCTGATATTAAAAAAATAATTTAATTATGGGGGCATTATATAAAATGATTAATGGTGGAGGGGCCTCAGAAAATAATTAATGATGGGGGAGCAGTCTAGGGAATAATCAATGATGGAGCGGCAGTATGGGAATAATCAATGATGGAGGGGCAGTATGGGAAATAATTAATGATGGAGGAGCAGTATGGGAAATAATTAATGATGGAGGTGCAGTATGGGAAATAATTAATAATTGATGGGCAGTATGGGAAATAATTAATGATGGAGGGGCAGAATGGGAAATAATTAATGATGGAGGGGCAGCATAGGAAATAATGATGGACGGGCAGCATAGGAAATAATTAATGAGGGGAGCAGCATAGGAAATAATTAATGATGGAGGGGCAGCATAGGAAATAATTAATGAGGGGAGCAGCATAGGAAATAATTAATGGGGGGAGCAGCATAGAAAATAATTCATGGAGAGGGGTCCCAGTATATTTAATAATTAATAATTAATAGTTCACAAGGGGGTGCAGTATATTAATTAATGGAGGGATGTCCTAGTATATTACGGATGCTGTCACATGTACCGTTATTTATTTTTAAACTTTAGTCCGGCCCTCCAACGGTCTTAGATGGACTGTGAATGGCCCCCTAGGTAAAAAGTTTGGGGACCCCTGGCCTAAACAATGAAGGTTCCAGGGCTACATGTCCCAGGGTGACAAGCTGAAGCCAACCAGTAATGGTTTAGCTCTGTGTTCTCTGGGCCAACAGCAATCCCTGCTAATGGTTCCTGTTCAGAAAACCTCACAGTCCTTTTTATCAGATATAGCTCTGATCATCCCTGTGGATCAGCTGTTCTCTGCAGCTAATACACATAATATGGAGCAGGAAGCAGATTGCTCCATTCTCTGTGTAGTGGCTGAACCAAGTCAATGCAGTTTAGTTTCCATTCAGATGAATGAAAATTGATCTGTACTAACCGGTCTGACCACTACCCAGAGCAGAGAAGTCTGATTCCTGGTCCATTATCTGAGAACAGCTGATTGATGGGGGCGGAAGTACCAGGTATTGTACCTACAGATCTTATGATGAGTATCATGGTGAATATTTTAAAATGGAAAACCCCTTTCTTCACAAGATCAATTGGGCTCCATTAATACTATACTATACATGAAAATAAGAAGAAAAACATTAGTAAAGTAAAGATTTCTAAAGATTAGAAAAACATCCCCATTGGGTAAATAACATTACTTGTGAAAGGATTTATCCATTGTTTTAAGAGAGTCTACTATTTTCTGAAGAAAATGAACATTGGTTTTGAAACTCATCAGCTGTTTTTTTAACCATGTTGCTTAGCATAAATAGTGTACTTACCTGGAAACCAAGGCCTTCTGATGCTTATGTGTTCACAGAAGAATTGTACATTTTGGAATGCCACATTGAATGCAGTTCCACCAGCTCTATTGACCAAAAATTAAAAGTGTTATGAAATTTGGAAAATGGTGATGTAGAAATTATATATTTTTCCCATTCTAAAAATTAAGTAAAACTTAAGCAAAAATATTGAAATGTGGTATTACAGGCGGTCCCCTACTTAAGAACACTCGACTTACATACGACCCATAGTTACGAACGGACCTCTGGATATTGGTAATTTCTTGTACTTTAGTCCTAGGCTACAATAAACAGCTGAAACAGTTATCACAGGTGTCTGTAATGAAGATTTAGTGTTAATATTGATTCTTATGACAACCCAACATTTTTTAAATCCAACTGTCACAAAGACCAAAAAAGTTCTGGCTGGGTTTACAATGATAAAATACACAGTTCCGACTCAAATACAAACTCAACTTAAGAACAAACCTACAGACCCTATCTTGTATGTAACCCGGGGAATGCCTGTACTGTAATCTTACTGACCTGTAATATAATCTTACTGACCTGTAATATAAAGATAACATGTTATATGGGGTATACAGTGAACACCAAATAAAACCCCCCAAATCAATTACAGAATTGCAATTCTGTACAGAATTCTGTCATTTTCTACAGACCCCCTCCCGTTCACAAAAAGATTTTTCAGCAATAGGGCATAGCCACACCAAAATAGTATCGCTGAAAATTGCACCTAATCCAACAGAAAATAAGCCCTTAAATGGCAACTTTAACTAAAAAACGGGAGAAATTGCATGACAAAGTTTAAGATGCGTTCACTCTTTTTATCTTTTGTGAATGTGTACGTTTTAGGGCTCACTGAAGTATTACTGACAGAATCGGACCATTCTAAATTTCACTTCCATTTAAATTGCTGTGAAGATATCAAAGGATTAACAATCTTTCTAAAAGCTGTTTCTGATAGTTTGAGTGGTGCAAATTTAAAAAAAGATTGATATATAGGGTTTTTTTTAATATTATATATTTAAAATCTTCTTACAAACAATAGTGATCCCCAAAATACTCAATTTTGAAATCTCCTTGAAAATACCAAAAGCCGATTTGTAAGCCGTGTAACATCAACATAAAATATCCAGACATTTTAATAATTATGAAAACATAAACCAGACATATGGGAAATGTCATCCAGTAACTAATTTTTCTAAATTAAGACTAATAAAACTAATTTCGAATTTTGAAAATGGCGATTTTTTTTTTATTTGCCATTTTTTAAAATTTTATTTAGAAATAACGCAAAACTTGTCAGCCACAATTTAACACTAATGTGAAGTACAACATATGATGAAAAAACAATATCAAAAACACTTTAGTTAGTTATGTTTAAAGTGTTCACATTGCCTCATGTTAACATGGTTTTAATCAAAGCAATTTTAACATAGTGTAAATTAAACATGTGAATACAACCTAACATTGCGTTAATGTAACCATGTAAACACAAAGGGGCTTATTTACTAAGGGTCGTGGATCGCACTTTCATCTGACTGTCGTTTTCGGGGATTGCAAGGTTTGGACAGGTATTTAACAGGTGTTTGCGCTTTGATAGTGTCGCACAAATTGTGGGGGGCGTGTTGTCGGATAATCCGACTGATTCAGAATGAGCGCGGGATTTAACTTTCAAATTGTGTTGCAAAACAATGCACTTACATGCACTACGAAGAAGAAGGCGATCTCAGTGAATCGAGGCACAGTGCATTATCGTCTGACGATTCAATCTTGGTGAATTCCGCGGACCGGTAAATAAATGTGCCCCAATGTGTGAACACAGCCTTTAGGGGCCTTGAGGGCTATAAAGAAAATTCAAAGTGTCGCTGAATCCCCTACATGATGGTATGTTAATCTCCGCTTATGTGAGGAGGTGAAATGTGTTATTTAAAGATATGGTACACAAGCTATTTTTGCCTGAGGGTTTCAGTGTCAGAGTCTGATCTGGGTGTGATCAGGGTTTGGTCAGTGGAGTTCAATCAGTTTTCAGTCAGTTTGTTTAGTTTTTCACACACTTTAGTGAATCGCGGCACCGTGCATCATCGTCGGACAATGCACTTTCGGTGAACTCCAGCAGACGGCCAAGTAAATGAGCCCCAATGGGGGTCATTTACTAAGGGCTCGATTCGCGTTTTCCCGACGTGTTACCCGAATATTTCCGATTTGCGCCGATTGTACCTGAATTGCCCCGGGTTTTTGGCGCACGCGATTGGATTGTGGCACATCGGCGCAGGCATGCGGGCGACGGAAATCGGGGGCGTGGGCGAATGAAAACCCGACGTATTCGGAAAAACCGCCGCATTTTAAAAAAAATTTGTGTCGCGAAAATTTCACTCACCTTCATCCTGGATAGGCCGGTGTGTTTCGAGGCATTCCAGCGGACTTCAGCGCAGCAGCGCCACCTGGTGGACGTCGGAGGAACTGCTTTGATGAATCCCGGCCTGACCCGAATCCAGCGTAGAGAACGCGCCGCTGGATCCCGAACGGACCGGGTAAGTAAATCTGCCCCAATATGTTGAGGCATACATGGGCATTGTGTAGTGAACCCTATTAGATTTATTATTAAATGAATGAACCTCCGGATTAATCATATGGCTAGTTTCTTAATGCATATAAGAATTGTGGCCAGTATGACAACAACTTCATCCCCATAAAATTGTCACACTGAGCCACGGTTGGGTACAAATCCATGACCCTGACATGTGTTGTACCGCAAAGCTCCCTGCGGTCAGAGTCCCCTAATAGTATTATTTATGTTTGAAATAAACCGTTGAGTAAAATAAAATGTAAAATATTGCTTTTTTTTTACTTTTCATTTGCACTGTATGAAAATAAAATGTTTCCCTTCTCAGTAAGAGAGAAAATAACAAGTCAAGGTGTGAATTCTCAGTAATATGCGCTGTGAATTTGCACTGCAGCTGCCAGGTTTATCTTTCTGTCTTTCTTTTTTTCTATTTTATATAAGGTCTTTTTTTAAAAGACATTTTTGGCCCTCTATAGTTGGTATGGTGCCAAGCAGTGACAGATTGCTGACACATCTAGCTTAAGCTACTGCCATTGCAGAGAGAAGGCGATGGCTCTGCAAACAAATTGTTTCTCTTCATGTCCTAAAATTGGGACTCAGGCGCATCAACTAAATGAGATTTTGGAAAGCAACTTAATGTACAAAGCAATACTGCAGAGATAGATTCTGTTTTATTATTTTTTTTGTGACAGACTTATCAGTATTACCAAGTGTATCGAGCTGCTTTACCAGATATACATTTACTAGTATAGTGGAGGACCTCATTCATGACTTTGTGGGCATTTTAGCTTAAAGGTTATCTTTAAAGGAAACCTACCACTTGAAGTGGCAGGTGTAAGAAGGACATACCGAGCACCAGCTCAGGGTGAGCTGGTGCCAGAGCTTATTTTTGTTAGTGTTTTAAACTGCTGTATCGCGGTTTAAAACACTAACAAAAATAAGCTCTGGCACCAGCTCACCCTGAGCTGGTGCTCGGTATGTCCTTCTTACACTTGCCACTTCAAGTGGTAGGTTTCCTTTAAGGCCGCAGGAATAGATAAAAAGTAAAAAAAAAAAATAATTACCGGACAAAA
Organism: Engystomops pustulosus; assembly: GCF_040894005.1. Lineage (NCBI taxonomy): Eukaryota > Metazoa > Chordata > Amphibia > Anura > Leptodactylidae > Engystomops > Engystomops pustulosus. The sequence continues at coordinate 128,255,581 of NC_092412.1, read as the reverse complement.
CATGATGCAAAATTTATACAGCTGCATCTTAGAGACATTCATAAAACAAAATAACTGTTCTAGTCATTAATACATGAAAATATATATTTCTTTGCCTTACTATGAGTCTCTGAACTGAACATGTTTCTTAAATTTGGGTGAATTAAAATCTATTTTTTTTTTACAAACTTATTTTACTGGGATGTTTTCTATATACTCCAGTTTTTTTAACACCTTAACAAACTGGCTTTTTTTCATTTTTGGGTTTCCATTTTCACTCCACGCCTTCCAAAAGCTATAACTTTTGTATTTTTGCAAAGCTGTGTAAGGGCTTGTTATTTGAAGGTCAATTCTACTTCCAAATGTCAGAAATCAATATTCCATGAAATGTACCAGGAAGCTGGAAAAATTCCAAATGCAATACAATTGGCAAAAAATATGCAGTTGTGCCATTTTCGTATCGGCTTTGTATTTGCGTCTTTCATTGTGTGCTCAAAATGACACATCCCCATATTCTTTGGGTCAGTATGATCACAGAGATACCAAATTTATATAGTTTTTGTTATTTGAATATCAATGAACAATACCTTCATACTTCGGTGTACAGCTGCATAAGGTGTCGTTTTTTTGCGGGGCGAGCTGCTGTTTTAATTGTTACCATTTTGGTGACTGTATTAGATCAGGTATTTTAGGATGCAGTCTTTTTTTCAACTTAATAGCAAAGACACAGTGCCAATATGACCGTTCAATGTATCACAGCCGGGAGAGCACGCAGGCTCTGTTACAATATAGGTCACAGAGTATGAGCAATGTGCATAAAACCAATGAAAACAAAATCCCAAGTAGTACCATAGCAATGGTACCTTGAAAAGGGTACCCTTCCATCTTTCTAAATTCACAGCTTTTCTAACCCTACCCCAAACATCTAAGCTCTGGGGGAAAGGTCCTCTACATCATGAATCGACTCCCATTATGAAAATAAAGCCTTATCTTGCAGTCCCACACGTCCATTATGTAATTTGGGATTTAGGGAGAAGATGGAATACACCGCCCTAGGGGACTTTTGTCCAGTCCCTAAGCCTGTCAAGCAAGATACTCTTTACCTGCTCATACGCTAGGAAGTGTCCTGTAGTTAGATAGTATATAGCTGCCAGTTCTTAAAAGGGTAACAATTTCAGAGTCTGAAGTTGTAACAGGTCATCAGCCACATTTATTTATTTGATCTTCCAGTGTCTAAAAAGGGTATTGTCCCTACCTTGGGTGAATTCCAAATGGTCCCATAGGGGTAGGTGTTTACTTGCTAGGAAACGCAGGCGCAGCAGTTTCCTGCATACATTGGCTAGGGTATCAGTCAAGAGCAGCCTACCTCTGAGCGGTTTAAGTATGCATGCAAGGCAGGTATGTAATAGAGCGGTCAAAGAGGGGCATCGCACCAGATATCTTTCCAGTTATGAGTACTAGAGTATAGGGATTCTTTCCCCGATACAGTCCAAAACATGCGAAAGGAGACAGGCTTTAGGGAGTTGCAACTAGCATAAGGCAATCCTGGGGCACCTTGAGGACCTAATAAAAGAAGGGAAGGCGGAATGGAGATGTTTGAAGTCTACTTCGCAAAGTAGGAGAGGGATCATTTGCATAGGATATTGGAGTTTAGAGAAAAACATTATCATTAAGTGGTGTCACTTTGTTAAGACAGAGAAGGGTAGCATATCCCATCTTTTCAATTCGGAGGGTATAGAGAAGTTGGTATAGAGATTCCGGTATTTTGCCTTTTATGTACAAGATATTTAAGGAAGCACAGGTGCCCCCAAAACGCAGAGTTGCTTGAGGCCAGGAAATCTGCCTGTCTGTTAGTCAGTATTTTGGCTAGTATCTTCAGATCAATGTTGATTAAAGATATTGGCCTATAAAAACTTGGGAATAGGGGGTCTTTACCCTCTTGATGTAGGCCATGTTAGAGTTTGATGGGAGTGGACCACCGTAGAGACAACTATTAAAGACCTGGGCCAATAAGGGGGCAACTTGTGACTTCAGAGCCTTATAAAACTTCATTGTATAGCCATCGGGTCCTGGGGCTTTGGAGGGGTCAAGCTGTCCTATGACCGGGGAGATTTCCTCTGGGGACACCGGAGAGTTCAGTCTCTGTTGTTTGTAATCTCTCTAACAGCTCAATTTTTAAGTGTCTGACAATACCCCCTGAATCTTTAAGGGGTAAAAGTGAATGGGGCGGTTGAGGCCTCTTAGCAAAGCGGGCCAGAAGTCTCCCAGCTTTGTCTCCATATCTCAACAACTAAGCTTCCATCTGGGTACGATAGAAGGATTCTCTGCACTCTAACCGCCTTTCTTAATCAGTTTTAGCCTGTTTCTAGGACCTTTTAGAATCCGGAGTGGAATGAGACTGATAAACAGTATAAACTGAGGAAAGCTTTTCACTACATTCCTTAACTTGTCTACCCGCTTCTGTTTTTACTGCAATAGCTGGTAATACACCCTCTAAGAAATATTTTGACAGTATCCCAGTCCAACTGGGGGTTGTCTTCATGGGGGGAGTTAGTAGCTCCGCAATCTAGCAACCAGTCTCTCATCTGCATCTTGAGTTTCTCGTTGTGGGCCAGATAAGATGGGAACCCCAAGATATAGTCTGGTTAGACATCTCTGAACCAGTAACCTACCCTACAAGTCAGGGGAAGGAGGAGATAGTATATCCTGGACCAGGATGTGAAAAATGAGTGAATGCTTGTGTAGGAGTAATATGTCTAAAAGTCAGGTATCCGTCATAAAGTCAGTAAGTATAGTGTCTTCCCTAGGTCGCCCGTGTAATGACATCTCTTCCCTGCTTCTGTCCTCAGCTCCCGATTTAATTATATTCAGATCACCTCCTAGGATCTTTGAGGGGCACCGCTGGTTAATGAACCTATTAGTAAGAGATGTATAAAACTGCTTTTGACTTTCATTAGCGCCATATACAGTATGTTGTATACCAGAAACCGTGGATTGAAAGTGCAAAACCAGGACTCTCCTTTCTGCATCTGCACCAATCTGTCCGACCTTATATGGGAAGTTATTTCTGAACAGGAGCAATACCCCTGCTCTGTGGTTAACCACTAGGGACCCAAAGAGCGCATCTACCCACAAGCGTTGCATAGGTTCAAAATCCCCCTCCGGGATTGCAGGGCAACGTCTACGTGGAGGAGGTGTTTGTGGGGAGATCTGAGGCCCTTTACATTCCACAAGATAATCTTCATGTGAATGGGTCTACATTAGCTAAACTTGGTTTAGCGGTTGTGGTGCCATGTAATGTGTCTGTAAGAGCTCCTACGCTAACCCCCCCCCCCCCACCTCCAACAACAAAAATAGCTAACTAGTAAATGGAAACAATATCCCACTGAACAGGTATCAACAGGAGGAGCAAAGAATATTTAAAATAAAACGCTACCAGAGAGCCCATTGAAATATGGGCTTTTCCATATGTAGCTGTTGGACTCCCTTCTTCCATTTACATGGGGAAGATATCTAATGTCCTGGGACAAACCTCTCGGCCCACTGCCTCACCCTGCCCTTGCATTACAACAACTGATCCAGGAGGAAGTAACGGCTAGATCTCCTTAGCTAGAGTCAATAACAGTGCAAACATTCAGGGAATAGTCCACAAAGATTAAAAAGGGGATGTCCCTTATGTTCCAGGTTTTCTTTGTGTTTCTTAAAGGTCCACAATATGTCTAAACGGTCTGTGTAGTACAGATTATGGACTATGGTCTGCCGAGGTTGGTTTTGCTGGGCTTTTGCTGACCCGGATGGACTCCAGTATCTTTCATATATTTGGGGTCTGGGCCTTTGCGGTGTTCTCTTACATCCTTACAGCAGTGAGGAATTCCCAGGAGGTCCGGGATCAGTGATTCATACACATAAACCAGGTTATGTTGTGGTACCGATTCAGGTATCCCGACCATACGCCAGTTATTCCACCTAGACCGGCTCTCTAATTCATGAATCTTATCCATGAGTCTCTTGTTCTCTTTCTTAAGGTGGAGATAAGCAGGATTAAATGACGGGGGCACATTTTCCAGCTCAGAGATCCGCATTTCCATGTCATCCAGATGGAGAGTATGCTGCACCACGTAGTGCTAAAGATCTTTAAGGGTAGAAGACACTGTGGCAATTAGGGCACCCTTTGATATCTGGGGCCAGGTGTTTAGCCACTTCCATGGCCAGGGTCTTGTAATGTACAGGCCCTGCTGCTTGGACATCCCCCTCATCCATGTCTTTATATTCAGCTTTGTCAGAGTGCTGAGAGTTTGGGCCAGGGGAGCGTGCAGATGCCCCCATGTTGGCTGAGGTACCTGCTTCACGTGGCTTCCCCGGAGTTTTAGGTTGGTTCCGCAGTCCCAACGCTGCTCTGCTTTCCATGTCGGTTCCAGAACCGGAAGTTAGGATGCAGTTTTTACTAACATGTTTATGATTGTATTTGTTATTTTATTTCTGTTCTAGGAAAGGAGGGTGATTTGAATTTATAAAGATGGCATGAGTGTCACGGTCGTGTTTGACTGTAGCAATGAAACTGTTAACACTGCTAGTTGCAGCTACAACCCATCTGAGCCCTCTCTACAGCCCCTTCATGACAAAATGACATATTACACCACGATGAGGCATTAAGAGTTGGGCACATTAGTAAAGATGCTAATGGAAAGGCCTGCTGTTTTGGCATGTAACTGCCTCTGTATAGGCAAGAGAGATCTATCATGTTGGGTGTTCAACCTATGCCCTGATATAGAAATTCCTGGACTGAACAAATAGCCCATATTTTATTCCAGTGTCCAGTTCCACAACTACTATTATGTAATAGGTTGTGGAAACAACTAATTTTTAATGTTCTGTGCCATTTTCACTTGCTGTCCTACTTGCAATAAGAACTGGATTACCGTACATGTGTCCAAACCTATTACACAGTTAACAGTTATGCAATTGTTGCTGTCCTAATCTTGCTAGGGCTAATGCAGCTTGACTTGTAGACTAATATTTACTCCTCTGTGTATACAGGAGAATGTTAGGTAATACATTGTCCCACGAGGTTGTGACCTTAATGACTTACAATTGCTTTGTGTGTGACCTGTGACTTTTTACATTGTCAAATGATTTTTCTGTATTGAGTAGTTGAGTAGTTAAAGAAAATAGCAGTCCAATGTCTTAAAACTGACAAATCTATGTTTTTTAAGAATAAGTGATACTTCTAGATAGCTTATATTTTTTTATATTTGTAGTAGAGTAGCAGAAAATAACAGAACCACATAAAGTCAATTGTTTATTAAAAGAGGCTTGTTACATAATAGCAGTGAGGTGTTATATTGGTGAATCATTCTTCCATTAAATAACAATTATCAGTACTGGCCCTAATGTAAATTAAGAGGGTGGCAAATGTGGCACATACTGGTTATGGGGTATTTTCTTCTATAATACTGGGTAGAATAGGTAGTTCCAGATCTGATACTTTGACTGAAAAGCAGATTGAACAGGTAAAAATGAATAGAGAAGTGCAGCAAATTATAGGCCGCTCAGCTAAAATGAACAGACAATTGAGGTAATGGAGTGGTGCCAATCACCTGAACTAGGTCCCATAGAGAACTTGCAGTGTACTCATAAAAATGCAGTTGTTGAAAGCTGGGTTAGCTGCAGGAATCATAACTGGAAGCCACGACAGAATGTCTGCTAAAGAGATTCTACAGGGGAATTATGAAGACTAGCACCCCCTATTCCTCTTAATGAATTACATTTCATGTGCCTGAAGGAACATTATTAGAGCGATCATGTAAGGCAGTGGCAAATTATGCCAATTTTAAATAATGTTACGGCTGGAGACACATAGCTCCCTGCTTTACCATTCAATTCAGCTATATCAATCTCTTGTAAAACGTCAGTTATGGCGCAGCCACACATGATAACCGCTACGGCAATGCTAACATCTGAGAGCGGAGCTCGTCCCAGTTGCATATGCGGTTCCATGCCAAGCACATGCGAACGGTAACCAGCACCTGCATTGTTTAAAGGCATATGCTATCAGGCCGAGGCCCACCCCTGTGTGCTTGCATTGCATTTCAATACGCATTGTGTAACTGCACCCTCACACTACCGTATGGGGGACGTATATATACGGCCGACGTATATACGGCCGATATGCGTCCCCCATGGACGGCAATGGACGCACACGTGCGCCACCGTACCGCTCCATACCCCAGAAAAAAGATAGGACATGTCCTATCTTTCTCCGTAGTACGGCGCCGTGCGCCATAACTTCCTATGGAGAGGGGCGGTGGTGAGATGCGCTCACCTCCTCCTCCTCTCCCCGTGCACTGCCGGTACGGTGCGGGCGGGCAACGGCAGTGTGAATGTAGCCTTATACTCGAGTATATACCGTAATTTTTTTTGTTTCATAAAGGTTTTTGTTTACAGAAAATTCATTTGCTATGCAGAAGTCTTTGTTAGAGGTATTTCTTTAATTAGTACAGTAAATTAGTCCCTTGTTACTCCTATGCATCCAAAAAATTCAAAGCAGTTTCATTAAACCTTTCAGGAGTGAGCAAAGACCTACACTTTGTGAGTACAGGGGGCTGTTCATCAAAGATTACTGCCTCTGACTTTCTAAATGATCCCATAATGACTTCTTAATCATTACTGACTCGGTTTGTGAGGGTAGGAAGGAGAATTTACATGCATGCTCCATGCACATTATGTGGTTCCTGTCTCATTACTTATTCTGACTTCTCAGTGAACTGATTACAATTAGATTGTAGCTTTACATGTTTTACTTTTAACACTTGATAAAGAAATTGGAAGTGAATACTCTCATTACTCTGCATTATTAGATCTTATGAGAAAGATAACAAACAGCATGATATCCAGCTATTATACATTGGATGACATCATAGGGAAGGAGACAGAGCAGGTTGCAAAACATGCTATGGTCTATACACACTTAGGCTAAATTCACACAAATGTATGGGGAGAGTATATACGTCCCCCATACACTTATATAGTCTCACGGTGCCATACGGGAGCGGTATGGTGTAGCACATGTCCTATCTTTCGATCGAATATGGCGCCGTGCGCTGTGTATACCTATGGAGAGGTGCGCGGGTGAACGGCGCTCATCCCCTGCTCCTCTCCCCAGCGGCTATGTATTCCTGTCGTACTATGGTATGACGGGCATACATCATGTGAATGTAGCCTTAGGAATGAGGAATTTTGCAGGAGTGACTTAAAAGAAGGAGTATTCACATAAAACAACAGATATCAATCTTGCCCAATATACTCCATGGACTGCAATGGGATCTTTTGTCCATCAAATTTAAATTGTTATGCAATCTGTACTGGAGGCTCCAAATGGACTGCCTGTTGCAGATGTGAAAATAAGCTAAACTCACTTGGGATCGTTTGCCAAAAATGTTTACCCTGTATCCTTTTGGTCTCTTAAACCTGTATTATAGTCAAAAGCCATGTGTTGTTGGATACAGTCTTCCAGCAGCACTTCCAAGAAAACATGCACATGCAAGCACTACGCTGGCATGGAATACTGAGAGTCCCCTCCCCCCTCTAATAAATGTTGATTTTGAATTAACTCCAAAGCTGTAATCTGCTCAAGATCCACTATATGTTTGCAAAATTTTAAATGTATTATATCCAGAATACCGATATAAATAAACACCGTAAAGTGGTGTTAAGAGTCAAACATATATCTTAAATAATGAGAAAGGCCCTTGGTTCCTTGTATATCAATTTTGTTGCTCAAAAAAGAAAACTGTGCATCAAGTGACGTAAAAACTGCTGGTGTCATTTCAGCCCCCTATCTACAACAAAGCAGTGAGAGCTCTAGAGTTTTGTTCCTTATAAACTTAAAGGGATATTTACATTTAATTTAATTCATTTGCCTTATGTAAACATTTCTTCAATTGGATGTTAATTAAAAAAATGTTCCTGTGTGAAGATAATTTCTCATAAATGTAGTCATGTTGTCCCTTAGAAACGAGATGACTTCCTCGGATACGACCACATCACACTCTGGCAGCGGTGGCCAGACTTGCGCTATAAAGTCCTGCCGGACCACCAGGATTCAGCAATCATTACCACAGGACGGCTGTGGGTCATGTAGTAACTCCCGGACATTTTATATACAATAACTTTTTGTTTCTTTGTGCAATCACTCCAGCAGAGGTGGCCATATCCGAGGAAGCGATCTCGTTTCTAAGGGACAACATGGCTACATTTATGACAAATTATCTTCACACAGGAACATTTTTTTAAATAACATCTAATTGAAGAAATGTATACATACGGCAGATTAATTAAACTGAATGTGAGTGCCCAGATGAGAATACCCCTTTAATGTATTCATGGGACCAGCCAGTACACAGAGAATAAAATTGACAAGTCACAAGAGGGATGAAGAGGGAATCATTGTGCTTCCTATAACTCTTTTCTCTACCTACTTGCCAGTCCTTTGCTAATCGAAGGTGACAACTGGGTGACTGTCCCTACCCTTCATAATACACAGAACGGAAGACAGAGAAACAAATAGACATCACACAGACAACAAGGACAAGTCAACAAGTCAGACAAACCAGAACAAAACCCAAATGGAGGCGAGGAAAAGATTTTTAAGGCAAAAAAATTTGTCAAGATTTAGGACAATAAGGCAGGGTCACATCAAAACACAACACAGTATACAAAATCTCAAGGGGACAGAAAGACACGAAAAGCCAGGAAGGTTTGACTGTCCATCTTTCCAAAAGGCATGTGTTATACACCCTCAGACCAGAGAGGTAGTTAGCTAGTCAATCACAGCCTCTGATCAAATAATGTGTGGAGCTGATCATGAGGGGTTCTGAATGTGGAATGCTTACAGACTGTTTTTTTATGACCTATCCTATTGGTAGGTCATCAATATCATTAAACTTCTTTACCCCATTGAAATTATGTTATGTGATTTTACAGTTTATGATGCACTATTATGCTTACTAGAAATATTTTATAATAAATATTCCTGGATTAAGAAACTTTATTAGTGTATGCGGGACTCATGCCTGTAATGGGTTTACTGTTTTGCGATATATGTGGCTGTGATGTGTCATTGTTGATCTATTGTGCTTAAAGCACCTGGTTTATTTGAAGATACTGTACTTGTCCTGAAGTTAATGTATCCTTCCTTCTTCTTTATATTATTGCATTTGGTATTTAAGACCATGATCAGTGGCTTAAATGCATTGTGTGCCCTTTATATTTGACATGTACATTATTCATATGCCCAACCACTAGCATGGAAAGAGGCAAGTCTTATAGCAAGCAGATTATGTGATATTGGCTAAATAAACTTATGCTGGCCTGGGATACATGGAGTTGTTTTCACCAACCTTTAAAACTAGAAGATGAAGCCTGGGTTCTCAAGTGCTCCAAGCGATGAGTGTAAACTTTTGGAGACAATATACGTTCATGGATCATAGCAAATAAGTTATTGCCACATCATATCCTCTTCCTTACTTCACCTGGGAAACTGCTACTCCTTGTACATAAAAGATTTCATTCCTTGAATCTTAAAATGGAAAAAGCAACTGTGGTGACCCAAAGATCAATAAAAGTTCATAAACAAAACTTGATAACTCATGATTATACTTGTCCCCCATGTATTGAATTTAATGTACCCTGGTTCCAATAGGAACAAGGCATTTTATTGCTATATTTATGACGGATTATAACAAAAGGCATCAGACACTTAAGTGTAAAGAACCTGCTGTGCTATTACCTAACAACTAACAAAAACCTGCAAGTGTTATTGTATCCTTGTAGCTGTGGTGAATCTTGTAACTGAGAAGACAGCAGTAACTTATTCCTGCTTTTACCAAGTTAAATGGGGTATTCCAGGAATAAGAAGAATTAATATAAATTAGTTGATATTTACAATTTTGCTCCCCCTTAACAGAAAAATACTATTGACATACACTGCAATGAATAATTACAATGCTACTGGCCCTTTAATAAGTTCTGTGACTTTGCCCCTCTGGAGGAGATACAGGACAGAAGATGGCTGCCGGTCACATGTCCACATCCATGTCCTGCACCTGCCTGGGATCGTCGTGTGATCATCACTATATTTGGCTGTAGTCAGTTGGTTGCAGTGCATCCAGTATGACCAGTGTTGTAATGAAACATCATCTCAGTGAGGTAATGTGCAGTGATGGCAGTTACACAGAAAATAGATTATTGACAAATAATGCTAAATCAGGAACTTCATTATAGGGGTAAAGACGTACAAGGTGTAGATAGATGCAAACCATACAATATTGATAATTACACATGGTAAAGGGCTTTATTCTAAATTTGCGTCATTCCCCTATGCACAAAGAATATTTCTGCCTGCAGAGATTTGGGGCTCATGTATTGCCCACAGCAGTCATACAACTATTATGTATAAAATACAGGCCCAGACTTTCTGGTGCACTTTGCACATAAATATACAAACTGCTTGCACATGTATTTATGTACTGTTTGTGCCAACATAAAACTGTGCACCTAGAGGGGTGTTCTGGTGCAGATTCATACTGGCTGTCCCATTTATATTGGAAGTTCTGACATAATTGTGGTGCACTCAGGTTTAAGCGCGTTTGGCGCACACAGGCGTTTGGCGCCCTTTTGGGGTACTCATACTATATCTCCATACTGTGGTATTGATGTAGAGCACAGAGAGTGATCATTGAGATTTAATGCAGCAGTGGGCATTGGCTTAGAAACACTGTGAGAAGATGGCAGCAGAGGTATTTTTGGTAAAGACTGACATTTCCTTTTTTTTTGTCTTCAACGGCAAGTACATGCAGCACTAACAAATCTAAACTTGGAGAAGGATAATGGATGAGATGAGTGGGCTGAGCCGGTGCTGACTGAGGGAAGTCACATTAATTAGGGTCAGGAAGTTCATGGATGACTGCAAGCTGCTGTAATTGAAAAGAGAGCGACGGTACAGTACATAGAAGAGATGAATGTGCACTGATATCCCCACTGTCAGCCGTCATGACTAAACAGTGTAATGATTGCCGATTTCCTATTGCTGGATAAGATTTTCAGGCTTTCCACCTTTTTATTACACTATTTGAAGGAAAGAAAATGGAACATGGTTTATATTATTTTTTCTGCTGTGCTGAAATATTTAACTCTGTTTATCTTTCCACATTTTAAACTATGTTGTTATATCTATGCGTCTTTTTTTAAGTTTTTACCTTTGTCTCAGTCTTAGTTTCCCGACTTTCTCTATTCATTCTATGTTTCTAGAATAGTTACATTTTGCGGAACTTTTACTACAGAATGCAAATAAATAAGCTAATCATAGACATCCTGACTATACACCAAGTATGACAATGAAATAATCTTTTTGATTTACTGAAGGGAAAATGTATTCAACACAAAAATGGTTGTCCTACCCAGGTGGACCTATCCATGTATTAGCTAAAAGACCATAATAAATGAAAATGGTAGATACCACTGAGGTCTGTCCTGTGGCCATTATTACCTCAAATTAACCTTTTTATACCCTGAATGAATGAGTCAGATTTTAGTGTTATTTGTGTTCTACTATACAATGGAACCCATGCCATTGTTTTTTGTTGTTCTGATCCTATAACAGAGCGTAACAGCAGAAACAAATTACAGTACAGGCAGTCCCCGGGTTACATACAAGATAGGGTCTGGAGGTTTGTTCTTAAGTTGAATTTGTATGTAAGTCGAAACTGTATATTTTATAATGGAAGTTCTAGACAATTTTTTTTCTTTTGCCCCAGTGACAATTGGAGTTTCAAATTTTTTGGTGTAATTGGACCAAGAATTATCAATAAAGCTTCATTACCGACATCTTACAGCTGATCATTGCAGTCTGGGACTATAGTAAAGCATCCAGAGAACTTCACCAGAGGTCACAGTGGGCAGAGGGGTCCGTCTGTAACTATGGGTTGTCTGTAAGTCGGGTGTCCTTAAGTAGGGGACCGCCTGTAATGTGAATGTAGCGTTTGGTTGATGTTGGTGCCATGTCATGCATTTATACACAAATGTCATCAATAATTACAGGGGTGAAAAATAAGGAATTGATAACATAATTGTTTTTAGATAACTCATCATTGTGTAACATACAGAACCAATAAAAATTTAGTCAGAGTTTGGAGTATTAGCTAAATGGATCTGTACTTTGCTATTAAAATCGTAACTGTAATGTATAAAATTTTTGCCTAGCTCTGCACTAAGCCATAATAAGCAATTCCATAATTTACACTCATTAGCTATCTGCAGCCATTTGTCAGCTAGCAAATGCATGCGTTAATGCCACATGTCATATATTGTTTTCTTTGAGATGTAGTAGATTACTGTATAATGCAGAGCTCCAGTGCTCTGTCTTCCCTGCCTTGCTCTGCATTAGATCTCTGTACAAGCAGCAACATTGATTCTGTGATTGGCTGGGTTTATTCACATTCATGTGAATGTCCTGAGTGATATTGGCATCACTGCCCATAGCTGATGTCACAGCCAGTAAGTCCCGCCGACTTCTGGAAAAGCTGAGAGGATTTTATACATAACTTTATATATCTTTTAGCCCTATATCTCAGGCTAGGAAGAAGGCAGCAGCATGACACAGGTATCGTTGGAATTGTTGTCAAAGGCTCTCTCGAGCTGTGATAAAACTATTTTTGTCAAGTAACTTTACAGTTATGCTTTAAAGCAATGAGTAAGTTCACCTGCCAGGTACATGGAAATAGAGGGAAGGTTTAGTTATTTTGTAGAATATTACCTAAAAATGTAGTATAAAAACAAGCACTCTTAGTTCTCAATAAAATTTGTTACTTTATTTCTTATATCACTGTCACGAACCCCACTCACTGGAGTCCAAACATGGGGTGCACTTACGCCAGGGAACCACTCAAATTAGCCCTTACGCTCTGCCCACAAAATGGCGTCCTTATGCTAATTCCTACACCCCTAGCATAGCACACCCAGTCAATTCAATTCTCATGTCAGGGAAACCAAACACATCAGGATCCCAGGCACTACACACCAAGCACGCACCGCCCAGGGGGCCCACAATCACTATGTACCCCCTACCTCTTACTTGCCTATGGAAGCTACTGCACAGAGCCATGGTCACTTGTTTATTCCATACAACTTGTCGCTGCCACCTCTCGTAATTACTGCTTAGAAGATGTCCACACCAGGACCACACACAAACACCCAGATACATTTCTAGGTGCCGTACAGATCACCTGGACCCACACTGTCTATAGCTATTGCTAGCACACAGACATTCACATGGTAACAAGGCTGAGTGGTAATTCACAGACATACATAAAAGCAAACAGTCAAATAAAAAGGGACAAAATAAAGAAGAAACAGACCTCTTACTAATTAGACTGGCGTGGAGATCCTTGGGGAGAAACCGATGAAAAAAAAAAACCGACAGCTCCACAAAATTAATGCATCTCCCGAACTGACAAGAATTCAATGCTTGCATGTTACTCTTAACTAACCACACGATCCGTCCCCTTGGTCATGTGAGAGGGACGTGGCTACACCTGAATCAAGGTGGAAAGTCGGGACATATTTCCAAATGATGTTATATCTTTTCCCAAGAGTCCCCTGATAAGAAGACATGCCCACCAATTATCCCAGCATGAATTAACAAATATAACAATACCAAACACCAATATAAATATTAGTCCAATGGCCTAATAGCCATTTCCCTGTCTCCCTTCCTCTAAAATCCTTTGGGCTTGACACCCCAGGACTATAAGCGGATTCTGATCTAGATTCTTTGACCAGAAATTTAAATATTTGCTTTACAACTAAGTTTTCTTTGAAGTATAATGTTTTCATGTAGCCATTTTAAGACACATGAAAAACCATGAAGTCTGTATCAATACCCAGGACACAGGAAAACAATTTACATTTCTATTGAAGGGAAGGAGGAAATATCAAATTCTTTTGATAAGGGGATAAGAGAATAAAGGAAATCACAGAGGAGGGTGGGATCCGTTACCCTAAGGCCCAGATGCTAATTACGTTATCTTAAAAGGCAAAGGTAACTTCCCCATAGCACCTAACATAAGAATGGACATAGATTTACATGTCTGTATAGTTTGCTTTATACCAATGTTTATTCTGATGTGATATATGTAATAAAGTAACACATTTTATTGGGAACTAAGAGTGCTAAATTTCTCCTACATTTTCAAGTACTAAATTGAACTGTAGCATGCAATGCCAGTCTTTTGCATTAAAAACAAAGACTGTCTAATGCTGGGGAAGAGCGGAGACAAAAGCTTACCAGTGTGTGGGGAACAACATTGTGACTATCAAAAAGAGCTGCTGCAGCAGCATAAGCATTTGACCCAAGACAAGTGTGGTCAAAATGTAAATAAATGTTTAGTGCAATGAATAGCCAGACTACAATCAGTTAAAGAGGACCTGTCACCCTAAAAAAACCCCTCCTGGAGCTACTTACTAACTGCTAGCTTTATCGGAACCATCCGATAACCCTAGCAGACACTGCAGCGCCATACCCTGAGAACGCCAGAGCGAGTTTACAGCGGTATGGCGTATTCATGAGTGGGCGGGACTAGGAGGCGGTGAGTGACGCATGAAGTCTGGCAGTCCCCACCAGCATATGGCGAGGGAGGGTGGTCTGGGGAAGAACCAGCGCCCCCTCATGAATATGCCAGACCGTTTTCAGAGTATGGCACTACAGTGTTCACTAGCTTTATCGTAAGGCTCTGATAAAGTTAGCAGTTTAACACTTCTACATCTGGGGTAGCGCTAGGAGCTGCTTACTTTAGTGAGCAGCTCCTAGAGTGTTTTTGTAGGGTGACAGGTCCTCCTTAAGCGCACCTTCTTCAATCACTGTTATTAAAATGGCTGAATTTTAAAAGTCCTCACATGTTGTCTGAGGGTTTAATTTCCCAGCAGGAGCTTAAGGTTGCGTCCACACACTGGGGCAGATTTACTTACCCAGTCCGTTCGTGATCCAGCGGCGCGTTCTCTGCGCTGGATTCGGGTCCGGCCAGGATTCATCAAGGTAGTTCCTCCGGCGTCCACCAGGTGGCGCTGCTGCACTGAAAAGCATCTGAACGCGCTGGAGTTCACCGGGCCGGACCAAGTGAAAGTAAGCGCGTCCCAAGCAACACATTTATTTTTTTTAAATGCAGCGGTTTTTCCGAATCCGTCGGGTTTTCGCTCGGCCACGCCCCCCGATTTCCGTCGCGTGAATGTCAGCGCCGATGCGCCACAATCCGATCGCGTGCGCCAAAATCCCGGGGCAATTCAGGGGAAATCGGCGCAAATCGGAAATATTCGGGTAACACGTCGAGAAAACGTGAATCGGGCCCTTAGTAAATGACCCCCATTGAGTTTTTCAGATGCAGTTTTTGATGCTCAAACCAGGAGTGGGATGAAAATAGAGCAAAAGCAGCACTTCTTAATGATAAGTCCTCATCCATTATGATCCACGACTGCCTTCGGCTTCAAAATCGGCATCTGAAAAACTGATCATGTGGCAGCACCCTAAAACTAGAAGTTTAAAACTTTTAATCTCATGAATGAATAGTGCAAGGGACAATAGTAAACTTTTCCTCTCTTCTTTACTCTGACTGCAGAATAATTTGCAGACTCACTACTCACTAGGGGGTGATAACACTGAAACATTTTTCTTTGACCAGCTTGTCCTAACAGGCAGTTCATGTGATGTCTCTCCTGCAGGTCATGTGTTTTCTGTGTGTACACCCCGGCTCCTGCTATATCTGCCCACTCACTTCTCTGCAGTTTAACTTAATGGGGCACATTTACTTACCCGGTCCAGTCGAGATCCCGCGGTGCATTGTCCAGTGCTGATTCGGGTCTGCCGGGATTCACTAAGGTCCGTGCGCCCGATATACACCAAGTGTCGCTTCTGCGCCGAAGTCCGCCGGAGTTCACCTTCATCTTCCTGGTGCATGTGAGTGCTGATCTTGCGACACAAATTCTTATTTAAATTCTGCGTTTTTTCCGAATCTGTCGGGTTGTCTGACGGCCATGCCCCCTCGATTTCTGTCGTGTGAAAGCTGGTGCCGATGCGCCAAAATTCGATCGCATGCGCCACAATCCCGGGGCAATTCGGCACAAAATTGGAAACCGTCGGGAAAACCGACGAAAGTGCGTGATTCGGACCCTTAGTAAATGAGCCCCAATCTCTCAGAGGGCTTCCCTCTGTCACCCTCACAGCCTCCTGTAATGCGTGGGGTTTCCATGCCAGCTGTTTGCCTGGGTATTATGGATGTGATCTATTCATTCCCAATAGGACATTATAAAAAGTTCAATAAACTTTTATTAAATGAATTAAACTAAATTACCCCCCTTTTCCTAAATGGGATTTGCTGCATCTATAATAAACTTGGCTAAGAGGCTGTACTGTTATACATGTACAGTGAAGGACATGAGAATTTAATTATAATTAACTATAAAATAAAATGTTTATTAATCAGGGAATATACTATTTATTTAATCCATACTTAAGATATTTATGATGAAATTGATTATTTTTGCTTATTTTGGCATCCACTTACCACACAAAAACAGGTTTCTGGATTTATCAACCACATTGATTTTTGTTGCAGTAAAAGAAAGAGAAAGAACAAAACCCTGATGTATCGTGGCATTCAGTGCCAAGAACTTTGCTGCAGTGACATAGTTTGCTCATCTATTCGTGCCAAAGTCTGAAAATCAGTTTCTCACAACTCTGCCATTCCCCTCCTTTGGTGTGAATCTTTGTAAACCTGTTTTCACAGCAAGGCCTAGTTGATGTTAATATGTACAAACATCTTGCAACAAAATCAATATTGTATTGAAGCACTCATTTATGTTGGCACCCAGAAGCTCAGGCAGTTTTCCATCTACACTTAAAGATGCATGCTAAGAAATTAGCCCTTGTATCTAAAGTTCAAAGTGACAAAATGATGGTGGCAAATAAAAAAGGGAATTAAATAGAGGAGTTTTATGAAATGAATATGCTTAAGATCGTTACAATATATAACGGTAAAGATTAGTATGTGACCACATAGATGCCTTTGAGGAATTTCAGCCAATTCAAGGTCAAGATCTGCATAGGTTAATTTCCAATGTAATATATTTTCAATGTCTATTGCCATCCTGACCCCCTCCTCCAACCCCACCAATGCTTTTCAATTTTCTTATCAAGTGAATAAATAGGAAATGGAAAATTTTAGGATAATGATATTTGTGAATGCTGTTGCAAATAGTTTTTTTTCCATATATTCCAGATGTTTAATCCCGTTTATTTTAATTTTAGTTTCCTCTAGGTAACCTCAACACAAACTTGTATACTAGGAGACAAGGGGGAGTTACTCATCCAAATTGTAACTTTACTCTCAAATAAATTCTGGGACACATGCAATATGCCACATTTAGAAAGTGTTATAGGCACATTTTCATATGCACTTGTTAAAGGGTGTGGCTCAAAGGGAAGCGATGTGTTTTTGCCGAAAAAAGCATCACATCTAAATTAACCAGTTACAAATTGAGATAACTAGACAACTGAAGTTTTCCCTCAAGCCTTATAAGGATTTAATTAGTTGTTAATATAAAACATGTATGAAGAAATACATCAGGGTCTATATATTGTATATTAAGAATTAATTACATCTTAAAGAGACTTGAGAATCAGAAAACTTATATGAAGTTGCAAAGGCAGCAGGAATAGGTACTGCTCTATAAATTGCAGCACAGACAATGTGCATCTACCGGCCGTGGGCATGAGCCATTAGAAAGTAAATGGGCCTTGTGTTAGCAGTTGAAGCAATGGAAAACACACATATTGAAAAAAAAAAAACATTTGTGACCACTTACCTATATTCAAAGTAAGACAACAGTATAAGACGATGCACAACATTTATATTTCAACGTGAGACATTATTAAATCTAATCTAAGCTGGCAAAATAGGAGACACTTATTTCCTATACCACTATTTCCAATACTAGAGATAGCACTGTATAATGTAGGAAATGTGTTTTTGTATGTAAGTGCAGGTACACTATTATAGCAACAATCTACCCAGTAATGTTCTTTGTGGCAACATGTTGATATTAGGTCATCACATATTGATTGATCTTTAAGCTAGACCAGCTGCTTTCCAATAGTTTACCTTTACATGGCATGGATATTATATTTCTATTTTTCTATTTTTAACTCTAAATTTTCTTTTTTGTGTTTCAAGTATGTTATATAATGTTCTAGTGACATGTGAGTTATAAGTCAGAATATGTATGAATGAAACCTTAAAAGGGTTTTCCCACAAAAGAAAATTCTCAAATCTCAATCCCCTAGTGATGTTTACACAATAAATATCATTTTAACCCCTTATTTTACAATTTTACTCAGATTTATTGCTGATTTAGCTCCTATTACTCCCTCGGCTGCTCAGTGTAAAATCTCCATCTAGATCTTTGGGGTGACAATGTGGTTAGATTATCATGGTACATGTGTATATACACTTTCATCTGGCTTCTTACATTGTACTAACACACTGACACATAGAAAGAGAGATGAGACAGATCAGTGTTGATGAGATGCCTATTACGCAAAGGCATGACAGACATTGTCAGCTCTGCTACATATTTGTTCTCACAGATATGTGCCTGCCTCCCCCTTTCCCCCGGATCACTTATCTCTCTTCTTACGATGTGGTCCTGGCAGGAAGTTAATCAGTGAGTGTCTGTGAACTCCGTGCAGGGGAGCGTGGCTACAGGTACAGAGCAGAGAGATAAAAATCTCAGCTCCACACTGTCACATAGGAACCCGAAATGGCAGCCACCCGACCCTAAGTCAGACATTTCAGGGTCGTCTCTAGGGGCAACTAAAATTGTGTACACCAGTACTGATAGAGACAGGTTGGACTTATATTTGTGAAATGGTGTATTTTTGTTAATAACAGTGAATTAGAGAATGTGTTATTTTGTTATCCTGAGTACATATAAGGAATATCCCTTTAAAGAAATAATTTGATTACAGGCACCCACTGCTTTATTCTGTGACCCGTCACAGGAATCTGGAGATATGATGTTGAATAGTTTTGATGTTCTCATGGAGGCCCTATCTTTCATTTCAGTTGTACAATATGTTTTAGGTTGAACAAGAGATATCCATGTATTGCAGCTCTGAGATATTTTAATAGATGTTCCTGGCCTCACTTGGCACATAGTGTACTTTGTTGCCGCAGCATCAGCTCACACCTGATGGTTATTCAAAGTTGCCCATCTGACAGAAATAATTTAATGTCCTGCAGCCTGGCACTGAATATTTCTGTCTGCAAATCCATCACTGTCGGGAAGACATTTCTAGCAAAATAAACTGTATCAGCAGAATACAAGATGCTCCTTATAGGAATTTTCAAGGCAATTTCAGCTAGTTTTCCAGACCATTAGGATAGGGTTTTTATGCAAAGATTGTTTTGTGGTAAATGCAGTATATAACCACTGGAAGTGGCTTCAAACAACAGTGTGCATATTGGAAGCACTCACTTTTCTAGACACTAGTATGGTACACTGGGGCCATTCCTTGGTGATATATGACCATGTAGCGGTTTCCTGTTTTATACTACAAAGACTACTAGGCACTTAGCTAAGAGGAAATAAGAGGAGAGCTGCAACGGTTTGCAACGTTGTATGGCCATATACAGTAGACTCACCAATAGCTGGATACATATACAGGCGGTCCCCTACTTAAGAACACCCGACTTACGTACGACCCCTAGTTACAAACGGACTTCTGGATGTTGGTAATTTACTGTACTTTAGCCTTGGGCTACAATAAAGAGCTGTAACAGTTATCACAGGTGTCTGCAGTTAAGATTTATTGTTATTCCTGGTTCTTATGATAACCCAAATGTTTTAAAATCCAATTGGCACGGAGACCAAAAAATATTTTGGGCGGAGTTACAATGATAAAATATACAGTTGCGACTTACATACAAATTCAACTTAAGAACAAACCTAAAGAACCTATCTTGTATATAACCCTGGGGCTGCATGTAAATAGTAATATGGAAATAATGGTTATTGTCATAAAAGCTGATAGAAATTAATTCCTAAGTGAATTATTTATCTGAAAAAAAGATAATATATAATTCTGGAAACTATAAAGGCTTTTTGCAGACTATTAAAATACAGAACTTAGAAACTGTGAGATATTTTGATCTATTTTACAGCTTGGATGAGGGGGTACCACTTATCCTTGAAAAGATGCTTTTGGTTTATGGAGGCTTTTTAAAAAGAGGCAGTACTCCTGTTAGGCCCCTTTCACACTTGCGTTTTTCATGCGCATTTTCTGTGCATGCTTTTGACGCGCAGAACTTGCATTTCACTCTGACCCATTGTAATCAATGGGCTTTTTCACACTTGCATTTTTTTTCACGCACACACGCGCCTTTTTTTTTTTAACGCGCGTTTAAATCTCGACGTGCTCTACTTTTGCAAGTCACGCGCGTGAAAAATGCACCATACAAGTCTATGGAGATGCATCAAAAGCGCATTACACTCTGAGACACATGCAAGTGCAATGCGTTTTTCACGCATCAATTGCCATAGAAAAGATAGACCTCAGCCCTGAGTCCCTGAGCCCTGAAAAACGCATTGAAATTGCATTGAAAACACACATGAAAAACAGACACTGAACAAACTCTGACTGAAAACTGATTGCACTCTGATGCAAAATGTCAATTTTTCACTGACCAAACCCTGATCACACCCTGATCACAACCTGGATATTGGAATTGGAATTGACTCCATCTTCCTTGCGCCTTGGTTTTAGCTGTAGAAAGGTTGGTCAGTCCATTTATACCTGGTAGTTTGAATGGCCTGTTATTGACCTTGTCTTCCTGGTTGCTGAGATATTCTGCTTTGATTTTTTTGTCATTCTGACCTTTCACATTTTTTTCTGCTTCATGATTTGTGCCTCATTGCCATCTTGGTTTTTGAACCAATTTGCTGTAAATATCTATTACCAACATGTGAAAAGTTTATTTCTAGATAGATAAGCCCTGTGCAAGATCCCGCTGGATAAGTCAAGAGACTGAAGCACACAAGCGCCAGCGTATGATATATAACCCTCATATCTGTAATGCCTGTGATCTCATGATCACAAGCTCAATAAATGTAAGACTATAGGTAATCCATGGAAAACTTTAGCTACTGAATAGAATATATATAAAAATGTAATCTAATTTATTTATGAATAATTTATTTATTATTTATAAATGAATGATGCACTACAGCAGAATAAATCTGGCTTTTGACTGAGGTCATCCATTTCTGGCTTGCTCATTTTTGCTTATTTTTAGCTGTGTTTTCCACACCCGCACTTGATTGACATGTAAGTAGTTATGCATTTGAATTACTTCCAGACATCTGAAAGTGCAATCACATCCTACACCCCTTATCTCTGCAAAGCTCAGTGGCGAGATCAGAAATCAGTCAAAGTAGACAAGACATTTAGAAAAGCTTTAGTGTTCCTCCTGTCATCAGTATACTGGTGTCATACAAGATGAAAAAGATTGAAGAAGAACACTGCAAACTTTGTGAGATTAGATGGCAACCTGCTGAACTCATTTTTAGAATCTGACAACCCTAGACACATATAACATGCTGGTAATGATGAGCAGGATCTGGGATGTTCGCCAGTTTATATCTAAATTCCTTGTCACAAGAATGTTTTCTAAATATATAGCAGCTTATCATATCTAGAATCTAGTTAATATTCATTAACAGTAAAACTGACAACTGAAATAGAAGGATTTCACCCAAATACTTCTTTTGCAGACTACCCTAGAGATACGTAAAGACTATAATTGTACACAAGTTTGTATGGAGTAACTACATTTATAAGCAGTACTGTATTCAGTTCATAAGTAACATAAGAGCTTCATCATTATGTATATCCTAATACAGTTATATGCATAGCTATTAGACAACCAAAATAATTTCTAGGTGGAGCAGCACAGCGGTATAAGGCTCAATCAACCCAAGTGTGGGTGCGAGCAATAGCAAATCTGGCTCTCAGGTGAGCAAACGAAGAATCCAAATAAATTCAGCACTCCGGAAGTAAAAAGGGTTTTATTCACCCAAAGTGAAGGTGCAAAGTTTAACCCCCCCCCAAAGGAACTATTTTCAGGCATGCAATAAATGCTTTTTTACTTCAGGTGTGCTGCCTTATAGTTTATTTCATAGTTTCATAGTTTATACGGTTGAAAAAAGACACTTGTCCATCAAGTTCAACCAAGGAAGGGAAGGGATTGGATGAGGAAGGGATTTAGGGGAAACAATTCTATATAACATAGCAATCAATGTTATTTAGGTGTAAAAAGGCATCTAGACCCTTCTTGAAGCTCTCTGCTGTCCCTGCTGTGACCAGAGCCTGAGGCAGGCTATTCCACAGATTGACCGTTCTCATAGTAAAAAAGCCCTGTCGCCTCCGGTGATTAAACCTTGATTTCTCCAAACAGAGACAGTGCCCCCTCGTCTTTTGATTTGATTTAATCTGAAACAACTTACCACCATATTTTTTGTATGGACCATTCATATATTTAAATAAATTAATCATGTCCCCTCGTAGTCGTCTCTTTTCCAGACTATCTTCAATTTATTTGCATAGCAATTATACTATATTCCCTACTAGGTACTACAGACCAAAGCAGGATGCCGGAATCATTTTTTACTTTCTATAGCTTCATCTAAGGTCAGTATATGCTCTAGAGACATTTTATTGTCGTCACAGCTTTCAAGTTCTTGACCCACTGGGCTTTCTCACATTACGGTCCATGATCAATCTGCTTCTAAGTATAAACAACATGTCCACTCCACTTAATGGTTTACCAAACACCTATAGTTTTTTTATACTTTTCTTGGTATGTTAAGTCAATAAGTTTTCACCTTTTATGTTATCATAATATTGATTGCTACACCTGTAAGTTTTTACTTTGTTTCAAATATTTAGAATTCCATTTAATCTTTATAGTCACTGTGCATCTTTTATCTTAGCATATTAGGTTTTAGCCAGGTTTACCAGGCTCTGAAAAGTTATATTAAAAATGTATCCTGCTGTTGTTGTATCAATATACAAATTTAAGGATTGTGAGAAGTGGCCACCCATGTAAACAATTAAAAGCCACAACTTTGTTGTTACCCAGTTTTACTGAAAACAGATGCATCTGGGGTGCAGCTGCTTAGGGTTCAGGGCAGTGACGATGTCCTCTTCTGCTTCTTACAGTAGCAGAAAAAGTAAATTTGGTGACTAAATATATTTACCAATGGAAGGCAAAAAGTAGAATGAGTTGCACTGTTATAGTTACGATAACTAGTTTTTACTCTTTCCGCAGATATTGTACAACATAGAATAATTGTAATACAGTAGCTTATTTTAAAATACATTTTTCAATTTCACAGTATTGATGGCCTGTTCTTCCAGGTCAGTCTATCTTAACCTAAAGTTGTTATACCGTTTATCGTCATTAGTAAGTAGATGGCGCACTGGTAGGTGAAGCCATGTCAACAGTTAATTGTTTGTTTGAGTGCATAGGCCCATTCCCATCTGATCAAGCAGGAATTTAACTGCCACAAGTCTGGTTTATCTCGGCTGCAAGCAAAACCAATATTTAATGTTAGTGATCTGTTATTTTAGAAAATAGCTTCTCTGTGCACCAAAGTCAAGGTCATGTCTGTTGGTGCACCTATTTTTCTTTCTACAGCACCAAACATCCCCACTCCTTTGCACAATGACTGACAGTCCCTTGCAGACAAAAGATGTAAAAAGAAGAAAAGGCACAGCTTCAGCAGGCACAGTCCTAACCTGGTGCACTCTTAAGGCCATTTGCATAAAGACAAAAAGACTGGGAAATAAATGGGAGAGCACTTTAGTAATATTACACACATAGAAAAAAATCCTCCACCATCCCCTTCAAGTTAATGAGTCACTTGCTGGAGCATGTACTAATCCATGACACTTCTCTTGAAGTTTATTCTCTCAGTTCACAGAGTACATTTAACATGGCTTTTCTTCTAACCTGGAACTAGAATTAAATACACAAGACTTTCCCTTTAATAAATACAAAAAAGATTTTTTTAGGAAAAGAATACATAAACATACATAGGTAAATGTATGAATATTACATATGGATTTTTTTCTGTATATATGAGCAATTTACACCATTGAAGATATTGACATTTTTGTTGATGTTATTTCTGTGCTGTTTTAAAATTGTTTAGGTATTTTTGATGCTATAATGTCCTGGATGAGAGCGATAGATATCATCATGGCTTTAATTCACATTTAGGCTTTATGATGCTTAATAATAATAATTGCAAATATATTATTTTATGCTGATTTTATCTTGGCATCCTAGAGCATCTACATAAATATATTGAATAGACACAGCTGAAATGATGTACACGCTTTGCCCATAGTCCTAAGCTATTGCTGCAACTTGACTGTATCTGTAATGGTTGCCTTGTAAATTTTAATTTTATTTTTGCAGGTATCCCAAGACTATGAGGAATTCATCACATTACATGAACTGACCTCTGATATTTAGTCGAAATTATCTTCATCCACTAGAATTGACAGGTAATTTTACAATGAGTCTTCTCACAATAATTCTGACAGCTTTATATATTAATAGAGAAGGTTACAGTTTTATAGGAAAGTCATCAAGTCTGACCCGATAGCCAAGTGGCATGTACAAACCTGCCGTTAACACATATTAATGTTGATGTCTTTGGTATCTATATTATACACTGTGTAGCTATTTGTTGAAAGGTAAAGTACTATGGCTCAGGGGTGAATGCATTTGTCTTTCAACACTGAAGATTTGAATTGAAAACAGACCTAGTTTAACATCCACATGAGATATAATTTCTGTGTTACACAAAAACGTAATGTAAAGGTAGGCTAAAGTGTGAACATCATTTAACCTTTTCTCATCTGTGTACACCAGTGTCAAATTTTATATCCCTCTGTAGTTATGGGTCCAACATACTTAGTTTGAGTGAAACAGTATTATGGCTGCATGCACTAGAGCTACAGTACCTATAGGATGACTGACATCTTATAAATTTGTATTGTCAGTAGTCTGTTGTGAGCATCTATAACAGTGATGGCAAACCTTTTAGATGCTGAGTGCCCAAACCACAACCGAAACCCACATATTTTTCGCAAAGTGCCAATTCGACAGTTTAGGCAGTAACTAATTACTCCCTGCTCTGTTACATGTTTAAATCGTATAAGCACCTGAGGACACTAATACAGTAGAAATATGGAGAAGAAGTTTGGATTATAATTGTAGCTTCCTTTTCGGGTTCTGGGCTGCCT
The DNA here is from genome assembly GCF_040894005.1 of Engystomops pustulosus. Taxonomy (NCBI): domain Eukaryota; kingdom Metazoa; phylum Chordata; class Amphibia; order Anura; family Leptodactylidae; genus Engystomops; species Engystomops pustulosus. The sequence continues at coordinate 128,230,182 of NC_092412.1, read as the reverse complement.
GGTACTGCAGGAGGCCTTGAGTCCTGTCTGGTGAACTCTGCATTGGGGTGATGGCGCAGGTGCCCATGGAGAGGGCTCTGAGTGCCACCTCTGGCACCCGTGCCATAGGTTCGCCACCACTGATCTATAACAATAGTAATACATCTTTATTTATACAGGGTATGGGGTACATATACAAATTAAAAAAGAAATTACCTTTGATAACATGGTCATATGAAACCATTGGAGGGAGGGTTTACAATCAAGAAGTGGCACAGGAGGAAAATAGTGCTTGTACAATGGTCCAGCCATTCTTTCAGAATAAATAAGCAGGTTGTGTGCTACTAAAGGAATCTACAAAGATCATACTTTACTTCAACAACATTTTGCTCTTCATTATCCCCCACATATTTTGAGGAGCCAAAATTGTCAGATTTTTGAACATTGCAGACACCTGTAGTAGCAATCCAAAATTGTTCAGCAAAGATGCCAACTACAGACAATCTGGAGACCGTGTGGAGTTGTGACAACTAAATAAAACTTTGTTTCACAGTGTGTTTTAAGTAGTCATCCTACCAATATCTGGCAATATCCAGCCTAATACTTTGTTGGACTGTTATGTCCTGCTAAGTGTATTGTTTTAGCAATGCTATTTGGATGTGTGCTTCTTCCATATCTAGAATTCTATCTTTGTGCATACTCGATTGCAGCTTCAGTAGTTTGTTTGGAAGAACAGTAGTACCAGAGTACATCTACTGCAATATATAAACTAAGATTATCACAATATATAAAACACTGTCACAGGGGTAGCTTGAATGGAATGTTTCTGTTTGTATTTCCATTAATCCTGAAGCTTCAGCACCTTAATCTCATTGTACTTAGAATAGTTGAATAGTGCAAGATGACTTGAAGAATTAACCAGTAATACAGATGTTATAATCATGATTGAAACTGTGTCCTCTTCCTATTTTTCAGTTTTTTGTTAGTGTGTAAATTCACTTTTCAAAATAATTTATTTTAAGCCACAGCGTACCGGATTAAGAAGCTTAGACTATACATAAGCTGGTTGACCAGGCATGGCTTCTTAAAAATAGACAAACGAGAAGCTATGTTAGGTAAATGAAGATGGAATGTGAAGTCATGCTTTCAATATATAAGGGTTGATTGTATTCACTTAACCTAAAATTGTATTCACTTAACCTAATTGTCTGCAAGTTTTTTGTATTCCTTAGGGTTTACAAATACATTTACACAAGATTGAAAATTAAAGAATATCTACATTATTTATTTTTAGAATCTACAGTATATGAAAGAAGGTTGTTTTTGATCAATCAAAAACAAGTTTTCATCTTGAATTCTCTTGCCTAATGGGGGGCAGTTATCATAGCTGGTGCTCCGTGCACAGGGCATATGATTATGGCTCCACCCACTCGATGGTACACATGTATACAGCACACACAAGGTAAACATGTACATACTTCATACAGCACTCACAAGGTACAGATGTACACAGCATACAGCACACACAAGGTACATATCTACATACAGCACTTACAAAGTACATATGCACATACAGTATACATCATACAGAAGATACACATGTATACGGCATACAGCACACCCAAGATACACATGTACATACCGCATACACAAAGTATACATGTACACAGCATACAGCACACACAAGGTAGAGATGTACATACAGCATTCACAAGGTGCACATGTACACATAATACAGAATACACTGGATACACATGTATACAGAACACACAAGGTACACATATACATACAGCACACACAAGGTGCACTTATACACAGCATACACAAGTTACACATATACACATAATACAGAATACACTGGGTACACATGTATACAGCACACACAAGGTACACATATACATACAGCACACACAAGGTGCACTTATACACAGCATACACAAGTTACACATGTACATACAGCGCACGCGGTACAATGTACATACAGCACACACCACATACACATATACATAGAGCATACACAAGGTACACATGTAAACAGCATACAGCACACAGAAGGTAAACATGTACATACAGCATCTACAAGGTACACATGTATACAGCACACAGAATGTACATATTTACATACAGCACACATAAGATACACATGTACGTTCAACATACAGCACTCACAAGGTATGTGCACATACAGCACATTACACAATATGCATACTTTAGATATATATTTCTACTGGACACTCATATGCTATCCAGGACAGCAGGCAGCATAAGGGAACTGTATCAGTGAAAAATGGCAGAGCAGATCTTCCTGCACACCCCTCCTCCTCTGTCCAGTTGATTAGCGACTTCCTCGTTCAGGCGCATTTGGAGGGGCAGGAGAGAGAACAGCAGCTGCTGGAGTGTCTGTGTGTTCTTCAGATGTTCCATGGGAGTGAGGCAGACTAGTGGCAGAACTGCTGCCTTAGAAACAATAGTATCTGGGCTTGAAATAGACAGGGGGCCCAAGGTGCATGGACTGAACCAGGAGGAATGAGGTATGCATAGGGTTATGCAGCCCATGCCTCTTTGCCCCTATGCTTGCTATGCCGGTAGTTCTGCCTCTGCATTCCGGGGTGCAGGTAAAGCTGAACCTATGTTAGAAGCACTGTGGAAGAAGAAGTGTCTGTCAGCGATGCAGTTGCTATGCTAGAAGTTGGGACAGAGGCAAGTGACAGACATTGGGCAAGATTGGGCGCTGCTTAACCATGCTCCTCTAAATTAAATCGGGCGGTGCTGCTTTGTAATTGGCTGATGGTGCCAGTTCACACTGTATCTGATTTTCCGATTTTGCCTACAAGTTTGCTTTGCATCCCCACCCCCAGACCATGTATACCTTTATCGCTTACCTCTGTCTACTCCTTGTCCTGGCCCTGACAAAAAGTCATGCACAGGGAATAAGAATACTACAAGTATACTGCACGATTAGACTAGCTGGTTCATAAACTTGAAGAGGAAAGATATCCAGAAACTATAGCAAAAATATCTGCCAGTTCAGACCTGGTCTACAGGTCCAAACTGGCGCAGTTTGTGCCTTTACTCACTAAGAGGCCAGAGCGTCTAAGTGGATATTGGCACTGGACCACCTGTGGACAGAATTCTAAGACATAATTGTTTTTCCTCTTTATTGTCAACTTTTTTTGGAGCATGTGCACTTTTGTTACTATTTTGCGCCTTTCAAAATTTGCCGTGGTCTAAAATGTAAAAATTTCAATAGTAAGGATAGTTAATCCTACACCCACATATTACAACATTTCTTGTATTGGCAATGAATACATTTCATCTAGATTTCTAGTAAATATTCTAAATACTCTTAAAGGACATCCACCACCAGAATCAAGGATTGTAAACCAAGCACACTGATATACCGGTGTGTGCTCCCACTGGCAGGATCTGCTCTTTTTTATGCTTCTTATGCCCTTGTTTTTAAGACAAAAAGACTTTAAAATTATGCAAATGAGCCAGAGGGGCTCCAGGCTTCATTAACAGCTATGGAGCCCAGAGCCCCTTAGGCTTATTTGCCTAATTTAAAACATTTTTGTTTGTAAAAAACAGGGCAGAAGAAGCTGAAAGGGGAGGGGATCCTGCCAGAGGGGTCACACACCAGTATGTTAGTGTACTTTGTTTACCTTCCCTAAGCTACATTTTTCAGCTCAAAAAATGTGCTAGAAAAACCTAACTCGGCTTATACTCGAGTCTATGAAAAACTTAACACTGTTCTCACCTTTCCCACGCCCCTCGGAGGGGAGGTCCTCTTCTTGCTTCCAGTGCTCCAAGTCCAGCCTCGAGTCCCTACGCGATGTCAGCACCCACATTATGAAGTCAGCTGCTTGCTGCTGTGTGTGGCGGTAGTGTGTGTGGACTCGAAGACAGAGCCAGAGCACTAGAAGAAAGAAGTGGACCTGCAGGGGGCGTCGGAAAAGTGAGTACAAAGTTAATTTTTTTATTTATAGACTTGGCATACTTGGGACAGGGGCTGCTGGTTGGCTATATACTGGGGGAAGGGGGCTGGTTCGCTATATACTAGGGGGCATGTGATTGCTGCTATGTACTAGGGTGCATGGGCTAGCAGGCTACATACTAAGGGTACTAAGGGCATTGGCTGGCTGTATACTAGGGGGCATGGGCTTGCTGGCTATATACTGGGGGTTATGGGCTGGCTAGCTATATACTAGGAAGCATGGGCTGGCTGCTATTTACTGTGGGGCATGGGCTGGGAGGCTATATCCTAAGGCAGTGGTGGCGAACCTATGGCACGGGTGCCAGAAGTGGCACTCGGAGCCATTTCTGTGGGCACTCAGACCATTGCCCCAGTTCACCAAATATGACCAAATCCACCAAATCTTCCTGCAGTCCCAGGGAACTTAAGAGATGCAGCTCTCAATGCTATTTAAAAGTGACACTTCTTTGGAGGTCTTCCTGCTTGGCCCACTATTCTTCCTCTACAGAGAGACCCTGGAGAGAATGTGAGTCTGAATTTGCCCTCCTTCTTTCAATTGTATTTGTGGCCTCAGGTGCTGATACGATTGAAAGATGTGGAAGAACAGGTAGCAATAAGTTACTTCACGGTAAATAAGTGGATTTAGCTTGTAGTTTGGGCACTCGGTCTCTAAAAGGTTCGCCATCACTGTCCTAAGGGCATTGGCTGGCTGGCTATATACTAGGGGGCATGGGCCGATTAGCTATATACTAACATGCATGAGCTTGCTGCTATATACTGGGGGGCATGGGCTGGTAGGCTATAATACCAAGGGGTATTGGCTGTCAGGCTACATACTAGGGGGCATGGACTTGCTGGCTATATACTAGAGGGCATGGGCTGGCTACCTATACACTGGGAGGTATGGGCTGGCTAGGTATATACTAGAGGGCATGGGCTGGCTAGCTACATACTAGGGGGAAAGGGCCTGGCTAGCTATATACTGGGGGAAGGGGACTAGCTAGCTGTATACTGACTGGAGGCTGTGACCGTGAATTTTCAACCCTAGGCTTATACTCCTGTTAATTGGTTTTCTCAGGTTTTTTTGTGTTAAAATTAGGTACCTTGGCTTATACTTGAGTATATACGGTATCATTAACGTTCATGTATATATCATGGAAACTGTGTGCCACCTCATCCAGCTCAGAAGTACACAGTGTATTAATATTACAAGCTGGCTTGTCTTCTATGTGGAAAGTTCTCCTTTGGCAGTGTCTAGTGATTCTGTTCAAATGAGCTGAGTAATCTGTGGCTGTTGAGAGATATTGCAGTTAAAAAGATTGCTGCTAAGCTCCCTTGGGATCAAAACGTTAACGGTTCTAGTGAATTTTATAGTTGCTCTGTATGTAACATAGTATTATATTGTTGAATCTTTAAAAAAACTGTTGAACTTTCTACTTTTGCATACAATTATACAGCAAAGGGTAATCTTTTCAGACATTGGGGTTGATAACAATGTTGTAAAAATGTCTTGGTCAGCATTGTGAATCATTTTAGTACTTTAAAAGCTCTTTTTCACATTACCTGGCTCCCTGCCAGAAGCATGTCACGTTTGTGTGCAGCCGGACTAAGGCTACATTCACATTAACGCGTGTATGCTGTACCGTAGCACGGCGGGTACACGTTAGCGCTGGGGAGAGGAGGCGCTGGTGACGTATTCCGGGGAAAGATAGGACATTAATTTTGATTAATAAAAGGAAACTACTCGTTTAAGTAAAGGATTTGCAGATCTCAATCCAATAGAGCATCTTTGGGATGTGGTGGAACGGGAGATTCGCATCATGGACGCGCAGCCGACAAATCTGCGGCAACTGTGTGATGCCATCATGTCAATATGGACCAAAATCTCTGAGGAATGATTCCAGCACCTTGTTGAATCTATGCCACGAAGAATTGAGGCAGTTCTGAAGGCAAAAGGGGGTCCAACCCGTTACTAACATGGTGTACCTAATAAAGTGGCCGGTGAGTGTACATATGGGGAGATTTAGTATTAGTCCTATGTAGCTTCTTGGTGTATAACTGTTGCAATTTTTTTTTTAGCAAGAGAAAAACAGAACTCTCGCAATCTCGCAAGAAGTCACGCAATGGTGAAAAAATACACCACAGAGTGTGCAACACTCAACTGAGAATTTTCGAAAGAACACAAATTTAATTGCAAAACTACACCACATAGGAGGTGGTGTATGTGGGTTCATTGCTACTACAGGGGGAGGTTTATCTCAAACTTGCACAATTTTGAAGTTTTTGCTCAATTTTGAAGTTTTTGCTCAATTTTATGTTTGAGGTATCTGAGAGTTTCCTGTGCAAAAACATCGCAAAAAAGCTGAAATTGAGCAGATGTTACACATTTGTGTGGCTGGTGCAGTCTATTCACATAGAGCACACACAGCATAAAGTACTCACATAGGAAGGCATTTAACACTGCACATACACCGGACTATAAATCCGACTGTTGGAAACCTGCCAGTCTAACACATAGACAACTGTTTAAAATCCTGCCTAATGATAAATCTCCCCATATATATGTATGTAGATGAGCCTTGTTAGGATGGAGGACATCGATTTAATCAATGAAATATAAACCAATCTCTAAGATGAAAAGGAATTCTCTAGATACTTAATTCTTTGACTTTCTGCACATTATTAGTAGTAAGATATGACACACTTGATTAAGCTGTGAGCAATCGCTGTCGTCCTAGGGTAGAGCTCTCTTTTGGTTGCTCTCTCTTATATTCTTCAAAAATGAACATATTGTATATACAGCTGTTTCTCTCTCTCCCTACGGGCAGTTTCCTCTGGATCTCGCTCCTTACAGCCACATAGACAATGGTGAGTGATTTCCCTATAATAAGAAATGAAATCACTCTAATTAAGTAATCAGCTGCTTGGAAGGAAATGGCACATAATCCAAACCCTAGCGTCAGCTGTGAAGGACTGAGGCACACAGACTTGTGCATACAGTGCTGTGTCTATAAACATTGATCCACCTAAAAGATGCATAGAAACATTTTTTATCTATTATTAGTTATATAATAATATAATAAGCATCTCTTTTTCAAATAGATCAGTCCATCTAAATATTTTTTGGTAAATAAAAGTAAAAAAAAAAACCCTGCAAAGTCATATTCCTGTATGTCTGTTTCCATAAAGGACATCTACCATCAGATTCCCTGATTGTAGATAAATTCTATTAACTTCCCTGTCCTGTCTCCATTTGCCTGTCTTTTTCAGTACAGGCGGTCCCCTACTTAAGGACACCCGACTTACAGACAGCCCATAGTTACAGACAGACCCCTCTGACCTCTGGTAAAGCTTTCTGAATGCTTTACTATAGTCCCAGACTGCAATGATCAGCTGTAAAGTGTCTATAATGAGGTTTTATTGAATATCCTAGGTCCCATTGCAGCAAAAAATGTTTGAACTCCAATTGTCACTGGGGCCAAAATTTTTTTTGGTCTGGATCTACAATTATAAAATATACAGTTTCAACTTACATACAAATTCAACTTAAGAACAAACCTCCGGACCCTATTTTGTACGTAACCCAGGGACTGCCTGTATAGACTGCAAGGACCGCATTTAGAAGAAAAAAAGAGGCAAGGATGCAAGCCGAGAGCAGTGTATACATTGAAAACGGATGAAGCACCTTGGAGGTGCTCTGCAGAGCACTTCTGGCTTATTTGAATTTTAAAAACTATTTTTCTTCTAAATGCAGCCATGACTATCTATACTGAAATCACATGACTGCAGAGGAAGACAGGACGGGGAGGTGAGTTGTAATCCTCTACCATTAGATTGCCCTTTGGGAAACTATTCCTCCCATGAATGACAACAAAGCTCCGGGGCCGGTGGCCTACCTAAAAAATGTATCTGTATTAGACAGAATAAATAGACAGACAAAGCCAGACATATGATACACATGCCCTATTAGGGGACAAGTATCTTTGCTTTTTTTTGCTTGTTTGAAACTTTTTGTGTGTTTGCAACTTTTCACTGTGATCTTTTCTGTCAGTTCTCAGGTACACCTTTGTCTGCACCTTGTGCAGTGTGCCTTACGTATCTTTATTTTCCAGGTGTTCTGTGCGGCTTTTCACTCATGTATCACTTTTTTTGCTTACTTTTGTGACTTTTTAGGGGCAAATCAGCAGCTGGTCCTGGAAGGGATTTTTTTTCCCATGGACCCTGTTTTAACATTTAAATTGGAATTATTTGACATGCTTTAAAGGGGCTGGCCACTTTACCTCATGTTTTTTGTATTATGTGTGTAAGTGTGGGGGGCAGGATATTAGGTAATCAGTCATTTACCTCATCAGCCAGACATTCCTGTCCGTGAAATGGCTGCAGATGGAGGGTCATGTGATCTCTAACTGGTGATTGTTCATGGACACTTAGAGATCATATGACCCTCCATCCGAGGCCATTTTATGGTCAGGAATCTCTGGCTGATGAGGTAAAAGACAGGAGGTTTCATTTTACATATGAAGAAATCAAAGAAATTAGAATAGATATATTTTGGTAAGTTACTTAATATCCTAAAAAAAATTACTTATTATCCAGACCCCCACACTTAACACACACATTACAAAGTATGAGGCAAGGAGGCCAACCCCTGTATTCACACGTGGTATTTACATTTAATTTTATATTTTACTATGCGTTTGGCTAGTTAGAAAGTGTTTTTTCTACAATGCTGGAAATGTTAACAAAGCTGTTTAAACTTCCAACAATGAAGAGAAATGTTTTGAAAACAACCAGACACATGGTAACATGTAAATCGCATGTGTTTCTGCAATGCTTTGCAAAACGCATCCTAAACGCCATATGTGACTGCACCCTCATATGTTGTCATCCCTGGGGTGTGGCTAGAGTGCTTAAAAATGCAGACTATGGCCTCAAATCCAAAATGTACAAAAACTTGTGGCCTGTGTCCATGTGGATTAGACAAACAGCCAAAAGTTGTGCCTGCCAGAACAGGAAAAACCAAACATGTATTAAAAAAAAAACATGATCATGATTATCCCCCCCCCCCCCAAAAAAAAAACTAAGATACATGTTCCCCATTGACTCCTAGTACAGAAAATTGATACTATTTTATGGCTTTCCACTATGAGTGAAAAGAACTCATTTTTCGAGATAAAATGAGACAGTCAATGAGGTTGCAGTCGTAAAATATGTCAACCTAATGGCAAGTAGATGTACTTCAGTGTACACTGTTATTTTCAGACATGAACATGTAGCCCTGTGTATTGTACAGACGTAATGGCCTTTGTCTTGCGGTAAGACAATAAGGAGCACATTTTGTAGTGAGTGGATTTTTTATGTGTTGACAGAATGAATCAGTAGGCATTTTCTTGGCTGAACAAGTAATTTGACATAAGATATGGTTCTATTGTTCTGAACAGAGACAATTTAAGGAGATTGATTTTAAAACCAGGTATTAGATGAACAAGAGACAATTATTGTTTCCAGATATTAATGAATTTTTAACTCATGTTGGCCCAATTCACATTCCATTGACATCAGCTTACTCTTTTAATGCTATCAATAGGAATGTAATTCATTGATTATACATTTCCTAAAACATCAGGACTGAGGGTCCGGAAGTAATTCTTTATATGCTATGATGTGCAAGGTTCTGATGGGAGTGGATAATTTAAAAGCCAGAGCTAAAAGGATGTACATAACACATATCCATAGGTCTGCTTTTTAGAATGTCCTCAGTGCTGCAGATTCACAGAAAATTCCTCTGCTGCATCAGGCAGAGGGGAAGTGCTGAGGAAGAAGGGGGAGGAGGAAGCTGTGTAACAGCTTGTGAAGTTGCAGCACAGCGGGACTCATTAGCATAATATAAAAAGTTGATTTTAGAAAGAAGGAGGCCATGGATATTCACAGATAATTCCTCTGCTGCAGTGAGATATACATTAGGCAGAGGGAAAGTGCTGAGGGAGCAGGGGGATGAGGAAACTGTGTAACAGCTTGTGAAGTTGCAGCACAGAGGGATCATTAGCATAATATAAAAAGTTGATTTTAGAAGGAAAGGGGCCATGGATGGCAAATATAAGAATATCACCGTACTACAGCCATACTGCCTGGTTCTATGGGTAAGTGTCCTTGGTTTATCCTGCTTGATTTAGATGTTAGATTTACTGGTATCTGCGCAAATGATTTCTGATGTTTGAACAATGAAAGGAGCAGAACAACTAAAATGATTGAAGTGTCTCATCCATCAAATGATGGATCCAAATATCATTTCTTTTTTTCTTTGTGCTATTTTTTTTCTTTAATGAAGACTTTGCCAATGTTAAAGGGGTTTTCCCATGAAAGAAAATTCTCAAATCTCAATCCCCTGGTGATGTTTGCACAATAAAGATCATTTTCAACCTCTTACTTTACAATTTTACTCAGTTTTATTGCTGTTTTAGCTCCTATCACTCCCAAGGCTGCTCAGTGCGAAATTCCAGGGTGTGGGCAGGGACTCTCTAAGCAGGGAAACTCTAAGCAAGGGCAGGGACTCTCTCAGCACAGTGTGGATATATTATTAGGGTACGGGTGTATATACACTTTCATCCCTATTTCATCCCACTTTCATGCCTATTACACAGATGCATGTGCAACACCCTCGCCGATGCAATGGCGAGGTAGTGCTTGCGAATACGTCCCATCTGTAGGTAACACCACATTACACTACATGGTCCTTATAGGATCAAGGGGAAATTGCAGTGGTTAATCCTGCCTGGCAAGGCAGAGGTTAAGTATTTTGTATAATGCAAGATGCTATTGACCAATGTCTGTGTTACATCCTGTGATTGTGCACTGAGAGGTAATTGGAGGAGCAGCCACCACCTGACCAAAGGGAGGTAATAAAACCTCTGGCCCAGAATGTTCTAGAGGAGTCTCTCCCCAGAGAGAGAGAAGAGAGCAGTCTCTCCCAGAAGGGAGAAGAGACCGGTCCTAGTCAGGCCCTCTGGGTCTGCAGGACGCAAGCAGAGTGTAGTTAGCTGAGCAGCAGCTCAGAGACTCTAGCATACCAGACCAGTGCAGGAAGAGCCTAGCCCCTGCCTGAAGTGGAAGATAAGACTAGAGTTAGTGTAGTGAGGAAAGGGGTATCATCCTACCTTCAAGGGTGATACCTGAAGAGATCCAGGACCGAGCTGAAGCATCCTCTAGGACACAGCTGCCTCCCAGCCTGCCCTCCACATCCAGGCTGGTGAACTACATCCTGTGGCTCCCTCCAAATACCTCTCCAGTACTCCACCTGTTAAAGACACGTTTTCTGCAGTTCCTGCCGGTTGCAATAAACGAACTGTAAGTTGTTTTCTTCAACTTTTGTCTCCGTCTGGTCCCTGCTAATACGGCTGCCTTCATCACCGGCACCCTGTCCATCACCCAGAGACTCACACTCGGGACATTAAGGGGTTGCCCCAGGGAGATCCGCTATAGCAGCCGCTCCCTCATCTTTTCTTGCCAACACCACCCTGCTGGAGACCTGCCAGGCTGTAGGACAGCCCTCCGGTTCCCCCCTACCAAGCACCGTGACAATAGCGTGCTTAGGCCGCAACCGCCAGCCACTCCGGTACCGCGGGCCCCGGCTGACTCCAGGCCTCACCGCAAAGGGCTAGGCCCCGGTGGGGGATGTTGCAAGTGGCGTCACGAACAGGATATAGACTTCTGTGCCTTATTACGGCATTAAAGACTTTCCTTTATTAAAAGACTGTGCTGCCTAACCCTGCTGCCATCCGGGTTTAGGCCCAAGGACTTGTGTGTTTCTGGAATGAACTGTGTTATACTGCTGCCACGTGCGGTCGAGCGCTGCTCCCGCACTCCAGAGGTTAATCCTGGCAAGAACTGTACCAGCTCTGCTACATCCGGCGCTGCCGCGCCTCAAGATTTTTACCTCAGAAACTGTGGCGCAGCAAATAATTCCAGCCCGCCAAAACCTTTACTGGCGGGAAACCCAGATGACGCATCAAGCTCCACCCACGCGCGAAGAGCGCGAACCCCGCCTCCTGTGGCGCAGGAAAAATTAGAGCCCGCCACAGCTCTTGACGGGAAGGACTCGGACTCCTCCCACTGGCTCGAGGCGGACTTCCTGCCCTGCCTCAGAGAAGCGCCAGATCTCAAGTGGATGTTGAGCAGCGAGGACAACGCCATGTGGGGTCCTCCGCCTTTCCCTCCTGTGGAGCGTCCAGAGTTTTATGAGGTATTGGAGACTATGGTGGTGGTCTCTGCGCAGCCTGTCCGAAGACCCTCCGCTGGACATCGGCTGCACCGAGGATTGACTCGGGCCTTCGTCACCAGGACATGCTACCAAACGGTGACGCAGTATCAAATTCCACCCGGGCGGTTCCTCGTCCCTATCCCGGCTACCATCCCGGTACCGCGGGTCCACGTGGAGGCGCCACGTGGGGAGAACCCGACTCCTGCGGAGCCAACGCCTGGGCCTAGTGTTGCCGCTCCACCTGCTCCGAGGCCTGCTCCTCCTGCTGCGCGGCCTGCTAGCCCCGCTGTAGTGGTTCCTGATCCTCCGGTGGTTCCTGCTCCTGTTCCGGCACCTACCTGTCGTCAGAGGAGATCCGAACCCGAACCGGAGCCACGAGCCCCAGCACCGAAACCTCCGCAGCCTCAAGGCCGAGGTGAGGCCGGCCGCCGGCGACTCCGAGACGCTGTCTCGGACCAGCGACGCCGAGAAAAGGAGGCCCAGCGGTACATGGCCGGTCGATCTACAGCTGGAGCTTGGGTCGAGAAGAATCGCACCACCGGCATGGTCCGGTTCTTCGACAAGCGGAAGGGCTATGGCTTCGCTACCCAGGACTATACCGGACGGGAAGTATTTATACCCCGCCGGTCCGTCAAGAGGCCTGATCTGCCGGAGAGCCTGCACAACCTCAAGCCAGGCGAGTGTATCGAGTTCTCCCTGCAGGAAGGACCCCGAGGACCCTGGGCGGCTGGTGTGATCCGGATCCCCGACTCCGATGAGGACCGCTACTACCCGCAGGATGACTGGTATGAGGACGACGAGTGGCCGGAGTCCCCGAACACCTCCTCTTCCTCGGCTGCGAGTCCCCGGGCGGTGACCCATGTGAATGCCCCATCCACGGTAATCGTGAGTACGGGCCCCATTGCCATCCATGGGCCGGGCATGATACAGGGCGCCACCCCCACCGGCTCCCCTGCTGGGAGCATTGTCAGGTCCCGCGGCTCCTCTGTGGGAGAGGACATCCCGGCTAGTGGACCTTGTCCGGAGGTTCCATCTAGGCCCGCATCTCCCCTTGCCGGTTACCAATGGGGTGATGACCCGGCCCCGGAAGAACCGGAGCTGGAAGGAGCCGCGGCGCGGCCGCTGGACTCCGTTTATTTTTTCCTGGACCCCTCTGTGGTCCCTGGCTCAGTTGAGCCCCTGGCTGGAACAGCCGACACCCCGGGCGACAGCGCTCCTCCCCCTGAAGGTCCGGAGGATGTTGCTGCACCTGCAGTACCCACTGCTGCCACCGGGTGTCCCCAGCCGGCACCTACTCCCGCTGAGGATGCACAGGATTCCCTGCAGGAGCTGGATCCTGTCTTTGCTGAACCCAGCGATACTGACTAATCCCTGAAGGGCTGTCGCCCTCTCCAGGTACTTTGTCCCTTGTACATATTGTGTGTATATAACTCCATTTTCCCCAAAGAGCCAGAGACAGTCCTGAGACTCTTACCCTTATTTATCTCAGTCAAGAGATTATGTGCTATGATAGCTTCAAAGGACCCTGTCCCTCTACCCATAGAGGAGACCCTTTGCTTCTTCATTGCACTTTTCCCCACATCAAGGGCTGTACCCAGAAGATGGACTTTGTCAGTAGAGACCTTCTGAGAGACTTTTGCCAACCTCCAGGAAAAGTTGCAATGTAATTTATTATCATTTTGCACTTAATGCCTTCCTTTTTAGGTATGGACATTCTGCATGCACTTTTTATGCCTTTCCTTTGCAGGAAAAGAGACATTTGCTACCGTGCTACTCTGAGTAGCCTATCTATCTGTAACGTTATGTTATAAGATGTGTACCCATTGGGCTGCTAAGCCAATGTGAGTTTACAAAAAAATCTTTGCACACTGTCATATCTGCCAGTAGTCTGCATTAACCCTTTCATAGGCTTTTCAGGCTGTAGTGTGGCTGTGTCGGACCGTCTTTTATGTAAAACACTGACCGCTACCTGATCCCTCAAACTGAGGTTTGCACATGGGGGTAGTCCGTAAACTGCGGGTCTTTAGGGGACCGGGGGTGTTACACAGCTAGCACCTGGATGCCACTCATACATGGGTAAGGTTGTCAGTCAGGAGGTACTCGTGTCGCATATGCTCATGCAATGCAGATAGACACCATATAATTGCCGCCAGGGAAGAAGCGTTGATCAAACAAATATACAGGCCTTGGTGCAAGGAGTGGATTACAGGACATGACACCACACCTTTCCTACTGTACAGTTCGGTTTAATGGCGTCAGCGACCAACTGTCATACAGCTACATATTTTTGTCTTAGTCCGACACCAACCCAGGTGCCTGTCTCCAGGACCATGGGCGGTTTGTCCCTACACCTCACATAGCCTGCACTTCCTCGAAGTGCCCTTAGCCCCCTCTGTGCCCCAAAACAACTGTAGTCGAGCCGAGGGCGGCTCTTTCAATTGCCCCCGGGGTATGCAACACCCTCGCCGATGCAATGGCGAGGTAGTGCTTGCGAATACGTCCCATCTGTAGGTAACACCACATTACACTACATGGTCCTTATAGGATCAAGGGGAAATTGCAGTGGTTAATCCTGCCTGGCAAGGCAGAGGTTAAGTATTTTGTATAATGCAAGATGCTATTGACCAATGTCTGTGTTACATCCTGTGATTGTGCACTGAGAGGTAATTGGAGGAGCAGCCACCACCTGACCAAAGGGAGGTAATAAAACCTCTGGCCCAGAATGTTCTAGAGGAGTCTCTCCCCAGAGAGAGAGAAGAGAGCAGTCTCTCCCAGAAGGGAGAAGAGACCGGTCCTAGTCAGGCCCTCTGGGTCTGCAGGACGCAAGCAGAGTGTAGTTAGCTGAGCAGCAGCTCAGAGACTCTAGCATACCAGACCAGTGCAGGAAGAGCCTAGCCCCTGCCTGAAGTGGAAGATAAGACTAGAGTTAGTGTAGTGAGGAAAGGGGTATCATCCTACCTTCAAGGGTGATACCTGAAGAGATCCAGGACCGAGCTGAAGCATCCTCTAGGACACAGCTGCCTCCCAGCCTGCCCTCCACATCCAGGCTGGTGAACTACATCCTGTGGCTCCCTCCAAATACCTCTCCAGTACTCCACCTGTTAAAGACACGTTTTCTGCAGTTCCTGCCGGTTGCAATAAACGAACTGTAAGTTGTTTTCTTCAACTTTTGTCTCCGTCTGGTCCCTGCTAATACGGCTGCCTTCATCACCGGCACCCTGTCCATCACCCAGAGACTCACACTCGGGACATTAAGGGGTTGCCCCAGGGAGATCCGCTATAGCAGCCGCTCCCTCATCTTTTCTTGCCAACACCACCCTGCTGGAGACCTGCCAGGCTGTAGGACAGCCCTCCGGTTCCCCCCTACCAAGCACCGTGACAATAGCGTGCTTAGGCCGCAACCGCCAGCCACTCCGGTACCGCGGGCCCCGGCTGACTCCAGGCCTCACCGCAAAGGGCTAGGCCCCGGTGGGGGATGTTGCACATGACAGACAGAGACTTATCGCTTCACATAGATATGTGCCTGCCTACCCCTTCCCTCAGATAATTTATCTGCTTGTAGGTTGCAGGTTCTGTCTGCTCACAATGTGTTTGTTTGCAGGAAATGAGCCAGTGTCAGTGAGCTCCAGACTGCAGGGGGGCGGGGCTACAGGCACAGAGCAGAGAGACAGAAATCTCAGCATCACAGCCTCACACTGTGGAATCCAAGTCATGGGGCAACTGAAATTGTGAACACCAGGACTGATAGAGACAGGTTGGACTTAGATCTGTGAAATGCTGTATTTTTGTTAATAACAGTGAATTAGAGAATGTGTTATTTTATTATCCTGAGTACATATAAGGAACTTCTCTTCGTGGGAATACCCCTTTAACATAACCTAAAAAATTAATAAAGCCACTGCTTAAACACCAGAAGCCTGTCTGTACAGGCACTGCACTTCAGATTCAGATCTCTCCATTTGACATTTCGCCTCCCTTTATGGTGTTGTACTGCGAGGCAGGACACAAAATCACATTTATTTTATAGATAGATGAAGGTGTCTGTTCCTAAGCAACTGTAAATCTAAAAGTAATTTCATTAAATAGAAAACTCCCATACATGTACCAGCAAAATATACAAAGAAAGGAATAAATATCCTTCAAAGAATATCCTTCACCTGTATGCTTTCCTTGGTTACCATAGTGTATTCATTAACATATCAGGCAATGTTAACCCTTCAGAAACCTAAGCATAAAGACATAGGAAAACACTTGCTTACAGTATCTCTAGCATCAGACTTGTAGCAAGATTTTTAGATGCCTTAATTTATGCTTAGGTAATCTAAAACACTAAGGAAATTTGAGAAGGGATTTGGTAAGTACACTTAATAATTACTGTGAAAGTCTATTAACATCACGACTGGCTTGTTTTACGGCTCCACATATATTACTGCTTCCTATCGCACATTGATTTATGAGGGAAAGCTCTCACACGGAACTGTGCTATGATATTACATTCCTACCCCATGAGAATTTTGTCATTAGCCACTATGCCTTATAATCTCTATACAACTCACAACCTCTTTGTTCTTGATAGAGTATACATTCTTTTATTAGCGTTAGCTGCTAATAGTTACTTCTTGTAATTTGCACTTTTGCTGGAGCAGCAGATACTGCAGCAACATCGAGAGACATCATCGGAGACTCGAGACCCTTGTCCATTAGTGACCGGTTTTTTGAGTAAATTTTTTACTTATCTACTTATCAGAGACAGATAATATAAAGTCTTACTTGTTTCTAAATCATTTTTAGCTTCTAACTGCATATTTTCTTCTTTCTATTTTCTCTCCATGGTTGTGGAGGTTGCCATCTTACCTGAGTTTTAGTAACAGTCATGTGGTCTTATGTCTGTGTTTGGTGCAGTTGTGGTACAAATGCTGTTTTGTGACTTTCCATTGCACCAAATGAACATAGGATAGTGCAAAGTAACTATGACATAGACGAGTGTCAGGATCAGTGGTAGTGGATCCTCTGTACCACCTCGGATGATGACACAAGCCAACGCCTTGGACCGGAGTCTAAGTGGTACCGGTTTTCACCAGAGCTCACAAAGCGGGTTGGACTTGCTGCGGCATGGTCGGGGACAGGCAGAAGGTCAGGACGGACAGCACAGGATCAGAGTCTGGGACATAGCAATAGGTCAGGGCAGCCAGCAGAGGAGCTTAGTCAGGAACGGAACCGGGGTCACAACAATAAATCTCAATAACAGTGCAAGGCATCAGACACAACTTTATCTAAGGTACGAGGCCCGAAGATCCGGCAGGGTGTGATGGAAGAGGCAGGTTTAAATAGCCTTCTGGAAAAATGGCCAGCGCCAATTAACGCTAATTAATTAATTGGCGCTGGCCCTTTAAATTTCCTGAAGCCGGCGCAGCCAGCAAATTTTAATGAGTGAGGAGGGAAATCGATGGTAGGATCGATCAGACAACCTAGGGTTAAAGTACCCTATGGAGTCTGAATAATAGTAAAAATAATAATAATAATAATAATAATAATAATAATAAAAAAACCTAAAAATTCAAAAATGCAAGTACAATGCGTTTTTCACGCATAGAGCTCAGTCCTGAGTCCTTTTCATGCACGTTATCTGCGCATGAAAAATGCATTGAAAATGCGTGTGAAAAACTGAGACACTGAAATCTGATTGAACTCTGATGCAAAATGTCAGTTTTTTAAATGACCAAACCCTGATCGCACCCTGATCAGACTCTGGCGTGATCTGCAACGCAGGTGTGGAGGCCTTATTTATTATCTGTTACTTTAGAATGATGTAAATTAGGCTGATGGCTCCACAGAGAAATAAAATTCACTATGACTAGAGTGAAGTCTTAAAGGAAAACCAATATAATCATTAGACATAAGCAGCTCGTCATACTGGCTGCATGATCCCATTTCACATAATGCTGTTATCTAGATCGAGATGTTCAAAGCAATTAGAAAAGTACTTAGACTGGTTGTTCCAAATTTTGTATCTGGCATCGAAGTCTGTATTTCCATGTTTTATTCATTGTTTTTGACAAGTAGAATCGCAGCTTTTTAGCGAAGCCTTCCTAAAAATAGAGTTAAATATTCTGCTTTCAACAGCACCACTGAAATTGCCAATAAAAACACTTGCAGCATAATACAGTAAAGCTATTCCATAGTTTTCATGTGCCAATAATATAATTTAAAGCATTTATATTTGGAATCTAGGATGATGTTCTCTGGAATTCGTGATGCCTTAGGAGAGCGTTTGGAAAAAAAATGACTGTTGTTGTTTTTAGAATATTTTAGTGCTCAGTAAGATTGATGGCCAGTGTGTGCCAGCTTAATATATCTGCCACATTGTAGTTTAGCCAGAAATATAAGTCACACACCTCTATAGCTGCTTTTCTGACGGAGCATGCAGTGACCCAGCTTGTAAAGTAGGGCAAGTAAATTAGGTTAGAGCAGCAAGTGTACACATATACAGTATAAAGGGAACCTGTCGGTCCCTGGGTTAGATATAAACTAAACATATGGCCTTGTAAGTAAAATGCCCTGCATCATGTACATATCTTTCTTGAAAAAATAGGAGGTTCTGGGGAGTGAACTGGGCAAGAAAAGGTAAACCAGACCTAGTTTTGTCTCTCTGTTTTAGGATAGCATATTGACAATGCATCTAATAATGATTGTGTGGTCACATTGCATATAATATCTGGAATGCCCCCTTAGTGCAGAAATTTGTGTTGCATCTGGTATAGTGCAGCGTGTGTTACAATTGTGTCGCAAGCATCAGAAATGTGTCTCAGACACTTCTTAAGAACATCTATCGTTAGATCAAGGATTGTAAAAGAAACATACAGACATACTGGTGTGAGCCCCTTCTGGCAGGATCTGCTGCTCTTTTAGCTTCTTATGCCCTTGTTTTTAAGAAAAAAAGGCTTTAAAAAAAAAAACACGACATAAGAAACTAAAAGAAGAGCAGATCCTGCCAGAGGGGGCGCACACCAGTATGTCTGAATGTTTGTTTTACAATCTTTGATCTGGTGACAGATGTCCTTTAAACATGCAAACAGTTTGCACTGAAAAGAACGTGCAAAGTCAGACAGAAAACTGGCGCATGGCCTTAGCAAATGTGGGTCAATGTTTTCCTCCATAGAAGACAGTGGCAAGACATGTTGAGGATAGTCCTTCCTCCCTGGCCTTCCCACCTCCTCCCGGCCCTGTGCTTGCCCAGACATGTTCTTGAATCCTTATACTATTGCGCTTAGATGGTTTTCTTACAACCTGTTACAGTCTGTTTCTTACAACATGTTAACTCAATGGCCCAGATTTATATAACTGACTGCTTGCACGTGTACTTGTGAAGCGTTTGCGCCAGTATTATGTGACAACACAAAACTGTGCACGTAAAGGGACGTTCTGATACTGATTCGCACTGGCCACCACATTTGTGTAGCACATGGTGCATGCAGGGTCCGTGTGCTGGTCTTCAAAAATCTGGAGCGTTCTGCCTTTGGCTGGGGCAAGCTGCACAGTGCAGTTTTCCTCACTACTGATAAATCTGGGCCAATGTGTTATTGTCACTGCATTTAAATTGCATTTCAAATTACAAAGAAAATGCCACGTGTGAACACATCCTTAGACTCTGTGTGAATGAAGTCTAGATCATTAAATGAGCTGTCTGATTTTGTCAGAAGGACAATCCCTTCAAGGGAGTGACTCCAAAGCTATGGTATTAGTTAAAGGGATAATAATCTTTATTTATATAGTGCCATCATGTTCTGCAGCACTTTACAAATCATGGGGTACATATACAATATTTAACATGTGCTTCATTGAAGCTGTATATACCAGGATTATATTATTGAATATAGACTGCTCTTCTGAGTTGCTCCTAAGCTTCCATATACTAGTTTATGTTCTAGATCTAGGTCTTGTTTCCATTATCTCTGCATTCCTGGGGGAAAAAGATGAATGATTATTCCACTATTCTTCTTTCACGTGTAACTCGTGCTAGCATGTATTGAATCTCTAGAGCTTTCAGGACCTCCACTGAAGCTGTAGAATTCATTTAATGTATAATTGAAGGGTACCCTAGATCTGAACAGGAAGTTTCACAAGGCAGATATTACTGATTCCCTTTACTAAATAATTTACCGTGTTTCACAGTAGAAAAAAGACATATGTCCATCACTTTTAACCAAGGCCTGGACAATGATGTGAATAAACTGAAGGGTTGGGGTACATTAAATATTTCTTTCCTGAGATAACTGGATATATATTAAATTCCATACATAAGGATGTTGAGACAATTGTTTTTTTTTTTTTAACAATAAGTAGTATCATAAGGGTTTCCATAATAACACATTGGTAATCACCCCACAACGCTTACTGAAAATCTGCTTTTATATTCCTTTTCTTGATGCATTTGCTTCTTTTGTGACTTCTGTAGTATATCTTGGTGTGCATAATACAAAAGAGCAACTAGGTATGCTCTAGAGTATAGCACATAATATATTATACCTATCAACTACTCTTTTTAGTAACCCCAGCATATTGTCATCTGAAGTGCAGAGCTATTTGTTATCTCACTTTGTGACAGATGCACCTCAGCAGAATTAGTAAAATGATTCATTTTGCTCTGTGTACCAAGCAGAGAACAGTGACAAGAAGATTTTTCATGGTGTGTAGAGAAAAAAACATACAGAGTGGACCATAGTGAGCACATATTTTGAATGTAAAAACATAATAATAATTGCTCTGTATAGAGATATTGGGGCAGATTTACTTACCCGGTCCGTTCGCGATCCAGCGGCGCGTTCTCTGCACTGGATTCGGGTCCGGCCGGGATTCATCAAAGCAGTTCCTCCGCCGTCCACCAGGTGGCGCTGCTGCGCTGAAGTCCGCTGGAATGCCTCGAAATACACCGGCCTATCCAGGATGAAGGTGAGTGAAATTTTCACGACACAATTTTTTTTTTAAATGCGGCGGTTTTTCCGAATACGTCGGGTTTTCGTTCGGCCACGCCCCCCGATTTCCGTCGCGTGCATACCGGCGCCGATGCGCCAAATTCCGATTGCGTGCGCCAAAAACCCGGGGCAATTCAGGTACAATCGGCGCAAATCGGAAATATTCGGGTAACACGTCGGAAAAACACGAATCGGGCCCTTAGTAAATGACCCCCATTGTCATTATATGGCTGATCTGAAAAGGCAACATGGTAATCCCTGAATCTGTTGGGACAAAACAATAAGTTTCATCAGTCAACATTATATACACTCACCGGCCACTTTATTAGGTACACCTGTCCAACTGCTCGTTAACACTTAATTTCTAATCAGCCAATCACATGGCGGCAACTCAGGGTGCGTTCACACGTTGCAGTTAAAACTGCATCGCAATCAGCTTTGAGGTGGTTTTAGGTGCAGTTTTGTCAATTGAACAGGTGAAAGATCTGAACTGAACGAGTGAATGACATTTGTGGAGCAGGTTTCCCCTTCAAAATCAAATTCACTCGTTCAGTTCATGTCTTTCATCTGTTCAATTGACAAAACTGCACCTAAAACCGCCTCAAAGCTGATTGCGATGCAGTTTTAACTGCAACGTGTGAACGCACCCTCAGTGCATTTAGGCATGTAGACATGGTCAAGACAATCTCCTGCAGTTCAAACCGAGCATCAGTATGGGGAAGAAAGGTGATTTGAGTGCCTTTGAACGTGGCATGGTTGTTGGTGCCAGAAGGGCTGGTCTGAGTATTTCAGAAGCTGATCTACTGGGATATTCAAGCACAACAATCTCTAGGGTTTACAGAGAATGGTCCGAAAAAGAAAAAACATCCAGTGAGCGGCAGTTCTGTGGGCAGAAATGCCTTGTTGATGCCAGAGGTCAGAGGAGAATGGGCAGACTGGTTTGAGCTGATAGAAAGGCAACAGTGACTCAAATCGCCACCCGTTACAACCAAGGTAGGCAGAAGAGCATCTCTGAATGCACAGTACGTCGAACTTTGAGGCAGATGGGCTACAGCAGCAGAAGACCACACCGGGTGCCACTCCTTTCAGCTAAGAACAGGAAACTGAGGCTACAATTTGCACAAGCTCATCGAAATTGGACAGTAGAAGATTGGAAAAACGTTGCCTGGTCTGATGAGTCTTTATTTCTGCTGCAACATTCGGATGGTAGGGTCAGAATTTGGCGTCAACAACATGAAAGCATGGATCCATCCTGCCTTGTATCAACGGTTCGGGATGGTGGTGGTGGTGTCATGGTGTGGGGAATATTTTCTTGGCACTCTTTGGGCCCCTTGGTACCAATTGAGCATCGTTGCAATGCCACAGCCTACCTGAGTATTGTTGCTGACCATGTCCATCCCTTTATGACCACAGTGTACCCAACATCTGATGGCTACTTTCAGCAGGATAATGCGCCATGTCATAAAGCTGGAATCATCTCAGACTGGTTTCTTGAACATGACAATGAGTTCACTGTACTCAAATAGCCTCCACAGTCACCAGATCTCAATCCAATAGAGCATCTTTGGGATGTGGTGGAACGGGAGATTCGCATCATGGATGTGCAGCCGACAAATCTGCGGCAACTGTGTGATGCCATCATGTCAATATGGACCAAAATCTCTGAGGAATGCTTCCAGCACCTTGTTCAATCTATGCCACGAAGAATTGAGGCAGTTCTGAAGGCAAAAGGGGGTCCAACCCGTTACTAGCATGGTGTACCTAATAAAGTGGCCGGTGAGTGTATATATATCCGTCAATAGTCTTAACTTCTAAAGGTTAGTAAGTGCTTGCATACAAATATTATTTATCTTTTAAAAGAGTTGTCCACTTTCAGGAAATAAATGTTGTTTGTATATGGAAAAGTAATACCCTTTTCCAATATACTTTCTTTATAGATTCCTTGCAATGTTCTAGTTCTTTGTTTGCTGTCATTCTGTAGAAAGGTTCTCTGTTTACTTCCTGTGGATAGAAATCTGACCATGGTCACACAGGTGCACAGCTCGTTATATCACACACCTCTGATTACTCTGTGTGATACTAATGAGCCTTGCACCTGTGTAACCATGGTCAGATTTCTATCCACAGGAAGTAAACAATAAAGCTTTCTATAAAAGGATCACTAGCAGGGATCTGCAAAACCATAAATTGATATGGAATGTAATTTGGAAAAGTGTATAATGTTTCATGGTACCCTCTTTAGAAAGCTGACAGCAAAACACACGTCAGGGTGCTCTCGGTAGGGGTCATTTTCATTGGATTACTATTTAAGTATCTGTATTGCTAAGAAAATCTACCATCAACCTGATGCCATTAACCATAGCCTTCTTCCTTCTAAAATCAACTTTTAAATGTATGCTAATGAGCCTTAGTGTTACCAGAGCCCCCCAGTGTTGCAGATTCACAGGCTTTTACAATTAACAGAACATGTCTCACCCAACCCCCTGCTCTCTCCCTCCTGCCTATGCCTGTGTAATCTAGCAGCAGCAGGAAGTGCAGAGTGAGGGAAGACATGCTCTACTCATTGCAACAACCAGTGAAAAGACAACACTGCTTCTTTTTAGGCCCTGGTGACTTTTATTATTTTAATATAGCACAATAAAGATTGATTGATTTTTTTTGTTTTTTTTTTACAAATATAGTTACTTTATTGTGTTGATTTTGGTCCAATATATACTAATGTAGGTATTCCTGTACCATCTGTAAGGTATTAAAACTTTTGTCTACCTCTGCACTAAGCTAAAGTAAGCACTTATCTACTTTACTCATATTAGCTATCTGCAGCCATTAGCCTGATAGCGTAAGTTTTACCTTGTTACCTTTGTTTTGTTGGGTGCCACGGGAATCCATATCTAGACGGTAGAAAGGAGTAGAGCAGGGGTAAGGAACCTTTTTGGCTGAGAGAGCCATGATTGCCACATATTTTAAAATGTTATTCCGTAAGAGCCGTACAATATGCACATGCCCCCCCCCCCCAGTAGATAGGGTGTCACAGGTGCCCCTGCGATCTACATCTCTGATCGCAGGCACAGCTGTGCCCCTCTCAGTGGCAGCCCCCTTTCCCAGTTGACTCACCTCTCCACATTCCTGCTCCCACCCCGGCTGGCCAGTGCCCAAGTGCTGGCACTCGCAGATTTAAAGGGCCAGCACGCCGCTGATTAGCACTACCCATTTACTTCCCGGGTTCCTATAAAGACCAGCGGCTTCCAACATTCCCCGCTGGATCTTAGTGCATCATGCCTATGAGGAAGCTTTCCACACTGTTTTCTTCCCAAGTGTTGACCTCCCGTTGTGACCCGGACTGGTCCCTGATTCTGCTCCTTCGCTACCAGCCCTAACCTCTTACTCCGTCCCCAACCTTGCATCATTGCCGCCTGCCTTGACCATCTGCCTGTTCCTGACCACGAGACTGCCTAGTGATCCTGTACCTCGACCTTGGCTGCCACAGTGGACAAGTCGCGCCTGTGGAACGACCTGGAAGTACCACGCTTCAGCAAGACCATAGTCTCATATATAGAAAAAAAGCACTACGGGCACAGCCAGCATGGCCAACGGATCGCTGTCAGCCAATAGGAGCAATGGATGGGTACATGCAGAGGTTGTCGCTGTGCCACTGTGGTTGTGCTCTAACTCCCGAAAATAGACCAGTATAATCCACAAGAAGTAAAGAGACGGAGTGGCACTCACCAATTGTGGAAGCAGTCTTCTTTATTCAAAGTTCATGTGATGAGTACACAGGGGGGCACGCAGTGCCGCAAAGCCGACGGGCCGTTTCGCGCCTGCCGGCGCTTTCTCAAGGCTTTCAGCAAGGCCATCCTGCTTTGCGGCGGGCTCTGGTAAACTCGGGTGCCACTTAGATCCCGCTCCCAGGTGTCTGCTTACATCATAGTCCGCAGTGGTCCAGGGGGTTCTCTACTCCAAATCCGTACACCCACCATATGCTTCCCAGTAGATAAGTAGTCCCTGCACATGCCCCCTAGAAAATAGGTAGCCACAGCACATGCCCTTATTTAAATAGGAAGCCACAGCACATTCCCCCCAGTAAATAGATAGCCACAGCACATGCCTCCTAGGAGATAGGTAGTTGCAGCACATACTCTCAGTAGATAGGTAGCCCCAGTACATACCCCCATTAGATGGGTAGCTACAGCACATGCCTCCAAGTAGATGGGTAGCCACAGCAGATGCCTCCAAGTAGATAGGTAGCCACAGCAAAAAAAAAATGAATAGAAAAATACCAGTGGTCCCTGCAGCCAGCTCCTCATTGCTTCCACACTCTTCTCTTTGACCCTGGCCTAGACGATGGCGGTGATGCCGCCTGGGTCGTACAAAGGACCTAGGCAGCGGTAACATTGCTGCCTGTGTCCAGCGATCAGACACACAGCAACCATCAGTATTTATTAAAGCTCTGTCTGAGAGCCAGATGCAGCCAACAAAAGAGCCATATTTGGCTCCCAAGCCATAGGTTCCCTACCCCTGGAGTAGAGGGTGGGTGGATGCTGTTGGGAGGGGCACTCGGAGATGTGCACACTCCTGATCAGTAGCCTGCTGGGTGCAGAGAAAATCAGTCCCTGCAGCATGTAAAAATTGAGTGATGTCATAAGTATAGGGAGCTGACTCTCAGAGTTTATGTGAAAGAGCTGACTCTTAGGTTAGTTTGCAAAATACTAGTCTTTGTACACTGCCACATGAATAGTTCATAGCAGAGCTGAAAGTTTGAATGCAGCAGAAATGTGTATGTGTGCAAGTATGAATGCAGCGCAAATTAAGACATGTCATGATTCAGGGTCTCTGGACCCTCTGGACCACTGCGGGAGATGGTACTAGCTGACACCTGTGGAACTACCTGGTGGTACCCCACCGCAGCAAAACCATCCTGCTTTGCGGTGGGCTCTGGTGAAGACCAGGTGCCACTTAGAGTCCGGTCCCAGGTGTCGGCTAGTACCATCTCCTGTGGTGATCCAGAGGGTCCATAGACCCTGTCAACCCTCTGGACCACCCAGGTATATGGGTGGTCTCCCTGCTGACAGCTTCAAAGAAATGGCGCCGAATGGTCGCTGTAATCTTGGCGCGGATCGTCGCTCCCATTGTTGACATCAGGGAGTGGAGAGTGGTAGCCATGACAGCCTCAGGTCTTCCAAAGACCCGAGGCTGTCTTATTGCAACCCTTTCATTACAATGTGCGATCAGCACATTGTAATGAATTAGGAGGAAAATCCCCATATATGGCAGTATATAATAAGATCGATCAGACAACCTAGGTTTAAAGTACCTTGGGAGCCTGAAAAATAGTTAAAAAAAAGTTTTAAAAGAAATTATAATAAAAAAACCCTAAAAATTCTAATCACCCCCCTTTCCCTAGAACTGATATAAATTTAAATAAACAGTAAAAATCATAAGCACATTAGGTATCGCCCTGTCTGAAAATTCCAGTGCTATCAAAATATAAAAACTGTTTTTCACTGTTTTAACCCCGTATCGGAAAATAGCATCCAAGGTCGAAAATTTCACTTTATTTGCCATTTTGAAAAATATGAAAAATTCTATAAAAAGTGATCAAAAGGTCACACAGTCCTAAAAATGGTATAATTGAAAACGTCATCACAAGTTACTAGAAAAAACCCACAGCTCCGCACATCAAAGTATAAAAAAGTTATTAGCACCAGAAGATGGCAATATATATATATTTTTTGGAACCAAAAAGTGACTGGCACCACCTGAACACAGGTAAACAGCAAAGTCCAGGTCTGACAGTAACAGCTACACCTGAAGACCGGCAAACAGACAAGTACTGCTGCTGGGTGCACGTCCAAGCTTCACAACAGAAGACTATCCAACATCCATAGAAAGAAAAAGCGGCACTCACCGATCACATGCAGGAAAGCTTTATTGTGGAAGGAGTCAGGAAAGGGGTGATGCACGCCACGGAAGGCTTTCCTGCATGGAATCGGTGAGTGTCGCTTTTTCTTTCTATGGATGTTGGATATATTTTTTTTGTACAGCAGTTTTAATATTTGTAAATGTATGAAAATATTATAAAACCTATACAAATTTGGTATCCCCGTAATCGTACTGACTCAAAGAATAAAGTAGACATGTCATTTGGGGTGTACAGTGAAATCTGTAAAATCCAAGCCCATAAGAAAATGGCACAAATGCGCTCTTTCACCAATTTCCCTGCCTTTGGAATTTTTCCTGCTTCCTAGTACACGGCATGGAATACTAAATACCACCATTTTGAAGTGCAATTTGTTACACGGAAAACAAGCCATCACACAGGTCTGTACATAGAAAAATAAAAAAAGTTATAGATTTTTGAAGTTTAGGAGTTAAAAATGAAAACGAAAAAGGGCTGCGTCGGGAAGGGGTTAAAATGATCTTTTGGTGCCTTATGAATATACGGTAAATCCTTTGAAAAAAGGACCAACAGTGACTTCCAGAATGAGTGCTCTATACATGGCTGTGAAACATTGTTTCCCACAAAGCATGTAGAACTTTCCTACTCCCTATCCTCCTTCACTGATGCAATACTTTATTGATCCCCTGGGGTGAAATTCACTTGTATATAATAATTGTTACATACAGTAAGAGATAGGCTTACCGTTACAGTTCCATACATACACTACAAGAGGCACATGCTTACATGTTGCTAGCTCCTTAGTTGCATACACACATAGTTACAAGACATTGCGATACAGCACAATAAAGGTTAATATGACCACATTACATATAGGGAAAAGATTATGGTACGTGTTACACTAGTGACAATTACAGATTGACCCAGGCTAGTGGTTGCTACAGTAGGGGTGCCCATGCGGTGCTAACGTTGATTGTGGTGAAACAGTGCTGTGCTGTTATTGCTTTGACAGAAGAGACACTGCTAGTAGCTCCACTTGCTGGTTCTGGCTAGCACTGGAGACACTGAAGGCGTACCTCCTGACTTACTGTAAGGCACTAGTTGACCTACTCTCAGAGTTATAGATTAGAAAAATGTGTTTAACTTAGGGATCAGTTCACTACTTCTACCTAAACATATTTATGGAGAGGCAAGAAGCAGAGTGAAGTAGATAAATCAAATATTGAGACAATGGGGGAAATTGTCTCAGTGTCTGAGGCAAAACTGTTCTAGTTGCCCGTGGCAACCAATCAGACCACAGCTTTCATTTTATGAACAGGTCTGAAAAAATTAAAGGGGTATTGCGGGAATATGAACGTCTGACACGAAAACCCATGATGATATAAATAAATGAATATAACAATACTCAATGTCATTAGTCACAAAATGGAGCTTATATAATTTGATTTTATGATTTACAAAATTTATGGCCTCTCTAAAGTAGGTGCAGTTATCACTAAGATGGCCGCCACTGGAAACTACAAGTTCCATGATCCTTTAGTTCTCAGTAACTCCTCCTCCCTCTTATGCTCTGCTCCCAGTGATGATCTAACAGGTTTTCTTGCTCTGTTACCATAGTAATGATGTGTAACTGCCATCACCACAACACTGGTCATACTGGATGTACTGCAACCAAACCCCTACAGCCAAACGTAGTGGTGATCACATGACCCTGCCCAGGCAATGTGATGTGGACATGTGACCAGCAGCCATCTTCTGTCCTGCAACGGACCGCGCGGAGGAAATTAACGGACTAATTAAAGGGCCAGCAGCTTTTTAATTATTCATTACAGTCTATGTCATCAGCATTTTCTGCTAAGGGGAGCAACATTTTAAATAACAACTAATTACACATTAGCTTATATTTTGAGTGCCCACTTGTATATGAATTATGCTGATTCCTGGAATACCCCTTTAAAGTTGAGCTCTGATTTGTTGCCATGGACAAATAGAACAGTTCTGCTCTCAGACACTTCTGATAGGTCTCCCCAGTGGCTCAGATTTATCAAAAGTAGTGCAAACTGCAGTTTGCCTCACAAATGTGCAGTGTGCACCAGGTAATTAAATAATAGTGCCCTGCACTGCTCTGGAAGTGTGCACCTTCTTTTTTTGGTGCACCTTTAACATACAGCTGACGACCCAGTTGTGTCAAGTCACTGTATTAAATGTGTTCCAAACTCCAACATCTCCAAAGTCCTAACATGCCTCTTTAGGTGCACTTTTTTGTGTAATGACACAGTGCACTGTGACACAAAATTGGCACCCACTTCTTAAATACATCTGTAAGCAGGGGCGTAACTTGAGGGGGTGCAGAGGGTACGGTCGCAACCGGGCCCAAGAGGCTTGGGGGCCCATGTGTTGATACTTTCCCATATGAGGAGACTAGTATTATAAACAATAGATTATCTTAGGCGGCCTGGTACTGACTTTGCACTGGGGCCTGTGAACTTCAAGTTACGCCACTGTCTGTAAGCTCAAAGACGTTCTTTTCTATTCAAAGCTAGACAGAAAACTGGTGTAGCCACTTTACTATATCTGCAATGCTACTGAATTTGGTTAGTGTTTTACTGCCTGTCCACACTGGAGTCCTAGCTATAATCCTCAGCGCTGCTGTACATTGCCCCCATGTTGTTGCTGCTAGCCAGGATATGCCACCTATAGACAAATAAGCAACAGCATGGCAACTATTCTCTGTTCCTAACAATTGGAAAATAAAGCTAGTTATAACCTAGTAATACATATATACAATTACACATATGCACATTATGTTGAGATTTATGAGAAATGTCTGACAGCAGAACTGTTCTAGTTGTCCATGGCAACCAAACAGAGTTCAGCTTATAGCTCTGATTGGTTGCCATGGGCAACGTGTAAACTTTTGCTCTCAGACGCTTCCCCCCTATCTCCCCTATTAAAGGAAATCTACCATTTGCTTTTATGCATTATGAAGCAAGAATGAGAATGCTGTACTGATGCACAAACATATCTTGTTTAATCCCTGAACTGAGTGGTTTTATTGGAAAAACAATTATAACATTATGATAATGAGGTTCTTTTGCTCCTGTGGCTGCTGAGCACTCTCCTCACCTTAATTATTCACTGCTTCAGCCTTGTCCTGCCCAGCATAAGACGAGAATACTGTGTTGTCCCTGACAGGCAGAAGTAATCAATTGCTGCACCATCCCCCAGCTGCTGTATATGCATCATCTCAGGTTGATTAGTCCTGTCTGGACATTTCAGGCAGCTCCTGTGTATGTGGAAGTAATGGGGCAGATTTACTTACCCGGTCCATTCGCGATCCAGCGGCGCGTTCTCTGCGGTGAATTCGGGTTCCGGACGGGATTCACTAAGGCAGTTCCTCCGACGTCCACCAGGTGTCGCTGCTGCGCTGAAGACCATCGGAATGCAATGAAGTTCACCAAGCTATCCTAGGTGAAGGTAAGCGCGTGTCGAGCAACACTTTTTTTTAAAAAAATGCTGTGGTTTTTCCGAATCCGTCGGGTTTTCTTTCGGCCACGCCGCCCAATTTCCGTCGCGTGCATGCCGGCGCCGATGCGCCACAAACCGATCGCGTGGTCTAAAATCCCTAGGCAATTCAGGAAAAATTGGCGCAAATCGGAAATATTCGGGTAACACGTTGGGAAAACGCGAATCGGCCCCTTAGTAAATGACCCCAAATGTGTTTAAGTACGGCACCCAGCTTTCCCAAGCTCCTGAATTTTATAATTGTTTTTTGAGCAAAACCACTAAGGGATTAAACAAGATATGTTTCTGCATCAGTGCAGCTACAGCATTCTCAAGGCATGTTTGGTTCACAATGCATAAAACAATGGTAGATTACCTTTAAGTTTAGTTCATACCTACATTAACATTTAGCAACATGCTATCCATCACTTTAGGGGAGGAACTAGCACAGGATCGTTTAGAAATGTTTTCTGGGAATACAGCACTGAATAAAGTATTTTTACAAAGGTCATCTGTGTTTGGTCTTTGGACTTTGACCCTTGGGACATCTAAAAATGAGGAGATTGACAGGGTTTTTCAGGAACATTACATTATCTTTTACAAATGCACATCAGCACCTTATTGTGAATAACACTAATTCCATACAGAAAAATACATTGCAGGTAATTTCTAGACAGAATCTAAATAATAGGATTACACAATAAAAACATATAATACTCCTTCATTGGCCATTATTTGTTTGTGTACCTTTGCTAATAGACTGGCGAATGTAACTTGTGGCATCTGGACTCTTTTTTTTCTCTTTTAGTTAATGAGTATTCTCTGAGCTTTCAGTAGGTTAAAATTTTCAAGGAACGGAAGAGCACAGATCCAGTTATCCCTAGGGAACTTTGCTGGTATTGAATCTGACATCACAGCCTGAGGTTTAGGTCAGTTAGAGACTGTTTCCAAGACAACGGTAATTGCATTTTGGAAGGAGCAGCATTTGGGGACACTTGGATTGCTTCCTCCAGCCCATGTACCAGACATAAAACAGTCTAAGCAGCAATTTATTGCATTTATTGTATGTCCATCTAATGATCCTTTCTTCTGTTTGCTGGGTCATTTCTTCATGAGACTGCATTATATTTGTTTATGGACCACACTGCAGCTTCATTTGTCAGAAATGATTTTATCACACTGGAATATTATATGTAATTATTAACAAGAAATTAAATTAAACATAAATGATACAAAGCAATACATTTTAAGAAATTCAGTTGTAGTTTGTAAATGGTGTGCCTTTCATTTCTGCATGCCTAGCTGATCCATCACATCATTATTCTTTGTAACTATTACTGACATTTTGTGATGTAGAAACAAAGGTTATTAGTAGCAGCTAGCAGAATATTCTGTTATATGCAGAGAGAGAGAGAGTGTGAGAAAAGGTAGTGAACAATAATTCCATATCCATTTATTAAGTACAAGGTCCACAAAGGGCATGCTTTCACTATACAGTGCTTATCAGCATTTTTCATGTCACTTCTATAGATTAAGCTGAAACAGTACACACACCCGCAAACTTTTCCCACTTTCAATTTTTAGTGCCAGAATAGTCCATGTAAATGTGGAGACAAGTTTTCCTGCAACTGTACACTTAACAGACCTGCATGCATGTTTTTTGTCATCTATGGTATGTAGTTAAACCATGAATAGTTACAGAATCATTTAAAAATTAAAGAATAAGGGATAATAAGGATTTTTCTAGATTAGAACATCTTGGCTGCCATATATTTTTCTATAGGATTTGCCTGGAATTGCAGTTCCATGGAAGTACATAGAACTGAGCTATAATACCACATCTAGGAAGATGTGGCTCTAGTTTAAAAAAACACATACTGGCCCATGCCTCTAAAGTACCACATCAATTTACAACAATGTAATAATTAGGTGCACATCTGCAACTGAGGTTCTCTGGTATAAAACATTTGGGGCAAACCCATTCCAAACCTGACCTTAAGACCAAAGCATTTAGAATTGCTTAAAATACACAGTAACCCACTGCTTTGCTCCTCCACCTTGGGGGAGATTTATATTTGGAGCTTGTCCAAGAACAGGGTGTGTAGGGCGAGAACACATCTACTGTAGTCTCTTTGCTATAGTCTCTGCCTGAAAACCAGAAGAGACTATAGGTGAAATCTCTGCCAGGTCAGGCCCAAGCCCAATTCGGGGCCAAATAGACCTTATCGTAATGAATGAGGTCATTTGGTCACTGTCGGCATATCAGCTATATCATTCTTTTGTTCTTTCTACTATTTTTTTATGGAAAAAATGAACATTTAACATAACCTTAGCTGTTGTGTAAATTAGAGGCCAAATCTAAATGCATATGTTAATCATTTTCATACTACATTACTTAGCTGTTGTATTAAGCTAAATATAATACTTTTGATCAATGTCAAATTAAAGTTAAGTTCCATCTGTGGTTTATAACTAATTTGCTCAGGATAATACTCAATATGACAGCTTTTTCAGGTGATAATCCATCTTCTCCAGGCACTGAACGGCAAGTGTTCTGGTGAATCCATCCTCTACTCTGATAATATAAGGTGGTTATAACCCATATGGCCACCATATTGAGTAAGAATGAAGAATAACATATTAAACACCTCAACAAACACATTTTTGGGTACCTGCTTTTTGTGTATTTTGTTGTGCATGCAAAGTCCACCTGTACACATGTTAGCATTGCTATATAACTCCTATAAGAAAAGATAACCAAGAAGGCAGTAACAGTGCATATGATATTATATGAATTAGCTGGATAGATGTGTTCTCCGAGTACCCAAATCATTTTCCAGTATGAAATAAGCTTTGTCTCCATAGTAGTATTCCAGCTGCTTCGTGGCATGATAACCTCATTCTTGCTTATGTTTTGCTTATGAATTCCGGCTGCACTATTTAATAATACATCTAATAACAGTTTACCATCCACAGTACTCCTAAGGTGTGTCTGTAATTACATTACAATCTGTGTAATAGCTTCCAACGCTGCCTGTGCTTCATTTCCAATTAGCTATTGCAATTTGCTCCCATTGGGGTGTACAACAATCTCTCGCTATGTTTTACGCATGGTCAGCTCTCCCAAATCCCTAATATATGAGAATTGACTTCTCTGTCTGCATTGGAAGCTTTCACAATGTACCTTGTGCTGCTTGGTCGGCAATGTTGGTCCCTGTCTTGCAGAAAAGCAGATTAGTACAGCTCTTCCTCCATTAAGCCGTCAGTTTTAATTTAACCGAGCGGCTCAGAGCATGGAGACTATTTCCTTTACCATTCTTTTGCAAAGGTGTGTGAAAGATAAGGAATAAACATTAGCTTAAATGAATCTCTTTACATTTTCACAGGAAGAATAAGTGCTGTAAGAGCCATTGCAATGTCGGTTTGCAACAATGGTGCCAGGATTCCTTCTCCACAAGAAGCTGCCAATGGTTTTACCCAGCCCAGTGCCTCCGGCTCCTGGCATAAATCAGAAGAAGAAGCAAGAGTGGCAGAACCCAACCTTGTTAAGAAGGCCCACAGAGAAATTTTGGACCATGAACGAAAAAGAAGAGTTGAACTAAAGTGTATGGAGCTGCAGGAAATGATGGAAGAACAGGGGTAAGTCTTTATCCTTTGGCAATTATAATGTATAGGATACATTCTGTGACTGTCTCTCGTACTTGCTATTGGGGGAGGACATAAACTCTGTGAGTTCTCGCTGTTCTGAGGATGAAGCTCATATTACATTTAGTACTGTTATTTTTGATTGACATATAGGACTACAGACTGCTTGTTTGCTCCAATAAATACTATTAAAGAGAACCCGTCATGCAAAATAACCCCCCTAAACTAAATATATTTTCATAAACTGCCATTAGAGAGCATTGCCTCTATCCCTTCATTGTCCCTCTACATGCCTGTAAACCTAAGCAATGAGGTCCTAAAGCTGTATGCAAATGACTTGTGAAATGTCCAATGAAGCATTAGCATATTCAAGCTGTCCACTCTATTCATGAGTGGGAGGTACAGCCACACCCCCAGTGCTTGACTGACAGCCTGTATAATGATGTGAGGCTGTATAATGATGTGCTTCCTGGTGCTGGTGGCCACTCCCCCTGCAGCCTGTGTGTGCATGTGTGTGTGTGTGTGTGTATAGGAGAGATACAGCAGCTCCAGGCAGCCATGTTACAGCAGAACATGTCAGATTCATGTGTAGCTGATGTCTGTGTCTCTCACCTGTATATTAGGAGGATGCAGCATGTCAGCAGATGCAGCACACACACTAGCAATGATTTACTATACATTACACACAGACATGAGCAGGGGGAGGAGAGGGGAGGGGTAACAGGGGTGACATCACTGCCTCTGACCATGTGACCAGCCTCATTTACATGATAAAGAATAGATGATTTTACAATGAATAATGTATGAAATAACTAGATAAAGGCTGGGATGGGATCCTTGTGAGCTGCTCCAACAGGTAGAGGTGACAGAACTAGTGACACAGACCTGATGACAGGTGTCCTTTAAAGCCCATTGTAAACACAGATAACCACAATAGCAAAAGTGAAGCAAGCAAATAGCAAGACAGTTTTAACTGACCATATAAAATCTGCATGTACTGTACCAAAGAGATTGATCTGTACCAAAGACATGTAGATCTTGTCTTACTATTTGCAAACTTTTTGAGCAGCAGTGTGTATGTTTAAGAAGTACTCAACACAGCTCCTCCTCATGGTTGACATGGAATTAAGGAGTAGACTTGGGGACTCTGGCCTGATCGAACATTTGTATCTATACATTGGCTAGGTGCTAAAAGTTATCAGTTGAATTATTTTGACTTTGTGTCAATTTAGTTTCAGCAAAAAACAGACCCTGATATGTGTGTATTTTGCTTGTGTCAGTTTAATTTCCGTCTGTCACATTTCTAAATTTATAGTTACTTTCCTTTAAGTGTCTCCTAGAAACTG
The DNA here is from genome assembly GCF_040894005.1 of Engystomops pustulosus. Lineage (NCBI taxonomy): Eukaryota > Metazoa > Chordata > Amphibia > Anura > Leptodactylidae > Engystomops > Engystomops pustulosus. The sequence continues at coordinate 128,194,610 of NC_092412.1, read as the reverse complement.
ATCCCTGAAAAACTGAAAGCATACGAATGACCCCCGTATGCCATTCTCTTCAGCATCCTCATTGACTATAATGATGAACTTAGGATGCAAGATATTGCATGCTACAGATAAACGTGTGCAGGGGATGACTGTATAATCTAACCAGCAGTAATTCTGCAGCTATCCCACAAGCATCAGAAACCAGGTTGCTGTATTACAAAGGTTAAATTCCTAACCAGGATCCACAGCGGAAAAATATTTCCACTGCAGATATTTTCTACAATGTGTATGGGCTCTTATATGTCCCATATTCTACACTGATACTGTATTACACTGCTGATTTTCCATACAAGAAAATCCCTGAGTAATATGTATACTGTAGTGTGTTTTCATCCTAAAGGGTCCCTGTTTTGCCCATTGTTCAGTCGGACATGAAGTAGACTATCCAGAATAAGTGTATCTTCATTCATGCATTGATATTTGTTTGAACATCTGTTTTGGAAGTTTACCTTTACTAATATTACAAATTTTACCTGGTAAGTATATTTGCAATATATTTTCCTTTATATTGCACCATTGAACGTGAATGATACAACTAAAGTGCAAAATTGTGTGAGATTGTGTTGGGGGAAGTGTTATGAATACTTTTCAAATATACTTTATTCTGCTTTGTTTGTAAAGAAACAGGCTGTAAACTACCCCCTATTACCAACTTTTATCTCTTTGTTGTTAAGGAAGATAAATATTCCAGCCATACTACAGGTTCATATCTGCTCTCTCTGTATTTGCATATCTCTGAAGATTGGGTTGTAACCATTGCTCTCTCCCTGACAAATGTATTGTAATTATGCCTTTCTAGATGCAAAAGGATGCATTGTTTTTCTTGTCCCATTTTGGAAAACTTATTTGAAACCCTTACTGGATCACCAATGGCTATAAGTCTCCACAAGCCTATAAGTCCTTAATTGGCAAACTCTTCACAAGGAGAACGCTTACCTTCTGACCCTATTCAATAGCCTCTCACACAGCCAACCCAGTTTCCTACAATGTACTGAAGAGACACAATTATGTCCAAACAGTGCTGCCTACAGTTGGGAATCCCATCCTTCTGGAATAGATATACTGGTTTGGCTTTAATCCCACATCATGTCATTAGACTTTCGAAAAGTCATGTTTGATGGTAAGGGAGCTGCCTTACAAGAGGCATTGTTTTCCTTGTCCCATCCTGGAAAATGTATTTGCTTATTTCCCTAATGCATTGTATGAGAATTGTTCTCTCCCTGTTCTTGCTTTCAATTTGACCTAGATAAGGAAAGAGAGGATGATCAGAGATTGATAAGATCTTCTGTTAGTGCTCAGGAAATACAATAGCTAGGCAGCAAGAAAAAGGGTTAATCTTCATTGCTCGGATATAAAAGATCACTAAGGAGGGACTCTTCAGCCTTTTTTATTTTCTAAATAAAGTATATTAGAAATATGTTTACTACCCTTCATTATTGAAAAATCATCTCAAATTACAGTTACACTTTAATATTCTGCTATTTTGAATACAGACAGTTCCTGACTTAAGGACACCTGACTTATAGACGACCCCTCTGGATGCTCTGGATGCTTTACTTGAGTCCCAGGCTGCCATGATCATCTGTAAGGTGTCTGTAATGAATAATAATAATCTTTCTTCCCATGATATCCCTTGACTTCCAACTTACATACAAATTCAACAAACCTAAAGAACATATCTAGTACTGCCTTATATGCTATTTACATATTCTTGATAGATTGGTAGATTATTTAGAATTAAAACAGTTTGAGTAATGAAAAATCTCATTTAACCCTTTCAGTGCCATACATCTGTCACAGCTAAGACATTTTTTGTGCTGAAAGACTCGGCTTATACACAAGTATATATGGTAGGTGTTATTAAAAAAAATGAACCTGTGTGAAGGTAATTTATCATAAATATAGTCACATGGTCCCTTAGAAACAAGACTGTGTCCTTGGATACGGCCACCTCTGCTGGAGGGATTGCACAAAGAAACCAAAAGTCTTTGTATATGAAATGTCCAGGAGTTACTGCAGGTCCCACTGCCGTCCTGTGGTAATGATTGCTGAAGCCAGGGGGTCAGACAGGGCTCAATAGCGCATATATGGCCACCGCTGCCAAAATGTGAGATGGTCGTATCTGAGGAAACTATCTTGTTTTTAAGGGACGACATTACTACATTTATGAGAAATTATCTTCTCACAGGAACATATTTTGTAATAACATCCAATTGAAGAAATGTTTACATATAGCAAATGAATAAAATTAAATGTGAATGCCCAGATTGTAAAAGGCCTTTAACTGTGCGATAGAGTTGTAAGCCTCAGAACAAATAAACAAAGCAATTTTAACATTTCACCATAGTATTCAATCCATGTAGTGATATGTTATTTCTTTCTGGTCTAAAGGAATAACCTTGTGCATTTCACCTATTGCTAAACCCAGTTCCTTCTGAGGCTTTACGAAAATTTATCCTAAAAGCATAATTAAACCTGAAGCAATTTTATTTACATTGCAGTAATTTATAGTGCAGAACTTAGTATTGGAAACTTTGTAATATACTTCATTAAGTAAAATGACCTTTCCTGTGCCTTTCTTCTTCTCCTTCATCCTCCTGTACTGAGCAGTGTGTCTGATGTCTCATACACTGCATTCAGATTAGTAAAACAGGAACTTTTGTGTTTTAGTAAATAAAAATAAAACTTATTGTATATAATAAAAAAAGAAAAGTGTGCTATAGATTAACTCTTTACAGCTTTGTAAGGAGATTAGAGTCAAGTCATTAGAAACAATATCAGGTTACTTATGTCCGGCTGTCCCCATCATCACTGATTAAAAAATGATTGTTGTGACTTTTTATTACTGTGATAGGATTATACTGATAAAATGTTTGCCCAGTCTTTTTAATTGCAGCGCACTAAATAGTCAAAATTTACTATTGAAGTAGTTGGGCTTGACAAATAATTGGCCAGTGATGGTTTCTGTCCTGACTCCACTCTACATAGAAAGTGAAATACTTTCCCAGAAGTAGAAAAGATTAAATAGGTTTAAGATTTTCATTTCAATATTTTCATCATTCTCAAAACGTTTTTGGAAGGTTATGTTGGTTAATATCTCTAAGTATTCATGCTGTAAATAGAAAATTAACTGGTATTTAGTGAGCTTTTATGCTGCATATATTGTTATTAATAATATCATTAAAATACGGCTAGACAATACCCTAGTAGATACCCCAAAGGTGCTGTTATAACTAGTCTGTTAGTTACAGTTAACAAGGCTCACAGGACCACATTAGAAAGGGCTCTAGATATAAATGATCTTTGTTTGTTGATGTTTATTGGAATTAGCACAAACTACTGTTTTTATATATTTAACTCATGAATGAAATTCATAGCATAACAGCATGTATATGTAGATATGTTTTTATTATTATTATTATTTAATTTTACCAAGTAGAAACACTTAATGGTGGTATTCATTCCTGATGAGACTGGTTTCTTACAGCAGGATAATACACACTGTAAAAATGGGGTTCAAATACATCAAGGTGTTCACTTGGCCTCCAAATCCCCCATATCTCAATTGCATCAAATATCTGTGATAGGTTCTACAAAGACAACTCCTATACAAGAGTTCCCACTTTTCAAGGATATCTTGGGAAATCTACCACCAAAATTAAACATGATAAACCAGGGGCACTTACTCATAGATCCAAGTACTGTGAATGTGGTAATCTTCTTATACTTGCTATCCATGGAATCTTTCCTTCTTATCTCAGCTTCTGAAATTGTTTTGAATTCTTTATGTTTTACCCCGATACTGGCTCTATATCAGGATTCTGATTCTGTATTTTGCTATGTTGAAGAACTGCATCTTACATGTTTTGCCTCTGGCTTGTACCCTTGCTTATATTTGTTTGCTGCCTGTCTTGACTTGTGACTTTTTATTTGATTTCTGCTGGATTGCAACCTATCGAATTGTCTTTGACGGTACCTCGGTGACACCTAGTGCAATGCACCAGTGTCCCCTTAACTGCCTGGAGTAGCTGTTATCCACATGAGGGCCACCACAAGACCCAGAGGTCTTAGGATACTTCCGCAACAAAGTCCAGATCCATGTACAGGGGTTCAAGGAAAATGCTCTTAGTTGTGGCCCAGAGTCAGACTGGTTTCATAGCACAGTGGGCATAGATTGTACTCCGTGAACCCCTCTAAGTCTTCATTGCAGCTATAGATACAAAATAACATGTTTGTTAATCCATACTATATGATGTTTGAGTTTGCTTTTTTAATTTTAGATACATTGAAAATATAACAAACCCCTTTATCTTAAAGTGTTAGACTAACAGTATGCATATACCACCTTCTGAAAATAATCTATATTGGGATTAGCAATCTGCTTCATTGGTTTTACAGAAAAGGCTTTGACTGCTTCTCATGTTGCTCTCAAATATTGAGTGCCGATGTTTTTAACCTTTTTTAGAAGACTATTGTGATCAACTTACCCAAGATTCCTTCATTCTTTTTACGGCTGCAGTTCACAAGCTTTAAGCCCTTTTACTTTTGCTATTATTATTCTACCATATTTGTAAACTAATTCTACAATCTCATTAGTTTAATAAGTAACAGATTCATTTGTGTGATTCTTGATATTGTTAGAGCGATAATCCTAGTATACTATTTAATATTTCAATGTATATTAATATTTATTCATTCCATAAATAGCCCAATTGGCTTACTAGTACATTTTAGTAAGGTCACAGAATCTGCTTATGAATGCAAAACCGACTGTGGATTATAATGGGCAGATGGTACTTTTTTCAGTCCACTGCAGAAAACTGCATCAAAATGTTAACATGCGCCCTTAAGTCACAGCGTACTGGGATGTCAAAATAAAGGAAAAATATATTTGCCACCAATCAAAGATTCCCTGGTGGTCACACAAGCCTCTCTGCAAGTGCTTTTCTACACGCACAAAGCTGCACACAAACAGCTCTGCTACATGCAAGAGCAACACACACCATTAGCTTTCATCCCCTTATAATGGTTAACCCCCATACATTCCCAGAGCTCCCTTTCCATAATCTTTAAAGCGTAATTGTAAAGTTATAGGGATTTAACCAAATTAATATATGTGATTCTTCCTTTGAAAACAAACAGAACGATGCCTACTTTGTGCTGCTCGCCATGAGCGTAATGATCATGGTCGCAGGGGGCGCGACCACGTCCGAGAGGGTAGCTGCTAAGTGGTACTGTATAAAGGGGAGCTACTGTGGACAGTATGAAGAGGAGATTTTAGGGGCACTCTATAAAGGGTGGCTAAAGTATGAAGGGGAGCTGTTAGGAACCGCAATGTGAGGGGGGACTCTTGGGGTACACAATATGAGATGGGCTTGGCCACAATGTCACAGGAATCATTGGAGACACAACCTGAGATGAGAGCACTAAACGGGTAATTATATTGTGTGGATTTGGAGTAATTGGTGGAGCAAAAGGCGCATCTTAGGGCAAAATAATTTTCAGCTATACGTTCCGCATATTCAGTCCCTCTTTAGCCACTCCAAAAGTTGGGAGGTATGAGTAATATTTGCACTTATATTCATATATCAGCTGCAGAGTGTTCTATTTTAATTGAAAGAGTAGAACTGTCTGCACTGTTTACTTTAAATGCAGTTCTGGTAAATCATATAGTCATAGATGTAAGTGCCATTAATTTAATAACTAATATCATACATAAATATAGAAATGTAATAAATTATAATCTGTGTCTGGATAATTGTAAATAAGTTGTTGAAATGAATAACTTATAACTTGTTATAGGCCAAGGTAAGGGATCAGACTCCATTTGTGTGGTGCATCATTGCAGACTGTATTTTCAAGGTTCAGTGCGCCTTGCTGGTTATTATATAAAGTGGAGCAGCCACTGACCCTTGCTTTTATTTCTTTTTTATGTTTCTTCATGTTATCATGTGTACGTTTGTCCTCAAAATGTCACAAATTCTTCTTCTTTGGCATTGTATGAAAGAGACTGTTGTGTAAAATGATGATTTGTTTATTGAGCCATACACAGAATATACTTGTATTTTTAGCCACATTAATAATTGTTTTATACTATCTCTTCATGCAGGGCACAGAAACTGTATGGATTTTTTTTACAGCAATGTTGTTGTCATAGTATAAATGACTTAAAAACATACATTGAAATTAATATTATCAGATATTATTTTTTCACCTGTTCTGGGCTGGTCATATTGGGTAATTTAGTTATTTTGAGAAATGTTTCTTCTTTCATTGTTAACATTTCAACCAAACCTTTTTTTGGTTAATATGGCTGTATTTTCATAATGACTTTCTGTGTAAATAAAATTTATGTTCAGGAATTTGTAATAATGTTACTGAAATATTGGGGGACTTATCAAAGCTTTTAATGGCATACAAACCTTGATAAAGTTTCAGTTCCTGGTGCATGGCCAGGATTGGGACTTTTTTCCTTCACTTACAATACCTCAAAGTCAAGCGTGGAGTGGGCTATGCAGGGCTGTAGACATGGCTGTGGCTTGCGAGAGTTACATTAGCTATAGCATGCCTTGGATACAGTGACTTTTTCACCCCTTACATAATGTAACTCTGCATCAATAGAAATTCAATTAGTTACTCATCTGTTTAACTATAATGATGTTAAAAATATAGGAGGTTTATGGAGCAGAGTTGTATTTTTACATTACATGAAAAAGAAAGCATATAATAATATAAGCATAGTAATTTTAATAAATAATATTTAAGAGGAAATCATCTTTAAAAATGCCTGAAATATTTATTCAAAATTTTCTCTGCGTCAAAATGTACCTCTGAATAGCAGAGTGGTACAAAGAGTCACCTAGGTTCACACTTGCCAGTGCAATAAGGTTTCAGATGCATTGACATAGTTGAGCCCCAGGTACACAACATACATTTTAGTAGGAAACATGCACTCCAGCTCCTGAGACACTTCTTAATATAAAAGTTACAATATTTAAAGGACACCTGTCATCAGGTCTGTGTCCCTTGTCCTGACACTACTACCTGTTGGAGCAGCTCACAAGGATCCCATCCCAGCCTTTATTTAATTATTTCATACATTATTCATTGTAAAATCATCTATTCTTTATAATGTAAATGAAGCTGGTCACATGGTCAGAGGCAGTGATGTCACCCCTGTTACCCTTCCCCTCTGCTCCCCCTGCTCATGTCTGTGTGTAATGTATAGTAAAGCATTGCTAGTGTGTGTGCTGCATCTGCTGACATGCTGCATCCTCCTAATATACAGGTGAGAGACATAGACATCAGCTACACATGAATCTGACATGTTCTGCTATAACATGGCTGCCTGGAGCTGCTGTATCTCTCCTATACACACACACAGGCTGCACCAGCACCAGGAAGCACATCATTATACAGCCTCACATTATTATACAGGCTGTCAGTCATGCACTGGGGGTGTGGCTGTGCCTCCCACTCATGAATAAGGTGGACAGCTTGAATATGCTAATGCTTCATTGGACATTTCACAGGTCATTTGCATACAGCTTTAGGACCTCATTGCTTAGGTTTACAGGCATGTAGAGGGACAATGAAGGGATGGAGGCAATGCTCTCTAATGGCAGTTTATGAAAATCTATTTAGTTTAGGGGGGTTATTTTGCATGACGGGCTCTCTTTAAAGCATTACTGTAAAGTTATAGTGATTTTACCAAATTATTATATGTGATTCCCCCTTTGAAAACAAACAGAACAATGCCTACTTTGTGCTGCTCACCCTTAATTTCTAAAGTTATGGCATTTTCTGTTCTGAAAGTGTTTGACAAAATCTTTCTCACCAGAAGTAAAGTGATCGGAGACTAATGTCTGTCTGTCTATGGCCTCAAGCCAGTTAGCTTGCCCACAGATCCCATGATGCCTTGTGTTCTCTCTCAAAGTAATTTAGCATTAAATCCATTTAGTCTCCTAGAAGTAGATCCAGTGAACACTGCACAGTGCACATATAGGATGTATATGGCGATCAGCCTGACAGCTTTCATCACATGGAGGAGCAGGGGACTTAATAAGTGGTAGAAATTATGAGTACATGAAGTATATAACCTGTGCTGTGTGAGCACTAGGCGTTAATAGCTTATCTGCACAGAGATGATACTGCGGATGACAAGGTAGGGGAAGGGAGCAGGATAAGGAGAGGAGAGAGACAATTTTGTAGAATCAGACTGGGATGGAGGGACTGATAGGGAAGAGGGGAGATCTTGTTTCTCACTATTCTGTGCTGGAGACATCTGTATCCACTGTTTTGTACACATCCAGCTCTGCTTCAGAAAGCTCTGTCTCATGACCTCCTCCTCTGTGAGAAAGGGAGCAGCAGCTCCTTCCCTCCCATGAAACCGTCTGAGAAACAAAGTATGAAAAAGTATGGATTTACAGGGCTTGTCAGAACATGGAGAGGAAGCAGCCATTGCAGAACTGAGGTACCGGTAATCTGAGGGGAATAGCAAGGAGACTACTGCATATAGGTAACAAAGATAATAGGAAAATTAGTTTTACAACTATTGATTTGTGGGGAAAAATCCTTTACAGTTACTGTTTGATAAAATAATTAAAATCCATAGAAAAAAGAATAAAAAAATGTGGGAGTTTTAAGATATATGGGGCATTTGGGGAACTTTTATTATTTTTTATTTTACTTTCTATGAATATGCATAAACTGACAAGCACATATCTCCAAAACAATCAGTCATGCTGCTGATGAAGGCAGCCCTGAGATCTTCATTGGACCCTTGGGCTGCCATGGAGACGATCACCACACCCTGAACCAAGCATTAGGGAGGGAAGGGGGCCAGGTCCGGAAGTCCTATAGATGCAGAGGTCTATCTTCACGTATAGACAGTGCACATGTATTAGAGCTTTAAACATCTATAAAACATTGTAAATGATCCACAGCACATTCATAATAATTTGGTACAGTGATATGTAATGGTTATATTTACATTCAAATTGAATGCATTATCATGGACAAAAGTAAAAAAAAACGCAATATGCTGTAGTTTTTTTCCATATTATTTTAGCCGAATATAGCAATAACTTATGTTATACAGATATATCATTGATATTTTGTACATATAAGTTCATCTATACAATGTTTATATCGGAACTAGCTTCCCCGCACCTTGGTCCGCACTCGGCGCACCATGCGTGTGTGCGCCTGAATAGGAAGTGGTAGCGTGCATGGTGTGCCGAGCACGGACCTCGGTGCGGGGAAGCTAGTTCCGATATAAACATTAATAAAGTGATTAAATGTTTTAAAACAGTTTAAAAACATAACTAAGATAAGCGCCGGCACCAGCTCACCCTGAGCTGGTGCACGGCATGTCCTGCTTATAAGCCCTATCCGAAGTGGTTTCCTTTAAATGTCTACCTTTTAATACTACATATAAAGGCAAAGTTGTTTCCTCTATCCAAATAATTTTTCCAGGGTGACCTGTTCATCACAGGATTTTCTATTGAATACAACAATCCTTCATTTACATTGTAAAAATAGTAAGTGAATAGTAACTGGAAAAAAAGCATTGATATCCCACTACTTATTGTCCAAACAGATAAAATTTTTGCATCTGAATTTTAGCTGCAATTATAAAACAGCATTTTAGCATTTTTATTCAGTAAAAGCAATGAGTGATACTTGGGAGCCCAACTGATCAGCTGGTTCCATTGGTCTCTGGCAGCAAGATCAACACAGAGAACAGAGCTGTTTTTATTGCTGTTTAGAGGGGAGTCTGCACTCCTTGCATCATATATCGATATGATGCAAGGAATACTGTGCCCAACAATGGGGTTGGTCAGTGACACAGGACAATGCACGCTCTGTGAACATAGGCCCACTACGTTAGGTGTAAAACAGCTCTTAGTGGCAGGGAAATTTACAATACATAGTTGGTGGGTCACATATCTCACTTTGTGATACAACATTGTAAAAATCTTTTGTTTTGAAAAGCAATATGTATATTATAATGTCAGGGAACACCTCAGTACACTCAGCTAAATTTTTATAAAATTTCCTTTGAAATGCCAGTGGAGTGTTTAATGTATAAATGACTTAGAGGGAGGGAGGCAGGATATTTTAGTCTGTGTGCTAATTCATTGAATTGTCTTCTGTTTAACCATGCATGTATTATTTGTGTACATAGACATTTGCCTAATAAACCCAACAGTAACCAACAACTAGGAATTACACCCACTCACAGCATATCAAGTTTGAGAAAAATAACAGTGCATGAAACACTTATAAGAAAAAACAGCTGAAATAATTTTTAGTGATTACAACCATTACAACCTCTACTCAAATGCAGTATATCAAGGGACAAGCTTGATGACACTAGATGTAGCCATGAGAGGAGCAGGGAGCAGACAAAAAAAGAGCTGTCATGTGACTTATAAAGAATCAGCCAGTTAGTCAAGTAGGCGGTCTTACTGAGAAAGTAGCAGCCCTTCATATATGATTATACAAATATATAAAGGGATTACTGATTAGAATGCCCCACTGTCTAGATGCTAGCGTCTAATCACAGAGATAGCACATATGTAGGTACAGAATGTATTCAGACCCCTTAAAATTCTTCACTCTTTATTTTCTTGCAGCATATTGGTAAGATCAAAAAAGTTCTTTGCACTCTACACTCTGCACCCCATCGTGACAGGAAAAAACAGATATGTAGATATTTCTGCTAATTTTTTAAAACAGAAATATCACATGGTCATATGTATTCAGACTTTTTGCTGTGACACTCTCTTTTAACTCACATGCTGGGATCTTGCACTGTGCAGCATAGAGAGTGACAGGAGCTAAAACAGCAATCACACTGAGTAACATTGTAAACATTGTAATCTTCACTAGAAGATTGAAATGTGAGAATTTTCTTTCATGGGAAAACCCCTTCAAGTTGAATTTGTATGTAAGTTGGAGCTGTATATTTTATTAATGTAACCCCAGCTAAAAAATATTTGGCCTTTGTGACAATTAGATTTTAAAAGTGTTGGGTTTTTATAAGAACCAGGATTAACAATAAATCTTAAATACAGACACCTCTGATAACTGTTGCTGATCATTGTAGCCTGGGACTAAAGTACAGTAAATTACCAACATCCAGAGGTCCGTTTGTAACTAGGGGTCGTATGTAAGTCGGGTGTTCTTGAGGGTGCAGTCACACGTTGCGTTTAACGCATGCTTTTAAAAACGCATTGCAACAGTTGAAGAGAGATTTGCCTAATTAAACAGCTATTAACAATCTCATTTACAAAATGCATTTACAGCTGTTTAATTAGGCAAATCTCTCTTCAGCTTTTGCTTTCTATGGTTACTTCCTGTCGATAAACACCGGTCTCTGTTCACACAGGTGTACGCCTTGTTAGTAACACATAGCTCTGATTATTCTCTGTGATATAACGAGTACCGTATATACTCGAGTATAAGCCGACCCCCGAGGCCCCTAATTTTACCACAAAACCTGGGAAAACTTATTGACTTGAATATAAGCCGAGGGTGGGAAATGCATTTATATAGCCTGACGAACCCTGCCCCATAGTATATAGCCAGCACCGGCCCCTAGTATATAGCCTTCCAGACCATATCCCCCAGTATATAGCCAGCCCCCTGCCCCAGTATATAGCCAGCCCTCTGCCCCAGTATATAGCCAGCAGCGGGGAAAGCCAGAAGGTGAGTTTTGATATATATTTTTTAGTATAAGCCGAGTTTGGGGTTTCAGCACATTTTTTTGTGCTGAAAAACTAGGCGTATACTCGAGTATATATGGTAATTTACCTCAGTGACAAATGACTATGGACAGATTTCTATCCACTGGAACAATGGAGCTTTCTATAGATTAACAGCAAGCAGAGATCTAGAGGGATTGATTAAGAAAGTATATTGGGAAAGTGTATTACTTTCCATATTGGAAAAATATATTTACTGAAACATGACAACCATTTAAATAGTATCCTATTGATGATGCAGCAGGCCTCGGGACAATTCAGATATTCACAACTGTCCTTCAAGTTTGTATGTTGTAAAAGACTAATTTTGTCAAACATGTCCATATTCTTTACCATTTCACATTTACATAAAATAACACAAATCAGCTGAAAATGTAGCCCAGAGCTGTATTCTCAATGCTGCTGAATGTTGATGCCAATATTCTACAGTCTTACATTTATAATAACACAATAGGGATATAGCTAGTCTTAGAGAGATTGCCGTAGGAACATCAAATAGCAGTAAGATTCTGGGAAATTTTAGCTCTAGTTATTGTTGAATTGTGAATGCTGACAGCTCTGGACTGTAATGTTGGTTGTAGCTTCTGAATAAGGACGTTAAATATGTTTACAAAGTACCTGATTGGGGAATAAACTCTTCTGAAAAACACGCTTAGTTAGAGTAATGCATGTACCCTGCATCGGCAGATGTCAGACTAATGCACATAGTCCCAGATATATGCACCAGTTTTCTGTCTAACATCATTGCACATAAAAGAAGGTCAAATCAGTTTGCACTTGTACAATGCATGACTGTACAATTTATTTATTTTTACTGTTAGTCAAAAGTAGATGGGGGTTAGAATAGGGAGGTCAATATCTCTTTTTTGGGACAGTTTTTAAGGGCAGTAATGTCAATTAAAATATTTGTCAGTAAACAGGTTTAAAACAAAGAGAATCTAGTGAAATACTTGACTAAAACTGAGTTTCATTGGCAAAAAAACTTTACTAACTTGAATTCTTATCACCTGTTTAGTATTAGAAAAAAAAGTGCATGTGGACTGATGCATAGACTCTTCAAAGCCTACTTCATTCTATGATTCCCCCTACAGAGTATCTCTCAAACAAATCCAAATGGTTTTATGTGGCCATAATATGGTTGAGAACAGGCTTTATGCAGCTTAATTGGGTCACCAGAGGGAGCTGGCTTCTAAAGGAGGCTTCTCTATATTCTAGGCATGCTTCCTTTTACCCAGTGCATCCACGCTGACAGATTAACAGAAAAAGAATTTACCGAACTGACTGTAAAATAAAAAGGAAACTTTGAAGGCATGTTTAAATAAATCATAAAGTCTGTAAGCAAAATGAAAGTCAGCCCATGCATCCTTTGTACAAATTCATGTCTAAAAGGGCTCTTCTTTTCAAAGAAACCCTGCCTCTTCTCTCTTTTGGGGATTGACCAAGGAACAACTGGTGGAAAAAGATAATATATTCAAGGTCTCTAAGTATAAAAGTATCTATTCATTATGGGTTTATGAACATGGAATGAAAATTTCTCATTTCCGCATCTCATCAAAGCTATAGAAGAAATTAAATCAATCTTTTAGCATCCAGAAGTAATTGCAGTTAAGTTCAAGCATTTTTGTGGTCTGTTTGATTTTTCAAGCATCCTTTGGCCTTTATCTTTTGCATAGCTATGAGTCTGTAGTTTAGAACCACTTGTCACATTACTTTATTTAATGCATTACATAAGATGCAGCACTATACTTTGACAATTTTCAGAATTTTATATTGAATAAATGGACAATCCGTATCTCAGTTAGAAAAATTTTACATAAATTTTATGTTAATAATGTTTTAGCTATGTTGAAGCTATTTTGTTAGTCAGGAGTTTTGGTTACTTGAAAGAAATTCCCTTATATGTCTGAAAATAACTTTAGGGCTCCAGACATTACATTTCTAAAGGTTTTTGAAGAGGCATATTGGAAATTTTTAAACTTGAATGGAAATCTACCATAAAAATCAACCATGTTAAACCAGGGACACTCACCCTTCTGGCTCTTTAGAATAATTATAAAAGTTGATTTTAGAAGGAAAGAGGCCATGGATAACAAATATTAGATTATAAAGTAGAAATAAAGATAAACACAATCACTGTACCTGGATCTGTGAGTAAGTGCCCCCTGTTTACCATGCTTGGTTTTGTAGATTTCCTTTAAAGGGGTTTTCCCACAAAACAAATTAGACCATATCCACACGATAGGACCTCACTTGCTGAACAGTGGGGGTCTCAGTGTTGGGATCCACACAGATCACTAGAAAGAGGGGTTTGATGAGGTCCGAAGTACCCGAGTCGGACCCCTTGTCGCTCCCTGTGAGGAGCGGAGCAGGCGCCATACTCAGTCAGCTCCATAGAGATGAACGAGGTAGCTCGGACATGCGCGTTCTGCTGCTCCGCTCTGGGGTCCGACTGGGGTTCTTGTGATGGGTCCTCATTTTTGTGATCTGTAGGGGTTACATCTCTGAGACCTCCACTGATCAGCAAGTTAGGCCCTATCCTGTGAATAGGGCCTAACTTGTTTTGTGGGAAACCCCTTTATAGAAACAATATCAATAGCTTTTTTTGTTAATATGAACATGAAGATTTGGGCTCTGAAATGGCTTTAGGACTTGTAACGATAATTATAGAATTTTAACAGGCCATTATAGCAAATCAGTAATATCATCATATCTAGTTAAAATTGAGGTCGTGTGTTGGTAGCCCCTATTTTTACCTTGACCTTTGTATAGTTTTCTAAGAAAATCAGTTCTGTTGATCTGAAGTAGATGGAATTATCTTTTGGTTTAACATCTTAAAGAGCTATCAAGTAATTTGACTGTGAATACAATGTAAAATACAATCTTAGCCCTTATATTATAGTTGTCCTTGTAATTGTGCTTCAACTGAGAAAAAAAGTCTCATAAAGTTGTACAAGAAACCAGACAGTGAGAGGATATTTACTAATTCTGGCGCAACCTCGACATTTGGCATCCGAGATCAGACTTCAGAAAGCATAGCCCGATGTATTAAAGTAGTGCACGGCTTTAAGTAATTAATGCAGTAACAGAACTAATCAGTCAGGCTCCATAAAAATGCTGACACAAATGAGATGTACGCCAAAATCTTACATCGACTGCGCCTTTTTTTTACATTTTGATTTCATTTTTTTTTCATTGATTTCATTTTTTCCTGGTCTGTTTTGCACCAAAATTTGTGCCTTAACATGCCGACAAACTCCACATAAATGTGGCTGGTGATGTGGAAAATATAGGCCACGCCTACTTGCGTCAAAAAATGACGGACGAGTCGGGATAGTCGGAAACAACTATTCTTTCTGGCGCCAACTCATTATAAATGATCTGCAACAATTATGCGCCAAAAAAACGTGAGTTTCCAAAACTTTTTTGGCGCAGATACAATAATACATCTGCCCCAATGTGGTATTAAAACTGTTATACATTTAATAATCTATGATTTTATAACTTGATATATAATTATGTATTGTAAAATAAAGACATAATAAATCGGTAAGCAATTGCAGAAAATAGCATGTCATATCCCTCATCAGACCCATTATCTTACATTTGTTAAAAGGTTTTCAATAGACAAACTTATTGATTTAAGTCTCTGAGACATACCAGAATACTGTTTGTGAAAAGATGCTCTGTATTTTCATATATTGCAGACTTTAATAATACAAGATGTGATAGCACTTCTGCAGTGAGATTTCAGGAAATTTGTTATTCAAGTCAATGGCACTTGGGCTCATGCTGCGTTCAGCACTTTTGTTAGCATATTAAGCAAAGCATTCAGTGTTTTTCAGTAGGGTTTACAATTTTATGTGTCATTTGTATAAGCAGAATTACACTTAGTCTATTAGGAACTGGGAGTGAACCTCGTAACTGTAACGACTGTTTGCTGTAAGTAACTTTTTTTGCCTCTTTTAAAGTAAAGACTAATATAAATGATACTCCATTCGTCATTCTCATTTCTATCCTTATTTTTACTCCATTATTGTTTTCAAAAAAGAATTTACTGTATTATTTGATTGAAAATGTTAAGGTAAAGGAAAACTACCAGTAAGGATAACACAAAACAAACTACAGATACTCATCTAATGTCCTCTTCATCCCGATCCTGGCAGTGGTCACCTGCCTCTCCCAGCATTAAAGAAGACCACTGCTGGGATCGAGATAAAGAGGACCTTAGGTGAGTATGTGTAGTTTGTTTTGTGTTATCCTTACTGGTAGTTTTCCTTTAAAGTTATTAAAAAATAAATGCTAGATATGTTTGTTTCATCCTAGCCATCCTCTACATGGGCACCAGCATCTGAATGTCCAGGTCAATTTTTGATGTTCGATTATGTACTTCTTTAAATGACTATATCTCTGGAAAAGCTTTACATATCATAACACTTTTTACTTTGTTATTTTTTTTTCATGTGTGACGTCAACCTGATAGGATAGTTTTATTAATCACAAATTTTTTCTTTAGAAAATTAATGCATACAAATGTAAAAAAATAAGCTTTTTTGTAATTTTTAAGGGTTTTTTAAATAAGTAGTAAAACTGAATAAACTTTTACCAAAATATGTTATAAATATGAACTTCTGCAAAGTGATATTGAAAGACTATCCTGCAGCTTCTTCTACATTCAGGCTTGGGGGGAGGCACTTAAAATGCCTATATGTGTTTGCGTGGGTTTTCTCCCACACTCCAATACATTCTGGTAGGTTGATTGGATTGTGAGCCCCATTGGGGACAGGGACATATTAAACAACGTCTCAGAAAGTCTCCCTATAATATTTTATGCACATTGTATATGGATGCTTCACAGAACCAGAGATATCCATTTGTACAGTTACAATCAGAAATAAAAAGCTGTACAGAAATATAAAAACTTCTTAGTACAATTATATCTATCTCTGGTTCTGTGTAGCATCCATACACAATCCATATATCATATTACTGGAGAGACTATCCTGTTTAATATGACACCTAGATTATGTGCAGGCAGGGGCGGACTGGGAATTTAAAGTGGCCCTGGAAAAAATTGTAAAAGTGGCCCCATTCTGTGGGCGGGTCAAAACAAGTAGGCGTGGCCTTGTGATGTGGGTGGAGTAACTAAACTCCATACAAACTGTTAATAGATACTAAAACATACTACAATACCTTCTCCAATAAACAAGAATGTAACTACTATAATACTACTGCCCCTAAGTAAAATATATTGTAATACTGCCCCCTATGTACAAGAATATAACTACTATAATACTGCCCCCTATGTACAAGAATATAACTGCTATAATACTGCCCCCTATGTACAAGAATATAACTACTATAATACTGCCCCCTATGTACAAGAATATAACTGCTATAATAAGGCCCCAATGTACAAGAATATAACTACTATAATACTGCCCCCTATGTACAGGGATATAACTACTATAATACTGCCCCCTATGTACAGAAATATAACTACTATAATACTGCCCTCTATGTACAAGAACATAACTCCTATAATACTGCCCCCTATGTACAAGAATATAACTGCTATAATACTGCCACCTATGTACAAGTATATAACTACTATAATACTGCCCCCTATGTACAAGAATATAACTACTATAATACTGCCCCCTATGTACAGGAATATAACTACTATAATACTGCCCCTATGTACAGGAATATAACTACTATAATGCTGCCCCCTATGTACAAGAACATAACTACTATAATACTGCCCCTTATGTACAGAATATAACTACTATAATACTGCCCCCTATGTACAAGAATATAACTACTATAATACTGCCCCCTATGTACAAGAATATAACTACTATAATACTGCTCCCTATGTACAGGAATATAACTACTATAATACTGTCCCCTATGTACAAGAATATAACTACTATAATACTGCACCCTATGTACAGGAATATAGCTACTATTACTAGTAGCCAGCACCCCCACCAGTATACATATATATATATATGTATCCGCCCAGTATACAGCCAGACAGCCCCTGCCCCAGTGTACAGCCAGACAGCCCCTGCCCCAGTGTACAGCCAGAAAGCCCATAGCCCCAGTGTACAGCCCGACAGCCCATAGCCCCAGTATACAGCCAGAAAGCTCATAGCCCCAGTATACAGCCAGAAAGCCCATAGCCCCAGTATACAGCCAGAAAGCCCATAGCCCCAGTATACAGCCAGAAAGCCCATAGCCCCAGTATACAGCCAGAAAGCCCATAGCCCCAGTATACAGCCAGAAAGCTCATAGCCCCAGTAGACAGCCAGAAGGCCCATAGCCCCAGTAGACAGCCAGAAGGCCCATAGCCCCAGTATACAGCCAGAAGGCCCATAGCCCCAGTATACAGCCAGAAGGCCCATAGCCCCAGTATACAGCCAGAAGGCCCATAGCCCCAGTATACAGCCAGAAGGCCCATAGCCCCAGTATACAGCCCGAAAGCCCATAGCCCCAGTATACAGCCCGAAAGCCCATAGCCCCAGTATACAGCCAGAAAGCCCATAGCCCCAGTATACAGCCAGAAAGCCCATAGCCCCTGCCAGCCCCAGGTATACAGCCCCTGCCAGCCCCAGGTATACAGCCCCTGCCAGCCCCAGGTATACAGCCCCTGCCAGCCCCAGGTATACAGCCCCTGCCAGCCCCAGGTATACAGCCCCTGCCAGCCCCAGGTATACAGCCCCTGCCAGCCCCAGGTATACAGCCCCTGCCAGCCCCAGGTATACAGCCCCTGCCAGCCCCCGGTATACAGCCCCTGCCAGCCCCCGGTATACAGCCCCTGCCAGCCCCCGGGATACAGCCCCTGCCAGCCCCCGGGATACAGCCCCTGCCAGCCCGTCGGGATACAGCCCCTGCCAGCCCCCGGGATACAGCCCCTGCCAGCCCCCGGGATACAGCGCCAGCACATAAAAATAAAAACACATGAACTCACCTTTCCCATGCCCCGACACTGCTCCCCTGCTTGATCTCAGTCCGGCTGTGGTGACAGCTCCATACGGGCCGGCGTCGCACAGACCATGATGTCAGCCGCTTGCCGACGTCATGGTCTGTGCGACGCCGGCGCGTACGTTGTTATCACCGCGGCCGGATTGGGATCAAGCAGGGGAGCAGCATCGGGGCATGGGAAAGGTGAGTTTCGTGTGTTTTTATTTTCCCACCGGCCCCACCAGTACCAGACCGGCCCCGGACCGGCCCTAATCTAATCGGCCCACCGGGATTTCTCCCGGTGGGTCTTATGGCCAGTCCGCCCCTGTGTGCAGGAGATATAG
Source organism: Engystomops pustulosus (assembly GCF_040894005.1). Classification (NCBI taxonomy): domain Eukaryota; kingdom Metazoa; phylum Chordata; class Amphibia; order Anura; family Leptodactylidae; genus Engystomops; species Engystomops pustulosus. The sequence goes on along the minus strand of NC_092412.1, from coordinate 128,175,490 downwards.
CTGTTTGAAGTTGGCCACATGAAATTACAACAAAAAAAAATACTTGACATAATCAGAAATAAAAGAAAATAAAAAAGAAATAAGGGGTAGAAAAAGAAAAGAAATAAGAAAAATGCATAACAACAATCAAACCCAATCCTGCCACCCTCCACCCAGTTAATCATTCACAATGGGACTACCCCTCTAAAGGTAACCTGTCACCACATGTTTACAAATCCAGCTAGTGGCAGGTTCCCATAAAGCCTTATTAACTAACTGACACCCTTCTTTTAGCTAATAATTATTTTCCTCACATCCCCATATATCAACTTCATAATTTTGTTTGGTATCCAGGGATATCTAGAACGAGTCAGGGGGTGTGGTCTCCCCAGACTGAATGCAGCAGCTCCTTCTAAAGCCTTCTCAGCATTCAGCAGTAATGTCATGTAACCAGGGTTCTAATCTAAGATCCTTTAGTCTCCTAACATTAGCAAAGTGTACACCATCCATAAATCTGCTCACATGAAATCACTCCTCTCCATGCCTCCATGCAGGCATGCTGTGGTACAATTTTCTAATGTTTGGAGGCTAAAGAACCTTAGATGATGTCACCCTGGTCACATGACATTATTGCTGAATGCTGAGAAGGAATGGGGAGGAACTGCAGGATTCAGCCCAAGGAGGCCACACCCCATGTGACGGGCTCTAGATATTCCTGAATACCAGGAAAAATTATTGCATAGTTTGTTACACATTCCAACAATAGGGCTCTATGGGAACCTGCCACTAGCTGAATATGTGAAAAATGTGGTGACAGTTTCCCTTTGACCGCAAACTGTACTGTTGATGATAAAACTGAGATGCGAGAGTTCTTTCTCAAAACAGGGTAACTCACCATGGATGTGTAAATCCAGATGTTGAAGCCAGAGTATGTGGTCAAAAACGAGGTCAAGGACAAAATAAGACTCATAAGAGACAAGGATACGGAAACAAGACAGAAACACAGTTATAATGGAACAATGGAGATAAACAACAATGTTGTTTTGTATAAAAAGGCTGTACAGTAGGATGCATATGTGCCAGAGATCTAGCTTTGCAAAAGGCAATGAAAAGCAGGCAACTCTTTTTATTAGAGTTATTTAACTATATAATGCTGGTTGTATAGAGATTTCAACTCAAAAGAGTTGGACACCTCACCTAACATTCTGAATTATCAAATAAGAGAATGCTCAGGTTTACCGCTCTGATACTTCTAACAATTCAGCAATCAAAACATTTTTACTTCAAGATTAAATAAAGAATCTGTAGGTTCCCAGTGGTTATAAAAGAATACATTTACAATGGTTATTAATAGTGACATCCATTAAAAAGTGATTGCATGTAATTTCACTATAAAACAGCCCAGGGCACATGTCCAGGACACTTCAGATTTACTGTCAGATGTTTGAGCTTTTCACTTGGCATCTGGAAACTGACAGGATCCTCACAAAAAGAGTAAATGGATGTTACAGGTAATTTCAATATATTTCCTATATGCCTAGTTAATATGTCAGATACATATTGAATATATATATTTATGGAGTATTTCATTGTGCTCCCAAAGGAGAGCCATGGTACAGAAGAGCTTTGGAAACAAGTAAATCTACAACCATGTCATAGTCATTCTCTTTTCAGTAGGGTCAAGGTTTCTTATCGACATACAGTGCATTTGTCCTCTGGGTAACATACATGCAAAAATCAGATCTGGTTGCGTTTCAACAATTTTAATATGAATTAATATTTATGTAAAATATTATTTAATGGAGGTGAGCTGCTTAGTAATTCATTTATTAGCAATCTAAATATGATTTGTAATGTAAAATGTGCAGAAAATAGCACATAAAAGCATTTCTATTATAAAAGATATGAAGATCTGTGAATAACTATGCCTTGTATAATTCTTACACTTTTATGTACTCAATTTTGCATCACTAAAGATCTTCAATTTCAACATGAAAATGACACATGCATAGTTGAAAAAAATAATAATAAACAGACATCAGCCCACTTATGGCAGCCCCCTTAGTGGATGACATTTTATGTAACTTTCATTTAAATAAATTCTAACAAATGAATAAACCATGGTCTCCAACAACCCACCTGTCCGGTTATAAATATTTGATAATAACTTACATTTTACAGTAATGTTAAGGTAGTAGTGTTATTGGAGCACTTTTATATAAAGCCCCCTTTCTGTCATTTATAGTATGTAGGTCAGGGAAGAAACTATTCTTCTTATGGAAAGTTTGCCATTACAGGTCACCTTTGTAGGTATATACGGAGGCATCAAAATTCTACATATAAGTTTTGATCACTTTCGATTACATTTTTGTAAAATAGGCAATTCTGGAACCATGTGTATGTTTTTCCTTGACCATAAACTTGAGGCATAAATAATGGGATATTTTACAGTTTGAACTTGTGAGTGTTCAAATACAAAATATGGTAAAGAGCATAAAAATATATTTTCTAAAATATTATTCATTTTTCTCATTTGTTCATTTTACTCCCATGTATGCTTTTATAAGCAATCCATTTTAGATGCATTGACTCTAGAGATGGGCAAATTTTTGGAAATTCGATTTGACCCGGTTCCCATTTGCAGTTGTCGCAGAGAAAGCCACACATTGATTTCTTACATGACGCGGAGCAGTTCCTCCCGTGTGACTTTGGTAGCCCAGGCAAACCAGGTGTAGAACTGCGTGACACCGCTGTGCCCTGCACATGTGGTATGTTGGAGCAGCACTTAGACTTGTGGAGGCTGAGGTGGTGGTGGAGAAGAAGGAGGCAGACATTGGCGCATAAACTACATAGATTTGACACATATTTCTTACTATCAACTTTAGCAACAAAAAAGTATGCCTCATAATGGACATCCTGTAATTGGAGTGAAAATAACTCTATAAACTACGTGAATTTGACACGTATTTCTTGCTCTCAACTATGGCAACAAAAAAGTATTGGAATTTGCCTTATACAGATACCTCACAACGGACACCTTGTAATTGGAGTGAAAATCACTCTTTATAGTACGTGGATTTGACATATATTTCTTGCTCTCATCTTTAGAAACAAAAAGGTATGCAAATTTGCGTTATACAGATACCCCACAACAGACACCCTGTAATTGGAGCGAAAATCACTCTATAAACTATGTGGATTTGACACGTATTTCTTGTTCTCAACTTTAGCAACAAAAAAGTATGGGAATTTGCGTTATACAGATGCCCCAAAACGCACACCCTGGAAGAGGAGCAGAAATCACTACAGCAGCTGTGTGGATATGACACAGATTTCTTCATATTCGCTTCAGTAACAAAAAAAGAACTGCTATTTGGTGTATACAGATCCCCCTAAATGCACACCTTGGGATTGGAGCAGAAATCGCTACAGCACAGTACAGTAAAAGCAGCTAGAAGCTACAGGCAGCACATGCAGTGTGAAATGCCCAGATTGAAAATGGCTGACAGTTTTAATAGGGCTGCGTGACATCACATAAGCCTGCCGGTCGCTGATTGGCTTACAAGTCTGCAGATGTCATCAAGGGTGTTCCTTTCTCCTTCCCAGAGTTCTTTGCCCCATGTAACACGTTGTGTTCACGCCCATTTAGCTAAAAAATAGGGGGAAAAAACTTTGTTCCCACGAATCAGCGTATACTTAGAATTCATGACAAATCGAATTTTCCGTGAAATTTGTATCGAATTCCACTTCGTTCAAATCAATTTGCCCATCCCTAATTGACACCTCAGGTATTTAAAGGTACTTTTAAACCAATCTACTAGCAGCATCCTATGGTAGGGTACGACTTATCATTTCCCTTTGTAACCCCTGCACACACATGTACGTAATAGTAAATGCTAATATGTCCTGCTTCTGGCACCTTCTTTGAAAATGGAGATTTGCACTTTTTTCATAACTAAACGCAAAAAATATCATCCACATTTTTAAACTAATAAGTACGATGTGTCACAAGAAAATCTCAAAATCCCCTGGATATGTTAAAGCGTTACAAATCTATAACCACTTATAGTGGCAAAGTGCAGATTTAAAAATGGGGCTGTGTCTCTGAGGCCAAAATAAGAGTCCTAAATGGGTTAATATTAAAACTAATTTGTTTACATATTCATATAAACCGCGAAAAGTCACTTCAGAGACTGGAGAGGGAGCAACAATTCATATGCCCAATTGTAATGATGGGATTCACATTATATAACCAGAGTTACAGGGAGATGAGCCAGTTGCCAGTGAATGAGGGTAAAATCAGACTTTTTAAAATTGTTTTTAATGGGATCCGATAAGAAAAGAGACTGCTGCTTGTGGTTGTGTTCTCTATGTTTTCTGCTGTATTTTATGTATTTTACTTTGTCACACATATATCACACTGGGAAACACTCATTTTGGTGCCTTAAAAGTTGGAACTTGTTTTAAAGTATGCTTGGGGCACTGATTCTGGAAATTACACCCATTTTCCCCTATCAGCTCTACAATTGGGGATCTGGACTTGGCACCTTACGAAGTGAACTCTCTTCAAAGTAGTCGTCACTGAATATTGTACTAAATACATTTTGGATATCAGTGTCAACTAACTAATAAATGTCATATTGCTCCTCAAACTAGTGTTCTCTGAAACCTCTTTCTATGATTTCCTGCAATGAGGTGTTCTTGGACATTCGCTCTGGATGCTCCAACAGTATTCAGCCGTCATATGTGTATCCCATCATCCATAGTACCATTCTTTCATTGCACCTATTTTTTTTTATGGAAATGCTCAACATCTCATAAACTAGAGCTGCTATAGATAAAATGGAAAGTATTTTCAGAACCAGACCAAGTATCAGGTGAAACATTCCAAGCACCATGAAAAAAAATGTAATTGTTCCCTAGTGTTAGAAGTAAGTATCTTCTAGCAACACATGTTTGAAAAACTCATCCTAGTGCTATCTGTTTTTTTCCACCATTTGACTTCATTGGGAATTAATGGAAACCTACCTGCTCATGCGCAGAACCGAGCTTCCCAGACGAGTGCACACAGCTACCAGGGGCTGCGCGCTGAAGATGCATTGGTAGGCGGAACGCAAGAGGCTACTTGGGCGTGGAGTAGCCGCACTGTGTAGCCTCAGCTTCAGCTACTCCATGCCCCAGTAGCCTCTTTAGAAAATTTGCATATAGGGGAATTGAAATGTATAAAAGTTCTGGGCCACAAACGAATTAGCCCTAAAATGGGCTATACTAATCTACATTAGAGGAACCTGCCACCGGATCTACCATAATAGGTAGATCTGTGGTGATAGGTTTCCTATAATTGATGAGAACAATGCATATTCTGTGATCTTCTTGGCAGATGGTCCACACATAGCAGAAATGTGCATAGCAGCAGAGACAGGTGTCAAAGTTATCTAGACTCGGACAGCAATCAAATTAGAGAAACATTCATCCAAGTATTCTTCCAAGCTTGATATATATACATATAGTTGAATTGGCAAATAAGATTCCAAAATACTTTACCGAACCTTTAGATTTTAATATCACAATAAAAACTACAAATAACTTGCAAAAAATGTTTTTCCGTTTTTGTTAGAGAGTGTCAAAAATTATCTTTTGGTCCTTCAATTGTGAAAATATAAGGGTCTAATATTATCAAGCAATTTAAGCTTATAGACAAGTAATATATAACCTGCCTTGATCTGGAAAAACCTTCCATTATTGCAGGAGACTTATCACCTTTAACATAATTTATTCTTTTTATACCAAATGCGGGTTTTGAATTGTATGCCAAAAAATAGGAACAATCTAAAATAATTCAGCAAGAAAACTCATTATAGGAGCATTGTGCATTAGGAGCATAAGTCATAAATTGTAATAAGCACTGTTTAACTAGTCTGTCAGGTAAGTATTGTAGAAATTTGACATAGTAAATATAGTTAATGCAGAGCACACTGGTCTAATATACACTTTGAGTATCATTGAAAACTAAGTCATAACTTACAGAATTCAGATGATTTTCTGTTCCTGCTCTGAGCACTTGAATGGAGAGATAAATCCTTCACTTGTTATGTTCTCATCTTATTTTTAGATTTTCAACTCCTCTATTGTCCCTGCAATGGGAGCATATATCCTTAGACTTTACGATCATTCATTGTCGAACTCATACATAGTTTTCATCAATTGAATGCATATAAATAACATACTTATTCTTTTAATGTGTTGATAAATTTAACATAGGATTTTAGAGGAAGCAGATTGGCATCTATTGGGACAGAGTTTTATAGTCACTGTGCTTCTATGCAAATGTCTTCATTACCTATTAATGCACATTAAGCTCTTTGTGATTAAGGGAATTATGGTTCTATAAAGAGCATGTTTTTCATAGAAAATGTCCATCTGCTGAGACATTATAGTAAACAATGAGAAATCTGAACAGTAATTCAATGTAGCTATAGCAAAGGGAACAATAAACATAAGATATCTACCTATATCAACTAGTGCTTTGGAGATACCAGGGTCATATATTAGAAAAATGTATTATATTTTCCCCTGAAAGCATTAGTTGATTTTCTAGTTGTGAAATGAAACTAGAAGGAAAGAAAATATCTATGAAGTTTCCCTGGTGGACACATTATATAATGTACCTCATAACACATAAAACTATTAAAAGTATTCAAGACAACTAAGAGGTTTTCCACAATAAACCTAACAGAATAAATTTTGACTGGACTTTCTTACTGTGTCAGAATATTGGCTCGCTGACCCAATTTATGGTCTTCTGTTACTGTGTCAGGACATTGGCTTACTGACCGATTCCGTGGTCCTCTGTTACTGTGTCAAAACTTGTGCACGATGACCCATTCTGTGGTCTTCTGTTATTGTATCAGAACCTTTTCTTGCTCACCCATTCTGTGGTCTTTTGTTATTGTGTGAGAATTTTTGAACACTTACCCATTTCGTGGTCTTCTCGTACTGTGTCATAGCTTTTGCACGCTGATTGTTTCTGTGTTCTTCTGTCCCTGTTTGAGAACCTTAGCTTGCTGACCTGTTCTGTGGTCTTTTGCAGGGCCATACAAACCCTTTTACGGATATTTTATAGAATGTAAATAAAGTGATATCATGCTAGTAAACATGGTTCCCCATGTGCAGTATGGTTGTTTAGTAAGTAAGTCTTTACCATAAAATGTCACAATATTTTTTATTTTTTATGTAAGCAACGTTTATGGAAATACTCAGTATACAAGGAGACAGAAAAAGAAATTACTGAAGGCAATCAACACTTGTAGCTGCTTAATAAAATTCCCCTGCTCTCCAAGCGTGTTTATCCACTTCTATATCCATCAATCTCTCTGGCGTTTTCTCATTTTGTCATTTAATGATTGATTGCACACCTGAGAAGTCTATGAAATCCAGAAGGAAAAAATGAAGGGGATCAGTCACAAATAGGGACTGCTAATATTATTGACTCTCTTTGGGATTATTTTTTTTTTTTAATGAGTATGAATTAGGACAAGTGAGTATTGAGAAATTGCCTTCTTAACATTCTATAAACATGACCAAATATGCTCTTTAAGAATCTGATAAAGCAGCTGCACTATATTGCAAGCCTAGCATAGTATGTTAACTTACATTTCACTGGCAACCTAGGTTTTTACCATTGTCTAGTAAGGTTGTTGTTGTTAATCCTTCTCTTATTTCAGAACCTTTTCTGTTCAATAATAAGTCTCTATAAGGCAGGAGTGCCATATGTCAGCCTGTACAATCATGAAATTTTGAGACAAACACAAATTATTAAAAAATAAAATCCATGAAATAAATATTTACAAAAAACTCACATCAAAGCAGAGGTTTACGAAAAATAGAATAAAAAGTCAAAGTAAACAGATTTACATATACCACAATACAAAACATCAACAAAAATTTACACTCCCAAAAATGCTAAAACAAAAACCATGCAATATTTGGTTGCAATCTACAGATGTATTTAAAAAAATATAATAATCAAAGTACAAATTCCTATACTGTAAAAAAAAACAATTCTTCAGAAAATGGAGCTAGCCATTTAATTAATACACACAACCACCTTCATGCAACTTTGAAGCAAACTGTTATAAAATGCAAAAATTGCATGGAAATTCAAAATTCCTGCTAAAATATGTACAAATCCAGACTACTTATATAAGGAATATGTACATTTTAAAAACAGTAATATGTGAGGAGTACTATTTCGGTAGACAATTGCTTGGGACTTCACAAAGATATATATTTGCATTATCAGCCATGATTAAGAGGGGACACCCTTGAAACGTGTAGGCTTTCTCTTTCTAGCCATGAACCTTTAATGATGACTCAGTAGAGTAAGTTAATTTATGAAGATTTGTGCTGGACGCTCGTTTTTCCAAAGTGGATATTATTGTACACTCCCTTACACAATATTGACCCAAATAAAAACCTGTATTCATAAACCAAGCTAATGAGATAACAAAGGTCACCTTTAGACGGGTAAAATACGTGCACTGTATTAGCAGAGCAATAAACGGAACCTTTGGCGGTTGGTGGTAAAAAAAATGTGAATACTCCTCCATCCCTGGCACCTAGAAACACAATTTTAGCTTCAAAGGGAAAAAGGATATTCTAGGATCCAAAGTTATGGCTCCTAGAAGCCAGGGGTTATCTAATATGTCCGTGGCCATAGAGGTGCCACCCTGTGAGAACCTATGATATACGTCCTTGGCAGGGAAAGGGTCTTTCAGATCACATCAGGCATGTGGTACCGTCATCTACACCAATGATTTTCAACCTTTTTTGAGCCACGGCACACTTTTTATACTTAGAAAATCCTGGGGCACACCACCAACCAAAATAGCACAAAATGACACTAAAACAGTCATATTATACATATACTGTAGTTAATAATATAGATTCTAATAAAAAAGGATAACCCCCTCATATATTCAATCCCATGTAACCTCATAAATACAGTCCCATGTATATGAGCACATGATTAAGAGCATCATATACAGTGGTGATGTGCACTGTACAGCGTCACAGTATATGGTGCTGATTATTATGTGGCTCATATACTGCAATATAAAGGGGTACAATGAGAAGTACTATGGCCATGAGGCCAGAGTACAAGTGCGAGCTCGTATACTCAGCATATGAGCTGGTACTTGTAGTACTCCAGCCTCATGACTATAGTATTTCTCATTTTACATTTCTCATTGTTATATGCAGTATACTGCTGGAGTACTAAAAGTACCAGCTCATATGCTGAGTATTCTGCCAACAGTTCATATAATCAGGCAAAAGCTCATATAGTCAGCATTATTGGTGGGCATTACCTTGGCGGCAGGCTAGAGTCTCTCCGCTCTCAGGATGATGCGCCGGCCTCGGTGACATCATTTTGTTGCGCAAGGTCCAAAGCTTGCGCATGTGTTATTGTGCACATCTCCTACATTGTAAAAAGCCGTGACTGCGCATCGCTGCGCATTGCCGGGAAACAAAACACAGGGGGCACCATAGCTTGGGGAACTTTCCCCACGGCACACCCGACCATTGCCGCGGAACACTGGTTGAAAATCACTGATCTACACAACCAGAGATACAGGTATTCAAATACACAGTTGATGCATTCTGAAATATGAGACTCTTATCTTTAATATAATGAATAATTCTATCTACCATAAAACCAATTTCCAATTTCCACATGACTTTGATGGAGATTTTTTATAGTTAAAGAGGAGAATTTTCACATAAAAGAAGGCATTTCAGAAAGGACATCTCATACCCTGATTGGGCTACTAGTTTAATTAGGTAATATCTGGTCCCAGTCATACTATCATACAATGTCACTTCCTCTACTTCTATTGCTATAGTTGCATTTATTTCACCTTTCTTGCCTATACTTAGCTTAGGCCTCAATAAACCCTTTCCCAGTTCTACCTTTAATGCTGACTGAAACTCAGCTTCTCTATTCAGAGGGGACATGCCCATTTCAGCTGATACACCCACTTTTATTCCTTTATCTAGACCATTCAATGGCACTTTAGTTAGTGAAGCAGGGAAAGGTTAAGCATCAGTGTATAAATGAGCAGATAACTTTTATGCTACATGGTCTACGGCTTGGTGGGCAATGTAATAATCTGCCATGCCAAGATAGAAGCAGAAGTGTAATGTGCAGTAGCAAGAAATATGTTTAAAAAGGAAATATTTCACAGCAGGAACTATTATCTTCTTAGATAAATGCTTCATTTAATGTAAGAGCTGCTAATGGTGGAGACTGGTTCTTATCACTATTACGTAACAAACCTATATATTTTCTGGAAAATTGGATTATTAAAGGTATACAAGGCAGTTTATTTAGGTGTTTAGAGGCGTGCTTTTTGTAGGTTAGCTTTTATATGCTAACAACTAAGCTATAGTTGTCACGTTTAGAAATAGAAACAGACTGCAGACCTACATCTAAGGCTACATTCACACGGCCGTATGTGGGGTATATATATATATATATATATATATATGGTGTATATATATATATATACGGTGTATATACGTCCCCCATATGGGTGCAGAGCGCCGTACGGAAGCGGTAAGGTGCAGCACACATGTGGCACCATACCGTTCTGTAGCTGGGAGAAAGATAGGACCTGTCCCTTAATGAATGGAATACTAAAGATACTTTTCATATACAAGTTGAAAAGTTAAAAGCCTAACTAAACAATACTGGATGTCCAGTGTGACTGAGAAAAACTCATTTTGAACAGCAAAAAGTATAGTAATAATAAAGCATACTTGTCCACTTGGCAACAGACGGGTTAAAATTGGGCAAAAAAAATTAGTATTTTCCAAAACCCATCAAAAGCTGTAGATATTCTAACAGTCCATACTCCCTTTATTATTCCTTTCATCTAACTGTGCAAAGCAGAACATCAAGCCAGGGAATGTTTCTATTCTCCTCACGTCGTTCAGTCATGCCGATCTTCAAAGAGAGCTTTAAAATTTTACCTTCAGGCCATATTTATGCGAGCATGAATCAGAGCTGCACCAAATGAAATAATCCTTTCCTCCCAGTTACTTGTCACCATACTTTACTGGAGAGCCTTCATTCGAAATTCTCAGAAAAGTTCATGTTCTGTAGTAATTCTCATCAGACCATGTTGGTTTGTCTGTTTTTTTTGCAAGAGTAAATAATACTGTGGGATGGATGGGATGGCTATACCAAAATTTCCATCCTCCACGGTTACAGGAGCAAACACAATTCAGTAACAGGTTACTCTGTGATAATAGTTAACATAAATGTGAAGTTGTTTCCAGAGATGGGTTATACTCCTATGTAATTTACTGCTTGGTTTTGATATACAGGCAAATTTGCTACGATATTATAGTTTTCTATGTGGTTCTTGTTAAAATTGAAGTGGGTTAATAATTCTGCTGAGAAAATTCTGTCAAGCTATCCATTTGTTTTGCAGAGGTCAGATTGTTATATAGTAGGTGCCCTTAGAGCAGTGGTTCTCAACCTTTCTAATGCTGTGACCCCGCAATACAGTTCCTCATGCTGTGGTGACCCCAAACCATGCAACTCGCAGTAAACACACAGTAAAATTTCGGCTCCGATGGCTTTAGGCGACCCCCGGTTTTGGTCGTTCGACCCCCGCTGGGGTACCGACCCACAGGTTGAGAACCACTGCCTTAGAGAGTCCATAAGCATTGAATTATATTAGGATCCATGAACCATTATACTGTAGTACATGCCTCTAAGGGACCAATCTAGCACATAACATGCATGAAACAATCGGCATACTCTGTACTTGGGGCAATTACTTTGTTCTTTTTTTTTTATTAAAGTCATCCAGTGATATCAAGTATATATTACAATTACCCTAAGCAGTTAGTCCCTTTAGGTGTAATGCTTGCATGGTTCTAAAACAGTTATTCTTAGGGTCTACCTGGTGAGTGAATGAATGAATGAATTAAATGAGTCTCAAAGGGTCAACCATATTATACACACCCCGTTAAATGTTACTTTTCTCTATGGGAGCTGCAGGTCACGTGACACATGGGCAGCAGGATTTGAGACCTCCTGTGACGTTCCAAGTCTTGCTGACTTTTGGTGTAAGGGGGGTTCCATGGTGCTCATTATTATATGTAAGTCCCTTCCATCCATTATTTTCAAGGAGTCTCAACCTATTGTGTACCGTATATATATATATATATATATATATATATATATATAAGAAAGTTATAGTATGCTGATTATTCCTTTACCTCATTGAGAGAAAGCAATGACTGATGTGTCTTCCATAAAATCCAGAGATAAGTTTAGCTGCAACTCATCATTCTGCTAAGAGCATTGTGTTTTGTCCTCAATGTAAGCTCAGCAATCACAGCAATGTCAAGTGCTGTCATTCCTTGTAGTGAGGTATACCCTAATGTAATTGCTGTATAATTGTCTGGAAATTTGAAACCTTGGCAGGTATTTAAACTCTCAATTTACGTTGCATTTCTAGGTAGGCTCTTCACATCTCCAGAAATAATGAGAGAAAGCTTGTTGGGGAATCATTAAAGTGTAGTATGCAATATTTACTAAATCGGAATCATGATCGGACCAACACGATCTAGAAAGAAGTCAGACACACCTTGGGTGGAATTTATCATGGCTTGTACACCAAGTGTACAACAATGAAAAAGTCACATTCTCTGGCACACAGCCATTGAGGTGTGGCCTGCGGTAGATCCCATCAGGTGCATTTACAGGAGCAGGTCATTGTGAAATTCTACTCCTGCCATAGCCTGGTATAGAATAAACCTTGGCACATCTGGCTGGAGTCTCATAGTATATGGGTGCATATATGATGACATTGTCATAATCAGTCATAATAAACTCCTCCTTTTCATCTGTGTGCTGTGTAGCCACCGGCTACCTGTTTATAAGGCATTGTATGGGAGAAGGGAACTGCTGAACATTATTTATCGGCATTACTCCAAATGTATTACTCCACTTCAACTGAAATTACTTCTCAGAAATGCTAAGAAGCGCATTTGGTGAAATTTCTGATTAAAGTTAAAGTCTGGAATACTTGGTACCTTGCATGTTGCTTTGGCTTGTGGGGTGATTTGGTAACCGCCCTTTAAAGCATGTTTCTAATTATTAAAATGTTTTATAAATTAATAGTCCAATTAAAATATAAGAATATTTGTTATATATCTTATATAAAAAAATTCCTCAGCCTACTTTCCTATATCCTGTTTTCAGGGTTACTTCTAGTTAAGCAGTCTATTAGGAGGGTAGATTTATACACTGCTGCTAAGTTGTGCAATGCTTAGTATATGAGGTAGCAGGTAATTCTGTAGAGTGAGGCAATATATTACTCCCTAGTCGGCATAAGCCTTCTCCTTCTATCTTCCTGTTTTCAAACACTAATGTGTTTAACATTTACTTACCCGGCCAACGGAGTTCACCCGAATTGCATTGTCCAAACGGGTTGCACTGTGCCGCTATTCAATATCTTGCATGTGTCACTTCCCTGCTCAGGCCCGCCGGAGTTCACCTTCTTCTTCCTGGTGCACGTAAGTGCATTGTCTTGCGACACAATTTGAATGTTAAATCTAGCACTCAGGCCCACCCCCTGATTTCTGTCGCATGAAAGCCAGTGCTGCTGCGCCACAATACGATCATGTCCAACGCAATGCCCTGTTAAATACCTGTCCCAGCCGCACAAAACCCAGAAAATGTTGGGAAGTTATGCGATCCGCGGACCCTTAGTAAATAAGCCCCATTGTTTTTTGTGATAAGAAGCTGAATGAAGGAAAGGGTGAGGAAAATAGCCTCATTAGTGTAGACAGAAGCATGTTTTCTTTATATAACAATGTTACATAGCTTAACTTATTTACAAACGTATAAAGTAGTTTTAAACTGTGGCCACAAAGATTAAAATTTACTTTGTTACTGGCAGATTTACATTTTTGTATAACATGGGAAGAAGGAACATCCCTAAATGCTGATCACTGCAACCTTGTCTTTTGTGTTCTTAAATAAAAGTCTGTTTTGTATATTTTGATGCAGTAATTGATGTGTAGAAGGACACATTCTGCCTCACTGCAGGTTTTTAATCTAAACCCCTTTTTCTGCCATTTATATCAGTTATTGCTTGCACATAGCATACTTTAGAAACTTGCAGACTAAAATGTTAATATGCATTATGGTAAATTCATTCTTCTGTTAGCCGTGGACTGCTGAATTATTCTCAAGATAAATTAAAACTTAGTTTTAGTTTTTACTTTTTTAAAATATGTTTTTTTACTGTTTATTGGGCCCCCTAGGGTACTTGAGCCCTAGTGGCTCTGAACAGACTATTACAGGTCTGTTTAATTGACAGTCCATGGAGTCTGACATAGATTAGGGGCTGTCATAGAGACAGATTGTTGCCCCTGATGACGTCACAAAGGGCAGGGGGAGGGTTTTGTGACAATAACTGCCAAAATGGTGGCATCAATATGCCCAGGCATTTAAGGGGTTAACAGCAAACACCCCCACTGTATGTAGGGGGCTCAGCCCTGAAAGGGGTTTTCCCACAAACTAAAGTTAGGCCCTATCCACGAGCCCCTCACCACTCCATCAGACTTACGGAGCAGATGGGCGTGCATGACCGTTCTGCTCCATTAATCTCTCTGAAGCTGATAGAGATTACAGAGAGATTAATGGAGCAGAACGGTCATGTGCGGCTGTCTGCTTCATTAGTCTGACAGAGCGGCAAGGGGTCCAACGGATCAGTTTTCTCAATATGTGGGGGTCTCTGCACTGAGGCCCCCACTGATCAGCACTGACTTTAGTTTGTGGGAAAACCCCTTTAAGCCCTCTTCATACAGAATTAAAGGCCATGTGACGTGACTGTACGTCACATGTCGTTTACGTGTTAACAAATAAATTAACTAAGCCATATAGCATAAACATTATTTAATGATTATCTGTCTAGAAGTCATAATTGCGGGAAGCAAAATTCCAAATACAATATCATATGCAATTATGTGTTACTATCCTATAGTATTGTTTTAGAGTTCTTTTATCATGGTTTTTATATGGGTTAGTTCATAAATGTGTGATTAATGTGGATCATGATTGGACCACTAGGACTCCTACATAGCTATACACATTTGTTAAAAAGTGAAACCTGCAATGATTTTTATAGTGTGAAAGGATGACAAGTCTACTATAAGTCTTTATATTTATATACCGATTGCACAAAATGGAAAAGGCATTCAATGATTCGGATGATCTGGTCTGTTATCATTTATACAGGATGCTGAACAGGACATCATCCATCAGAATGTATAAGTCTAATCTGGAAAACAGATTAACAAATTTTGTAATATCACCCACTAGTAGTTAAATATACATTCTGAGCAAGTATAGATATAGGGAAAGGAGTCAAATTCCTGACAACTCCTGGAGCATTTTAATGGTATAAACAAAATGCCAGCTTATGGTGTAAGATGTGACCAGTGCTGTTTGCAGGAAATGATTAACTTGTATGTAAGAATATGATCAAATGTTGACAGAAAATCAATGTCTTCAGCTTGGAAAGTAATTTCCTTTTTTGGTGTTTATTGATGAATAGCTTCACTCTCAACCACTCGTTTCTTGTTGCTCTTTCACCGTCTCAAATTTTCATTTAATTTTAAACTTTATTTATAATTTATATTTAGATATTAATTAGCGTCAAGAAAATACATTGTGAACATACCTGTCTATTGACCCTGAACCAAGGACTCTATTCTGCTGACTCCCACCAAACCCACCAGTTTTGATAGGTGTCCGACCATCCTAAAAACAATTGTTGATGTTGTTTGGTTTCTTTATTCAGAATTTCATTAGTCAATTTTTGTATTATCATACAGTAAGCTAGTGGACGTGTCTGGCAGCAGTTTACTCCCTTCTCACATTTGGGAACACATGCACTGTCATTCAAGCAAAACATTTATGTGTAAGGATAGATCAGAATGAATACCTATTAGAGGAAACATACTGACAGTTTCTGTGACACAGTGCTCGTTGCTGTACTACTTTCCAAGATTGCTTATTTGTTTTCCTGTTCAGATTACTACATTGGGACTGACTTGAAGAATAAAAAGCAGGAATGCTATTTGTTAATCAAAGCTCAGTACCAATGACTTCATGTAGACTTAACAGAATTATTGAACAGGTGGTCCTATGATCTTATTTATTTTACATCCAACTTAGTATACCTGACTCTTGTCACGGGTGGTCCCGCAACCCATAACGCTCACACGTGCCTCTTGCCCCCCGCCAGTGTGTCACACGTGCAACTTATGGGTCCCAGCTCCTGCTGCTCCGTCCTCTTCGGTCCCACCTGCTGCTCCGTCCTCCTCGGCCGTGCAAGCACGTTCCCGTCTCCTAGGGCGCGCAAGCCGGCTTCTGCAGATTTAAAGGGCCAGCGTGCCACTAATTGGCGCTGGCTATTCTCAGCTGTGCCTTGTGCCGTTTCTGTGAACTCTGGTGAAAACCGGGTGCCACTTAGACTCCGGTCCCAGGTAGTGGCTTGTGTAATCGTCCGCAGTGGTTCAGGGGATCCACAACCTCTAAGCCTGACAACTCTGATTATGTCACTTGTCTATTTACTGTATTACTCTGACTTGCAGTATCATGTAACTAGTAACTGTAGTAATCTTTATTACATTATGGCATGTCAGTGAATGACCTTAACAGCAACATGTCATGTATGTGGCGATCACCTTTGGGGTCAGTAATAGGTGTTTGGATTGAAATAATTAAAATTCAGCACCATGTTACCGGTACTCATTTAAATATGCATTAGCAATCAATTCTGTAAAATATTGCAAATAATGTATTTAACTATTTCAATATATATATTTGTGGATGATTAAATCTATAAACAAATTAGTTCCTTACTACATACTTTAAAGTAATGTGATGTTTTCTTCGTGCTACAAACAATGCTTAACTTGCCATAATTTACTTTAAATGGCAAAGACGGTGATATTTGGCAAGGTGCCACGGTGACAGAATGTGATTGTCTCATGTGGATGTTCATTAAAATAACTAATTACATGACAGTGAGTGAGGATCTCATGCATCACTCTTCTTCCAAATAACAGCAGGCTACCGAATGACCCTTTGTCTATCTAAATAGTTTATAAATAAGTAAACAACTTGTCTTCAGTACATTTTTTTTTATAAAAGATTTGACAATTATTTTCTCTGTGACTGAAGCTTTTGGAGTCACTATTTTATAAAGCTCAGGAATTGTCACGCCAGTTAATCTGAATAAGAATCCTACAACCTGCTGAGCCCAAATATTACAAAATGATTGTATCTGATTACAAAATATAAACACAAGAAATCAGGGAATGCAATTTTACCTTGTAAATAATGGGAAACGGCTAGAATATTAATTACCGTATATGCCGGCGTATAAGACGACTGGGCGTATAAGACGACCCCCAACTTCTGCCCTAAAAATATAGAATTTGGTATATACTCACTGTATAAGACTACCCCTCTCCCAAATGAAAAAAAGTCTGCTTAAAACTTTGCAAAACAAACAAGAGAGCAAGTGCCTGGTGATCATAACTGTAAGCTGCGATATTAATGAAGATCCGACATGCTTCTGTAAGTGCCGCCTGTGACCCCCAGCTCTGTGACGCCGACCGCTGTGACAGGACGGCTGCATTAGCATACAGCGCGCCGCCCCGTCAGCGCGTACTAAGCCTCTTCTAATGACTGTGAGAGGCGGACTGCCGCGCATGCGCGGCGGTCCCAGGAAGCGGCTCTCTGCGCGCTGACGGGGAAAAAAAACACCTCACACAGTGCGGCCCCCGTATATCCGGCGTATAAGACGACCCCCCACTGTAGCCATTATTTTAAGGGGTTAAAAAGTAGTCTTATACGCCAGTATATACAGTACTATAAGAAAAAAACAAAAAAAGGAAAAAATCACCTTTTCAACAAATTTTAACAGCAACTATGGGCAAGTGTGTAATATAGTAAAAAAATATCTGCCAATGCTGAATAGTGACATAAAATTACGAACTATCTTAAAGGAGGGAGTGCAATTTGTAGCCAGACGAGGTAGAACCATTGGAAGCATAGTGTCCCCTAGTCTTTACAAAGAACAAAAAAACAAAAAAATTTGGCTCTCACAGAAGGGCTTTTTTCCTTGTCATGGGAGTAGGTGCAATATGTGCGCATATGCCAAAAAATGTAACACTGTGAAAAGCAATGACAGATCCTTTGATATTGAAACATTCATTAATTGCAATTCAGACTATGCGGTTTATGTCATTGAATGCACAGCATGCTGCATAAAATATGTGGGCAGCACAAAAAGAAAAATAAAGGACAGAATAAGTGAACATATAGGGGATGTGTCAAAGAAAAGTAAGGGAATATCAGGGGCGACAAAGCACTTTGTAGAAAAACACAATAGAACAACAAATTTTTTGAAATTCTTTGGTGTAGAGAGGGTTAACCGACCAGAAAGAGGTGGTGACTGGCTAAAAGCATTAAGAAAAAGAGAGGCTTATTGGATTATGAATTTAAACACTAGAATCCCCTCAGGTATGAATTTCAGGGAAGACCTTATGATGATTTTTTAAAGAAATGTATAAAATGTTTTGTAATGACAATTGTATCCACTGTGTATTTGTAATTGTATCTGCTGTGTAAAGAGAAAGTGATGTCCAGACTTGGGTGTACCCGCCCATGTACCCGCCCATGTCAGTCCTCTTTTCTTTTAAATATGGTTGTGCATTGAGCAAAATGTTACCATGATTAAGGGAGATTATTCTCCTGAAACGCGTTGGTCTTTGCTATGGACTTTTTAATTTAAATGAAATAAAGAAGAATGGATTTTTACTATTGATGCTGAGCTATTCCTTGAATTTGAATTTTCACTATTTGTGTCCGTGGCCGGCGGACTAGGCTCTCTTGCATCCCAGAGGAGTGGAGACTGGATTACAGACTACATGTCCAGGTGTGTGAGCGCTTATACCTGTTTCCCTCTCATATACAGTACTATGTTTTCACTCATTGGCATAGACGGTTCATAACCAAACAGTATGGCTGATGAGAGAATCCACCTCTCAGCATGGTAAGCACGGCACATTCAGACAACACTGCAGTAATATGCTTTCATTAAACTCTGCTCTTTGGAGAGCACCTTTTTAATCCCAGACTCCGTTATCTCCAGTCAGGAGTAAATGACTTTCGCTGTTGCATACTCGGAGAATAATTGAATAGATGTCATATCAATCAATTTCAGAGGGAGATTTAGGCAGTTATCAGCTTTAAATCACTTGTCCATAAATGATGGGAGGTGTCAGCATCACCAGGGAATCCACCAAGTGAAAGAGACCCACTGTTATTTTATATCAGAGAAATGAAACATGGAAAGAAGGATTAAGCACCTCTGTAAAAAAAAAAAAAAAGTCAAAAAGCGGCTGGCAAACTTGAAAAAAACCTGGAAACTTAAAGGAAACCTATCACATGATATGGTAGGTGTAAGATGGAAATACCGAGCACCATCCGCTGGTGCCGGAGCTTATATTTGTTAGTTTCCTAAACCGCTGCATCACGGTTTAAAACACTTTTTAATCTTTATAGCCGAAGCTGCTTTGGCGCACCAAGCGGCTGTAAAGATTAAAAAGTGTTTTAAACAGCGATGCAGCGGTTTAGGAAACTAACAAATATAAGCTCCGGCACCAGCTCACCCTGGTATTTCCATCTTACACCTACCATATCATGTGGTAGGTTTCCTTTAAGATAATCTGGTCATAACTTGGGAACTGCGTATAAAGGCTAACACATCTTTCACTAATAAAGCTCTTGCTTTACTAGCAAGAAATACTTTCTTAAGACTTGGCCGTGTCAGCTCTACTTACTCCATTCTCACAGATCGATGAGTTGCAGACACGGAATGCTCCAGGCAAGGGCAAAGTACAATCCAATTAAGCCTACATTCACACACATGTATGGGGGACGTATATACGGGCGACGTATATACGGCCGATATATACGTCCCCCATACACTCCTATGGGCTCACGGCCCTGTACGAGCGGCACCGTACCGCTTCGTAGCACGGGAAAAGATAGGACATGTCCTATCTTTTCCCGTATTACGCCGCCGTGCGCTGTATCTCCCTATGGAGAGGGGCGGGGGTGAGCAGCGCTCATCCCCTGCTCCTCTCCGCAGCACCGATGTATGCCCGCCGTACTACGGTACGGCGGGCATACATTGTGTGAATGTAGCCTAAGAGAGATTTCCAGCGCAAACTTTCCAACGGTCTAAAATTGGTCTAAAATAGCATTTCGGCTATTCAGCCTTAGTCATGATCTTTTGAGAAAACATGATCAAAAGATCATGACTAAGGCTGAATAGCCGAAACTCGTTGATCGTGTTCTTCACTGTACTCTACCCGATTTTGATCAATTTTAGACCGTTGGAAAGTTTGCGCTGGAAATCTCTCTTAATTAGCTTAAGGGTACATTCACGCGCGGTATGCTCGCCATGCTGGAGGTCCAGCAAAAAAAAACAATAATGTTTAAAACTGTGTGTGTGATCCGTACCTTAAAAGTTCAGTTCAAACTTAAACTGTCAAGTATTAGGCAACTCTTAAGTTGTATGATGTACCGTGTTTCCCCGAAAGTAAGACAGTGTCTTACATTCTTTTTACCCCCAAAAGTCCCACTATGTCTTACTTTCGGGGTATGTCTTATATTGGGAAAAATGTAAATTTTTGTTTTAACCATAAAATTAGCATTTATTAACAACCTGAACAGTGTGGGAGGTTATACAGTGCAAGGGGGGGGGGTATTATACAGTGTGGGAGGTTATACAGTGAAAGGGGGGGCATTATACAGTGTGGGTGGTTATACAGTGTAAGGGGGGTATTATACAGTGTGGGAGGTTATACAGTGTAGGGGGGGGGATTATACAGTGTGGGAGGTTATACAGTGTAAGGGGGGTATTATACAGTGTGGGAGGTTATACAGTGTAAAGGGGGGTATTATACAGTGTGGGAGGTTATACAGTGAAAGGGGGGGTATTATACAGTGTGGGAGGTTATACAGTGAAAGGGGGGGCATTATACAGTGTGGGAGGTTATACAGTGAAAGGGGGGGGGCGTTATACAGTGTGGGAGGTTATACAGTGTAAGGGGGGGTATTATATAGTGTGGGAGGTTATACAGTGTAAGGGGGGGGGTATTATACAGTGTGGGAGGTTATACAGTGTAAGGGGGGGGGGGTTATACAGTGTGGGAGGTTATACAGTGTAAGGGGGGCATTATACAGTGCAGGGAGGTTATACATTGTGAGTAGGGGCATTATACAGTGCAGGGGGATGGGTGTTTTAACCCAAACCCAAACCATAGAACTGTGAAAGCAAACACACTGACACACTACATGCATACATTATACATGTAAATAAACATGCACACAATGTTCAAATATAGATCAGGCATCACACCTACATACACATTACACATAAACACAGAACATACATACTTTTCAGCGTCACTGACTGCAGGGCTGAGTAGAGGTTGGTGCCGGCTGACATGTGCTCCCCTGCTCCTCTCCCCCTCCTGTTCCCACTGATGTAGCAGTGTTTAGCAGCTACACAGGAGGGGGAGGATCTGCTCTAGTAACACAGAGGGCAGCAGCACACAGCAGGAAGCTTCTCCCTCGGCTACATGCTGCAGACTCAACACTGTTGCAGTGCTGTCTCCTCTCTCCTCATGTGACCGGAGCCTGCGCGGAGTAGCTGAGCTCTGGTCACATAATCTTCTATCCGGCAGGAGCTACAGCAGTGACATAAAGAGGCTGCAGCACCCGGCTCCGTCAGCTCTAACTATGTCTTACTTTCGGGGTACGTCTTACTATCGGGGAAACACGGTAGTTTCGCTTCCTCTGGTTCAATCCTATATAATTATCGATATACATTTTGAATCTCTATTACTATATTGGGCCATAACTTTCTATTGGAGTGAACTTGTCCTTTCTATAGCACAATAATGATTGCTCTTCCTACTAGAAAAACTACATACATCTTTTGCTTTTTAGGGGATATCTGCTAAGCAAGTGCAGAGTACTTGTTATGACCTGCAATTATTTAATGCAGATCTCTTGACTATTCCACTAGAGTTCCATTCTGTATTACATTTTACTTATAGGACATTACTCGCTATTCACACTAAAAATCAATTTATAGACACAAAACAATTTTGACCAATGCATGATGGAAGAACATAGGAGACAATACTGATGCTTTTAAATGATTTCAACACCCATATTCTATCGCTTTATGTTTTCAGTGAAGTGTGGCCATTTTTATACTAGACTAGGGCACACAAAAAAATTCTCCATTTTAGTTATTATTTCCGCTGGTATATGCAGTCATTTTTCTTGCTACTTATGTTTCTATGGCAGCACCAACCATTCATTTCAGTGAATAATTCTAAAAGGGTTTGTATTCGATATTGCAAAGAGTAGAAAATTGCACTTTCACTAAAAATGTAAAAAATATTTTTGAATTTTATTTGAGAGGTTTTTATTTGCCTTTCTTTAGCTTTACATGTGAATAATTTGATTTTATGTTGATAGTACCTTATATACTCGAGTATAAGCCTAGTTTTTCAGCACAAAAAATTGTGCTGAAAACCCAAACTCGGCTTATACTCGAGTAAAAAATATATAGGTTTTACCAGGTTTTTGTGGTAAAATTAGGGCCTCGGCTTATACTTGGGTCGGCTTATACTCGAGTATATACGGTAATTGAATTTATTAAGTGAAGTAAAAGCATATTTTATAACACATCTTTGCTTATCATTGAATAAAATATTAAATTAATATTGTGTTAAAATGGCAGCAATTTTTTAAAAGTGCAAATAATTGAATGAGATATGGCTGAACATTTGTGAAAATTTAGATATATCAGGTGAATTACTTCTGTTTTTCTTCATTTGTAGAACACATAGGGAACCTGTCACCAGATTTTACCCCATTAAACTAGGACATCAATCAGGTAGGGTTTATGGGTGACATTTTATATCATACCTGACGGGACTGGTAGTTTACAGGGAACCTGTCACCAAGAGACCCATTTTTAGCACTCCCCCCATCCTCACAGAGCATAGTACATACACTTCCAAAGTGTTTTTGCATGAAAATAAGGTTTTACAGAAAAAAAGATATGTTATATAGTACCTTTCAATACCATGTGCTGTGTGAGTAGGCACTCGTCACCTGGGTGTGGCTGGAAAGGAGCAGCCCCCCCACCCTTGGGAAACTGCTCCTCCATGTGTCCTTTTCAAATATATGAAAACACTTATCACTTGGCTTAGCGACACCCCCTGCTCCTCTACAGCCTATCCCAAGTGATGGAAGTTATTTATTTATTTGAAAAGGACACATGCAGGAGCAGTTTCCTTTCCAGCCACACCCAGATGACGAGTGCCTAGTCACACAGCACATGGTATTGAAAGGTACTATATAACATATCTTTTTTTCTGTAAAACCAATTTTTTATATAAAAACTCTTTGGCAGTGTATGTCCTATGCTCCATTTACTGTTTGCAGTAGTGTTTGTATTTGTATCCGTTCTAATGTTTCTATCGCTTGCAACATAACAGAGCACAAGACCATTCTTGTATAAAGCATGTTAGGCCTTGAAAACAACACAGCATGACTTGGAATATATTGGAGCTATTTTTTTCTTTTAATTTGTTTCTCACTCTAGAGATTGATTGCTATGATTGCAGACATGAAAAGCTTTTAGAGCGCCAGTATTATTAGAGCGCCTCCTGTAATCATCCACCCCGGAAAAAAGGCAAAGTGGATTGTTCTCATGTCCTGACTATTCTCATAGTACCGTGTTAGTTTTGGAAGAAGTGACAGCTGTACAATTGACCAGTTACACTGAATAAGTCCGGTTGCAGTTTATATATTAATTTGAGTACCGTTAGCTAGAAAAATATTAAAGGGGGCAAAGTTTGTTTTTATATAATAATAGGAATGTAGACATCTGGCTTTAAATCTGTGGGTTTGATGAATGTTTGTACGGGTTTGTAATGTGAAGGGTAGTGCTAGAATTATGTGCAGTTTATGGACCACTGCACCTTTCTTCCAGTGTCTTAACTGGATTGCCACAACATGTAAGTAAAAGTATCAAGTGCTTTGCTGCACCTTCATATACATTTCCAGACTTTAGGTAGCATAATCAGTAGAGATGGGTGAATTTGTTGAAATTTGGTTCAACCCGATTCGCTGATTTTTCAAAAAAATTAGATTCAACCCAAATTGAATCATGAGGAATCAAGTTAAAAATACAGGTATTTCCTGGCTTCAGAGAGCCTGTAGGATGTTGTAGAACATTGTGCCATGCTCAAATATGCATAGGGAGCGAGGAGTGGTCTTCAAACAATGCTGTCTTTTAGTATGACACGCACATGACAGCCGCCACTCTCAGAATCGCTTCACTCTTCAATTCCATGGGCACTTACTTCACCAAATAAGGGAAGCGGGAACGCAGCCTGACAAGGTAACATCTGTGCCATCTTGAAAGGACTGAGCTGAGGGCCAAGATCTCACTATAACATCAAAGAGTGCACTCTTTTTACACTGACATCAGATGATTCCATAGATTACAACAGAACCTGTTCTGTCAAACGCAGATACATTAGAAACCCCCCAACGGAGTGGAGAGAGTGTCGGCAATAATTCTGCATTGACGTCACTGATCATTTTGCCCTTCTTTTCATCCGTCTGTGTCCGCTTTCAATTGGTCAGTAATCCATCAGTATTGCTAAAGGCAAAAACAAACAGGAGTCGATCCAAAACAGATGATCAGTAAATGGGATATTTGCATGTCCACTGTGTTCTGTATCCACTCCTGCTTTTGGCTATTAATCCTGAGGCTTTTCATTCCTACTGACAGATGAAATGAAGGGGAAAACCAAACATAGTGGCAACGTCATAGAGTGGTGGAGGGTTTAAACAGCATTATGGAAATCACACAGTGTTCTAGGGAGACAGTGGTCAGTTGGCAGCAGCATGAGTAGGCCGCAGAGTGGCAGTAGAGTGACAAAGTGTGGAGGTGGCTGCAGCAGCATGAGGTCAGTGAGTGGCACGATGACAAATTCTTTAGGTGGCAGCAGCATGGTAGGCCACGGTGTGGCACAATGATGAAGTTTGACATCACATGAGCCTGCCGGTCGCTGATTGGCTTGCAGGTCTGCACATGTGATCGAGGGTGTTCTTTTCTTTTTCCCAGAGTTCTCTGCCCATGTAACATGTTGTGCTTGCGCCCATTACGGTAATAAAGGAGGTGACGAATCAAAGTTTTCCTGAAATTCTATCCGAATTCCAGTTAGTTAGAATCAATTCGCCCATATATAATAATCAGCATTAGACTGGCCCACTAGAGAATCAGTGGAACTTCTAGTGAGCCCAGGTTCTAACCCAAAAGTGGAAGACAACCCAATATGAAAACTACTTAAAAGTTGATGGAGGGTGGTCAAATTAATTGTATCCCAGGAATCCCAATCCTAATCTAACACTGATCATAATAACAACCAAAGCCTCTGAAACATTTTAACCAGTGCTGACATTAAAGGTGCTCTTAAACATGGTCAGATAGATAAATGCACCTTCAGCCAAAAAGTGTCCTCTCACTCTCAAGCCAGATAATATGTTATTAAAAATGTCTAAAGTAAAGAATTAACACTGCTAATCAGGAGTGTCAAGAGAGTCTTCCACCAACCAACTCACCCACAAGTAAACACAACATTGTGTAGGGCACTTTATAATTTTTCACTTATTTCCAACCAATCTGTCATTTTAGAGAAAATTCCATTTTTATCTTACTGCAAATTTCCACTTTGTCTTCTGGTACACAGCTTTTATTTCTGCTACAAATTTCCAATCATTGTGCAAAGAAGTGTTGTTGCTTGCTGATGGGCCAAGTAAAAAGAAGAAAATAGCTGTACCAGCTGGCATGATCTTGACCTTGGTACATCAAAAATCTAATTTGCATAAACAATAAAACAGAATTCTCTCTTTTCTTTAATAGGTCACTAATAGACATAAAAGTTATAAACTTATAAAGTGCCCCAAACAATGCTGATTTAATGTTTGGGTGAGATGGGAGTATTGGCAGACCAAGGATAAAACTAAAAATTGGTAGTAATTCTAATGTATAATATATTGCATTAGGTATATCCAATGTTGCTTCCAGAATTGGAATGCGAGTTGCCAACTAGCAGGTGCTTACGTATCACTTCTTCCCTTCAGAAGGTCTCTAGGAGAAGCAATAAGTCAGGGGCGTAACTTGAGGGGGTGCAGAGGTTGTGGTCGCATCTGGGCCCAAGAGGTTTAGGGGGGCTTTATGGTGTCACTTTTCCATATGAGAAGACTATTACTATAAATCATACATTAGTTGGGGGACCGGCACATACTTTGCACTGGGGCCTATCAGCTTCTAGTTACACCACTGCAATAAGTGATAGGAAAGTTTTCAATTCATCAGAGCTTGACTATTGAATAAAGATCCCTGGCTTTGAAGGTGGCTTCCTGATAATATATAACTAAAGAATTTATTTTACATAAAATAGAATATAGTTTTATACCAGTATATGTAACTAATTTGCAGATAAAAATGGTCTAGATTCGGTTTATGCATTCACAGAATCCTAGAATTATATTGAAATACTGTGGGCATAATCTGGGTGAAATTTATCAAAATATCTACTTACAACAGATAGGGGCACATATATAATGTGTGGTGCAACGTCTTCTTTCTGGTGCACAATTTTTGCAGTGATTTTCACTGTGATGTTATATTGTGGTGCATGGCCTTAATGTATTTGGTGCACCAAAAAAATAAACAAATGGCCTTAAAAATGATAAACTACATTCATGAAGAGGTTTAGAAGTCGGTAGACTTGCTTTTGGTATGTTATATTATTGTGCGCCAAAAAAAGTAGCAGGAAACTAGAAGTGTAGGAAAAGTGATGGGATTCAAAAGTTGCACCCAAAATAAGCAACAAAAAAAGGAGTGAGAATCAGAAAACTGAGGGTTTTTTGGGCCCTATAGTGTTCACCAGAGGACCATGGTTCAGTGAACCCAGAGAAAATATTCCACAGTGAGGTAAATCAAGTGTTAGTCATAGCATAAAGGGGGGAATATATTCATGTATCGCCGGCTCTAATAGTGCAGAACTTGACAACACTAGTTTAGTGCTGCCCCAGATTCATCATTATGAAGATGAACCTGTCATAGTTGAAGACTGTTGAGTTCTGCTTTTAGCTGGTCTAAACTGTGTAATACAATGTGGGTAATTTTTTGGTGCCCTGACTATTTCCCACCCTGTCACGTCCCTATTTCTGGTGACCATGCTCTCTTTATCGGGCAAGTAGGAAAATTGCCATGTAATCGTCTAATTGATAAATTTGTTTTTTGAGAGAAAATCCACTAGAAATCTGGTGCAGATTCATGAATTAATTAATGAATCCCCCCTCCTCCAAAGTGTTATATGTAGACCACAGTAAAAATTTTTATTTCTGCTTGTTCCAGGTATTCGGAGGAGGAAATACGCCAAAAAGTAGGGACTTTTCGGCAAATGCTGATGGAAAAAGAAGGTGTACTGACAAGAGAAGATCAGCATGGTCGTCAGATGTAAGCAACTACATTACTTCTAAATGAACATGTATATGCTTGCCATGAACTGTAAATATCTCTCACTGATAGCACTCTGCCAAAGTTTGGAATTGGAAAAAAGTCCTGCTCACAATGTTTTATGAGTAAGAGAATTTTTGGTCCAAAGAAGACGCCTTACTAGTGTCTAAATGCAACACCTAAGTAAAGCAGCACCATGATCATATGTGAGTTTTTTTTGGCCTTTTCTCCAATATGTTGATCTTTCTTAGCTCTGACATCTGTTATTACAAGGTATAACTACATACAGGTAGTTTAGCTTTTCTCAAAATTAGTTGATTCAGGTGACATACATCTAATGGATATGGCCACTAGACATGAGTGTCAAATGGCCACCAATCTGGCAATACATCTGGGTCAGGCAGCAGAACCTGAACATCTCTAATGGCCATCTGTAAGTTTCAGAATTTTTGGCACATGAGGTATAAAAAAGTCCCACTTCCTGAAGCATACCATGGAATTTGGTACAACTTTTTGCCCCTTTTTCCTCTTGTGCCAAAAAGGGTGTGGTGGGCTAGGGAGCAAGGTTATGCTTAGTGTCAAATTTACTATATCCTGCGCAAAAAAAAAGCACCGTAGGGTATAGCTGAAGTGGGACCTGACATTGATTTCAAATCTGGTGCAAAAGTGTTCTGCTTAGTTACGAAGAGGATGGAACCAACAGTTCCTATAATTAATATTGGCTGTGCCTGTTTTACAATAGGGGACAAATTAAAAATCAGTGCCACAATGTTCAGCAGTAGCCTACTGTAATGACAGCTTAGGAGCAGCATTATTCAACCCCTTAAGGACGCAGGGTTTTTTCGCTCATTTCTTGCTCTCCACCTCCAAAAATCCATAACTTTTTCATTTTTCCATGTTCCATGTGAGCTCTGTGAGGGCTTATTTTGTGCGCAACAAATTTTACTTCCCTGTGGCGTTATTTATTATTCCATGCCGTGTACTGGGAAGCTGGAAAAAAATTCTAAATGTGGAAAAATTGAAAAAATAATGTGTTTGCGGCACGTTCGTGTGGGCTCAGTTTTTACGACTTTCACTATGCGGTCCAAATAACACCTCTGCTTTATTCTTTGGTTCACTATGATTATGGTGATACCAAATTTATATAGGTTTTTTTGCGTTTTAATACATTTTCAAAAGTTAAACGAATGTGTACGAAAAAAAATTTCGCCATATTCTGACGCTAATAACTTTTTCATACTTTGGTGTACGGAGCTGTATGAAGTGTAATTTTTTGCGGAATGAGGCAACGTTTTCATTGCTACTATTGTGAGGCCTGCGTGACGTTTTGATCACTTTTGATTCAATTTTTTATGTGATGTAAAATGGTGTATAAGTCGTTTTGCGAATATTTGGGCTCTATTTTCCATTATGGGGGTCACCGCCGGCAAAAAACGTTTTTATATTTTGATAGATCGGGTATTTTGCGACCCGGTGATACCTATTGTGTCTCTGATTTCTACTGTTTATTACATTTTATATAATTTCTAGGGAAAGGGGGGTGATTTGAACTTTTAGGTTTTTAACTTTTTTATAATTA
The DNA here is from genome assembly GCF_040894005.1 of Engystomops pustulosus. NCBI lineage: Eukaryota > Metazoa > Chordata > Amphibia > Anura > Leptodactylidae > Engystomops > Engystomops pustulosus. The sequence continues at coordinate 128,146,198 of NC_092412.1, read as the reverse complement.
TTTTAAAAACTTTTTTGAAATTGTTTTTTTTACTATCTTTTAGATCCTCTAGGGTACATTAACCCTAGATAGTCTGGTTGTTCCTACCATATACTGCAATACTACTGTATTGCAGTATATGGCATTTTTGCACAGTATACATTGTAACAAATCTGCAGAAACCATGCAGCCTTGGTTCTAACAAAGACCCAAGGCTGTCATGGCAACTGATCAGCACTCCCCCCCCCCTATCCAAACACCCCACCACCCCCCACCCGATGATGTTTAGGCACTGGTATTAGCGGTTGGGGTTTGTTGCATTATGTAGCTAACCCCATCTCTGTATGGCGCCCTCTTCATACACTCCCCACACCTCTGCGTTGTACATTATGGTGCAGAGTGTTAAGAAGTTCTCTGCTAATATTTAGTTCATTCAAGAGTTTTGTATCCACCAACACACCACATATCACCTGCTTTCTGATAATTTCTTTCAGTTGTCTTTATTGCTTTTTATCCAACTTCCTCTGCTTTCAACACTGTAGCCCCCCCCCCTTTTTTTATCAGCAAACCCTCTTTGGGAGCCCTTTTGCTGCCTGGTGATTAATATGGCGGCATAGGGTATATATAATCCTTTCCACTGAACATAGAGTTTCATGCAGATTTCTAGATAACTAACTTTTTAGGCTTGGGGGCAGCAGGATTCCAGCTGGCTGATCGCAGCCTCGTCTGGGTCATGGTCGCTGGGTTCCCGGAGGAACAGGTCTTGTCCATGCCTGGCAGATATCTGTCAGGTGGATTCACAAGAAAAGAGGGATAAGCTGCAGATGTAGTATCATTCTCCCTGGAGCAACCCCAATGTAGGGATCCCTGGGTGTTGGTAAATGGGATGGCCTTGATGTTAGTAGCTTTACGCAGGGATCACTCGGAGATAAGGGATGTCAACCATAAAGCCAACAGTTCCTTTTATTCCAGAACACGGCAATGGCCACAACAGCAGGGAACAATTCAACTGGTTAAAGGTTGCTGCTTGGATGGTGTTCGGCAAAGGTTGCTCACAGCCTGGTATAAGTAGCTTCAGGCTTGAGATGAGGACCAAGCTCTGGTTGTTAACTTATAGTCCTGCAGAGGCCTGAGGGTTGCAGGCATGTGGTGAGCAGGACCACAGTAGAAAGAACTCTCAGAAGAACTCAGGAGAAAAGACCCAGAACTTTCCACTCCAAGGGTTTATGTAACCTTTGGGAGTCATCAGCCCAGGTGTATTATCCAGCCAGCACCTTTGTACAATATATAAACAACAAGGCATTCCATTGGACACATTATACATACACATTATAGCCTCCCTATAATAACTATATACCGTCCCCCTGTAATAACTATATACAGCCTCCTATAATAACTATATACAGTCCCCCTATGATAACTATATGTACCCCTATAACTATATATAGTCCCTTATAACTATATACAGCCTCCCTATAATAACTATATAGACCCCTTATAATAACTTTAAACAGCTTCCCTATAATAACTAAGTATATACAGTCCCTCTATAACAACTATATACAGCCCCCCTATAATAACCATTTACATACAATCCCCCTATAGCAACTTTATACAGCCTCCCTATAATAAATAACTAAATGCATAGTCCTACTGTAGCTATATATATCCCCCATAATAAATATATACAATCACCCTATAATAGCTATATACAGTCCTAGGTAAAATAATAAAATTGTACTCCCCCTACATCGTTCCCCCGTTGCACGCCTACCTCGCCGCCGTCTTTGTTCCCTCGCTCAGCCATAGACTGAAGTCGGGGCACATCGGCAGATTCGACCCGGGGAGCCCAGACCCAAATACACTGTTGGCGATACGGGCGGTCGCCCACATTTGGTGGGGGCCCCTTTAAGGGCAAAGTGGTGAGGGCCCTGGACCTGCAACCCCCCCCCCTCCACCCCCACACACACTATAATCCGGCCCTGACCTGAGCAGATGCAAAGATCTGCCTGACCATAGTCAGGACTGAGTTTATGGTCATATCCAGTGCCAACTAAAACAACAGCTGTAGTAGTCAATGTGAAAGGCTGTATTTTTGTATATTTAAGAATTTTGTCTTTATGGAAATACCCCTTTAAAGGTCCTTTGTTATCATTGATGTATTTGTTAATTAATGCTACCTGGAGACTGTTCCACATTTAGCCACAAAAGCTTTCAAGTAAATCCAAATGGTTTGAATTCAAAGCTTTATTTCTCATAGCTGAAGGCTATTTTAAAGAAATGTTCCATTAAACCTTCTCCACAATACTTATTTTGCTTTACAATGGCTTTGAAATTGCAAAGTCCTCTTTGCTGTTCATGTGATGGGCTGACATTAAATTCCCAGTTAGTTTGAAAAAATCTTAGTTGTTTTCCAGCTTTTTATAGACAGTCATGCTCAAATATGTACCATGGTTCATAAGATATATGGTAACCACTTGTAACTAGGGCTTATTTTGGGGTTAGGGCTTATATTTCAGCCCTACTCTGAAAAGGTTTAAAATCATGCTATGGCTTATCTCGTTTTTTATTGTACTTTTCATTTTATTGTACTTCCAGTTATACTGTATGTGTATTGTGTGTGAATCATAAAACAATATATTTGACTTGCTCTACAAAGGAGATAATCTTATATTTTAAATTGTGCAGTATTAATCCTCTAGTGGCCCCAATCATCTCTAACTCGTCATAAGAAGATTTCCACCTAACAACACAATAATATTTTTTATTAATCCTACTTCTTTATAAAGACATAAACACTTTAGTGAGAAAATTACATTTTGCAGGTGATCTCCGTCCTTCAAAGATATAGGATATGTATCAATAGCTGATTTAAGACTTTGATTATATTTTGATTATATGTAGATGTGGAGTCTTTCATACCAATAATACTGTATATACTCGTGTATAAGCCGAGTTTTTCAGCACAAAAAATGTGCTGAAAAACCTCACCTCAGCTTATACACGAGTCAATGATTTTAAAAAAAACGTAATACTCACCCTCCGGTGTCCCCGATGTTCCTCGCGGCTCCTGTATTTTGTATTTTGTCATGAGTCAAATCCATTATACAATGGGGCACATTTACTTACCCGGCCCATTCGCGATCCAGCGGCGCGTTCTCTGCACAGGATTCGGGTCCGGCTGGGATTTAAGATGGTAGTTCCTCCGCCGTCCACCAGGTGGCGCTGCAGCGCCGAAAATAATCTTAACGCCCCGGAATGCACCATCCCATAGAAGGTGAAGGTGAGCGCTCCCCAAGCGACACATTTTCGGTTTTTAAATGCGGCGGTTTTTCCGAATACGTCGGGTTTTCGTTCGGCCACGCCCCCCCGATTTCTGTCGCGCGCATGCCGGCCCCGATGCGCCACAATCCGATCGCGTGCGCCAAAAACCCGGGGCAATTCATGTACAAGCGGCGCAAATCGGAAATATTCGGGTAACACGTCGGGAAAACGCGAATCGGGCCCTTAGTAAATGACCCCCAATATGTTGTTGTAGGTCAAGGTTCCCTACAAAACGCTTAAAAAGCAAAAACAGTAGTGATGCTAGTAAAGATACCCAAATGAAGTTACTAAAACAAAGAAAAACAAGCGCTCCCTGGTGCAATAAATTTTGGGATACCCCAAGTGCGTCTTTATAGATAAGGTATCACGCTCACCTTTAGTAGTTGTGCATGCAGGCACAACACTGTTGTAGAACACATCGGGTGCTGCCTAGTCCACACCAGAGACGTATGCCACGGGCGACAAGAGCAAAAATTGTCCGCAATGCTGGGATACACTACCTTCCTCGCAGGTCCGAAAAAAAGACTATTTCCAGGGCGCACACCGATCCAAGATTTTGGTAAAACAGATACGATTTTATTTAATCTAATAAAACCGATTTAAAATACAGACAACGCGTTTCGCGTCCTCTCAATCGGACGCTTCATCAGGTCTAAATTCACATTACTGATAGAGTGATATATATATATCCCCTTAGAGGAAGTGATGTCACAGCCAGTATACAAATTAACATAATACATTAAACAGTCTAAAAAAGCCTGTTGGGGCATAATAAAATCAATATTACATAATATCAACTATTCTTAAGGAACCCAAAGATAATTTTTAAAAAAAGAAATTGTATATAATAAGAACTCACTAAATCGCTGTGGTGGAACACAAACAGTTGACTGGAAGTGGTCATACTGAGCAGATCACATGATCAGATCACGTGATTAAGGAAATGGTCATGTGATCGGGGGATGTGTGATCAGGTGTAATACATTGCAACTGTCCTACGGAGGAGCAAACACAGGATCGTGGATTGTAAGTCTATCACATAATGGTTTCAGATACTTCATTGAGTCCGTTTGGGCTCAAGGTTTGCATTTTATAGATCCAGTAGATTTCTCTACGGCAGAGGGTCTGATATCTATTATTATCACTTTGGGGAATATGATCAATTGGCATAATGGTAAACAGAGTCTCATCTTTTTGGTGTTTAAAGAGGAAGTGTTTAGAGAGCTCATGTTTAAGGAACCCTTTCCTGATATTGAGCCTATGGCCGGTGACTCTATCTTGCAATTCCTGAGTTGTCCTCCCTATATATTGCAACCCACAAGGACACTCAATTAAATAGATGACATAGCAGGACTTGCATGTCATGGATGTTTTAACTGGAAACACTTGCGATGTAACATTAGATTTAAAGTGTGTGCTATTATCTTTAATAGTTAAACAGCATAAGCATAGTTTGTGGGAGCATTTTCTGACCATAGGACTACTATCAATGCTGGTACTTGTTTGTGTCCCACTTGTTGTTTTATGTTGTTTTATTAAGCTGGGTGCTAAAATATTTTTTAAAGTGGATGCACGTCTGTAGGTGACCTTTGGTTTGGCAGGCAGTACTTTACTTAGAACCTGATCTTTTTGCAGAATGTACCAATGTTTGTTAAGTATATTAGTTATTTCCCTAAATTTGTCATTGTAACGGGTGACAAAATTCAAGGAGTGATCTACCGTCAGAATGGGATTTTGTTCAGTTTGTGGTGGATATTTTGTGGTCAAACAGTCTTGTTGGGTGAGAGAGACTGTTTTTTGATAGGCCTGTTTAAGAATCCACATGGGATATCCCTTTTCCAGAAAACGCTCTTTTAGAATAATGGATTGTTGCTTAAATACAAGAGGGTCAGTGCAATTTTTTCTGACCCTCTTGTATTGGCTGTATGGTATGTTATTTTTCCATTTTCTATAATGTAAGCTATTATAATATATAGCTGTTTGTGTCAACCTTCTTGAAGAAGGTGGACGTATAGATAGAATGATTACTGATGTATAGGGTCAGGTCAAGAAATGTGATGGAGTCTGTTTGATGCTCGGCAGAAAAAGAGATACCCCATTCGTTTTCACAGAGGTATTTGGAAAAGGCAATAGCGTCATTTGCTGATCCCGTCCAGATTAAGATCAAGTCATCAATATATCGTCGGTAAAAATGAATATACTGTTTAAAAGGGTGGTCAGATAATATATACTTAGTTTCGAAGGCCCCCATAAATAAATTCGCATAGGCAGGGGCTAATTTTGTGCCCATGGCCGTTCCACATTTTTGGTGAAACACAGAGGTGTTATATGCGAAAAAGTTGTTCTCTAGGACTAGAATGAGTAGTTGAAGAAGGAAGGACCTAAAGTTAGCTGTAAGGGATGTGTCTGCATTAAGATACGATTCTACACATTTAATTCCGATTTTATGTTGTATGTTAGAATAGAGGGCTGTAACGTCTAACGTAAGGAAGGAAAATACAGCCGGTAGCTCTAGACTGTATCATTACGAAAGATGAGTATAGATTTCTTTTTATCCCTTTTCCCTCAATGTCACACTTTTACTTTCTCCCTAAGATCCACAAAGATTGCGAAACCCCACCCGGACGTCCCATTATTGCTAGTACGGGATCAGCAACTAGTAACATTTCCCATTACGTGGATCTACACCTCCAACCATACGTTGTAAAACTCCCCAGTTACCTAAAAGATTCCAACCAGCTTATTAGTGAATTACACAGTCTAGAGCTACCGGCTGTATTTTCCTTCCTTACGTTAGACGTTACAGCCCTCTATTCTAACATACAACATAAAATCGGAATTAAATGTGTAGAATCGTATCTTAATGCAGACACATCCCTTACAGCTAACTTTAGGTCCTTCCTTCTTCAACTACTCATTCTAGTCCTAGAGAACAACTTTTTCGCATATAACACCTCTGTGTTTCACCAAAAATGTGGAACGGCCATGGGCACAAAATTAGCCCCTGCCTATGCGAATTTATTTATGGGGGCCTTCGAAACTAAGTATATATTATCTGACCACCCTTTTAAACAGTATATTCATTTTTACCGACGATATATTGATGACTTGATCTTAATCTGGACGGGATCAGCAAATGACGCTATTGCCTTTTCCAAATACCTCTGTGAAAACGAATGGGGAATCTCTTTTTCTGCCGAGCATCAAACAGACTCCATCACATTTCTTGACCTGACCCTATACATCAGTAATCATTCTATCTATACGTCCACCTTCTTCAAGAAGGTTGACACAAACAGCTATTTAAATTATAATAGCTTACATTATAGAAAATGGAAAAATAACATACCATACAGCCAATACAAGAGGGTCAGAAAAAATTGCACTGACCCTCTTGTATTTAAGCAACAATCCATTATTCTAAAAGAGCGTTTTCTGGAAAAGGGATATCCCATGTGGATTCTTAAACAGGCCTATCAAAAAACAGTCTCTCTCACCCAACAAGACTGTTTGACCACAAAATATCCACCACAAACTGAACAAAATCCCATTCTGACGGTAGATCACTCCTTGAATTTTGTCACCCGTTACAATGACAAATTTAGGGAAATAACTAATATACTTAACAAACATTGGTACATTCTGCAAAAAGATCAGGTTCTAAGTAAAGTACTGCCTGCCAAACCAAAGGTCACCTACAGACGTGCATCCACTTTAAAAAATATTTTAGCACCCAGCTTAATAAAACAACATAAAACAACAAGTGGGACACAAACAAGTACCAGCATTGATAGTAGTCCTATGGTCAGAAAATGCTCCCACAAACTATGCTTATGCTGTTTAACTATTAAAGATAATAGCACACACTTTAAATCTAATGTTACATCGCAAGTGTTTCCAGTTAAAACATCCATGACATGCAAGTCCTGCTATGTCATCTATTTAATTGAGTGTCCTTGTGGGTTGCAATATATAGGGAGGACAACTCAGGAATTGCAAGATAGCTTCCCCGGCCATAGGCTCAATATCAGGAAAGGGTTCCTTAAACATGGGCTCTCTAAACACTTCCTCTTTAAACACCAAAAAGATGAGACTCTGTTTACCATTATGCCAATTGATCATATTCCCCAAAGTGATAATAATAGATATCAGACCCTCTGCCGTAGAGAAATCTACTGGATCTATAAAATGCAAACCTTGAGCCCAAACGGACTCAATGAAGTATCTGAAACCATTATGTGATAGACTTACAATCCACGATCCTGTGTTTGCTCCTCCGTAGGACAGTTGCAATGTATTACACCTGATCACACATCCCCCGATCACATGACCATTTCCTTAATCACGTGATCTGATCATGTGATCTGCTCAGTATGACCACTTCCAGTCAATTGTTTGTGTTCCACCACAGCGATCTAGTGAGTTCTTATTATATACAATTTCTTTTTTAAAAAATTATCTTTGGGTTCCTTAAGAATAGTTGATATTATGTAATATTGATTTTATTATGCCCCAACAGGCTTTTTTAGACTGTTTAATGTATTATGTTAATTTGTATACTGGCTGTGACATCACTTCCTCTAAGGGGATATATATATATCACTCTATCAGTAATGTGAATTTAGACCTGATGAAGCGTCCGATTGAGAGGACACGAAACGCGTTGTCTGTATTTTAAATCGGTTTTATTAGATTAAATAAAATCGTATCTGTTTTACCAAAATCTTGGATCGGTGTGCGCCCTGGAAATAGTCTTTTTTTCGGACCTGCGAGGAAGGTAGTGTATCCCAGCCTTGCGGACAATTTTTACCCAAATGAAGTGTTTGTTTTATATGAATCAATGGTAGTATGCATTATATTATTGTAGGTCAGGATTCCCTACATGCCATGTTTCGCCTATATGAAATGGGCTCTTCAGGGGAAATACGAGTCTTTGAAAAAGTCAAATACCAAAACAGTAAATACATATGATCTAGATATGGCAGATGATAGAATGAGGTGAAAGATGCTTACTGATAAGTTCCTGCAGGATGAGTGAGAAATAAAGGGTATCCACAACTGTAAAAGATGCACCAAGGGATGGTCTATGATCGAAATGGAAGGGCAAAAGAGGCGGCCTAGGTTAGAACTAAATACAGCAAAAGGCCTCCAGGGTGATGATAGCGGTTATATCTTACCTTCCTTAGGTAGGCAAGGCCCATCCGGGAAAAGAGGCGCAGCTAGGTAAAGCGCCTGAGCAGTACAGTGGTACCGCAAGTGCGAACCGGGCTGAAGACGCCCAGACTGAGAGTGCCAGTGGAGCAAACTCACATGTTGTTGATGGAGACGTCGCATTATAAGCGCGTCATGTCCATACCCCAGAGGTGGCCCATGGACGAAGGGTGAACCTAGTAAAGGCAACAACAAAATGGCGTCCAAGGGGCACATGCGCAGAATATCTGTCAGGTCGGGAGCGAGCTGGAGTGGGGAGGAGATGCCGATGGCGCGGTCTCGCCACGTTGCCAATTGACCCAGGTAGGACGCGAGGCAGAAACAGCAGAGACGCACCATCAAAGAGCCGACTTCCCCCAATGGTTCGGAGGCACCCGACCCGCAGGCGCTCAAACGCAGGGGAATGTGGTCATATCCCGAAGATAGACCAGATATAAATAATATGGGGTAGGAAATAAGGTGAATCCCGGGAGGGTAAAATTTAAAGTATTTTAAATATTCATTTCTGTAGCTGTTTAAGCAATTTATTTTACTCTTAGTTTTACCCTCAATAAAAATGTCCATTGACTAATATACTGGTGTGAATAGAATCAGTTAATAATCTTTGGGTGTAGACACTCCACCGTTTAAGGCCGCCCAGCGCCCCATATGGTTAGCCCCAAATTTTCCTTTTTTTAGCAGTGAATTGGTGGCAGTGGGTTTGTCACGTACTGTCTATTGTGGGATGACTATAATTCTCAGTTGTCGGTGTACTATATTGGTCAATTGACCCTATATACTACAGGGGGCTGGTGGCTATATACTACAAGGGGCTGGTGGCTTTATACTACAGGGGCTGGCAGGCTATATACTACAGGGTTCTGGCAAGCTACATACTACAGGGGCTGGCAGGCTATGTACTACAGGGGCTGGCTGGCTATATACTACAGGGGGCTGGCAAGCTATATAATACAGGGGGCTGGCAGGCTATATACTACATGGGGCTGTCAGGCTGTATACTACAGGGGGCTGGCAGGCTATATACTACAGGGGGCTGGCAAGCTATATACTACAGGGGGCTGGCAGGCTATATACTACATGGGGCTGGCAGGCTGTATACTACAGGGGGCTAGCAGGCTATATACTACAGGGGGTTGGCAAGCTACATACTACAGGGGCTGGCAGGCTATGTACTACAGGGGCTGGCTGGCTATATACTACAGGGGGCTGGCTGGATATATACTGGGGGCTGTGACCAATGCATTTCCCGCCCTCGGCTTATTCTCGAGTCAATAGGTTTTTCCAGTTTTTTTGTGTTAAAATTAGGGGTCTCGGCTCGGCTTGGCTTATACTCGAGTATATATAGTAATTCATGTAGTGAAATACATGAGTAGTGTTATTATTGAGTTTTTTAAAATATGTTGTTTTTTTTCCTTAACGTTTTTACAAGTATTTTTTTTCTTTCAGAATAATTGAAAATCATTATGTGGTTCCTGGTGAAGAAAGTGTCACAGAGTATTCAATGTATGGGGAAGGCTGCACCCTGGAATGTGACTGTCACAGTGATTGGTATCGAGAAGATAGTGGCAACAGAGACTACAGGTAATGGCAGTACCTGTACCTGTACTATCAACATTTAATTTATTTATGAGAATATTAATAGAATAAATATTTACAGTAGTTAGACAATCCCTCCAGTGAAACTTTATACCTCAACTTTCTAATTACAACCTTAATAACATGTGACAATAATAGTATGTCAAGGTGCTATTATGGATGTAATTAGAGGGTGTGGGGGTTTACCTGGTGTTTTCTGCATTGTGCTAGTCAATAAAATGCCAAGTACATATGCATGCCACCATCTTAGCACAGATCATTGCGTCCCCAGGGTGGGCGACAATCTTTTATCATTTATGTTGTTCTGTTACAGATGGAGAGAACAGCATTGTATACTCCAAAACTGTTGTATTGCATTCTATGGTATGAATGATCAGACCCCCTAGGCCTCCAGGGGCATAAAATATAGTAGAAAAAAAAACACAAGGAAAGGGGCGCAAATGCCCTTTTTTGTGAATTTCACCACAATTGGTACATTGCATGGGATACAGTGATACTAGAAGGTAAAATGTGTTTAGCAGAAAAAAATTCCATCCATTGTTAGTATACAACAAACAAAGATGAAACAAGTCAGTGATATATGTACAGTATAATATATATTGTGGGGAATTGCTCTGGTAGTTGACAGGTAGCAGTGCAGGAAGCAGTGACACACGCAGGTTTAAAAGTCCAACTTAAGTGTTTATTCACACTTGCAAAACAGAACACAAATTCAGCCTTGGCTTAGGCACATGCAAAAACATTATAAAAGTAATTCCTGCCCGGCTAGGCGCTGTCTAATACATTTTGAGGACCCTAGCTATCCGGGTACCAGGCTGCCTGGCACACGCTCTTGGCCAGCAGCAAGACAGGAGACCCTCAGTTACCTTTGCTGTGAGAATGCAATCTCGCTTTCAGCTCTCCAGGTAGGGCCTCTCCTACTGCTTCTGGCCTGCAGCCTAAATCAGGCCCTAACGAGGCCTGTGAACCGCACCTGTGGACTATACAAAAGCCCAGGACTGAAGCCCGGGTGGAGTAGGAGTCCCACTACCAGCCTACCCCTACTCCATAATAAGCAGGCCCAGTACGGACATTACAAATGTGTCTGTGTTAGCTAGGCCAACACAGACAAAACAGACTATTCCTGCTTATCATGTCTGCATTAACCCTTGGGTTACTGCAGACAAACCCAGGGCTTTTACCACCAGCATTTCATCTGCCTGTAAGACAGATAGCGGTTTTCCCACACAATACCTCTCACTTTCTCACATACCCTCCCCCTCAGTTCAGACCCACCGGGGCGAACTCCTGACATTAAGCAATGCGTTCGGGACAAGGCATCCGCATTGCCCTGTAGCTTCCCGGCTCTGTGCTCCACCATGAAACTGAAATTTTGGAGGGACAAGAACCACCTAGTGACCCTGGCATTCTTCTCCTTAGTTCTACTCATCCACGTGAGAGGAGAGTGGTCAGTTATGAGACGGAACTGTCGTCCCAGCAAGTAGTACCGTAGGGACTCTAATGCCCACTTTATCGCCAGACATTCCTTCTCTACGATACTGTAATTTTTCTCTGCTGGCGTGAGCTTCCTGCTCAGGTAGGTAATGGGGTGTTCCTCGCCATTCACCTCCTGAGACAGGACAGCTCCCAGTCCTACATCTGACGCATCCGTCTGCACAATAAACTCTCTCTTGAAGTTTGGCGTAATAAGGACGGGGGATCCACACAACGCAGACTTCAATGCCTGAAAAGCCCCTTCTGCTTGTTCATTCCATCGCACCATGACCGGCCTTTTACCCTTCAGCAGGTCTGTCAGGGGAGCGGACACGGTGGCAAAGTTTGGTATAAACCGTCTGTAGTACCCTACAATGCCCAGGAATGCCCTGACTTGCTTTGTGCTCACTGGTTGAGGCCAACCCTGTATAGCGTCAATCTTGTTGACCTGAGGTTTAATTATACCTCGACCGATCACATACCCCAAATAGTGTGTCTCCTCCATTCCTAGCGCACACTTCTTGGGGTTTGCAGTCAGGCCTGCTGCCCTTAGCGAGTTCACTACGGCCTGTACCTTGGCCAAGTGACTCGCCCAGTCTTGACTGTAGATGATAATATCATCCAGATAGGCGGAGGCGTATCTCCTATGTGGCTTTAACACTATGTCCATTAATCGTTGAAAGGTAGCGGGGGCCCCATGAAGCCCAAACGGTAATACAACATAGTGAAAAAGGCCCTCAGGGGTGATAAAGGCTGTCTTTTCTTTAGCCCTATCTGTCAGGGGTACCTGCCAATATCCTTTAGTTAGATCCAGGGTGGAGAAGTACCGAGCACCCCCTAGTCTCTCAATAAGCTCGTCCACCCGGGGCATGGGATAGGCATCAAACTTAGACACCTCATTCAATTTTCTAAAATCGTTGCAAAATCGCAACGTCCCATCCGGTTTGGGAATTAGAACAATTGGACTGGCCCACTCACTTTTGGACTCCTCAATAACCCCTAGCTTCAGCATCTTCTGAACCTCCTCTGATATGGCCTGTCTACGAGCTTCAGGGACTCTGTACGGCCTTAATCTTACCTTTACCCCTGGCTCAGTGACAATGTCATGTTTAATTACAGATGTGTAGCCTGGCAACTCTGACAACACATCTGTATTTCTTGCTACAAACTCTCGAGCCTCTCGCTGTTGCTCTTTGGTAAGGGTATCGGCTATTCGCACTTCTGCCTCCGGCACAGGCTTATCTGCAGCCTGTGAGGGTAGCGCAGGAGGTGGACTAGCCAGAACCATCTCTGTATGCAGACTCTCTCTGTCTTTCCAGGCCTTTAACAGATTTACATGATAAGTCTGCTAGGGTTTTCTCCGTCCGGGCTGACGTATCTTGTAGTTCACCTCTCCTATTTTCTCTATAACCTCATATGGTCCTTGCCATTTAGCGAGAAACTTACTTTCTACAGTGGGGACTAGCACCAACACACGATCACCGGGACTAAAGCTCCTTACTTTTGCTGACCTGTTATAAACCCGGCTTTGAGTTCTTTGTGCCTCCTCCATATGCTCCTTGACAATGGGCATGACGGCTGCCACCCTGTCCTGCATATCTGCGATATGGTCTATTACACTTTTGTGGGGGGTGGGCTCTTGTTCCCATGTCTCCTTGGCTATGTCCAGGAGACCCCTGGGATGTCTGCCATACACTAACTCAAACGGTGAGAACCCAGTAGAGGCTTGTGGGACCTCTCGGATGGCGAACATTAAATATGGCAATAGTACATCCCAGTCCTTCCCATCCTTGTTTACCACCTTTTTTAGCATACTCTTTAAAGTTTTGTTGAACCGTTCTACCAATCCATCCGTCTGAGGATGGTACACAGAGGTGCGTAACTGTTTAATATTAAAGAGCCGACATAGCTCCTTGGTGACTTTTGACATAAAAGGAGTCCCCTGATCTGTGAGGATCTCCTTGGGAAGTCCCACCCGGCAGAACATGGCAAACAACTCTTTAGCAATTAGTTTCGCAGAGGTGTGCCGCAGTGGGATGGCCTCAGGATATCGGGTAGCATAGTCCATGACTACCAGGATATGCTGATGCCCCCGAGCAGATTTAACTAAAGGACCGACCAAATCCATGGCGACCCTTTCAAAGGGTACCTCAATAATGGGCAGAGGTACCAACGGACTTCTAAAGTGTACCATGGGAGCATGCAATTGACAATCAGGGCAAGTTTCACAATACCTTTTTACCCTATCATATACTCCTGGCCAGTAAAAACGCTGCAAGATGCGTTCCAGAGTTTTTGTGGTACCTAGGTGCCCTCCCATCACATGCTTATGTGCAAGGTCTAACACCATCTGACGATATGGCTGAGGTACCATTAACTGCTCCCGGGTTTCACCGTGGACCTTATCAATGCGGTACAATAACTCCTGATTTACCACCAACACGAGGGAACAACTTATCCGCACCTGGGTGCTGAGGTACGCCATTAATTTCTACCACATTTTCTCTGGCGCGGACCAGAGTGGGGTCCTGGAGTTGGGCAGTACCAAAGTTGTCACGGGATACCTCCAAATCAGACAACTGCGGTCCTGTCACTACCTCCTCAGTTTCGCCTGCCATAACATCTAGGGGAAACATTACACTTCCATCTTCTGTGGCGGTCACCCCTACGGCAGGAACTCCAGAGTCTGGGTCATCAGGCTCGGCTTCAGAGATCTGACCAGACAACACAGGAGAACAACCCCCCAACTCTTGGTTTCCCCGCCATAGAGTCCAGAACATGGGGAAGTCCCGTCCCAAGATAAGGTCATGGGGCAAGTTCTTGACAACCGCTGCCTCATGTAGTGTCTCTCCACAAGAGGTCTGGAAGTTAATAACTGTGGTGGGGTAGTCCTTTACGTCCCCATGGATGCACAGGACTCCAATTGTGCGCCCTGTGACCGCCTTGGGGTCTGTGAGGGACCCATTAATCAAGGTCACCCGACTGCCTGAGTCCAGCAGGGCCAACGCTGGATGCCCTGCCACAGTCACCCGGCACAGGTGGCGCTCATCAGCAGAGTCGGGGCTAGTAGCTGTGTAGACAGGGGCAGCATAGAGAGAAACCCTTCTGGCAGAACTGCAGTCCATGGGCTCTGAGGAATTGGGGCAATGGGCTGCAATATGACCTGGCTCATGGCAGGTCCAACAGGTGGGAGCCTCCCCCCTCCTCCTCCCCTGGGGTACTTCACGGACATTGGGCGTTGTCCTGCGCCAAGTATTTGTGGGTGACACGACCTTCCGTGCCTTAGGGCCCACCTGGGTATAAGGGGCTTTCTTTGTTAGGGCCTGGGTGGCACAAAACCTCTCCACCAACCCCACCAGTGCCTCGGCATCAGACGGGTCCCCGTGTCCCACCCATTGTTGGATCTCACCCGGCAAGGCCCTCAGGAAACGGTCCAAAACAACCTTCTCGACCATCTGGGCTGGGGTTGATGTCTCCGGCTGAAGCCACTTGCGGACTAAGTGAACAAGTTGGTGCATCTGCCCCCTCGGTGGTAGCGCCTCCTGGTATCTCCAGCTATTCACTCTTTGAGCGCGTAGATGCTGATCCACTCCTAGTCGGGCCAAGATCTCTGCCTTTACCTTGGTGTAGTCCTGGGCATCCTCCGCTCTCAGGTCGTAGTATGCCTGCTGGGGATCAGCGACGAGGAAGGGGGCCAACACCTCTGCCCAGTGTTGCTGTGGCAACCTCTCTCGGGTGGCCACCCTCTCAAAGCCTGTCAGATAGGCCTCCACATCATCCTCGGCGGTCATCTTGGTCATAGCTTTGCGGACCTCTTTCCTGGCGTCCTTCACCGTCATTGCTGGGACAGTCCTTTGCTGAGCAGCAGTCAGGGCTGTTATCTGCTGGAGCAGCAATCTGTTTGTCACTTGCTGCTGCACGTTGGACTGGACAAGCTGCTTGATTAACTCCTCCATGGCTGTGGCTTGCAGCTTCAGTGCTGTCAACTTCCAGGACATGCACTAGTGTATACTTCACTGCACTTTGCCCGCTCCAATCCACCATATGTGGGGAATTGCTCTGGTAGTTGACAGGTAGCAGTGCAGGAAGCAGTGACACACGCAGGTTTAAAAGTCCAACTTAAGTGTTTATTCACACTTGCAAAACAGAACACAAATTCAGCCTTGGCTTAGGCACATGCAAAAACATTATAAAAGTAATTCCTGCCCGGCTAGGCGCTGTCTAATACATTTTGAGGACCCTAGCTATCCGGGTACCAGGCTGCCTGGCACACGCTCTTGGCCAGCAGCAAGACAGGAGACCCTCAGTTACCTTTGCTGTGAGAATGCAATCTCGCTTTCAGCTCTCCAGGTAGGGCCTCTCCTACTGCTTCTGGCCTGCAGCCTAAATCAGGCCCTAACAAGGCCTGTGAACCGCACCTGTGGACTATACAAAAGCCCAGGACCGAAGCCCGGGTGGAGTAGGAGTCCCACTACCAGCCTACCCCTACTCCATAATAAGCAGGCCCAGTACGGACATTACAAATGTGTCTGTGTTAGCTAGGCCAACACAGACAAAACAGACTATTCCTGCTTATCATGTCTGCATTAACCCTTGGGTTACTGCAGACAAACCCAGGGCTTTTACCACCAGCATTTCATCTGCCTGTAAGACAGATAGCGGTTTTCCCACACAATACCTCTCACTTTCTCACAATATATATATATATAGTACATTGTGATTGTCATGGACAATAAGATAGAGGAAAGATAACAGCTTCCTACTGTAGTACTATCTGCATAAAAAGCAATGTATTTTTCCCATTCAGAAAAATAGAATCTGGCACAGTAGGTGATGAAAGTTAATAAGATGACTTCCATATGACTTGCTGTTTCAAGGACAATTATGGCTTTTGTAGTTGGAAATCCTTGACTCATGAAAACAGCACATCATGTTTGCAACTAAAAAAGGAATCTATCTTTTATAATTTCCGTATTTTCATGAGCTACATTATTGAGTAGGAGTTGGAAACGAGAAACACGGTTGGAAGCACTAGAGAAGTCATATGTATAGGCATGAAAAATGTGCCCTAGTTTGGCGCTAGATACAGTAGGTCGTAGGCAGTGGCATCGTGTGGAGAAAAGGGAGAGAAAGAATAAAGGACAGATGGTACTTCTTTTTTTTTTTACTATTCAGTCATTGGTTTGAAACCCTGATCATGGAAACACATTTTTCCCATCTACAGGGTGTCAAATATTTTACTCTTTTGCTTCCAGAGCCAGTAGACTGATCTGTTTTAGACAATATTCATAGGCCAAGCATACACAATTCTATGGGTATATTTTCTGAGGAGCCAGTGGCTGAAATTTTAGGCTTCAGGTTAGGTGTATTAGCCCCATTCAGTGGACACAAGCCACTGTGCAATTAAGTACAAGTTTTTCTTTTCTCAGAGAAGTTGTTTCATTCTACTCCAAATAATGCATTATGTGAAGTGTAGCCAGATTTTTTGGGAGGCAGAATAGAATTATTTTTCACTCTGCAATGGAAAACATCACAACATTTAAATAAAGCATTGTGAGCCTCCCCACAGAACAGCCCTACATGTAACTGCAAAAAAGATATATTTGTAGGAATTCCTTGTTATCACTTATTGGCACTTGACTGGATCCCCTTTACATTATAGTTGATTCCTGTAAGTGGTAGCACATTGTTAAAAATCTGTTAAGGACATGAATTGCAATAATCAGTTATTTCTACCACACTGCATCCTTTGAATTCTTTTTTAACAAATTATACTTTATAGTATTTTGCAAGATAACACCTTCTGAAGCATATATCAGCTATTTCACACCTCAGAAGATCTGACCCTCATCACCAGGTCAGCCACTTGAAATGTGCACTTCTGCACCTTGTGCATTGTTGATGTACAGAACACAGCATAAAATGTGGTTCGGTAGAGGTACCTAAAAGGTGCCTTGCATGAGTCAATGCTTCTCCCTTAGCATCAGTGCCTTTATTCCACCATTTATGCTGCTTCTGGAAAGCTGTCTCTGACAGTTTTACAGAAAAAAAATTAAATTAATTCTAAGAGAAAGAACTGGGGCACAGAAAGGCCATCTCCGCTGATCCTGTACTGATTGGATCTTTCTAAAAGTTATTTTTAATCATTAACTCTTTTAATCTGTAAGCATATGGACAGTACATTCACTATATGGCTGTGCTCTAACACTGAATGGGTTAAGAGGTAGGGATTTCTCTTCCCTCTGGAGTTACAAGCCTCACAATACACATTAATCATCCAGATATTGATAGAGAGGATGAGAATCTATAAGCTACCCAAACTATTCATCTGTTCAAGGAAAGGGAAGGGTTGTCTCTTGCATCCATTTGATATTAGATCTATATTTAGATCTATTCCTTGCTATATTGCATTCGTTATAGTGGATTATCTTTGTTATTTGCTTTGATAGATGACCTGGAAATAAAATATACTACTGTGAAAAAGTTTAGTTCAGCTGTGGGTTGAAACTATATTCAGACGCAACTGGGAGGGACTTGGCCCAATCCACTTAAAAACATGACATCAAGAATGAGCACCACCTGTTTTGCATGTAAACAATGCAAAACACATGGTGCCCATTGTCAGCTACCAGGGGTAGTGGATCCACTAGACCACCGCGGCTGATGATGTAAGCCAACACCTGGGAGCGGAGTCTTAGTGGCATCCGGTTTTCACCAGAGCCCGCCACAATGCAGGTTGGACTTGGTGCGGCATGGTACCACCGGGTCTCTCCACAGGCGCAACTTTGTCGGCTAAGGCATAGTACAAAGTCGTAAGGCAAGATCGTGGTCGGGGACAGGCAGGAAGTCGAGACAGGCAGCACAGCATCAGAGTCAAGGAAGTAGTGATAGATCAGGATAGGCAGCACGGGATCGGAGTCAAAAACGGAAACGGGGTCACAACAGGAAATCACAGGTTAAACACAGAGCATAAGTAACAAGCTTTCTCAATGGCTATGATGCACAAAGATTCGGCGGGGTGTGCAGAGAGAGGCCGGCTTATCAAGGATTCTGGGAATGGCCAGCACCAAACAATGGTGCACTAGCCTATTACATCTTCGGGAGTCAGGGCTCCCACACCCTAGGTAGGAGGTGGGTGACACACGCACATGACCGCTGGAGCCGGAGCAGGAGCAGTGAAAGGTGAGTTGAACCGCCGGGAGCCTGGAGCACAGAGAGGAGCATGGATGAGCCCGAGACGTGGGTCGCGGGAACACCCATGACACTTGTTACTAGTCTTGTGCACAATCGCAATGCCACACATGAGTGCAGCCTCAGACTACCCCTTTTCATTTGACCATATGTTACAGATTAGTAATCCCTTAACACTTCTCATGTCTGTACAATGTATGACAAGAGATCACTGACTTTTAAAGATAATATTGTTCTTTGATATTGTACCATAGAGTAATATGCTGGTTATGGCCACCCAGTTATTGCATTGCATATTGCATCTTAGCACGTCATAATATGACATTGAGTTGGTGACATGGGAAATTGGAGTCAGCATTCTAAAGATGTGTTAAAAGTTTTACCTTTTGATCATTGTGGTTCAACTGCTTGGGCACTGAACACAAGAATAGGGGTCTAAATTTTAATGTAGTGGCAGGTATTCTGCTGCACCATTTGTTCTCAATGGGTTTGCTAGGTATACATCTTATACATAGTCTTATAGACAGTGAATTGTGTGGCCACATGCCATTATATCCTGATATCCCTTTTAGATATACAATCCCTTTAAGGGTGTGTACATATGTAATATCATATCCCTGTGGAACTTTTTTGTTCTTGTTGTCATTGGACACCTGTGGAACTTTTTTGTTCTTGTTGTCATTGGACACCTTCTTGGATCCTCCAGGGCCAACTTTCAGATTTATCTCTAAGTAGGAGGTCCTATTCTGGCACTTGGAAATAATTTGTGCATTATCCTCTATCCCGAGGCTGACCTATTGGCTTGGGGGCAGCTGAATTCCCCTGGTACCTGAGTGGCTGGCTTTAGCATGATCTAGCTCTGACTTGGTCATGGTCGCTTGGTCCAGGTGGAAGAGCCCTCGTGCATGCCGGGCAGGTGTCCGGCAGACACATTGCAAGAAGAGGGAGAAGCCGCGTTAGGATGGAAATAGTTCTCCCTGGGGCACTCTCGGTGTATGCATGTATAAGGAAACCCAGGTAGATGTTTGATGGGAGGCCCCTGATCTTAGTTGCAGCCAGGGATCAAACGTAGGCAAGGGATGTAAAACATCCTTGATTCCAGAACATGAACAGTCCATTTTATCCAGGTCCAAGGTAGTTGGTTAGGTAAGGTCTGGCAAAGGATGCTCACATCTTAGTTTAGGGAACTTTAGGCTACGCACATCATATGAAGAAAAGGCTGTCTTTATCCTTGAAACATGGTCACATGCACAATATTATCCAATATTTCTGACAAATGGTTTGTGGATGACAGCACGACAAGAAAATCCAGCAGCCGTTCCTTGGATGTTTTTTCCATCCATCTAGACATGTGAGCAGAGCCAACAAGATACCCTGTTTCCAATCTTAGAAATATAATGCATCCCCTGAAAGTAAGACCTAGCAGCAGTCATTACTACAGCGCCCTCATGGCATTCATGACCGTTAGTAGATGATTACTGCTAAATGCTAGGGCATGGGTAAATAATTAATGGGATAAAATGACATCTAAAGTAAGTGCCATTGAAGGTTATTGCTATTATTTAACATGAGAAATTGGGTACAATGATTCCAATCATCCAGTTAGCATGAAATTCAGAGTTTGGAGTTATGAGGATTAGTAATGAGAAGGTTAGGAGCAAAAATTAATATAAGACACTGGGGCAGATTTACTTACCCGGCCCATTCGCGATCCAGCGGCGCGTTCTCTGCACCGGATTCGGGTCCGGCTGGGATTTAAGAAGGTAGTTCCTCCGCCGTCCACCAGGTGGCGCTGCTGCGCCGAAAATAATCTTAACGCCCCGGAATGCACCATCCCATAGCAGGTGAAGGTGAGCGCTTCCCAAGCGACACATTTCGGTTTTTAAATGCGGCGGTTTTTCCGAATACGTCGGGTTTTCGTTCGGCCACGCCCCCCCCGATTTCTGTCGCGCGCATGCCGGCCCCGATGCGCCACAATCCGATCGCGTGCGCCAAAAACCCGGGGCAATTCATGTACAAGCGGCGCAAATCGGAAATATTCGGGTAACACGTCGGGAAAACGCGAATCGGGCCGTTAGTAAATGACCCCCACTGTCTTTTGGGGGAAGCACGGTAGTTAATAAGAATTGTCTGTACTGTATGGATCTCAAGGTTTGGCCAGTGTTAAGGCTTGATCACTGCTCCATTCACCTGTATGTGGGAGAGTGTGGGAGATAGTTGTGAAAGGCTTGATATGGCTGATAGAGAGACTTGAGACACATAGTATATACCAGTGATGGCGAACCTTTTAGAGACCGAGTGCCCAAACTGCAACCCAAAACCTAATTACTTATCGCAAAGTGCCAGTACGGCAATTTAACCTGAAAACTGACGGTTTAGTTTAGAATCAATTTACACAGGACTGTCTGAGCTCGGATTCCAGCAGTCCTATACACACTGAAACGCCACTTTTACACCATTTTACATCACATAAAAGAGTAATAAAAAGTTATCAAAAGGTTACGCAGTCCTCAAAATGGTAGCAATGAAAACAACGGCTCATTAAGCAAAAAACCACCCCTCCCCAGCT
The DNA here is from genome assembly GCF_040894005.1 of Engystomops pustulosus. Classification (NCBI taxonomy): domain Eukaryota; kingdom Metazoa; phylum Chordata; class Amphibia; order Anura; family Leptodactylidae; genus Engystomops; species Engystomops pustulosus. The sequence continues at coordinate 128,124,855 of NC_092412.1, read as the reverse complement.
CCGTGCACTAAAGTTATCAGCGTCACAAGATGGCGAAACTATTTTCTTTTTTGTACACTGTTTTAATTATTGAAAAAGTATTAAAACACAATAAAACCTACAAATCTGGTATCACTGTGAGTTTACCGAACCAAAGAATAAAGGAGACAAATGATTTGGAGCTCACAGTGAAAGTATTAATATCCAGCTTCCCAGTACACGAATGGAATAATAAATGAGAAGTAAAATATGTTACGCCAAAAATAAGCCCTCACACAGGTATAAATATATAAATGTGCATATAAATATATAATATAATATGCATATACATAAATACATACATAGAAATACATATGTTACTTACTCTTTGGTTGTCCAAGGTGGCGGCCTTGCTGGCGGGCAGAAGTTCAGGTGTCTGTTGTTCCGGGGGGGTCAGTAGGGTAGATGGGCAGAGGGTGGGCGGCCAGAGTTAGGGCCGGGGGGGAAGGGGGGGGGTAATGCAACATCTGGAGTTCGGGGCAATGGGGTTATGAGGCATGAGTTCCAGGGGAGGGGGTGATGCAGGGCAGTGACCGGAATTGAGGGGGGGGGGGTAGTGAGAGCGGCCGGAGTTCGGGCAGGCAAATTGCAGTGGTGGGCGGAGTTTGGGCGGGGGGGTAGGGGTGCGATAGCGGGCTGGGTTTCGGGCGCGGGGGCTTGTGGTAGCGGCGCAGTGAGTTTCGGGCCGGTTGCTTAGGGGAGGGGAGGGGCGGGAGCGGGCAGGAAATCAGCCTCCTGCTGATCTATGCCCCGTGGATGCGCTGAGTTAAAAAAAAAAAAACTCACCTCAGACTCGGCGTTCCTCCGGCTGATCACTGCAGCGCACACTGAGTAAGGTGCCCAGCGCTGGCAGCGTAATGACATCATTTCGCTGCCAGCGCTGGGACGCTTACCGTCTTGTGCGCTGCTGTGATTGGAGTGACAGAGCAGGAAGTGTCAGCACCCTGCTCTGTCATGGCTGCTAGCAGTATCGGAGCGCAGCTCCGATACTGCTAGCAGCCATGACAACCAGGTGTGGACAGTGGTTGTCCGCACCTGGCAGTGGTTAGGAGGATGGGGCGCGTGCCAGCAGTGAGGGCTCTGCGTGCCCTCTCTGGCACGCGTGCCATAGGTTCGCCATCGCTGGTATATACAAACAAATAAACTTGGTTCAAGACACCAAAGTATCCAGTGTGATTTATAGGGGCAGCACAGCACAAACACTCCAAGGATTTAAGATTTGGATCTGATTGCAATTTTATCTTCTAGTTGAAGAATTATTGGAGCGACAGCTATTTAAGTATGCAAAGAGTTTGTGTTAGTTCATGTGCAGCACAATTGGTGGCTGGCTAAACACTTTTTCCCCACTGTATGTTATAGGCTAAATTTCTGACTGTTCTATTCATTGGAATAAAAACAGCATTTATATATTTTATGTTGACACATAATGCTGATTCATTTTTATATGTAATTGTTTATCAAAGAACATTCATTCATAGCACACACATTCCCAGTATGTAGTCAGGCAACCCCCAGTATATAACCAGCTAACCCCAGTATACAGGCAGTCCCCAGTATATAGCCAGCCAGTCTCCCCCCCAGTATATAGCCAGCTAGTCTCCTCCCCAGTATATAGCCAGCCCCATTATATAGCCAGCCCTGGTATATGGCCAGCCAGCCTGCCCACAGAATATAGCCAGCTAGTCTGCCCACAATATATAGCCAGCCAGCCTGCCCCTAGTATATAGCCAGCCAGCCTGCCCCCAGTATATAGCCAAACCCAGTATGCCCAGCACATAAAAAAGAACTACTCACCATTCTGATGCTCCCTGCAGGACTTCTCATTTTACGTCCGGCAGTGGTAGGCTCGTGCAACGTTGCGGTGCACAGACTCTGACGTCAACCACTGCTGCAATTATATTGCACACACAATCTGATGTCAGTGGTGGCTGATGTCATAGCCTGTGCAACCTTGCTGCTGCCGGACCGAAATAGAAAAGGCCTGTGGGGAACGTCTTTTTCTGTGCTGAAAAATTTGGCTTATAATTGAGTATATACGGTATTTAAACTTTGGTAAGCTATGGTATTTTCTTGTGTGATATTTGTGGCCTATTTTTCTCACTTCCATCCTTTCACCTAAACCCGTTAAGCTATGTCTTTTAAACGCACATCTCCTCATGAGTAATAGATAGGTCATGTCATCATTGGAAACAAATTTTATATTGCTGTCAGCAGCTTGTCACAAACCGACTAGATCTTGTTTTTTTACAGACCTTTTTAAAGCTTTTTGTAATAAATGTCAGAAAAAAATTTATGTAACTTGTATTGCTTATCATTTTGTCACGAGTGTCCCTGTGATCCATGTATCAGATTGCAGGCACACCCGTGGCGGCACCAGATCCCTAGCACACTCACCTCTCTGTGTTCCTGCTCCCGTCCCAGCTGGCCGCTAATTGGCACCGGTCACTTCCGGGATTCTTGAAAAGTCTTCTGCTACCACCATCCCCGCGGGATCTTAGTGCTACTAGCCTATGAGAAAGCTTCCTGTTTGCGATTCCAGTATTATGATCCTCTTGTTGTGACCCTGGACCTGACCCTGATTTTGATCCTCCACTGCCAGCCTTGACCTCGTGCTCCATTCCCGACCTTGAATCCATGCCGCCTGTATTGACCATCTGCCCGTCCCTGACCACGAGTTTGTCTGCTGATTATGTACTTCAACCTTGGCTGCCACCGTGGACAAGTCATGCCTGTGGAACGACCTGGTGGCACCATGCTGCAGCAAGACCATCCTGCTTTGCGGAAGGCTCTGGTGAAGACCGGGTGCCACTTAGATTCCAGTCCCAGGTGTCAGGTCCCCCCCCCTCCTTACGCCCCTTTACGCCCACTGGCGTGAAGGTGGGGGAGAGGGCAAAATAGTCGCAAGTGCTAGCAATAATCTAGCATTTGCGATTATTTCAGGGCCTCTGCGCCAGGTCCTGATAAATATGCCCCATGACTTATAATGCAACAAATTTATCACAGTGATTCTGAATGATAAATCTGGTGCAGTATAAGATGAAAAATTTTGCAGTTTTATAACGCAAACTCATACTGTTCTGCTCACAATAACCAATATAGGAGAAGTGCCCCATAATAGCTTATATAGTAAAATGGGTTTCACAGTAGCATAAAAAATTATATTGCCCCAATAGTAGCCAAGAGCATTACTCCCACAGCATCAGTCGCAGTGCCCCCTGTAGCAATTTTTCATATTGCCCCCCCCCAATAGTAACAGTCTTTATGTCTTACAGTTTTTTAAACCATTTACAACGCATTTGAATCAAAAAAACAATAATAAGTAATTTCTGCTAAAAAAAATGTTAACACGATGTGGAACATGAAAATAAAATGTCTTGCTTTCTTGTCTTAGAGAAGCAAAGAGGCCATCTTTGGTTCTCAAAAGACTTCACTGGTAATGCTTTTGCATTAGGTAGCGTATTAGGCCTTACCAGGGGTCCTATACGAGTCCTATACGAGTAACATGTCAATTTGTTTCATAAAGCAGATATCCTCACGTGGGAAAAAATCTAATGTTTTTACTTGTTATTTAATTAATTACCAAAGTAATGTTTTTGAGGCCTGTTTATCTGCTTACCTTTCCTTTTTCTCAGTCACCTCTCTTCTTAGTAAGATATCATCAAGGAGTTCATGAAAATGAATTTGCCTCACCAATTGTCAGGGATGAATATATTCATATAAAATCATAGCTTTCAGCCTTGTTGAGACTTTCTTTAAACTGTGAGCACTTCAGTTAAAAGTTGGCAAGAGTTTTTGACCAATTATGTCACTTCAAAGATGCCGAAA